>NC_089252.1:2867500-3467500 GCF_963930625.1 Muntiacus reevesi | reverse complement strand
TTCTCCCTTTAAAAATCTTTTGCTGCCACGTGTGTCCACACACACACAGGCATGTACACATGCAGGGAAAAGTGCACAGAACAAAAGAAAGAGGGAGGTCTTTCTTTTGTGACTTGCAGAAAACTAATCATCAACTCACAGATACTGGAAGGTAATGGTTAGATAACCCCGGATGAAAATGTTTTATTTCTCCTAAATATCAGTTCTGGATTCTGGAGCTTCTATTTTGAGTTATATAGGTGTGGCAAATGTGATTCATGCAATTAAAATAAAGCAAATCCATCAGACTATTTGACCATTCAAAGTATGAATAAAGAGGTAGAAATACAAATAATATGTTTGACCAAATGCTTGACCAAAATTTGGTCTCATACCACCTTATACTATACTTAGTTTCATATGTTTTCAATCTAGTTACATTATCTCTAAACAACCATATTAAATCATTTTATACGGATATAGTATATACATATAATTAAGTATTGGGTTGGCCAAGAAGTTCGTTTGTGCTTTTTTTATAGCATCTCATGGAAAAAGAAGTGACCAAACTTTCTTCTCTTATTGTTGATTGCATGAAATAGATTTGAATCTTAAAAAGATACAAACGGTTTCATGATGACCTGAAACATGTGGAGAGTCAGAGATCAATGGTACAATAAGCAAATATTTTCCTTCAACTTATAGTTAGAAAGATGCTGTGCAATATCGTCACCATGTATATAAGTTCAAGAGGAAATATATAAGGTATAGGAGGCAGTCCATCCTATTATTCTATTCTATTCTATCCATATCCCAACAATCTAGCCTAATCTATTCTATCCTATCCTATTTCCATCCCATCCCATTAAAAAAATGCTGGTTGAGAGCAAGTAAGTGGACTTCACTTTTTCATGAGTCCATACTGAAACAAACAAACAAGCAACACTGGGTGAAGCAGTCAAGTCTCACGGTCACATTCTTTTGGCTTTTACGTACAATTCTGTATCGTGAGCCTCTCTTCAAGTCAGTTTCCCCAATGATAACAGAAGCCTATGTGTAACTAATTTTGTCACATTAAGGAGGTTACACTTAGAATGAGTCAATCAGGAGCTTTTAATTCTAATTCAAAGTTCTCAGCACTTACCTATGTCATTGTCAAGTCATTAGTGTTATTTTCTGACTTGCTTTCCTCGTGTGTAAAATGGATTCAAAATTATAAATCTTATATATATATGCAAACTTTTGAGTCATAATTAAAAAACTTTATTGTAAAAACAGTATGTTAGATATGTTCAACATGGAAAAGAAAACTTTTGGAAATAGCATCAATAATAGCTGCCTAACTTGCTTTATCTACATCATAATTAGGAGGAGTGAAAAGAAGTAATTGATTGAGACAGTCATATGAATTGTTCATTGTGTTGGGTTTTATCCATAGCAATTATACATAAGCAGTATTTGGTACCTGAACCGATTAGTCAATAAATCCTTAAGGTAAGTGAAAGTTCGCTCTGCCATTTCTAGCTCTATGTGTAAATATCATGGAAATGGCAAGCTATATACCTTTTTATTTCAGATGAGAATCAGTATCTGCAAGTAAATTGAAAAGCACATCAAGAACTACATTTGGAAGTTTGTCTTGAGACTCATTTCCTGATAAATTGGTCTTGATGAGCAGTTATGAGAACTTGAACACTCTGACTTCCATGTAAAGAGATGGGTTATGTCCTTTCTTCTCTCTCTTTGGGTTCATCTTCTTGAGTTGTTTCTTTGAGATCTTCTTAATGGAGGTGTTTACTATCATGAACTTCCTTCTTAGAATGGGTTTTTGCTGTATTCCTAGGATCCATATTGTGACTTTTGAGGGATTACCCCTGTGCCTACATAGCTGAGTGGTCAGCCAACTATTCGGGCAGAGGTTAGGATCAGATGCTTTGCATCTGTATGATCTCCACCCTGGCCAATTAATCTGTGTGAGCTGGGAAGCACACCCAGAGTTCAGCCACTCCTCCAGGACGTCTCAGCTTCTCCTTTCTTCTCAGCCCTCTTCCATCTCCCTAGCCACATGGGCACTGTTTATAGTCAGCCAGAGTTGTGCAAAGTGCTTCTCTTTATTCCTCCATGGCTTCCGCATTTCTAAAAATCACCCCCATTCATTTCTGTGAGCTAATCTTTGTTCTAACTGGGACTGCAACCTGGGCTGGACAAGCTGCGGGTTTTCCTTGTTCATTTGCTAACAAGTTTGCTGCATTTACTGATGAAGCATCTTGAGTTTTCAGCTTCCATTCCACATTGCCTCTCCTATTTTCCATGGCAGCAAGACCACTGCTGTTCAAGGCCATTCCCGCCCTGGTAAATCTACAAGGTCATGAGCTGGGTGGGGGTGAAGGGATGGAATTTCCCTTTCACCTAATGTTACAACCCCAGTGTTAGCAGATTTTCATGATTAAATACCTCTCACCTTGTTGTTTAAATTTGGTCAGTCTTTAGAGCCCTGAAATCATTGTTCATATGCGTTTGTACTTATTCAAGTGGGAGGTGATTTGCTTTTTCACGTACCATTGCCAGAATTCCCTCTTATCAAAATCAGATTTAAAGAAACTTTTTATTATATCAAAGAGAAGGAAAATTCAGTTGAAATATGAAGTGGATTAAAAAGTGCTTTATAGAATCTAATGTCATAATGTTTATTTGATGATGGAGAACCCTTTCTCAGGGTTCTCTGCCAAATCTCACATTCATGTGTGTGTGCTAAGTCGCTTCAGTCGTGTCCAACTCTTCACGACCCTATGGACTGTAGCCCGCCAGACTCCTCTGTCCATAGGATTCTCTAGGCAAGAATACTGGAGTGGGTTGCCATTTCCTTCTCCAGAAGATCTTCCCGACCCAGGGGTCAAACCCACATCTCTTGAGTCTCTTGCATTAACAGGCAGGTTCTTTACTACTAGCACCACCTGGGAAACCCCTTCCTCCCCAACATGTGGATTTATTTCAGACAGCTTGAGAATCTGAAATCTTGAGATGGCTTCGAATGACTTTTATGTCAGTCTTGACATAAAAGACGCTAACATTTTCATTTTTGCATTGAGGCAGGCACACAGTTATATGCCTAGATCTTGGGAATTTAGGCTTCCCAGGTGGCACTAGTGGTAAAGAACCCGCCTGCCAATGCAGGTAGAGACTGGAGACAAGGGTTCAATCCCTGGGTCAGGAAGATCCCCTGGAGGAGGGGATGGCAACCCAGGCCAATATTCTTGCCTGGAGAATCCCAGGGACAGAGGAGCTTGGCAGGATACAGTCCATGGGGTCAAAAAGAGTCAGACGTGACTGAAGCAACTTCGCATGCATGCATGGGAACTTAAGGTTCTCCAGTCATATTGCCTTACTCATGGTTGGTAGGAGAACATACAACTACTGTCAGGAAAATATAGTGTTAATTCATTGAGCTCTTCTCTAGAATTGAGCATTACAAACAATGAAAAACAACATATGAAAACCTAGTTAGCATTTTCCAGGGAAAAGAAAAAAGTATACAGGGTCCATATTCTTGAGAAAGAAAACATATCATGGAAATTGTATTTATAAGTGCCAACTACTGTGACTTAATAGCAACATCCTGAAGTTTCTCTCTCTTTTTTAAATAGCTGATAGACGAGGCAAGGGAGATTTATCACTTTTTAATTAAGCTCACGTCAACTCATGAGGTTTATTTCAGTACAAATCTGTTGACCAAAGTCCTTTGGAAGAAACTGGCCCTTGTTGAGGCTTAAGTATTCATGGAGAATTTCACAATGGGCGAGAACTAGTCCCTGGGCTTAGCTGCCACATTTCAACCAGGAAAGACTGCGCATTGCAGTACTTCCTCTGTGCTCAGCATATTTATGGAAATAAGCTAAAGATCAATCTCTCTTATTTTAAAATCCAGACCAGCAGGTCTCACTGCCCAGAGGGGAAAATAAATGCTGGAATAAATCTTCTGAGACTCTAGTTGAACCCAAACCAGAGGACGCTGCACCCACTACCCGACTGCTCCCCCACATGTGGAATTCTAAAGTCCTCGGAACAAACCCACGGTGTCACCGACTCTATGGAAATACAGTTAAAATGGGGACTGGTTCTTGTTACCAAGTTTTAGTAGTTTCCCTTTGATAATAATTAGTAAGTTTGGGAGAGTTTAATTATTAAGAATCTCTGTGCGTCTCTGATAAACTGGAGGTATGAGGGACAACAAGGGAGCTTGTGTAAAGCAGTCACCTGATTTCAAGTTTGGAAAGTAATGAAGGCTATGTACTACACGCAGAGCACAGTTAAGCTTCCCCAGGTTGAAGATGGCTCCCATTAACCTTTCAAACGCTGCCTGCAATTTTAAAGGCTTACCATTAATGCTTTTGAACTGTGGTGCTGGAGAAGAGTCTTGAGAGTCCCTTGAACTGCAAGGAGATCAAGCCAGTCCCTCCTAAAGGAAATTAACACTGGCTATTCACTGGAAGGACTGATGTTGAAGCTGAAGCTCCAAAACTTTGACCACCTGATGCAAAGAGCTGACTGATTGGAAAAGACCCTGATGCTGGGAAAAATTGAAGGCAGGAAGAGAAGAGGGCGACAGAGGATGAGATGGTTGGATAGCTTCACTGACTCGATGGATGAGTTTGAGCCAACTCCAGCAGATGGTGAAGGAAGGGAAGCTTGGTGTACCACAGTCCATGGGGTCGCAAAGAGTTGGACATGACTTAGCAACTGAGAAACAGCAGCAAACTGTGGTGAAGATCCAAGATAACAGTCATGGCCTTCGAGGGCTTGAGCTAGAGGTCAAGAGTCATACATTGACATGTTGGGAGTTAATGGAAGAGGTGTCCCTTCCAACGTGTAAAGACCCAGTGAGAAGGCACCAACTATGAACCGGGACCCTAAATCTGCTGGTACCTGGATCTTGGACCCCCAGCTTCCAGAACCACAAGAGAGAAAAGTCTGTCGTTGAAACCCCCCTGCCTGCCCCAGCCACAGTATTTTGTTACAGCAGCTGTAACATCCTGAGACACTGCTGGTGCCCATCACCATCTGGGATGCCCTCCTCGTCCCCTTGTGTTGGTGAACGTGACCCCAGGGAGAAGACTGGGCATTGGTTGTATCTCTTTCTCTTCTCCCTGCATCCCACATCCCCAAATCCAATTAAGTGACAGGTTCTCTGATTCTACACCCTAAGCTGTTTGCCCCTCTGTCGGCTCCTCCTAACTCGGTGGCTGATGCTCTCTGGTGTCTGTTCTGCTGTTTCCCGGTGGAGTATCTCGCAGCCTCTTCTCTCGTGTGTGCCTCTGGTCTCTAACATTTGCAGAGCCTCTGCACAGCTGCCAAGGCTTCCTTCCAACACAGAAATCAGTGTGTCACTCTCGGCTGTAGAAACTCTTTCACGACGTGCCTACCAGCCAAGGACAGAACTCTAGTGGCTCTGTCACAGCGCCCGGGATACGGAAGCACGCTTCCTCACTGTCACTTGGAATGCCACCTCTCAGGGCCGCAGAGTGTGTGCTGTCTGGGCTTCGAGTGTGGAGGTTGGGACACGGAAGGGCCCCCGTGTCGCTGGGCCAGAGGCAGAGAGAGTTTTAGGGGCTCCTGTGCCTGTGGCTGGTAGGGCGGAGCACAGCTCTGACTTCCCTGAGGAGCAGCCTGGAGTGAGGGGTAAGTGAAACGCTTGAAACGAATGACTAGAAGTCCTCACAAAGGAAGCTCGAGGCAAACGGTGATGTTGGACCTTGGACTGGGGAGGCAAGGGGGTGGAAAGGGGCAGGCGCAAACTCCCTACCTAAAGTGGGGAGGGGAGGTGAAGTGGGTGTGTCACTGCAGCCTAAAACAGGTCAAAGGAGGACTCTAAAATGATTTTTATTAATAATTAAAAAAATAAAGAATTGCAAGCCTGAAGGCTATAGTAACCCTCACACTCTTCACAGAGCACCTACAAGATCTGGGCTCTGAGGTTGGCCCATCGCTGAGGACGCTGGTTACGATCTTGTAGAGTCATGATATACCAACCAGGGTTTTACAGAAAAACAGCATAATTAAAAGTGTCACTATTATTGCAGCACATTTGCTTTATATAGGAGCAGGTGGAGGCTAGGACCTGGGGGCAAATAAATACCTCTTTGTTGTTGTAATATAAAACAGGGTTGTTTTTTAAAATTATTATTATGACTTAGGGCATTTCATTAAAATTGATCAGTCAGGTTTAATACAGAATTGACTGCTGTGAATTTGTAAACTTACCTTAAAGAAAAACCAATTTGTGTCAAAAAAATCTGCAAACCAATCACTCAAGTAACTATTAGAACGTGAATTTCTGCACTGTGTGAGTTGTGCGGTGTGCAGGGGGCGGATAGTATTTACACATCGTGTGTCTAGGACTAGAGATATTCCAGCAGCACTGGGGACAGAAGTGTGTTGGAACAAGTGACTGGATTTTTGCTCCTTTTCACTGAGAAATGACACCCTGTCTGTTCACTCTATTCAATGAAGCCCTGATTCGTGGTTTGTAGTTTGAAGATGAACAGCATTCATTATCAGCTACCTCTTCAAGTCCATAGCAGATGGTAATTTAGGACTTAAAATGAAAACACTGTGGGCAGAAATTCTATTTCCTTGATGATACAGTCTCTCTTTGACTTAATATAGGGATATGGCCAAGTGCTGGGCTTGAGCTTGTCCCACTGGTGTATTTGCTACCTGAACATTAAAAAAGAAGAGGAAATTGCCACTCTGCCATGAGTGGGTCCACCAAGCATGCACGCTTGGCCGTCACCCCACATTCTATGGGCTGTCCTGTCCACACTCCCGTCGCAGGGGACATGTTTAAGCTCTCCAGCGAGTCTCAAGAGATGCATTCCTGTTCCAGCTGTTGGGGTAAGTCTTGACTCATCTGTGCCCATCATGAACTCATATTGCTATAGTCTTGGTTTAGAAATAGTCACACCATTCAGATCTAGCTGGAGAAACTTCTCTCTAATGGGGGTTTCAAGAGGGATTTCTTGCTCCTGAGTTAATAAAAGAGAAAGTAATTGCTTTGTTTTCTTTGGTGTTATCTTGTCCAGATGTAACCCTAAACTGCTCTGGCCATCATGGGTCACAAGGTCAGCCTGGGGCGGGGTTGGGCAGGAAATAAAAAGAACTGGGTCCTCCTTACTTCACCAAGACACTTAAATCACCAGCATTGGGGCCCCTCTTTTCATACAAGCTCCTTTGTCTATGAAATTTTCTAGGTAAGAATACTGGAGCGGGTTGCCATTTCCTGTTCCAGGGGATCTGCCTGACCCAGGGATGGAAACTGCAACTCTTGAATCTCCGAATTGGCAGGTGGTTTCTTTACCACTAGCATCACCTGGGAAGGCCCATCGCTTGTTTAAGCCAGTTCAAATCAGGATTTTCCTTCTTGTGGCTGAAGTGTCCTAACTGACTTACTGTCTGCTGCTGATGATCACCAACAATAACAAAAACATTACACCCATTTGGTACTACTGAACATTTACTGACATTCACTAGGATGAAAAAATGCTGATTGCTTGTAGTGATGGTGTCATTCTCTGAGGGAGACTTAGTGCCCTGGAAGATAGACTTAAATTTCATAATGAGCTTGGGTTCAGGATAAATATACATATATATATATATATATAAGAAAATTAAAGTAAAACATATATGGCAGCATCTACTTGGAAGTAGCTTAAGGCTACAAATGAACTTGGATGAATTATTGTTAAGACTGAGGATAAGCCAAGTATAGTTCCAGGTGCTTAAACTGAGTTTAAGGCAAGATGAAGCAAACAAGAGCACCATGATGCCACAACAAGAAAAGGACAGAGCCAAAATCCGTAGCTAAGGAGGTGATTCTAGAGTATGTGTTTTTACCATTAAACTGAAGAGTCCCACAACACTGTAGGTCATGGGTCAGTGGGCCAACTCGTGTGGTCCTATGTGCAAAGCTCATGTAAAAGTCACACAGTAACCCTCATTCACATCAAGTCATCTTCATAAGATTTAAGCATCCTTGTATGAAAGCATTGGAGTTCATCCAAAATAACATGATCAAATGAATTTGAAAAGGTTGGAACATTGATATTCACTTACACAAGAAAATTAGATGAGAAAATATGCGATTAAATTTATTTAGACTAGAAGAGATACATCCTGAGGTTTCAAAAATTAGAAGTTTGGTTCCCAGAAAAATGGTGATCAGCTATTCCTTATAATAAGATGCAATCAATTTTTTTAGCTCTTGTAATATGCTGGGCACATACTTTTTATATTCATTTTTGTTCCATAGGAGTCAGTCACAGTGGCTTTACCCCTGCTCTTTTTTCACTTCTGTTTGGAACATGTTTATTAATGGTTCAGATGGTAAAGCATCTGCCTACAATGCAGGAGACCCGGATGCAATCCCTGGGTCAGGAAGATCTCCTGGAGAAGGAAATGGCAACCCATTCCAGTATTCTTGCCTGGAAAACCCCATGGATGGAGGAGCCCGGTGGGCTATAGTCCATGGGGTCGCCAAGAATCGGACACAACTGAGCGACTTCACTTTCACTTTTCACTTTTATACTAGTTATGACATCTTTATTTTAATGTTAATATACATACTTGTATTTTTTAAACATAAGAAGGGTGAATTATGCCAAAATTAACTGTGTAATATTAACAGAAATTGATGGATTATTGTTATAAGAATACTTTTAATTGTTTATGAAACTGTTCATTGTAGAAACACTAGAAAACAGAGAAAAGCAAAATGAGTAAAAACTTAAAAATTTTTTGAAGCCCTATAGTAATCACTGTTGATGCTTTATACTGATACAAAAATATATGCATGTGTGTGTTTAAGTTACACAAAGATACCCTAGTACTGTGCGTGGTGTTTTGTAATCTGCTTTTTACTTGAGTAAATCTTAGAAACCTTTTCTATTTCAGTAAACAGTTATTTACGATATACACTGCACTTCTTGCTAGCAGGGTACACATCACATATTTCATTTGGTCCTCTAATGGTGGACATTTGCTTGTTACATATTTTCAGTTTTGCTAAGAGCTTTGAGTATAAATCTCTGATTACTGAATCTTTGGTACATTCTTAATTAACTCCTGGGTAAAATTACTCAAAGGGGACTTACCAGGTCAAACTGAACGCATGTTTTTAAAATGTTTGATAATTACATGCTTGTGGACATCAGTGTTTCTTCTCTTTGAATTGCCAGTTGAAAAATTTTGTCCACTTTTAAAATGGAAGAATTTGTATTTTCTATTAATTTACAATGTCTTTACATTTCACAACTATAACACAACTTTGTCTCTTCATGTTGAATTTTGTTATCTGTGCCTTTTGGCAGGGTCAAATCAATTGGACATTTCCTTAATTTCGTTCTTTTCTTTTTGCTTAAAAAGAGCTTCCCAATTCCAAATGTCTTTATAGATGAATGGATATTTTCAGTCTTTATAGTTTGGTTTCCTTGTTATTCTCTGTTTATTTTTATGGCTATTGCTATTGTTTATTGATTTTAATATTTTTTGCTGATTTTCAGCTGACTCTGTTGGTTTTCATCTTAGACTGTTATCAGAAATTGGTAAATCTGGATTCCTTTAAATTCTTATACTGTTTTCCTTTCTCATGTCTTGTCACATTGGTCAGAAAACCAAGCACCCAATATAACACAACAGTAATAAAAACAGGCAGTATTATTTTATTATTAATTTTAATGACATTCTTATAATCTTACCTCCTGAAATATTTTAATGCCTATTGGTTTGAAATGACCTCTTTCTTCATATTAAAGAAGCATCAGTCTGTCCTAAGTTGTTAACCATGCCTGGATATTAGACTTTATCTAGCAGCTTTTTGCTGTTTATCATAATAAACTATAGCTTTTCTCCTCTTATCTATTGATGTTTTATATCAATTTTCTGATTTTAAAACACAAGAATTTCTAGTATAGGTCTCATTTGTTTATACTCTATTAGTCTATAAGTGGAAACAGTGACAGACTATTTTGGGGGGCTCCAAAGTCACAGATGGTGACTGCAGCCATGAAATTAAAAGATTCTTGCTCCTTGGAAGAAAAGTTATGACCAACCTAAACAGCATATTAAAAAGCAGAGACATTACTTTGCCAACAAAGGTCTGTCTAGTCAAAGCTATGGTTTTTCCAGTAGTCATGTATGGATGTGAGAGTTGGACTATAAAGAAAGTTGAGTGCCAAAGAATTGATGCTTTTGAACTGTGGTGTTGGAGAAGACTCTTAAGAGTCCTTGGACTGCAAGGAGATCCAACCAGTCCATCTTAAAGGAAATCAGTCCTGAGTATTCACTGGAAGGACTGACAATGAAGCTGAAACTCCAACACTTTGGCCACCTGATGCAAAGAACTGACTCATTTGAAAAGACCCTGATGTTGGGAAAGATTGAAGGTGGGAGGCAAAGGGGACCACAGAGGATGAGATGGTTGGATGGCATCACCGATGCGATGGACATGAGTTTGAGTAAACTCCGAGAGTTGGTGATGGACAGCGAGGCCTGGTGTGCTGCGATTCATGGGGTCGCAAAGAGTCGGACACGACTGAGTGACTGAACTGATTGAACTGACTTCTGTAAGTAATTTACTGAGCTTTGCAAAAATGCTTTGTCTATTTTGATAATTGAGATTAGCCAGCAGTTTTTGTTTTCTGTTTTCTTATTTCCCCATGTTTTGTCTTTCCTGTATGTTTCTCTATTCTGGAATATTTTCTGCATCAAGTTTAGAATCTATTCATTGGAAGTATGAAAGAAACTGCTAATACAATTATTGGGGACTTTGTCTTTACTGGAAAATAATTTGCTCTCTGAAAACTTTGAGAATTTCTCTATAGTTTAGGGCAGATTTAAGCCTTCCACATCTGCTTTGGTCTCTTTTGGTAATTAATGTTAAACTGATATACTTAATTAACACAAAATTAAATATACTTTTTGCTTGTTTCATTAATCTCACCTATATCTGCTTTTGTGTCTTCTTAATCCTAATTTTATGTGAATTGTAAAGCTCTTTATTTATTGATTATATATGCAAGAAGTTGATTTGTTTAATATTTTAAAAGATGTCTATAATTTTTTATTAATTAAGCCACTTGATTCTAAATTATTTTATATTCAATCCATAATTCATTCTTTATCATGTCAGTTTTATTTTGTTTTCCTTTACCTAACTTCTTAATTTGACCTCATAGTTGATCTATGTTTGTATAACTTTAAAAATGAAACGTGTTTAATAATTTGACTTAGCATATGAGCACAGTGTTGTTCACATTCAGACATGCAGTTTCCTCATTAATTCCTACATGATCCATAATTGTGGCTTGAATTCTTCTTTGCTCAGTTGTGTGGGAGACTAGTCTTGCTCTGCTCAAGGTCTAAGAGATTGCTTTTACTGTGGTTGTCTAAAGTTTTATTATTTATTTCTAGCGTGTGTGTGTGTGTTGAGATAATGTTGAATATATAATTTCTACTTCTGGGGAATTTATTAAAGTTTTATGGCATAATGTATGATAAATACTAACACATATTTAAGACTGCATGTAGACTGTGATAAATAATAATATTTTAATTCAACCATATTGCTTGTATTATTTTATTCTTCTGTGTAATTGAATAATGATTATTAATTCTCCCTCTCTCCTTTCTTTCCTTCCTTCTGCTGATAATTAATTTGCCATTTTGTGCTCCTTCTCTGTTTCTCATGAAGTTGCTATATTTACTTTTTGAGCTCATCTTTCTCTTTGTCCCATGATGGTACAAGTGACTCATTGAGCACACCCTGGGCATTATGCTCCCTTCTTGACCTCACCATCATGTTGGTGCTGGAATTCCACACGCTACAATAGAACCCAAATTCCCTACTGCCTGCCTGGCCCTTTGCCATCATTCCCCCAGAGTGAGAGTGGCTTCTGCCATTGCCCAGCAGCGTGGCTGAGTTTCAGAAGGAAGAGTTGTATGCCATTTTTATTCTGCCTTCCTTTCTCATCCATCCCAGATCCATGGATACCCTGTCAACCAAAGCATTCCTCCTGTTAGGGAGGTAGATGGCACATTCTGTCATTTTTGGAGTGAATATCAGTCATTTTGGTAGAGTTATGAGAGTGACTTAGAAATCTGTGCTTATCTTACCAAAAAAATTCACTGTTAAAGTTCTTGGAAGAAATAGTCAATGCTCACTGATTGCCTTCAGTCCAACATAACTTTTTTTAATATGATTTTGCTAAAACTCTTCTCCAGAATGACATGCCTACCATGTTAGCTATGTTTAAGCCAGGATTCAAAATATATAAGCCATATCAGGTTGTCAACCACATTTATTGAAGAACAAACACAATACATACTTACAACTCATTTAGCGTTGACACCTAAATTCCACATCTACTGCAAGAGCCTAGTGACAGTGAACTGGCCATCCACTTAACTTTGAGATTTCTTTTTCATTTTTGAAATTTGAGGAGTAAGCTGTGGTAGATCTTGATGTGTCCTTTCTGTAACACAAAAATAATTTATTTTACAAATATGGCATAAATCAGGCCTGTCTTAATAGCAGTGCATGAGCGAAAACATCCAAGAAATTATGAATTCTCTATTAGCCGTGTGGTGAAAACAACCAGCTAAACAAATAGACCCCAACTGACCTGAATATGTAATGACTTACAGAGTATGGGTATTTATTTGCCTCACACACAACAATTCTGAGATGGGAAATCCAGGTTAACTGGGCACCTCTGCCCTGCAAGAGCCTTCTGGGGCTCAGGTCTCTTCCCATTTTCTGCTCTGTCATCCCCAATGCCTCTGTCATTTTCTGCATGGCTGGAGCTCAGTCACTCCATCTGGTTTCCTGCCAGCAAGAAGGGGGAAGAAAGGAGACAGTTCTGAAGTCTTAATTCCCAAATCCAGAAGTGGCATCCATCATTTGTCTTCATGTTCTGTTAGTGAGAACGTAGACATATCTTGCATCTAACTTCCGAGGAGAGTTAAGAAGTTTAGTCCCGTTAAGCAAGTATGTGTGATGAGGCTACAGTTTTATTACCACTGAGACCAGGAGAATGGATTTTAGAGGGAAGCTACCAACCTTTTCCTCAATGGCCATCTTCTGCAACAGTATGTTCAGAAATAAGAGGGAAAAGCCAAATCTATCTTAGATAGAATTAATAGAATGAAAATCTTCAGGCCCTAAAAATTAATGACCTGATAGTCTTCTGCAAAGATCTGCTCTCTTCTCCATTGTATTATTTAAAATTTTGGGATCAACATGTAGATACTTCTATATTTAAAATAGATAACCAACAAGGACCTATTGTTTAGCAGAGGGAATCTGCTTGGGTGTTATGTGGCAGTCTGGATGGGAGGGGAGTTTGGGGCAGAATGGACACATGTATATGTATGGTTGAATCCCTTTACTGGTCACCTGAAACCATCACAACACTGTTGACTGGCTATATTCCAATATAAAATAAAAAGTTTCAACAAAATGAAATAAAATTTTAGTGCTTTAAGAAGTTCAGAAATTAAGGAAACAATACCATTCACCATTGCAACAAAAAGAATAAAATACTTAGGAGTTTATCTACCTAAAGAAACAAAAGACCTATATATAGAAAACTATAAAACACTGATGAAAGAAATCAAAGAGGACACAAACAGATGGAGAAATATACTGTGTTCATGGATTGGAAGAATCAATATTGTGAAAATGAGTATACTACCCAAAGCAATCTATAGATTCAATGCAATCCCTATCAAGCTACCAACGGTATTCTTCACAGAACTAGAACAAATAGTTTCACAATTTGTATGGAAATACAAAAAACCTCAAATAGCCAAAGCAATCTTGAGAAAGAAGAATGGAACTGGAGGAATCAACCTGCCTGACTTCAGACTCTACTACAAAGCCACAGTCATCAAGACAGTATGGTACTGGCACAAAGACAGAAATATAGATTAATGGAACAAAATAGAAAGCCCAGAGATAAATCCACGTACCTATGGACACCTTATCTTCGACAAAGGAGGCAAGAATATACAACGGAAAAAAGACAACCTCTTTAACAAGTGGTGCTGGGAAAACTGGTCAACCACTTGTAAAAGAATGAAACTAGAACACTTTCTAACACCATACACAAAAATAAACTCAAAATGGATTAAAGATCTAAATGTAAGACCAGAAACTATAAAACTCCTAGAGGAGAACATAGGCAAAACACTCTACGACATAAATCACAGCAAGATCCTCTATGACCCACCTCCCAGAATATTGGAAATAAAAGCAAAAATAAACAAATGGGACCTAATGAAACTTAAAAGCTTTTGCACAACAAAGGAAACTATAAGCAAGATGAAAAGACAACCTTCAGAATGGGAGAAAATAATAGCAAATGAAGAAACAGACAAAGGATTAATCTCAAAAATATACAAGCAACTCCTGCAGTTCAATACCAGAAAAATAAATGACCCAATCAAAAAATGGGCCAAAGATCTAAACAGGCATTTCTCTAAAGAAGACATACAGATGGCTAACAAACACATTAAAAGATGCTCAACATCACTCATTATCAGAGAAATGCAAATCAAAACCACAATGAGGTACCATTACACGCCAGTCAGGATGGCTGCTATCCAAAAGTCTACAAGCAACAAATGCTGGAGAGGGTGTGGAGAAAAGGAAACCCTCTTACACTGTTGGTGGGAATGCGAACTAGTACAGCCACTATGGAGAACAGTGTGGAGATTTCTTAAAAAACTGGAAATAGAACTGCCATATGACCCAGCAATCCCACTTCTGGGCATACACACTGAAGAAACCAGAACTGAAAGAAACATTGTACCCCAATATTCATTGCAGCACTATTTATAATAGCCAGGACATGGAAGCAACCTAGATGCCCATCAGCAGATGAATGGATAAGAGAGCTGTGGTAAATATACACAATGGAATATTACTCAGCCATTAAAAAGAATACATTTGAATCAGTTCTAATGAGATGGATGAAACTGGAGCCCATTATACAGAGTGAAGTAAGCCAGAAAGATAAAGAACATTACAGCATACTAACTAAATATGGAATTTAGAAAGATGGTAAAGATAACCCTATATGCAAGACAGAAAAAGAGACACAGATATATAAAACAGACTTTTGGACTCTATGGAAGAAGGTGAGGGTGGGATGATCTGAGAGAACAGCATTGAAACATGTATATTATCAAGTGTGAAACATCACCAGTTCAGGTTTAATGCATGAGACAAGTGCTCGGGGCTGGTGCACTGGGATGACCCAGAGGGATGGGATAGGGAGGGAGGTGGGAGGGGGGTTCAGGATAGGGAACACATGTAAATCCATGGCTGATTCATGTCAATGTATGACAAAAGCCACTACAATATTGTAAAGTAATTAGCCTCCAACTGGTGAAAATAAATGGGAAAAAAAAAAAAAAAAAAAAAAAAAAGAAGTGGAATGTTAAAGGAAAATCACAGTTTCAAAAGTCAAGGTTTGAGCAAAATCTAAACTCTGACATAAAACAGACAAAATTTAGTGAAATTTACCTGTATTTCAAAATTATTTTTTTACTAAAGTGTAGGATATACTTAAAAATAGTATATTTACTTGTCTCAGGATAGATAGATGAAAACGTCTTTAATCATCCCCTAGAAAATGTATACATTTTATTACCTGGACAATCTGTTGAGAAAATAAAGAATATTGTTGACTCAAAAAAAAAAAAAAAAAAAGAAGAAGTTCAGAGATCATTCAGTGTTGTGCAACCAGAATTATTTACCACTTGTGTCACTCTAAATACAGTAGAAAGGGACTTTTAGCTTTGAGGAAAATAAGAGCAAGAGGAAGCCTGGTTACCATGTTAATTTTGTGAAAATCTATCATATGAAGAGAAAGAAAGTTAAAAAAAGTTGTTACAACAGTTTTTAGGAGGTGACCTGGTACTTCTAAGAGCTGTTCTGGAATGATATTTCTAGAAAAATAGTAATTGATTCAATATATCTCATCCAACAGTTACTGGGCTTTTACTGTGGGCCAACTACTCCTCTGGGCACAGATACACACTGATGGGACACCGCCTCTACTGGCAAGTCTGCATCCTGTCACGTCATGTGGTACACATCCTCAATACATTTTCATTTGCTTGAATGACTGAATCTCCTTCATCTGAGAGCACTTCAGGTATGACTTCTCTGTCTTAGCTTAGTTGACTGGTGGTGTTTAATGTTTTAGTTGTGGAACTGTCACAGGATAGTTTAAAATCAAAATAGTATCACCTTCTTTTTTCTTTTGTAAAATTCTGTCTATGCTTTAAGAATTTTCTTTCAGAAAATCATGTTTTAAATGCCCAATTAGAGAACTCAAACTAGAATCAGGTGGTGAAGATAGATTTCCAAAGGATTTGGACAATTTATTCAGTCTTTTTCATCTTGAATTCTTAATTTGATCTATAGGGCTCAAGGGGATTAAAAATGCTTTAAAATGCACATAGTATGGAAAGTATGATTTTTGTGTGAAATGTACTTTTCAAATAAACACTTCTTTTCTTGCTTTATATCAATGTTTCTTTTTGCAAGGTCATCATTACTATTCACCAGATCAAGACAAAAGAAGGAGAAGAAAGTAGTACTTTTAATGCCTAAAGTACCCCAATTTTAGTTACAATCATTTAGAGGTAAAGAGAAAATATAGTGAGAGAAACTGTGTGAGAAATTCAAAGCTTCTAACTAATCTAAGTAAGGAAATCATAAATCCTTTTTGTTCTTTCTTTTTTAAAAAACATACTTTCAGGGAGAGATTGGCATAGTAGATAAATAAAACATTCAAAATTATTCTCTTAAAGAAAGATTATTACAGGTATAAGTTTTTAAATTATTGCTTTGTTCACTATCTTTTATAATACATGGATGTCAATAATTATTACTGGCACACGTGTATTACAAGAATACAAACTAATAATTTCTAGGTACCTCAGAAACACATAAGCATTTATACACAAAGGTTTTCTGGAAAGGTTCTTTGGAATTAGGACCTGGGGTATGTTTATTTAGCCATTTAATAGAAACCTACAAACTTAGCAAAAATGCCCATCCATTGGTCTCAGGACAAGACTGGCACATAATAAACTCTCAATAAATACTTGCTGAGTGAACCCATGAACTAGGCATTTAGCAAGGATGTCCTGCCTCACTAGTGAGAGAAACCATCACCATGATGGGTGTTCACAGAAGGACTGCTGCCCAACAAGAGCGGGGCACACATTCCTTGAAGCAGACACAGCCTCTGTTGCTTTTCATTAGTGATGGCACTCCAGTGTAAGAAAATACTGCGGTTTGCTTTTCCATTCTCTTCTTGGCAGGTATTTTGGTTGCTTCCACGTTGATGCTATTTCAAGTACAATTATTATGGATATTCTTTTTTTTTTGTAATTGAAGTAGAGTTTATTTACAATGTTGTATTGGTTTCAAATGTATAGCTAAGCTTTATATATATAAAAATACATTTTGCAGATTCTTTTCCATGATGGAAAGGGAAATCTGGTCTTCTTGGCCATGTGCATGTGTTTAGTCATTCAATCATGTCCGACTCTCGGCAACCCCATGGACTGTAACTTGCCAGGCTCCTCTGTCCATGGGATTTCCCAGGCAAGAACACTGGAGCAGCTTGCCATTTCCAACCCCAGAAAATCTTCCCCACCCAAGGATCAAACCTGCATCTTTTCCATCATCCTGCATTGAGAGGCAGATTCTTTACCACTCAGGGAAGCCCCATCCTCTTGGCCATCCTTGTCTGCAGAGTTTCTGCAACGTGGGGTCGGGGGAGGTTAAAAGTCCTAGTGGCTTGCACTTCCCAAGGTGAAATCATCACTGGGGGCAGAAGCAAACCCCGTCTTCCTGACTGCCCACCTGGAGCAGAGCACCCAAGCAGAGCTTCTGTAACACTGACGCGGCAGGGAGAGAACAAAGATTGCTGGTTGTGTCTCAGATGCCAAGCACTCCTGCTGTTCTTATTGAAACGGAATAGATTTTCTTGAACACATGTTTCTCTACTTTCTTTATGCCCTTAGGACAATTTCCAGAGACTTTAAATACTTGACTCTAATGGTTTTTACTAGTTAAATAGTTGTTTTGCTGGGCAGCGGGTCTGAGGGGCCCCTCACTCCATCATGCCTAAAGTCTTATATCCAAGCTCACTGGTTTCTTGACATCTTATTTCAAGAATGAATCAACCATGAGGAAAGATGGCTCTTCCCAAAGCCATGGTTCCTGGAAGGAAGCCCAAGCCCCGTGAACAGAGAGAAGAAAGTGCTCTGAGCTTCTCCTCACCCGAAGCTCACTCTCCCCAGACTCCTTAGCTGCCCCCCTGCCACCCTCCACCACTGCTCATGCCCTGGGAGGCTGTGTGGCATGCCCAGATCTGTCATCTTTCACGATCGGCTTTCTGGAGTGTCACTGACATTCACCAGTTACATCGTCCTCAGTTCCAATGATCCTACTCAGTATTAGTCCCCCATGAGTTTGGTGCTCTGGGCTTTCTTACATGGCAATAAGGTCAGTTCATGAAGGAATTAGTGCTTATGTCCATGGAGTCGCAAAAGAGTCGGACATGACTTAGTGAATAAACAGCAACAACAATTCTGAAGAAATCCCTAGGCAGTGCTCTTCCCCAACTAGGGAGCAAATATGCAGCTTAATAATGGGCTTTGAGGGGTGACATTCCCATTTTATAGTCTTAGAGAGCAGTTTCCAAATCTTGCAACTATGGCAAAGCTTTCACCGTACCAACAGGAAATGAGAAATAGCAGCAACTGTAATGTTTTTATAAGGTTAAATTTAATCACCTTAAAGGATGAATTGTGGACTTTGCATCTTCCTATTGTTGTTAAAATGACCTTTCTGTAATGAAATATTGGTTATAGTAGATGGAAATTTTGCTTGCTTTGATTTTAATATTAATATGTTATGTTCTTGCCTACCACGTGCTGTTGTTCAGTCACTTGGTCGTGTCCAAGTCTTTGTGATCCCCCTGAGTGCAGCACACCAGGCTTCTCTGTCCTCCACTATCCCCCAGAGTTTGCTCAGGTTCATGTCCATTGAGGGGGTGATGCTATCCAACCATCTCCTCCCCTGCCACCCCTTCTCCATTTGACTTAGATCTTGAAAGACTGATGCTTAAGCTGAAACTCCAGTACTTTGGCCACCTCATGTGAAGAGTTGACTCATTGGAAAAGACCCTGATGCTGGGAGGGATTGGGGGTAGGAGGAGAAGGGGACGACAGAGGATGAGATGGCTGGATGGCATCACCAACTCGATGGACATGAGTTTGAGTAAACTCCAGGAGTTTGTGATGGACAGGGAGGCCTGGCGTGCTGCAATTCATGGGGTCGCCAAGAGTCGGACACGACTGAGCGATTGAACTGAACTGAACTTCCCAATATCAGGGTCTTTTTCAATGAGTCAGTTCTTCACATCACGTGGCCCAAGTATTGGAGCTTCAGCTTCAGCCTCCATCCTTCCAAAGAATATTCGGGATTTATTTCTTTTAGGATGGACTAGTTGGATCTCCTTGCAGTCCAAGGGACTCTCAAAAGTCTTTTCCAACACCACAGTTCAAAAGCATCAATTCTTCAGTGCTCAGCCTTCTTTACAGTCCAACTCTCACATTCATACATGACTACTGGAAAAACCATAGCTTTGACTATATGAACCTTTGTCAGAAAAGTGCTGTCTCTGCTTTTCTATTCCTAAATATGTTTTTGCAAATGTCATTGCTTCCCATGTTGGGGACCTGGAGCTCTAACACATCGAGATAACTAAAGGTGGACATTTCACATCAAATTAAAGAGAGCAGGAGTCCTATTGAATGCAGTGAAGATGGCATCTGAGCCACGCAGAGGTTTTCCCCACCACTTAAATCTCTGTATCTAGTGCAAGATCTCATAATGGGGCACTACTGGAGAAACTAGGACAACAAATTTTAATCCATTTGACAATTTACCCTTTGCTCAAGCAGACATTCTGTCTGAAGCCAAAGTCTTGCTAAGTCAGAATAATATCACTCTAATTGTCCTCCCAGGCATATGATTTTGATAAAGAAGGAAATCTGATTAGTCTTACAGTTTACTCACCATATAAAAGAGACCACTTACTTTCAGTGCTAATTTCTAGGAAGGTATAATGAGATTTTTGTTATTAAGGAATAATCATCCAACTCATTTAACAAAGTCTAAAAAGCATCTAATATAGATCACTTGCTAAAAATAGAACCACACATTTGCTTAACTTTCTAGATTTTATAATTTTAGTAAATAAAAAGAAATTGCATTATTAGGGCAAATCTGTCACTGAAAAATACCTAATTTGCTTCATTAATTGACTGGAATCAGATGTTGTACAATAAGTATACAGAAAGTATATACTGCTAACTGCTACTGCTAAGTCACTTCAGTCATGTCTGACTCTGTGCGACCCCATCCCTGGGATTCTCCAGGCAAGAACACTGGAGTGGATTGCCATTTCCTTCTCCAATGCATAAAAGTGAAAAGTGAAAGTGAAGTCGCTCAGTCATGTCTGACTCTTTGGAGACCCCATGGACTGCAGCCTACCAGGGTCCTTCATCCATGGGATTTTCCAGGCAAGAGTACTGGAGTGGGGTGCCATTGCCTTCTCCGACAGAAAGTATATACATTTAGTAAACTGATTTTCTACAAACTGAAATATGTAAAGATGCCTAAATGCATCTTATTTCCCTTTGTGATGTAAATTAATGTTGTTATTAGACATTTGCTGTCCTTCAGATCCCATTTTTAGAATCTAGCCAATCTGTCAGGTCTCTGGGGGCACAGGTTACCGTCTGACCATGATGAGATGTGAATGTGCCTCTAAGGAGCTTACTTAAGGTTCCAGTGATTCCCTTTCTCTTGTATCTTCATCTTTCTACATGCCTTTCTTTCAAATTGACAAAAGACACTAGAATCTGAAATTTTCCTGAGGTCCATTTGTCTGTTTTACAACTGAATAGTAATTGGAGTCAAATTGTCTAAGAATATCTTTCCTGATTGTGATGGTAATGGTGATGATAATTTTCCTTCTAGCATCTGAACTGAGTACCAGAGGCCTGTGAGTGCTTCACATGCATTACTTCATTTAATGCCTATGACAGAGAAGGAAATCAACCCTGGATACTCACTGGAAGGACTGATGCTGAAGTTGAAGCTCCAATACTCTGGCCACCTGATACGAAGAGCTGCCGACTCATTGGAAAAGACCCTGATGCTGGGAAAGATTGAGGGCAGGAGGAGAAGGGGGTGACAGAGTATGTGATGGTTGGATGGCATCCCTGACTCAGTGGACATGAATTTCAGCAAACTCTGGGAGACAGTGAAGGACAGGGAAGCCTGGCGTGCTACAGTACAACTTAGTAACTGAACAACGACAAAAATAGTGATTCTCGTGGAAGTGGTGAATACCCTGAGAATTTCCATCTGCCAGAGCAGCCTTCTCAACCCTGGATGCACATTTACTCATGAAGAAAACTTTGAAACACTGAAGGTGCTTGAGCCCCACCCCTGGAGATGCTGATGGAACTGGCCTGAGGTGGGGCCCAGACACTGGTATTTATTTTTAAAGCACCTGATGTGGTCCCTCTGAGCTGCCAGGTTGCAAACTACCACTCTGGGGGGTTGGTCTTCCCCTTAGTAACGGTACATCTCAGAAATCACCTAACCTCTCTGAGCAACACCTAGAAACTAGAACAATCACTTCCTTCAAAACTGACAAGTCAGCTGTGTTGCAATCAAGTCATAAATGATTGTTTGCTAATATTCCCAAAGCCTGAATGGTGATTATGTTAAATATTAATATTGTCATTGTGTGAACAACACCTGGGTAAAATGAGGAAGATTCAAGAATATTGAAGTTGCTAGTCTGACACTGTGTTTTGTATAAACTCAAACCTGTATGATGCATGGGAAAAAAAAAGCTTCTTCAGTTACTTTCATTCTACACCATGGATTCACTGGAAGCATCTTGGAAGGCTTGGACATTGTGTTTTAGCACGGCTAAGGATGAAACACATCGTTAGCTTCCTGGATCTCAGAGTTACATTACAAAACTTTCCTTCCTTTGTCCCCCTAAGCAATCTAACTAGTTCTGGGAAGGAACCCAGAACACATAAATTTCAATATGAAGAATATATACGTAAGATAATGAAACAGTTGCCAACAAATACATTTCCAGAACACAGTTCCAGCCATACACAGGATTAATGGTACAAAATAGTCTCATAATAATGCTGATAATCAAAATGCTAGGGAAATCACAGGAAAAAATAAGATATCCTTTTATTTGCATGAGTCACATTAAATTTCAATGACATTTGATCAAAGCATACAAATATGGATAGCCTATTAAGAAACCAAGTGTTTTGAATAGTGAATGTTTGAAAACAGATTTTGTCATATTTAAACCATACTCGCTGTGTACTGGTCCTTACAAACACCAAAATTTGGATTAGGTTTTGAAATGCGTGATAGAGGATCTGACTTCTCATGGGCTTCAAGGGATACCAGACAACAAATGAAACTCAGAATTGCTGATACAGCAAAGGCAGAAGAAATTTGAGTTGATGGGAAGAGTTGAGCCTTTGAAGATTTTTCAGAATTCCACAGGGCTCATGGATATGATAGCTGTTTATTTACTTGAAGCTTATTTGTTATAATATTACATGTAAAATGTATACAATACATAAATTAAAAATTATTACATATTTTTGTTACATTTATATAGATTATAAATTGCTACGCATTTTGAAAACTTACATTTTAATAGATGTCTATTACTATTTTGGCATGCAATAAAAAATCAGAACTTCAATAACAAAAAAAGAAAAAAAAGTCTTCCTTTGATAACCCTGGAAAGAAGAAAGAGTTCCATGCGCGCTTTCTGAGTGCTAGTCCCAAGAGTGGGTTACTTCCTGTCTTCTAAATTCAGACACAAATACATTCACGATGCCGAATACAAGTAAAACATTTTCTTTTCATTTAAATGTGTTTATAAATCGCATGAAATGATTCCAGCTTGTAGCGCTCCTTTGGCAAACATTGGCAGATACAGATTTTTGTCACATAAATCAGCTGCAGCCGGAGCCAAAGACTCTCTAGCACTCTCACAGATTTGACAGGAGTGTACACAAGAGCTAAACAACGCCAAGACTAATATTGTTTTAAATAGATATATGCTACATTTTAAAAGGAAGGCAAGGAATGTCAAGTTGGAGCTCAAGTCAGTTATGCAGCACTCAGGAAGTAGAGCGCAAGGCTGTTTTGCCAGTCTATTTACACACCCTGATTGATAACTATTGACTTTCTAATTAGCCTTTCAGATGGGTTAGAAAATAAAATCCATGGACTCCCATTTTTCCCAAGCGGCCAGCATCTGCCCACCCCCTCGGCCTCAGGCCCAGCTGTGCCCTCCTGCAGGCTGGCCCGGGGTGCTGGACTGCCTTTCTGGGACCCCTCGTCCTGCTCCTGAGCTGCGCCTTCCTCCTTCACTCTGACGTCCTGCCCCACCCTCTCCCTCGTGATCTCCTGACACTCACAAAGTCCGTGACACCTGACCCTCCTCTCCTGGGGGCTCCCCTCCTGGGGCTTTACCTCGGGTCCAGCCTCGACCTCGGGTCCAGCCTCGGCTTTAGACCCTGCGGGGCCCCCGCCCAGCGGGGAGTCAGGCAGTGTGGGCTCCTCGGGCGGCAGAGTGGAGCCTGGTGGAGAAGGAGCCCACATCAGAGGGGCCCCATGGGTGGGGTACACTTCAGGGAGACCCCGGGGTGTCGAAGAAAGCCGAAGAAGAGTTGGGGGTGAAGAGGAATGTGCAGATGGTGGAACAGGGCTGCCCTGGTTCCAAATGCAAAGCCTTGCTTTGTGGACAGAATTACACCAGTAACTTTCACAAGGAGCCTGCATGGGAGGATGCACGTAGCCCACCCCATTTTGTTATGATAACCTCTAGAAACAGAGCCATTTGTCCAGTAAAAGCTGTTTTTAGTCCCTTGCACAAAACTGTGATGTTAGCAAGAGAAACAGAATTCAGAATCAGTGTTTATGGCACAAAAACGATTTCTAGATTTAGGTGAATTCAAAGTGAGGATCGATTGTTTGCATTGACTTATAGAACCACTCTACATTAAATGAGCAAACTTTAGATCCATTTAGAAACATAAAGAGTTATGTATCAGACTCCTCTACACCAAAAACGTACGGTTGTTTAAATAGATGGCTTCAAACAGACATATTCATGGGTCTAGGTGCACTTGAATCTAAGCAGCAGAAAACAGTTATTTTACTGATAATAATTTTCTAAAAAACTGTATCTGAAAGAATGCCTATTGTCAGAGAAAATGAAAATATTAAAATAAAAAAATAGCTTTGATACTTCTAACATCATTTAGGTACTCATTCATTCAGTTGTCACAGGAAAGCTTTATCACCTAAGACATACAATGCCCTCTGTGACTGCCAACACCATTTTTGGCAACTGTTCTCTTAAGCTGAGCTTTTCATCTCATGACCTATTTGTATCTTTAAAGATGACAAAGCTGATGCACTTTCTCAAACTCTTAATTTTAGATTCTAGATATATCAGTGTATAGTTAGGATGAGGCTCTCAGTACCAAACCTGAATAATAACTTACAAACTTGTGAGCATGTGTTTTACAAGTTACCAAGAACAAACATGGAAATCAATGTAAACTTTTCCATTGACAAGCCTCATAACAATGATCTTTCATGTTGCAAATCATTTGTTTTACACTTTTCTCCCTTTAATTAATTCTCCCTAACCCAAGGTCCAAGAAATGGTTTAGAAAATTGCAATTTGATACTCCTTTGACTTTTTTCTGTGCCTGCATCTTTGCAATAATCGGTTGTCCTTCCTGAACTGATAAACAGTCATTTTATTCTATTCAAGGTGGTCTTTTGACAAGAGCTGAAGCCTCTGTCGCTGTCACCTTCTGGGTTTGAGGCCACTGTAAAACCTTAGGAAGCATTTAATGCAAATACTGACAGTGGTTTCTGGGGCACTGATTCGTAAAGGACTAGAGGTAACAGTATTGAGCACTTTTCATGACTTGCTGTCCCAATCACTCAGTAAATAACGGCATTTGTCTAGAAAGAAAGTCTAAAAAAGTAAATGCAAAAGCGATGAGTTCTTCAGAGGTAGTTAAGTGTTGAAACAAATACAACTATAAAGTAGATTTATGTCACCATAAAGATCCTCGTCTAAATAGAAGAAAAATGGAAAAAGGTGTACTGAACAGTAATAGGAAGTTTGTGCATCGAAAAACTCATATGTTGATTGACATGGTCTTTAGGTGCCCATCCATTTTGCAGAGAAAGCCCGAGAATTATACCGGTTTTCTGAGGGTCACATAATGAATTAGATAAACAAATCCTATGGGGATGTCTTTCAAATTTGATTTGTAACTATAAATGGAATTTATGGGTAAATATCTTTTTTCCCTCTGTTTCTTCTTTTTTTAAATTGAAGGATAGTTAATTTCAGTGTTGTTTTAATTACTGACATACAGCAAATTGATTCAGTATTCTTCTTTAATATATTCTTTTCCATTATGGTTTATCATAGGATATTGAATATAGTTCTCTGTGCTTTACAGTAGAACCTTGTTATTTATCCATTCTATATACACAAGTGTATATCTGCTCACCCCAACCTCCCATTTTATCCCTCCCCCAAAACCCTCCCCTTTGGCAACTACCAGTCCGCTCTCCGTGTCCACGATTCTGTTTCCGCTTCACAGATAGGTTCATTTGTGTCATATGTTAGGTTCACATGTGAGTGATGTCATATGGCATTTGTCTTTCTCTGACTTGCTTCCCTTCACATGATAACCTCTAGTTGCAGCCACGTTGCTGCAAATGGCATTCTTTTGCTCTTCTTTATGACTGAGCAGCATTGCACTGTATTTATGTACCACATCTTTATCCATTCATCTGTCATGAACATTTAGGTTGTTTCCATGACTTGGCTATTGTCAACAGTGCTGCTATGAACACAGGGGTTCTTGTAACACAGCGCATACATGTAAACAAACTAACACAAATCAGAGGAGAGTGGATGAATTCTGCTTTTGCTTTCCTTCTACATAAACTTCAGAAGCCTAAGTTTGGTTTCCCTTCTACCTCCACACTCCCCACCCCAATTGACAGAAGAAACAGTACATCTTAAAGGCTATTTTTTTAAAGTAAATATAACAGTATTGCTAGGTACTTAGCAGCTGATGAGGAGGTTAGACGCTCTCAATGAATGCAAGGTGACATTCATATTCGTTCCTTGACAAAAGAGATGATGGTGGTAATTTGTAGAAAGGTAAAACCTTTCTTTCAAATCTAGAAAGGAAAGAATTAAAACAACAACAAAACCACATGAAGTGTACTCTCCTGATGTCTTCAGGACAATCTAAGGAATAGATCATATCCAAATAATGTTCCATTATTGAAAATAGACAAAAGTTTAGTTTTGAGATGGAAGTGACTGTATGACCCTGCGCAAAGAAAGGATGAGGGAGGGTTGATGTTATTGATGCTCAAAAGGTCTGGTCTGATTGTGTCTGACTCTTTGTGACTCCATAGACTATAGCCCTCCAGGCTCCTCTGTCCGTGGGTGGGATTCTCCAGGCAAGAGTACTGGAGTGGGTTGCCATTTCCTCCTCCAGGGGATTTTCCTGACCCAGGGATCAAAACTGAGTC
Organism: Muntiacus reevesi; assembly: GCF_963930625.1. Classification (NCBI taxonomy): domain Eukaryota; kingdom Metazoa; phylum Chordata; class Mammalia; order Artiodactyla; family Cervidae; genus Muntiacus; species Muntiacus reevesi. Next base: position 3,440,724 of record NC_089252.1, on the reverse strand, counting down.
TCCTAAAAAAAAAAAAAAAAAAAACTGAGTCTCCTGAGTCTCCTGCATCACAGGGGGATTCTCTACTGCTGAGCTGTCCAAAAAGTGACTCACAATTAAGCAAGAGTGAGCTGAAGGTAAAATTCTGGGAAGTACCTCTTTTCCAGGTATCATTATTTCGTTAGTAAAAGCTGTTGATCTTGTTTTAAACCATGTGTAGATACCTGTGTGTGCTTTAAAAACTCGACTGGACCTGCTGACAAGATGTTCTGACAGCTGCTTCCTCAGGTGGACCTGGATTCTTCTGTATATTTGCATAAGAAATGAAATCGCCCCGTTTCCACAGGCATTCAGCATTTTGTTTAAATGCTAATTTGCCACTTGACCTTTTGCTTCATAAACTAAGAACACTTAGTGCTCACAAACATTTGGGGATAAAAGGTTTTGGAGATAGATCATACTCCATCCTAAGATTGTTTTTTCAAGCTGATAAAAAACAATTTCCTTAGAATGTAGTATAGACTACATGTATAGACTAGTACACATGTGGTATACTACATTCTAGTATAGACTAGAATGTAGTATAGAATGTAGCATAGTCCATAGAAATTTCAGTTACCTAAATGGTGGTAAGAGAAAGCTGCCTGTTAAATAGGAAGAGATAGTCAGTGGGATTTTCCTCACATGCTGTGCTGTGTGTGTGCTCAGTCGTGTCCGACTCTTGTGCGACTCCATGGACTGTAGCCCGAGACACTCCTCTGTCCATGGGATTGTCCAGGCAAGACACTGGAGTGGGTTGCCATTTCCTTCTCCAGGGGATCTTCCTGACCCAGGGATCGAACTCCTGTCTCTTGCAGGATGTTTTTACCACTCTCTCAGGCGGATTCTTTACCACTGAGACACCAGTTTATAGTGTATCTAGACTATGGTATAGTGTAGACATAACTTTTACATGCACTGGGGAACCAAAAAATCCATGTGCCATTGCCATGGTCTGGAACTGAGCCCATTGTATCTCTGAGGTATGCTGGTAGACGCATAGTTTAAACAAACTAAGTCTGTAGAAGTAAAATATTCATGGATAAACTAAAGTTAGTCTTTGAAACTTAGTCTGCTTTTAACCCATGTTGTCCCTAGGATATGAAATTGCTGAATAATGATGGGTCATATGTGATGCTCACCGAAAGAACTATTTCTGTAGAAACAGCAGGAGTAAACACACCCTGTGCTACCCTTCCCTATGCTCAGTCATCAGTGCCTGGAATAAACCTGCTTGCTGGTCCAACTGGCTGCACCTGTGGCAGCAACCTCAGGTGTAGGGATGGGATTTAGAAGGAAATTATTCATCTGTGAGTTATCATTGGGTGATTCCATTAGAGAAAGACACAGCACAACAGATAAGCAATACTGGCCAAGGAAACTGCTCTGAGGTTTACTTACACGGCACTCTTTCTTTAGATTTCTTTTTAAATAGTCATCATTTCTTTTTATTGAAGTATAGTTGATTTAAAATGTTGTGTTAGCTTCAGGTGTGTGTGTATATATATATATATAGGCTTCCTAGTGGCGCTATTGATAAAGAACCTGCCTGCCAATACAGGAGATGTAAGAGGCAAGGGTTGGATCCCTGGGTTGGGAAGATACCCCAGAGAGGGCATGGCAACCCACTCTAGTATTCTTGCATGGGGAATCCCTTAGACAGAAGAGTTACAGTCCATGGGGTTGCAAAGCTGGACACAACTGAAGCAACATAGTATGCATGCACATGTCTATATATATATATATATCTCCTTTTCCAGATTCTTATCCCATATAAGTTATTACAAAATATTGAGTCTAATTCCCTGTGCTATACAGTAGGTTCATGTTGGTTTTCTATTTAATATGTAGTTATGTGTGTATGTGAATCCAGACCTCTGATTTATCCCCCACCTCCTTCCCCTTCTGTAACCAAAGTTTGTTTTCCTGGTACCTCATCTCATCATGGACCTCCCGTAGTGTATACTGGCTCACTCCGCTGGGCTGGGGGAAGCCACATGCCTGTAGAAAGAAAAGAGAGAAAGAAGGAAAGGAAGTGAGGTTACCCTCACTGTCATGACTGTCATGACATGTCATGACTGTAAGAACCTCGGCAGCAAAGTGGGAGTGGTGGGAATCCCAGTGACACAATGGTTTTGACAAGACAGACTGTTGATGAGTCCGTCTGCATACAGATGGGCAGCACCCTGTCTTCAAGTCATGCGCTGAGAGAAGAAAGGATAAAAGAGAAAGGCTGAGAAGATGAACAGAAAAGATTACATGTAGCTGCCTGCTTCCTGTAGGAAGTAGACAGTCTTTTGAGTCCAACTACAAGTAACATCCAAGGAAGGAGATCAGAAGGCCATCCAAAAATCTGTAGCCAGCCATTCAAGAACTCCATCTAACCACGAAGGATGGATTCATCATGAAATTCTGGGGATGGCCAAGTCTTTGCTGGCAGACATCAAGGCCCTAGGAACGGTAGGAAGAGGAAAGGTGATGGGTCCCTTTGGACCTATAGTTGCCTTCTTTTCAGAGATGCAAGTTGAATTTTTTGTCTTGCTTTTGCCACATTTTTCCTCCTAGAAAGAGACATTCTAGTTACAATGAAGTAAAGTAAGTTATGTTAGAACGATTCCCAGGTGGCTGAAGTGGTAAAGAATCTGCCTGCCAATGCAGGAGACGCCAGTTCAATCCCTGCATCTGGAAGATTCCCTGGAGAAGGAAATAGCAACCCACTCCACTATTCTTGCCTGGGAAAAATCACATGGAGAGAGGAGCCTGGTGGGCTACCATGGAGTAGCAGAGTCAGACAAACTGAGCTACTCAGCACAGTAATTAAATAGTGTCCACTTTGGCTGATAAGATCTTAGAACCTGAGAGTTCACCTCTGCTAAGACAGCTACACTGCTAACAGCAGATTTCAGATTACCTTTGACACTTAGAATTCATTGCTAATATCTAGAGCTGAGACACCTAGCCTGTGTCTCACTCCAGACATTCTAATAGCTGGGTGGCTTCAGCCACTGGGCGACCACCTGGATTCTAGGCTTCTGGACTTGCAACTTCCTGCCCTGAACTTCCTGAGCCCAAGCTGAGCTGTCCAAGTCCTCCTGCAAACACCATCTTCATCACAGCATGCAGCCATTACCTGTTTATTAAAAGCAGTGTCGTGTTTATAGGAGTCTTTATTTCTGACTGAAGCATTTTCTAGAACATCTGGTTGGTTACACTTTACATAAATTAGCAGACTGTCATCTCCTCTTGACAGTTACCTGTTTACGTTCACTTCATTAAATACCATTTTTCAGAAATAACACAAGATATATGAAACACAACATGTAATTAAGCAAAACAATACAAATAAACATAAATAATCATAATGAGAAGGAGAAAGAAAAATCTGGAGCATAATGCTGGGGATTTGACTATTGCTTGGCTTTGCAGGTAAACCTAGTGATTGCAACTATGTTCTGCGAAAACCTGTTAACCGTTTTGCTAGTAACGTACAGTGTTTGATTTAAAACAGAGCAAAAGTCTTCATTTTAAATAAATTCTTTAGGTGGAACTAAGTTCTCAATTTTTAGTATAGGAAAATCCATGCCAAAGTAAGCAAGATATTAGGGGGAAAGCTATTCAAATAAGTGACAAGTATCTGTTATGGAAGATGTTAGGGTAGGGAGGCTCCCAGGAGGCCCTAAAAGAAGCTGAGACTCCTGTTATGTTTAGCCATTTTCAGCTACTTTCCTCAGTTCTGTATTTGATGGGGGGCATATGGTCTAAAAGGGCTTCCCAGGTGACCCTAGTGGTGAAGAACTCACCTGCCAATGCAGGAGATATAAGAGACACAGGTTCAGTCCCTGGGTCGGGAAGATCCCCTGCAGGAGGGCACAGCAACCCGCTCCAGTGTTCTTGCCTGGAGAGTCCCATGGACAGAGCAGCCTGGGGGGCTACAGTCCCTGGGGTCGCAGAGTCGGACACGGCTGAGCGACAGGGCACAGCACGGCACGTCATTTTAACGGAGAAAAGCTTGTCTGAACAGATCCATTCTCAGTTCGGTTCTTGTCTCTTCAAGGGAATTGTTACTTCTACTTTTATCTTAACTAACTTTATCTATAGAGAAATTATTTTTTGTTGTTATTTGCTTGCTTTTATGAATTGCCATACCATTTACATGCATGAGCAAAAATTTACCAAGTTGCTACTTGAGAAGGAGATTTCTAAAAAAAATTTTCCTTCTCTTTATTGTTTTCATTTTTCTATATCATCTATTAATTATCAATCTATCAATTTATCTATCTATCATCCCCACTACATTTCAAAGTGATCCCTGGGCCACAGGAAAGGAAAATATAATACTATCATTGCAACTTCTATAATTAGCAATAGTTAAAAATTTCCTGTTACTATTCCTTCCCAATCACATTGCAGCAATTGACTTCTACCAATGTTGAATATGCATGACTCTCAACAGAATCTAACATTTTCCTCCTAATATACATAACGCCATCCGTTTCCCGCCCCCCACCCCCCACCATATTGTCATTCTTCTAGTCTGTGTGTCAATCACAGGTTCTTTCCTCACTCGGATTCCAGGGGCCAGCGTTCTGAGATGTGCGGGAAGAGAAGAGAATCTATTTCTGCCTGGCTTTGGAGAAAGGGGGCTCCATAGGCGGAGCAAGATTTTATTTCAGAAAGTCAAGTGCTTGGCAAAATACACCCAAACTTAACCTTATTTAACTCAATGGGAAAGTGCAAAATTTACACTCTGTATTTTCTGCTCTATTTTCACTTTCCAGATAAACTTTTTTCCCCAATAACACTCCTAATAGACTTGCCAGATTTGATACATAAAGGTTGTTAAGTGAGAAAAGGAAAAACAAAACCAACTCGAATAGATGAGACTATTCCTCCACCATCTGAATCTATGTAAGGCTATCGAGGAGAATGACAACTTTATGGCCTTTAAAATACCAGGAAGCCTTTGGCAAACTAAGTTAACTCAAGGAGGCATGTAAATTACACACTTAATGTGTGTGGAAGAGAAAACCAGACATTTTCAGCTGCACAAAGATTAGACATTTTTGTGTGGCAAAGAATGAGAAACAGACATCAAGAGAATCAGAAGGTTGGAAACTATTTATAACACAAAGAACAAAAGACTGCCCTCCTCCATATATAAAAATCTCCTAAAATTGATTTAAGCATTACAAATAATCTGAGAAAGTTGTTAATATGAGCAGGCAGCTCATGACAGCCAATAAACTCAGAAAGATGTTGAATTTTGCAAAGAGTCAGGAAAGTGGGAATTAAAATGATAGTGAAACCAGAGATGCAAAATAAATGTAAGGAAAATGATAACTTCTGATGCTGTTGGAAGGCAAGGAAGAGCTTAGTGATGGAGTCAGAAGTGCCACAAATCTTTTTCCAAAATGAGCTTGGAACATTTCTTAAAATTAAAAATACAAATACTCTTGAATTCAGAGATTCCATTTTAGGAATATATCTCAGAGAAAAACAAAAACAAAATCACTACCAGACTACCAGACTATATTCTCCAGATTGTTGAGTAAAACATTACTTATGTTGTTTAAAAATATGAATCACAATAAAAGCAGTTAAATATAGTATCATTTACATTATTGAGGGGAGCAGTCAGATATATTGCTTTAGAGTCGGATATACTATGGAGTATTGAGCAAACATTACCGCATGAGTTACCATTATGCCAATTAGCATATGATTAAGTGGGGATGGTTAGGTTGTATAGTATTATAATACATATGGTATTACCCCACTTTTTTGGAAATGATCGCATGTTTGCCTCAAGAGAACTGAAGAAGGGGGCGTGGGGGTGTTGGTGCTGGGTGCAGGGGGTCCGGTTTACAGAGAAAAGCTGACCAGGATAGGGAGACTTGTCTTTCATTGAATTATTCCATTGATTTGTTAGTTATATGGGTCATAGATAATGTCTATGATTCAGAAAATCAAGAATTAAAATGAATAAAATATGTCTATAAGAAAGAATTTGGGGAGAGATGCAGGAAAAGCAAGGAGCTTCATTTAATAATAATCATCTCATCTTTGTTAGGGAGGGAAAAGGGTGACTGGGCTTTCCAGGTGGCTCTAGTGGCAAAGAACCCCCTACCATTGCAGGAGATGGAATAGAGGTGAGTTCGATTTCTGGGTCAGGAAGATCCCTTGGAGGAAGGAATGGTACCCTACTCCAGTATTCTTGTCTGGAGAATCCCTTGGTCAGAGGAGCCTGGCGGGCTACAGTCCACTGGGTTGCAAGGAGTCAGACACGACTGAATCGACTTCACATGCATGAGCCGAACACAGAATAGGAATACGCACTCTAGGATTTGCCTCAAGTCTTTAGGACGCGTGGGCTGCAGTGACAATGAGCGTCGTGGGGTGGGTTGGGGGGCAGCCTGACTGGGGAGAGATGCCTCCCCAGACTCCTGGGAGAGCAGCTTCTCCCAGCCGCTCGCCTCACTGAAGACCTGGTCCACTACCCGGGCCTGTGGATGACCACAGGCTGAACAAGGAAGGTCCCCAGAAAGTCAGCTCTGCTCCCCATGACACGAGGTGGACAGGCCTTTCGCAGCCAGGGCGGGGGGTTGAGAAAGCCAACCTCAGTGTCTTGGTCACAACATAATGCCAGCAGTACCTTCTTGGCAAGTCCTGGGGAGGAGGCAGTGGCCATGATAATAGGTGACAGCTGTGGCCCCACATGGAACTGGGTACTCCAGGAGCCCAGGAATAGATTTCTCAGGGTACCCTGGGCCCCGACTCCAGGAGGACTTAGCGGAGGCTGGGGAGCAGAGGACACCGCCCTGTGACCACCCTGAGGGCTCACTCCCCAGGTTGGACATTCCTCTGCAATGCTTGATTTATCTGCTTCAAAATCAGTTGTTGTTGTCTCATTGCTCAGTCATGTCTGATATTTTATGACCCCATTGACCTCAGCACACCAGGCTTCCCTGTCCATCACCAACTCCCAGAGCTTGCTCAAACCCATGTCCATCGAGTCGGTGATGCCATCCAACCATCTCATCCTCTGTCGTCCCCTTCTCCTCCTGCCCTTAATCTTTCCCAGCATCAGGGTCTTTTTCATCAGGTGACTTCTCAAAAATCAGATCCAGGAAAGAAAACACATCAGGTGTAAAGGTAAACAGGCAAGAGTAAAAGAGAGTGAGATGTGGGGTACAGTCCAAGATTTGAGGCCAAGCTGTGTTCAGGCCACAGTTCTTTGAGCTTAAATCCCCTCACACAGTAGCTGTGTCCTTGTGCCTTTGGTTCAGCCTTCAGGGTCTCGTAGATCCCTCGTGAACCACAATGATGGTGACATCCCACACTCAGTTGTGTGTACGAGTGCTCTTCCCCGCTCCCGCGGGGAAGGTCCCAGGGTGCAAGGGTGCAGGGCCAGGTGTGGGGGAGCCACTGAGCCTGTTCTCTGCTGGGCACTCACTTTAACAGAATGCAGATCCTCATTCTCCCTCATTCGTTATGTTATGCCTTTCAAAGGCGTCCAGACTTCTTCCGTCAACTCTAGCTCAGTCCTGCAGTAGAGCCCACTTCCTTGGGCACCGTCCCCCACCGTGGCCCCTGCTGACCTGGGCTTCCCGGCTCCCAGGGGAGTTCTGCGGTCACCTAACTGCATCCCTGCTCAGATACATTTTCTCTTGTTGTGCCTTGCATGAAGTGCCTGAGTGTTTGGCATTTTCTGGAGACTGTTGGCTGTCCCGAGATGCCCCTGTGCTTTCTCCATCATGTGTGGTCCCTTCCGAGATGGGTCCTAAGGAGGTTTGCATCCCCGTGCTCAGAATCTGGACGCCAGGACACATCACTGGACGTGAGCAGCCACCTCTCCATGAACTGATTCGGGTGCACATGGACCCCTCTGTGCCAGTGCGAGTGTGGCAGAGCAGACAGGTGGTGAGGGGAGGGCTTGCTGGACTGGGGTGGGGGCACCCCCGTGCTGGCCGTTTGGCTGATGTAAGCTGGGAATCCCCACCTTGGTCCATCCCACTGGGAAGTGAGCAAGTCAGCCAGGCCTCAGACGCTTTGATCTAAATGACATATTCATTTGACTGATTTTTTTTCTTACCATGCTGATTAAACTAGAGCTTTTTCGTAAAATTGATTGGTGGTTTGGAGATTGTGCAGACCAGACCACAATCCAATTCTGTGCGGTTGTCCATGTGTTCCCACTGGCTGCTCAGGGGATGGACGCTGCCCTCAGCTCATGCTACTGCGGTTAGGTGCTTGGAACAGTGGATGTGACAGAAAACAGAGAGACAAATAGTGCCAACAGCAGAAAAACGAAGGCGAGATTCAAGCAGCCAAAGGAAGAGAAAAGGAGAGGGGTAGGGTCTGAGGACTTCGGACCCCTGAAGGAGGACTGTGGTCAGGTTTGCAGACGGAGAAGCTAAGGCAAGGTGAGAAGGGTTAGGGATGATCTTTCCGGACGACTTGTCCATTCCAAAAACACCTTTCAGCATCTAGGCTGCCTAATTCTAGAGTGTGAACTTTGGGTTCTGATTCTCCCAAACAGAAGGGATTTGTGCACTGAAATTAATTTTTTTTTTTTTGCATAAAGTTTAGAGCCATGCTTCACCAACATGAAAAAGTCATGCATAGTTCTTTCTGTCCTCACTTTGTCCTTTCACATGAACAGTTTGTGGGACTAACTCTAGGCACCCTGAGTCTGAGACTGTGGTGGGTGGGTTATGATTCATTTCATAATTTGAGATAGAATCTGGATCATGCACTCCCCTTCCTTCATACTTAGAACCTCCAGGATCAGTCCACTAAATACTAGCCACCTTGCCACCACTAACTGGCACCCCTATTTTTACAGATGGAGAAACAGTGTTTCAAGAAAATTCAGTGACTTCCTCAGTCACACACGTGAAGGAGTGGAGCTAAAATCTGAACTCAAGTCTGTTTTGCCTTCAGACTATATGAAATTTCATACTTACACATATAAATGTCTATACGAAAGTAGGTACCAACTAGATATTACCACCCCTCCAAACTCCACACAAAATAGAGTCTAAATTTGTTTACAGTTAGAAAGTCTAAATTTGTTTACAGAAACAAGCTTATGAAGGATAGTTAAATAAGCTAAAACAGTATTCTTGGTGATGAACTTTTTGTTATAATTCAGTTTTATTTAGTCCTAGGAGACTAATGTTTTGTCAATGGGAAGAGAAATGTATTCATTCAGCAAAAATGTATTGAATGTTCTAAGACACCATGGAAATTAGAAAATTAATTTGTCAACTAAACAAGTGAAATTTTGAACCAAACCTAAGTTGGAGACTGCTCACTTGCAAACCTCCAGTATGAATGTATTGAAAGATTTGTTATCACTGCGTGCAGAACTAGAGGGTCTGCATTCAAAACCCAGGCTCCCCATTCTGCAAGTTGTCCTCTTGATTAGTTTATGAAAACAGGATTTCCATATGCTCTTGCAATCCCATTCCTGGGCATGTTTCCAGAGAAAACTGTAATTTGAAAAGGTATATGCACCCCTATGTTCATAGCAGCTCAGAGCAGCACTATTTGCAATAGCCAAGCCATGGAAGCAATCTAGGTGTTCATCAGCAGATGAATGGATCAAGAATTGTGGTCCATATAGATAAAGGAATATCACTCGGCCATAAAAAGAGTGAAATAATGCTATTTGCACCAATATGGTTGGACCTAGAGATTGTCATTCTAAATGAAGTCAGACAAAGACAAATATATAATATTGCTTTCTCTGTGGAGTCGTAAGAAAGACACAAGTGACCTTATTTATAAAACAGAAGTAGACCCAGAGACATAGGAAACAAATTTATGTTACCAAAGGGGAAAGAGAAGAAAAGGGATAAATTAGGAAGTTGAGATTAATTTATACACACTACTATATATAAAACAGATAAGCAACAAAGACCTCCTATATAGCACAGGAAACTCTACTATATATACTTCCTGTTCAGTTATTCAGTTGTGTCCTACTCTTTGTGGCCCCATGGACTGCAGACCATCAGGCTCCTCTACCCATGGAATTTTCCAGGCAAGAATAATGGAGTGGAAAATTGCATAGGCAGAGGCCATTTCCTATGCCAGGGAATCGTCCTAAGCCAGGGATCAAATCCACATCTCCTGCATTGGCAGGCAGATTCTTTACTACTAGCACCACCTGGGAAGTCCATTCAATATCCTACAATTACCTATAACGGAAAAGAATCTGAAAAGTAATAGTTAAATAGTATATGTATGACTGAATAATATATAATAATAGTATATGTATATCTGAATCACTATGCTGTATACCTAAAACTAACAGGACTTTGAAATTAACTATTCTAGTTAATATTCTATTAGTTATTATTCTATTCTAGTTAACTATTTCTAGTTAACAAACCTAGTCCCACCATTGACTTTACACTAGACTATGGACAATTACTTCAGTTCTGTGTGCCTCTGTTTCTAGTGGTAAAATGAGGTAGGTACCAGGAGTATTCACCTCATGGAATAGTTGAGAAGCCATTGAGTTGGTGAGTAGAGGATTCAGGTCATTGCCTGGTACATAGCATTCAATGTATTAGCAGCATTGGCTTATAGGATGATCTTCCTAAATTTTTCAAAATGATCATATGGATTGTCTTCTCCGAGACACTAATATGGTGAATTAGCTTAATAGATTTTCTAACAGTAAAGAATTTGGCATTTCTAAAATTAACTCAATTGAAGAATAACACATTATATTTTTTTTATGTGTGCAGCACTAAGTTTGCTTACATTTCGTTGAGAATATTTGCAAGCAGAATGGGATTGGAACTTCCCAGGTGGCGCTAGGTGATAAGGAATCTGCCTGCAATGCAGGAGACATGAGGCACTGGGGTTCGATTCCTGGGTTGGGAAGATCCCCAACCCAGGAAGGTATGGCTACCTACTCTAGTTTTCTTGCCTGAAGAATCTCATGGACCAAGGAGCCTGGCGAGCTACAATTCATGGGGTTGCAAAGAGTTGGACACAGCTGAAGCAACTTAGCGTGCATTAGCACATGGGGTTGACTTGGCATTTTCCTTTCTTTTTATCATGCTTATCTACTTTGATATTTGGGTTATACTCTCTACAAATGGGAAGTGTTTGCTCATTGTCTATCCCCTGGAAGAGTCTATTTGGTAAAATCATTAAGGCCAGTGTCATCTTTGTCCATTTTGTCTCCAAAGAATTTTATAGGACTAACTTAATTTATTTTAAATATTAGAGAAGTAGGATTTTTATATTTCCTCTTGGGCTATTTATATTTTTGTAAGGAATTATTCATTTTGTCTAAACTTTCAAATGTATTGAAATAAAGTTGCTCATAATATTCTCTGATTTTTTAAATATCTGTTGTTTATGTAGTTGTGGCCCTCTTTTCATGCCTAAAGCTGTTTATTGCTGCCATCTATGTCCTTATGAGTCTTGATAATTTTGTGCATCTTATAACTTTTTAACGAAGCTAGTATTTGGTTTTGTTGGCTCATTCCATTATGTTTATTTTCCTCTTTTATTGATTTCTGCTGTTTATTATTTAATCCCTTTATTTTCATTAGATTTATCCTGTTAGTATTTTAATATCTTTCTTTACTGAAGTGAATCAATAACCAGTCCTTTCTTTCTAACATGAAATTTTGAGATTAAATATCTCTAAATATGGGATTAAGTAAAATAACACAACTTTTGATCCACAGTATTGCATTGTTTTTGTTGTTGCTGTTGTTCAGTCACTAAGTCGTGTCCAGCTCTTTGCAACTCTGTGGACTGTAGCCCACCAGGTTCCTCTGCCCGTGGGATTTCCCAGGCAGAAATTCTGGAGTGAGTTGCCATTTCTTTCTCCAAGGGATCTTTCTGGCCCAGGGATCAAACCCATGTCTCCTGAATCGGCAGGCAGATTTCTTTACCACTGAGCTATGAAGGAAGATGTATTATCTTTAATAATAAGTATCATATAATTATCCCTATGATTATATTTGATCTTTTAAAAACATTTATAAATGTAGGTTTCTAAAAATAATTTTATCTTTTTACCTGTTAAATTATAATTAGTTGCTGGTATTTTTAAACATAGTTTATATACTATTTATTCTGTGAAATTTGTTAATTCTTGATATATGGCCTGGTAGTTTCAATTTTTATAAAAATCACATATATGTTTGAGAAGATTATATATTCTTTAAATGTTTAGTGAAGGGGACTATATATATTCATCAGATAATATTTGTTAATTTTACTGTTCTTCTGTTGAATTTTTATTGCTGTATTTTTCAACTAATAAGAACCTACTATATAGCACAGTGATCGCTACTCAATACTCTGTTAATGACTTACGTGGGAAAAGAAGCTAAAAAAGAATGGATTTATGTATATGTGTAACTGATAACTTTGTTGTACAATAGAAACTAATGCAATACTGTAAATCAACTATACTACAAAAAAAATTTTTAAGGTTAAATGTTCACGTAAGACATAATTTATGCAGTAAAATATAGATGCCCATTTTTGTGTATCCAAAACTCTAGGATGAGTGGAAGACAGCTTTCACCCTGACTCGGCAACCACAGCAACAATCGACTAAAGGGTCCACCAGGAAAATGCCATGTAGGATATCTCTGTTCAGACACTGTGGGGCCAGCCACACTGCTCTGCCATCACACCAGAATCACTCAGAGTTCTCGAGCAGCATCATGGACGATGAGATCTAAACAGGGTACCCATCTTTCACTTCAATGATCATCTCGTTTCCCAGCTTACTAAGGTTGTTGTTGTAATAAAATTTGAGTAATACAATCCATTTATAAATTTATTTGGTCAATTAATTTTACGGACTTGCTATTGGGAGGAGTCTGATAAATACAGAAATGACCAAAATTTGGGTTTCATAAAGTTGACAATGGAGAGTGGAAGAGGAAAGAGGAGGGAAAGAAATTTACACAGAGATGACTCGTTTCTAAGTCCCTTCATGGCGCCTGTGGCCCTTGCTTGTGTGGGCAGTCCAACAAAACCCACTTGGTGAAATCTGGTGGACCGTCACCAAAGGCATTTTAGGTGCTGGTCCAAAATGGTGTAGAACAGTAATGATCCAGAGTTTTGTTTGAAATGAATATCCCGTGGCTGTGAGGAAGGGGTGCTGGATTCAGGGCAAAGATGGATGTGCAGTTTGCAGTAAATTAAACTGAAAACATCTAGGACTGACCCAGAGAGCCTCCTGAAAACCCACTCACCTCCCAGGCGACCCTGTGTCTGCCTGAACAACCTGGCTTCGTTAGAACTGTACGTAGACTCTTGCCCTGAATGGTGTGTTTTATTAGGTATGAACTTTGGGATTGCTCTTCCTTCAGTGTCATCTCTTCTCTAATCACCCAGAGCCCTGGCTGTGGGTTAGGAGTGATTTGGATCAGCGCTGACCAAGGTTTCTCCTGTGAAAGGAGACTGCAGAAGGTGCAAGTGAGCTGCCAAGAAGGGCTACACTGTTCCTTCTTCTTAGAGGTTTTCCACGCAAGTGAAAGCGGAGGTCCTTGACTTGTTTTAGAACCAAGACACCTGTTTGACTTCACCGCTTCCCATCACCTTGAAGCTCAGATACCTTTCCTTTCCTCTTCCTTCTTCCTCTTCTCCTCCTCCTCCACCTCCTTCTCTTTCTTCTTCCCCACCCCCACGCCCCGCGCTGTACCCATTCCCACATCGACATCTCGGCATCTTAAGAACAGTGCTCCATGCAACAACGCTTGTAAAGCTCGTTTGAGATCGGCTCCGTCTCATCTCTGATCGGCTGACAATACAGAATTCACTGGAGCAGCCAACAGACATTTCCTTGTGACAGATGGGCCGTGGTTATTTCATTTTTAGTCTGTTTTGTTTAGCGTTTATGTTGACGAAGAGGGAGAAAAAGGAAAGAAAAGATTTCCTGGAAGCGGGGAGGTGTTTGTTGTGTTTGTCGAGATGCCTGCAAGGCACAAGAATCCCTTCAACTTCGTGGTGAGATGATCACACTGCCTGAGGGGAACCCGCAGCCAGTCTGGCGTCTCGCGATGCAAATCAAACCCTGAGACTGACAAAGAAGAGACGCAAATTTGATATTCCACTAGTTTCGAAAACGCCCAAAGTAATATTTACAAATAAGATTTTTGATGATGCCAGGAGAAACAATTGAAAATATCAAACAGAAAACCACACATTCTTCTACAAGCAAATAGAAATTCAGTCTTCATCATATGACTGTTTCTACAGTCGAGTGTTATGGTGACTGTATCTAATGCTTATGTGAACCCAATAGATAGTGATGTAGGCTTACCAGGTTAAACCGGGATGGGGAAAGCATTTCTAGGTTCAGTGGTTTAATTTTTGGTAGGCAAGGTTAAGCTTATTAGGTGCATGAAGGAGTTGGAGGGAGATGGATGGGGACAGGGCACCTAAGTTAGCTACGCAGAGCTGCTTCATTTGTCCTTGTCATTTGCAATTATTATTTTATTGTAAACATCAATTTCTGTCTATTGCTTATTTTATTGTTTTAATTATCTAGGTAATTTGTCATTGTTTTATCTGAAGCTTTTTTTTTAATTGAAGAACCCCGTGTGTTTCTTTCTCATAGCTTAGGAAATGGTTTCTTGAGAATTTTGATATTCAGTTCAGTTCATTCACTCAGTCGTGTCCAACTCTCTGTGACCCCATGGACTGTAGCACGCCAGGCATCCCTGTCCATCACCAACTCCCAGAGTTTACTCAAACTCATGTCCACCGAGTCGGTGATGCCATCCAACCATCTTATCCTCTGTCGTCCCCTTTTCTTCCCGCCTTCATTCTTTCCCAGCATCAAGGTCTTTTCCAGTGAGTCAGTTCTTCCCATCAGGTGGCCAAAGTATTGGAGTTTCAGCTTCAGCATCAGCCCTTCCAATAACTATTCAGGACTGATTTCCTTTAGGATGGACTGGCTGTATCTCCTTGCAGTCCAAGGAACTCTCAAGAGTCTTCTCCAACACCACAGTTCAAAAGCATCAGTTCTTCAGTGCTCAGCTTTCTTTATAGTCCAACTCTGACATCCATACATGACTACTGGAAAAACCATAGCCTTGACTAGATGGACCTTTGTTGGCAAAATAATGTCTCTGGTTTTTAATATGCCATCTAGGTCAGTCACAGCCTTTCTTCCAAGGGGCAAGCATCCCTCAATTTCATGACTGCAATCACCATCTGCAGTGATTTTGGAACCCAGAAAAATAAAGTCTGTCACTGTTTCCATTGTTTCTCCAACTGTTTGCCATGAAGTGATGGGACCGGATGCCATGGTCTTAGTTTTCTGAATGTTGAATTTTAAGCCAACTTTTCACCCTCCTCTCTTTAGTTCTTTAATTCTTCTTTCCTTTCTGCCATAAGGGTGGTGTCATCTGCATATCTGAAGTTATTGATATTTCTCCTGGGAATCTTGATTCCAGCTTGTGTTTTATCCAGCCCAGCATTTCTCATGATGTACTCTGCATATAAGTTAAATAAGCAGGGTGACAATATACAGCCTTGACGTACTCCTTTCCTGTTTTGGAACCAGTCTGTTGTTCCATGTCCAGTTCTAACTGTTGCTTCTTGATCTACATATAGATTTCTCAGGAAGTAGATCAGGTGGTCTGATATTCCCATCTCTTTAAGAATTTTCCACAGTTTGTTATGATCTACACAGTCAAAGGCTCTGGCGTACTCAATAAAGCATAAGTAAATGTTTTTCTGGAACTCTCCTGCTTTTTCGATGATGTTGGCAATTTGATCTCTGATTCCTCTGTCCTCTTTAAATCCAGCTTGAACATCTGGAAGTTCGCGGTTCACATACTGTTGAAGCCTGACTTGGAGAATTTTGTGGACTACTTTGCTAGTGTGTGACATGAGTGCAATTGTGTGGTAGTTTGAACATTCTTTGGCATTGCCTTTCTTTGGGTTTGGAATGAAAACTGATCTTTTCCAGTCCTATGGCCACTGTTGAGTTTTCCAAATTTGGTGGCATATTGAGTATAGACACTTTCACATCATAATCTTTTACGACTTGAAATAGCTCAATTGGAATTCCATCACCTCCACTAGCTTTGTTCATAGTGATGCTTCCTAAGGCCCACTTGACTGCATTCCAGGATGTCTGACTCTAGGTCACACCATCGTGTTTATCTGGGTCATAAAGATCTTCTTTGTACTGTTTTTCTGTGTATTCTTGCCACCTCTTTTTAATATCTTCTGCTTCTGTTAGGTCCATATCATTTCTGTCCTTTATTGAGCCCATCTCTGCATGAAATGTTCCCTTAGTATCTCTAATTTTCTTGACAAGATCTCTAGTCTTTCCCGTTCTATTGTTTTCCTCTGTTTCTTTGCACTGATACCTGAGGAAGGCTTTCTTATCTCTCCTTGCGATTCTTTGTCATTTTTGATATGGACCTTTCTAAAGTTTAGGCAAAAACTGTGAAAGTGCTTCTTCTTCACTCCGTATGCTATTTTCAATTTACAGGTTGCACAATAACTTTCTCTAGAGATTCCTTTCATTTCTGTATGGCAATAATTATTTATTGTTTATAAAATTCAATCTTTACCAAAATGTTTTCTTCATTATTCTCAGAGTAATAAGCAGTTGGCATGGTAAGTAAAGTATTTTTCTTTTTCAGTGGAGTGAGATTTTCCATCAGACCTCTGGGTAGTTGGAATGGCCTTTCAGTCTGACTGCATCCTTTCTGCTAAATGCGTGCTCTATTTCTTTCTCATTATTGCCCAATTTCTACTTCTGGGAGGTGGGTCAACAGTATCCTTCTACCTCCCTTATTATAGAGTCTCACCCCATCCTGAGGGCAACATGGATACAGTGAACATGAGTGTGAGCAAACTCCAGGAGACAGTGAAGGACAGGGAAGCCTGGCATGCTGCAGTCCATGGGGTTGCAAAGAGTCAGACATGACTTAGCGATTGAACAACAACCCCATTCTGTACACATACTTCTCCACAGCCAATCTCTTTTTAATTTATGCATTCAAGAACATTTCCTTTAAAAGTCTTTCAGCTTTTTATTTTGAATTAATTATATAATCATAAGCAATTCTGAGAAATCATACCATGAGATCTTGTATACCCATCACCTCACTTCCCCTAGGAGTGACATTTTGAAAATCTAGAGTGTATCACAGCCATCAAATTGACATTCACACAATCCACTGGCCTAATTCACATTTCACCTATTCAACATGTACTCATTTGAAAGTGTGTGAGTATTTGGTTTTATGCAATTGTGTTCTATGACACAATTGTTCTATGACAAGTACCAGAGCATACACACAACAAGGGCCTATGTCACCCTTTTCCAACCCCAGGCACCTCCCATCCAACTGTGCTTAATCCCCACAACCACTGACCACCACGCTGTGATGCTCTCGTTTCAAATGTAATGTAGAGGTCAAAAGGTGCCTAGCTTCTGACAGTTCTGATAGCTCTTGCTCTTGGGATCAGCACCTTTTCTTCTTGAAATGACCTTCATTCTTCATGCTAACTCTGTTCTTAGTTTCTTATAATCCTCACCCCTGACAACATCAGCTCCAGCTGGTACAACGGCCTGGAGTCAAAGTCCCATTTTGCATCTAAAACCCAGAAGTCTCGTCTTTAGCTGTTGGCTCTCTGACCACAGCTGTTTGGTTTCTCCCCTCAGCTGTCTCAGGACAAACTATGCCACCCTTAAAACTCCTTTTGAACAATTTGAACAACTTTGCAATGACAAAAAACAGACTGCTTTTGAGTTTAGAGTGAGAAGGATCATATGATGCAGCCAGGGAAGCAGGCGGGACTGTATCAGGAGCTGAGATGCTTCCACTGCCTGGAGTCAAAAATAACTCCAGCAGTGCTATGTGAATAGCCAACATCTTGCTAACTTTCAGAAGGGGGCATTTTCCTCTTCCCTGGCCTAACTCTCACAGGCACCATCTGCAGTACCTACCATGGAGCAGGTGTCATGCTAGATATGTTTATAGTTCTCTCGTGTAATGTTCACGGCAACTCTACCATCAGGGGCATCAGGTCTACGAACCTGAAATTAAGGGTCTTTTCTCTAATCATGCAGTGGGTACAGACAGATTAAAATTTGCCACTAAGATCAAAGATCCTTCTTGGAACAGACTTCCTTAGGAATTCACACAATCACCCTGTAGCTGAAGTTCCTGAGTTCCTACAATGGCATATAAAACACTCTTCCTCTTCTACTGGGATCGTTTCTTTTCATTAATCTTCCTCTAACCATGAACACTTTAGAATAAATTTCTGTGCCATCTGTAAGATAATGCACGCTAACTTGTAAAATTTGTTTCATTTATACTTTATACTTATGCTTTTATGCATTCTTCATCATTATTGTTATTTTTTTCCTTGAACTCTCTTCCATTATTTTTCTTCATTCTACATCATAACAATATATCAATTCTAACACTATCCAGTTTCTTACCCCATGCCTCACACTGAGGTTAGAGCCCTCCTGGTCAAATTCTTATTCTTCCCTTTAAGTATTTGTAAGATGCATGTTGCACACGGTCTACCAGCCCATCATTCAGATGTCATAAGCAGTGATCCAGAAAACTACATGCTCTTGCTTTTATTTTCAATCTAGCTACGCCTATTCTACATCCTTTTTCCTCTTTCAAAGTCAATAAAAATAAGTTCCAGGATTTTTTAAGGTCTCTCATTTATTCTCACATGAATCAGCAGAAATGAGTAATTGTCACATGTTTGATGAAGCTTGGCAGTCCTTCCATCATCCCTGGGAAGAGAAAAGTTCTCATTACCCACGTCAAGGCGATGAATGATCACCTCCAGACCTCTCATGGAAACCGTGACATCTTCTGTTCCTGGTGATCCCATAACAGGGTCCCCTGAACTCATTGATACCTGAGGATTTTTGCTCTGCTGGGAGTGTGAAATGTCAAGTCTTTGAAAGGAAGTTCTCTATTCTGTGGGGCAACAACTGGATAAACTATTTTTATCGAGTCCTGACTTCTAATTATTAAACTTTGGCAGGACATTTGCATCATTTGTTGTTGTTGTTTTGTTGCTCAGTTGTGTCCGACTCTTTACTACTCCATGTACTGTAGCCTGCCAGGCTCCTCTGTCCATGGAATTTTCCAGGCAAGAATACTGGAGTGGGTTGCCATTTCCTCCATCAGGGATTTTCCCAACCTAGGGATCGAACCCGAGTCTCCTGCATTGGCAGGCAGATTCTTTACCAACGAGCCATCAGGGAATCCCACTTGCATCCTTACCAGATTTTAAGTTTTTGATCAGTTTTTTTTTTTTTTTTGGACTATTTTCTCCATCCTAATTAGGAACTCTGCATCAGGCATAATAGAGAGAGAGAGTTTTTCAAATCTCTTCATCTTCCACCTGGGAGTCTAGCTTGATAAGACATCCAGTTGATGTAATGGCTTCAAGCAAGAGGAGTGGGCAGCCTTCCGGTCTCTGGAAATAGCCTTCATTCATATTATATGGGATTAGCAAGTTGAATTGGAGTCTTTCTCATTTACGAGAGCATCGGATCTAATATACGTGCTCACCTTCGAGCTACTAGTGACTCCGGGCTTCTGGAAAACCTATTTTTGACTTGCTGGATTATTCAAACTCTTCTGAAGACACAGTTTTGTAATATTTGTTCGATATTAAACTTTCACCAAAAAAAAAAAAATCACATCATGTGATGTGTACAATCCAACTCCCCAGTTCTGCCCAGCACACACATCTTTCTCTTCTCCATAATCTCACTGCCCTGCTCCACCCCAGGAGCAGGGTTGTATTAATATAAGTCTGTAATTTGTTTCCCTAATTAGTAATATTATATGATTCCTGTGAACTGGTATCTAATTTCCTGATCTCTAGATGTGAGGGGGTTGGGGAAAACCATGGAAGCGTTGTGAAAATATCTGTTCTAACAACTACAAATATTTAGTACGTATGAATCTTATTTTTTTGAAATAATAGTATATGAATGCTATTTTTTAAAATGATAAAAGAAGAGGGAAAAAATCTCCAAGGTCTTGAGGTGTGCAAAACAAAACATCCAAGTTTATGAACCATAGTATAACTTTTAGAAGTTGTACTTTATGGTTCAGAATTTTATTCCATCCTCTGGATAATACTGAGTCAGAAACTCCTAGAAATCTAACATAAAATAATTAGATGGACAGCATATCATGTATGTGGCTTTATAAGAAGAAAATAGAAAGCTTTTGTAGCTATTTTTTTATTGATCTGGTTTTTAAACCCTTGGGTGTGTCAAGAAGTGGAATTTAAGCAAGTACTAGAAACTTATGAACACTGCTGTCCTTCACTTTGTCAATTACTTTAAGGTGGTGTGGGATGGGAGGAAGGTATGTATTTGATTCTGTTCTTTCTCTTTCTCTGGGATTTTCTGAGTTTCCCAGTTACTCAACTAAGCACAAACTGCTGTTCATACAGAAGCAGTGCCATGATTTGTGATTTGCTGGCTGTCATGCCCATTAATACCTGACTATGCTGTTACACTGTCACTCCTGGTTGCTGCCTCGATTTATCTCCACAAGGAAGTGGATTTGTGAAGAAGAGGGGAAAATAAAAACCCTTCCATCATCCTGGTCCCGATTTTCACTGGAAAGCACACAGAGGTCATGCAAAAGCATCAGAGAAAAAACACATACGCCCTTTTCATCCACAAAAATTAATTGCCAAGAACATAACTTGGAGATTTTTTTTTTTTTTTGGAAGTTAAACAAACACTCTTCTAGGAGCTTGAAATTCAGTGGAGTTGAGATCAGTTCTCGGGAGTATTTCCACCCACAGTTCTCAAGTTGCTTCATCAGACAGAGCCCAAAGCACAGTTCTCCAAATTAAGAATAAGACTCCATTTCTTCATGGGCTTCCCTCATAACTCAGTAGGTAAAGACTCTGTTTCTTCATGGGCTTACCTCACATGGCCATCTTAAAATCCTGTGGGTGACATCTTGGCAGCCAGTTCAGAGTTCTTTGTGCCCCTCGCCTCACTGAAGACCTGGTCCTCCCAGAGCCCAAGCAGTGGAGGGTCCACACAGCACCATGTTCATTCCAGTTTGGGGCAGACTTTCAGTCTATGAGTCTAAAGCACTGAATCAGAGTAAAAGTGAACAAGCCATAACAAATGTTATTCAAGGTAGTTCACAGACTTAAATATCTAAGATATAAAAATATAAGTTCCAGACGAAAACGTAGAAAAATACTTCTGTTACTTTGAGATAGGGGAAAGATCTCTTACATAGGACACAAAAACCATTAGCTATTAAAAATGTTGACAAATTGTACTTCATTGACATTGTCCTGCTTGACAAAAGACACCCTAATAGAGTAAAATTTCAAGTCACACACCAAGGGAATATATTGTAATACATACATCCAACATAGTCATTTCACAATAAAAATATCTCAGTAGTCTACAGGAGGTTTGCCCTTGTCAGTCATCTTACAAATGAAAATTAAAGCCACAGTGAGATGCTACTATGGTACCAACTGTTGACCAGGATGTGGAGCAAGTGGGGTTCTTCTATGTTTCTGGTGTGGGTATATATGACTGAAAAATATTTGGAAAACTGTTAGGCAGTGGAAACTAAAACTAAACATGGGCCCACAGCCTGACCCAGGAAATCCACTCCTGGGTATGTAGCCAAGACATGCCTAAGAGTGTTTCCAACAGCTCTGCTCATAGTAATTAGAAAGTAAAAACAACCCAAATGTTGAACAACAGAACAGATAAATAAATCATGATATATTTATACAAGGAAATACATAACAATTAAAAAAAGAAAAAAAACCTACTGGTATCTGCAATAACACAGATGAATATCACAGAGATGAGTTTGGCAGATATGAAAGAGTAAAACCTGTCTGATGTTTATATGGGGTTCAGTGACAGACGAAACTAACCCAGGACATTAGAAATCTGACAAGTGGCTCTCTCTGTGCGTTATTGACTGAGAGAGGGCAAAAGGGGAATTTCTAAGGTGCTGGAATGTCCTAAACCTTAATATCAATGGGGTTATATAGGTGCATAAACATATTCATCAAGCTGACTATTTCAATTAGCCCACTTGGCTATATCATGTCATATTCTAACAAACAAGCTAAAAAAAAAAAAGGATTATGGAGGAAAACAGTGGGGGGGGTGGTGGTAAGATTTATCTAGTTTTGCTTTCACTTTAGAATATAAAAAGCTGGAACCCTAATAGCAAGAGAGATATGGATAAACTCTAAAGTCATTTTGTTTTGTTGAAACCATCAGAGAGATTAGGTACAAGGAAAACGAAGAGCCTTAAATCAAGGGAGAGATTGTCCTCCTACCCCCACCAGGAGGGTGGAGATGTGTGTTCTTGCCCATCTCCCATCCAAAGGCAAGGAACAGGAGATTCCAGGCACTATGCAAGTGGGTGGGAAGAGCGCGGTTAAAAACCTGAAGCATTTCTAAGGCCATGTGTGGACGGGTGTGAGAGCGAAGCCTTCTTGGAGATGTCAGATGTTGGAAGGCGTGTGTCCATCTACGAGTTGTTTTTCTCAGATGTCCACCAGATGCTGATGAGAGCTCTTGGTAGAATGGGGAAGCAAAGAACAACTGAATCACGAAGCAGGTCTGAAGACAAGGATGGCTGTGGCTGTGGGATGGGCATGGAGCCCTACCTGATGCTTCCTCCTTATGAAACCAGAGCTTCCTCCTGAAGGAGAGGCAGGAAGTATGCTGTCCATGGGCAGAGGCAGACTTACTGCAGCTAGATGGGAAAAAAGGGGAAAGTCTTCTACCTGGAAGAGAAGCTAGAAATCACTGGGCTCGTGACCCAGTATCCTAGACCAGAAGAAAGGCAGGAGACTATGTCTTAAACAAGCTCTACGAAAGGCACAAGGCAGTGATCAGCTGAAGAGGAGGAAGCTGAGACTCTGTAGGAAGCCCAGCCTTGAGACCCCAGCACACAGAGCCCCCTGAATGAGGGCTGGAGAGCACCACAAAGCCAGAGAGCAACAGGACGCCCTGTTAAAGCACTGGTAAAACGGAAACTGAAAATCTGAAATTCCATACCTAGCCAAAATATCTCTCATAAATAAAGTCAGAATAAAGACTCTTAAAAGGAAACAGAAACAGAGAATTCAACATCAGCTGATCATCAGGGAGAGAAAATAGGGTGGCAGTCAGAAGCCTAGACCAGAACCCTGGATATGATTGAAAGGAAACTTTCTGATTTGTGATCTGTCTAAATAATCACTATCTAAGCAAAAATGCTAGCAGTGCATTCTGGATTTATAGCAGGGTAAAAGAAAATGTATGGCCACAATAAGATAAAAGACTGTAGGGGGAAATTAAAAATATGCTGTTATGTTTTTATAATTCATGTGAAATATATACTATTTATACAGCCACAAAACATTTTCTTTGTGTTTTATTTAGAACAGTTTCATGGTCACAGCAAAATTTAGAAGTCTTGTGTACATATGCCCACACATAAATGTCAAGGGCAAAATTATTCATAATGACATGAACTAGAAACACAGTAAATATCTTTTAACTGGTGAACGGATAACCAAATCATGGAATATCCATATGATGAAATACTAGTCAGTAGTAAGTAAGAACAAACTACTGATACACACAATGTGGATGAATCCTATATAGATTGGCTAATTGAGAGACGCCAGACCCCCAAAACTACATATTATATGACATTCTGGAAATGACAGAAATAGACCTCTGTTTCCCAATGGCTGGGACTGAGGTGAGGGGTTCCTGCAAAGAGGCACAAGGAAGGCACATTTCCTTTTAGGAATCAAGGAAATGTTTTGTATGTTGATGAGGGTCATGATTATGTGGCAACTTGAGCTTTTTTTTTTTTTAATTGGAGGATAATTGGTTTACAACGTTGTGTTAGTTTCACCATACAACAACATGAATCTGCTATATGTTTACATATATCCCTCCCTCTTGGACCTCTTCCCCTGCCCCATCCCACCCTTCCAGGTTATCACTGACTGCCGGTCTGGGCTCCCTATGTTACACAGCAGCTTCCCGTAACTAGCCATTGCACATATGGCAGGGCATATACATCAGTGCTGCTCTCTCAATTTGCCCCATCTTCTCCCTCCCCCGCTGTGTCCACACGTCTATTCTCTGCATCGGTGTCTCTATTCCTGCCCTGCAAATAGGTTCATCAGGACCATTTTTCTAGGTTCCATATATATATATATGCATTAATATATGATATTTGCGGCTACTTGCATTTTTTGCATTTTTAAAACACTAATAAAACTGTACATTAAAAGAGAATTTTACTTTTGTAAATTATAACTCAATACATTTGCTTTTCAAATGATTAACATGAGCTGTACTGTTTGCTATAGTTTAGACAAAACTTAACCCGTTTTGTAGATTTTAGTAAAGAAAACAATTATAATTTCCGATTTTAAAAATGGAGTGCAATGAATCAGGGGAATCACTAACTAGTTGATGTCAGGATGCTTACACATATTTCATGACTAGTTCATGAATTGTCTGCAACTGTTCCTCCTGGTCACCATTGCATCTTCATCCCAAAAGTTATAGTGTCCTTGGTCTATTTCTAGTTGGATGATTGGTAGTAAGGAGAAGACACACACAACCTTTGAATACCTATGAGAAGAGTGAATATATACTTTTATACATACAATGCTTAGGTATCTCAAACTCCTTGAGACATTCAAGCTACAATTTTTAAAAGACCTTTGAACTTTAGCTTCAGTTCAGTTGCTCAGCTGTGTCCGACTCTTTATGACCCCATGGACCGCAGCACACCAGGCCTCCCTGTCCATCACCAACTCCCAAAATTTACCCAAGCTCATGTCCATTGAGTCAGTGATGCCATCCAACCATCTCATCCTCTGTCATCCCCTTCTCCTCCTACCTTCAGTCTTTCCCAGCATCAGGGTCTTTTCAAATGAGTCAGTTCTTCACATCAGGTGGCCAAAAGATTGGAGTTTCAGCTTCAGCATCAGTCCTTCCAATGAATATTCAGGACTGATTTCCTTTAGGACGGACTGGTTAAATCGCCTTGCAGTCCAAGGGACTCTCAAGAGTCTTCTCCAACACCACAGTTCAAAAGCATTAATTCTTCTGCTCTCAGCTTTATTTATGGTCCAACTCTCACATCCATACATGACCACTGGAAAAACCATAGCTTTGACTAGACAGACCTTTGTTGGCAAACTAATGTCTCTGCTTTTTAATATGCTGTATAGGTTGGTCATAACTTTCCTTCCAAGGAGTAAACTTTTTTTATTTCATGGCTGCACTCACCATCTGCAGTGATTTTGGAGCCCAAAATATAAAGTCTGCCACTGTTTCCACTGTTTCTCCATCTATTTGCCATGAAGTGATGGGACCAGATGCCATGATCTTTGTATGCTGTATGTTGATCTTTAAGCCAACTTTTCACTCTCCTCTTTCAGCTTGGAGAATGCAAAGGGATTAATGCAAAGGGATGTCTACTTCTTATTCCACGTTTGGCAGACAGCCAATCTGTGGTCTATAAGAGAGGGCACGAGGCTGGAACATCACACCACAGTGTGCTTCCCTCCAACCCTCTGTGGGCACCTCCCCACCAGGGAGTGAACCCAGCTGGTTGGTGGAGGACTAAGAACTTGTCACTGTTGTGCTTTAGGGTCAGCCTCACGGGGCACAGAGCTGGATGGAGTAGAACCTGGATCCCAAAGGACATGAAAGATACCAAGTGTAGCATCCTTTGTTGAAAAGAGCTTTTCACTTTGATGTGTCAAGATTTATCAGTCTTACCTCTCATGAATTATGTTCTGGGAGTCTTAGGAAATCATTGGTGTAAATGTGCATCAATTTCCCGAGATTTGGGGTTTAATTCTACTTTCCCTTGGGTACCTTTCAGTAAGTCACCAGTCTTTGACAGGAATGCCTGTAAGGGATAAATCGATTCTGTAAATCTAATTATTCTGATTAAGAATCGGGAAAGTCTTAATGAAGTAGCCGAGAATGCTTGTATTTCTTCTGTGGATAAAAAAAATGTAAAAACTATTTGAAACTCTACACAAAGCCACAGGAGAAAGAATGGCCTGATATTTGCATAATGGTTAAAAGAGCCACCTTTTGAGGCCAGCCTGCTGAAGTATGAATTCTAGTCTAGTGGTTAGCTCTGTGATCTTGGATAAATTACTTCTTTTTTCTGTCTCTTATTTTTTTATCTGTAAGATGGGGTTAATGACAGCCCTTCCTGAGTTAATACATGTACGTATCTTAGAACAGCACTGACATGTGTTAAGTGTCTTGGAGGTGTTTTCCATAAAATGAAATATGGTGGACCTTTAAACAACTAATGACATGTAGGAACAGAAATCAATTTGACCTTGATGTTTTAAACATTCTCTTTCAAGGGACATAGATTTCATGAACTAGGTTCACATTTTTTTTCCCCCACCAGTCTAAACTATTTGATATTGAAACAAACAAAATAATACCATCCTAACTGTGAGGTGTGTTGTTGTCTTTTTAATTTTTTTTATAAAACTCGTGGATCGATCCGAAGGATGCAAATATTATCATAACTATTAAAAATGTAATGGGACAGTCTGCCAGTTTTGTGGGTGAAGAAATTAAAGTCAGCTTAGAACTGCTGGATCCTACCTCCAAATACACTCATACTGAGGTTTACAGATTTAATGTATGAATTTTGAGGGCACACAAATAGTCAGTCTATGCAACATCTAATTTAAATTCTGGTGTTAACCACCAGAATAAATAAAGATGATGCTTTGAATGGAAATAGAAAATGAGATGCTTTTTTTTAATTTAATTCTTTAATATATTTTTGGAATTATTTTTTACTATGTATGTATACTACTTTCAAAATAAAAAGAAATACAGTTTAGGAAAAACACCCCAAATGCTTGTTGTAAAATAATGTCCTTATTCTGGGGTTATTGTTTTCTGGATTGAAGGGAAGTAAAGGTAGGATTTCAACATTGCTGAAATCTTTATCAAAAGATTTACAAAATTTAAAAAAAACTCCATGAATTTTCATAGGAAAATATAGTTTTAAATGTTATACTGTTTTCTTTTGTTTTTTAAAACACATTTTCCTCTTAAAGTTTTTAATTATTAAGTCTTTACAAAGGAAAAGAAATATGAATCTTGCCATAATTGAGATATAAGAAAACTTCAGACACAGAGGTTATTTTTTTTTATGATTCCTAAGGGGAAAATCTGAGTTATTTAGAAAGAGAAGCTGAATAACAATGATGTGTGCATAGCTTTAAAAATAATTTGTTGGTGGCTGTTACAGTTTAAACCAGTAACTTCTCTACAGTAAATAGCTTTTTTGACTTCCAAATTGCAAGGACAACTTAGGGTGAAGATCAGGTGTCTGGCTGATATGAAATAAGACTGTCAAAGTGGCAGAAGAACAGCACGCACCTGCCCCAGATACTGACACCACCTATTTCTGGAAGCACTTGGGCTCCAGGGAGTACTCAGGAGGTCCAGAGGCTACTTAGTCAACCAGCCAGTTCTGGAGTTAGTTAATTCTGGAATTCATAATTCAATGCACATACAGCTGGTGTTTGAAGCCAAGAGATCTTTAAACTGTCTCTACCAGGAACTTTTAGTCCCAACTCTTCTCAAGAAGATGGAAACACTTCTTTAAAAACAGAGGGAAAAGAAGGCCAAGGTTAAACAGTGTGCTGGGAGTTAATGGAAATAAACAACAAGAGATAAAATAGCTCGAATGAAATTTCTCAGGACCATGTGCTCACGGGGGCCCTCGTCTCCTATTTGGGTCACAGAGCTAAACGTGGCTCTTTATCATGTTTCCCATGCGTTTTTTTCTCTCATTCAGCTAGGTATATAGGACTAAAAGATTCTAAAAAACCCAACGACAATAGTCACTAGCTGTTCAATATGAGTTATCATTTACGTTAGCGTTTTAGAGGTGAAAGCGTTAGTCTCTCGGTCATGTCTGACTCTTTGTGACCCCATGGACTATAGCCCGCCAGGCTCCTCTGTCCATGGGATCCTCTAGGCAAGAATACTGGAGGGGGTTGTCGTGTGTTCTCCAGCTCTTCCCAACTCAGGGAATGAACAGAGCTCTACTGCATTGCAGGCAGATTCATTACAGTCTGAGCCACAAAGGAAGCCCATCTTAGAGGCAGAGTCACCTTAAAGTTTAGTTCATTTTTAATTTCACTTTTAACTGCAAGAATTGTCTCTGCCAACCTTTTCTAGCAGCCTACCTTAGAATGTTTGTTCCGCGTGCTGTGCCGTATTTAGTTGCTTCTTTCATGTCCGGCTCCGTGTGACCCCATGGACTGTATGTAGCCCACCAGGCTCCTCTTCCATGGGATTCTCCAGGCAAGAATACTAGAGTGAGTTGCCATGCCCGCCTCCAGGGGGTCTTTCTAACTCAGGGATCAAATCCGCATCTCTTACGTCTCCTGCATTGGCAGGCAGGGTCCTTACCACTACACCACCTGGGAAGCCCATTTTCTAAATCAATGTTTAATGAAGTACAGTCGCCACAGGTTTTCACTTTACCATTTTAATGTGATCTCCACGGCATTGCAGGAATCTTAAGTTTCTATGAGCACATAACTCCACCCTTTCCTTGTCACAAGAAATATACATTCATTTTAGAGTTGCAGGGGCAATTATATAAACCAGCAGATGCCTCAAGCAGCTAATCAAAGTGATAGCCTGAAAATTCTCAACTTCTCAGGAGACCTCACCCCGGTCTCCAGCTGCTGCAAACCCGCAGCACAGTGGGCTCCAAGGCAATGACCCACCAGGCTAGATGGAGTTTTTAACCAACCCGTCACTTTGTAAAAGCATTCTGAACCTCACTGAAGAGGATAAAGAAGGAAGTTTATAAAATGAGAAGACATCTGTTACCGCCGGTGTCTTGGCGCCTTATATTGCCAGGTTCCTGTGGATAGCTTTCGGCCCACTCATATTTCTAGAACAGGCAGAAATCTTCCCAGGGAGCTCTTTAGAGGGTGCACATCAGAACTTCAACAGCCACATTACGAGGTCATAAATATCATACTGAACGTGGGTCATTTCCTGAAATACCTACCCTGCACATGGTAAAACACTGCAGCAGCTACAACCAAATCAAATCGAAGGGAAGAAACAACACACACACATACATATTGTCAAATAACCAACAAGTCAAGTTATTTCTTAGTAGAAGAAAAAGACTGAATTGCTAGGATCCCCTCAGGTTTTATTATGAGTGTCCATTTCCGGTTATTCTTACACTTTATTGCCTCAAAACATGAATGCCTGCCTCTGTCTTTGACAGTGCCTTTTTTTTCTCCAGCCATTTCCCGCTGCATTAGCGACAAAAACCCATCCGATGGTGTCATTCGATTTCAGCTTTATCACATCGCTACACACAGAAGGGTGAAATGCAATTTTTAAAAATAAAGTAAAACAATGATTTTTGCCACCTGAAACCTGCTTTGCAGACTCATGTGTAAATAGAATGGTGGGAATGAGGCAGGTAAATGGAAGAAAGAAAACAATTCCACTTTAAAAAATTTATTCCTGTTGAAATTTAAAATAATAATAATAATAATGGATAATATGAAATCCCCAACACTGCACAGTTCCTGAGGCTAAACAGCAATTTGGAGTGGCTGTTTAATCTGAGGTTTACTTGAGGAGTTCTTCCCAGGGTACTCTTTTTTTTTTTCTAGGATAAGTGTACTTTATTTCTTTTTAACTTTAAACTTTTAATTTTGTGTTGGCATTAACAATGTTGTGGTAGTTTCAAGTGAACAGTGAAGGGACTCAGCAATACATACACACGTACCCATTCTCTCCCAAATCCCTATCTCATTCAGTCTGACACATAACACTGAGCAGAGCTCTATGTGCTATACAATAAGCCTTTGTTGGCAGTGTGTTCATGACTTTTAATAAAGTGATCTTCCGAATGTATTGCTTTCCTGGATTCTATGAGGTCTTGATTTATTGGATCCCATGAGGTCATCTCTATTCAACATAGATCAGGAAAACGAGTCCGCTTCACCTGACTCCTGCTGTGTTGGTGGTTCTTGACTCACCTTCCCCTTGCTCACATGACTTCACCTCTGCACCTTACCTGTCCTTCCAGGCTTTACCTTTGAGGCAGCAGGTTTTCTTCCCTGAACCCCAGTGGCTCTTTATGTTCATAGCTTATGTGACTTGCACAACCATTCATGAAATTACAGGCTTATGGAACCGTAGAGTTGTGGTCACCTGGTCCATCAGAGCTCCTAAAGGCCGGAGATGACACGGTGATGTCCCAGTCATCAGTGTGAGTCTGAGTGATGATGAGTATCTGATGTAACCTCTGATCTCCAGTTTTTTTATTTCTAACGTGGAGCACAGAATTGCTGTATTAAATGGGAAAACGCATGTGAAACCCTCAACATTTAGCTAAAAGTTCTTCTCAAAACACGTTCCATGATTTTTTCAGGTCGGCCTTCCTCTGGGTGCTCCCAGTGGTACCCAACTCCATAATGGCATGACTATATTCTAGTTCAGTTTATTATGTATATGCTTCTACTAATGTGATGGTGTCTCAAAGGAAAGGATTTGCCTTATTTATATCTGAACTGTCTCCAAGGGAGGGAATGCCTAGGAGTAAACACTGCTTGGTGGCTCAGACAGTAAAGATTCTGCTGCAATTTGGACAATGTGGGTTCAACTCCTGCATCAGGAAAATCCCCTGGAGAAGGAAATGACAACCCAGTCCAGTATTCTTGCCTGGAGAATTCCATGGACAGGGGAGCCTGGCAGGCTACATACAGTTCCTGGGGTCACAAAGAGTCAGACATTACCGAACAACTAACATTAACTAAAACACTTGATAATTTACGAAGTAACTTATATACTTGATAAATGAATAAATGTTCATTGTAGATTATAAAGCATCACTTAAACATAAGGTGTTATTAATTCAAATATAAGCCACACCTGGAAGACCACTTACCTTGACATATCTTTATTTTATAGGTGAGGGAACAGAGATACAAAGAGATGAAATGCTTCTACTTGATGTATTTGAAACTAGATGTATTTGAAACTAGATCTGAGTCTCATGACTCTTAATTCAGAATTCTATCTCTTTATTTGTATATGCTTATTTACCATATAATCTTCTAAAACATAACAATCATGCAATCTAATTCTGTATAACTTGTCATTTCAAACTAAATTTTTGAAAATAGCAATGATGATGCTGGTTATGAAGATTATTTTGATGAAAATTTATTTTGGATGATAATATATTGGGGCTCTCACCTTATTTTCAATCTCTACCTAAACTAGCATATCCTTGTAAACCATTGCAATACAATTGTTGGATTAAAAAACAATGTAAGATTTTCTTTTGGAAAACAGACAAAATTATTAAGCAAGTTTCAAACTTGTGTTACTATGCTTCACTGTGTTTTGTTTTTAAATAAATGTCTATATTGTTTCATAAAGTGATACATGCACTTCATTTTATGGAGTGGTAGTTGATTGGACAATCTGAGATCCGGGAGAAATTATAGCAAAGTGATTTTTAATCGTTTGAAAAACTTAATGGAAAATAAGCAGACATCTCCAAAAAAAATAATAATAAAATGAAAAACAAAATTAAAATGATAGAAAACCCTGATCAGTGGCAATTAAATAAACATAAAATCAAGATTTGTTCTAGAAGCAAATGCTTGCATCAGCTGTTAGAAAAAGTGTTCTCTGGGATCACAGCAAAGTGAGAGGCAAGGGGATGGAATAAACTTGAAACTCTCACATTAACTGTTAAATCAGAACCCTCCAAGGGGTCCAATGTGACCCCAAGTTCCTAGCACTTATTGATTCCCAGAAGATGCAAATGCAAATTTCTAGAAGAAATAAACTTCAATGTAGGCCTCAGGTTTTCATGAGTTGCGTGCAATAAAATATGAATGTAAAATCTTACCACTGGTGAAAGTCCCCAGAAACAGCCATCAACAAGCTCCTAAAGACTTTAGATATTGGAATGATCAATGTGGAATGGGAAAGTATGAAATGATTATGGAAATAAAAGAATTAAAGACAATTTTAAAAAGCAGAGATGATATATCGTGTTCTAAAAATCCTAAAAAGAGCTAAGTGGATTTTTAGAACTGAAAAATCTCACTACTGAGATTAAAAACCCAGTGGAATGATTAAATAGACACAAATAATGCAGAGAATTATTGAATTGAAAGTTGGACGTGAAGAATACCACACCAATCAAAGAAATTTTGAATATAAAAAAGTTAAAGAAATATAACATAGAATAAGGTCAAATGTAGTTTCAGAGGAAAGGAAAGAGGCAATGGAGAAGAGGTATTATTTGGGGAAAATAATGGATGAATATTTTCCACGAGTGATAAAAGGGAGGAATCCACTGATAAAGAAGTACAATATAAACAAACAGTATGAATTAAAAAAGAAATCTATGCCAGATATACTTGAATAAAACTAAAAATCCTCAAAAGGAAAAAAAAATTCAAAAGTCAGCCTGAGAGAAAAGAGAAATAACTTCCATATGCAAGAAGAGAATGAGGAGCCATTTCTCAAGAACAACAAAGTAGATCAGAATATTTTAGAATATTATCTTCAAATTTCAGAGGTAAAATCATTCCCCAAACTAAAATTATGAACCCCAAACTAAATTTCAAGAAAAAAGGAAACATGCAGAACCATTTTAATTGAACTAAAGAGGGAATCTATCACCAGCTGACCAACAATTAAGTGAATTTAAAAGGTGAGGTGATATCAGAGGAGGGACTTCCCAGGGGGAACTGGTGGTAAAGAACCCACTTCCCCATGCAGGAGACATAAGAGATTCAGGTTTGATCCCTGGGTCAGGAAGATCCCCTGGAGAAGGGCATACAACCCAGCCTAGGATTCCTGCCTGGAGAATCGTATCGACACATCAGAGGAGGAGAGGACATGGTCCCAGAAGGAAAACAAGAAGAAGGCATGGCCGGAAAAATAGACAAAATTCATGTTTAACAGTAGACTTCAAACAAAAAACAAAAAACGACTTCAAAAAACATCTTTATTACAGAAGCTAGACTTAGAAGTAATTGTTTTCCCTACTGTATGTTCCAGATATGTGCAACATATAGAAGAAGGCATTGTGAGAACTTACTTTTGTGGGTCAGTCCTGTAAGATTTAACATGTGCATAGATTCTTGTAATCACAACTAAAAAGAGAATAAACAAGCATTCAACCCCCACCATCAGTTCTCCCATGCTATCTCTTTGCAGTCAGTTCATCCTGCCAGCCCTGAGTCCTGGCACAATCTGCTCCTCATATTCAGCTTCCCCTAGTTTGAGCAGTAGTTCTATCTATCTGTGTGTATGTGTCGGTATGTCTCCTGTATGCTATGTATAACGTGGGTAGTCTATATCTCTATCACCACTGTCAGGATTCTGACCTGATCTGTAACTACAAGGATGCTCTTGTAACCACACCTCCATTTTTCCTAACCCCTGGCAGCTACTAACCTGATCTCCTTTCTGGAGCATTGTCATTTCAAAAAAACTATAAATGGAGTTATGCCTTGTGAGATTGGCTTTTTTCACTGAGTATAATTCCTTTGAGGTTCATCTAAGTCATGTGTATCAATATTTCTTTGTATTATTATTGCTGAGACAGTTTGTCTAACTGATCACCTTCTGAATGACATCTGGGTTATTGCCAGTTTTTAGCTGTCGCTAAAAAAGCAGCTAGCAACAGTCACGTGTAGGTTGCTGGGTGAACATAAGTTTTCATTTTTCTGGAATAAATTCCCAAGAGTGTAATTGCTGGCTTGTGTGGTAATTTCATGTTTAAAAGGCAACTGCTAAACTGTATTTCTATAGTGGCTATACCATTTCACATACCTCCAGCAATGCATGAATGGTCCAAAGTCTCTGCATCCTTGCCAGCATTTGCTAATGTCACAGTTTTTTAATTTCATCCATTCTGATAGGTGTATGGTGATATCTTGTGGTTTTAATCTGCATTTCCCTAATGGCTAATGATATTGAACATCTTTTCCTGTGTTTATTTGCCATCTGCATACTGTCTTCCATTTAATAAAGGTGTTCGTGCATTTTCTAGTAGGAATTTTTTTGAATATTGAATTTTAAGAGTTCTTTAATATATTCTAGTTACAAATACTTTGTGAGATATGTGCTTTTCACCAGTGTCTAGCTGCTGTTTCATCCTCTTACGAGATCTCTCAAGACTGATTCAATGCAGTGAGGACCTTTATTTGGACCTCCTTAAATTGTGAGTCTGGAGGCTGGAGAGCACTGAGCTGGGTCTCCTCTTTCTCTTGTCTCGAAGGGTCCTAATTTGCCAGCTCCTCTTTTGTCCTGCCAGCTCTCAGGGCCCCCGTCAGACTGTTTTGCCTTTTCCTCTTCTAGAACTTTCCTTTGGTTGTCTCTTGCATTATTTCCAGCTTTTATACTTTTGTTATTGGCTTTTAGTTCAACTCTACTGTGATCAGAATTTGTGTCTTTGTATCATGACATAAGTCATACTGAGTTAGCATCCCTCCTACTGTTCTTAACTTGATATCTCTGGAAAGACCCTCTTTTCAAATAAGACCACGTTCACAGCTACCAGAGGATAGGACTTCAGTACGTCTCCGGGGGTGGGGGATAAAATTAAACCCACATAAGTGGCCTTTTAGAAATTTCAAATTTAACATGACCAACTGAAATTCTGATATTCCCAACTGAAAATATCCACCACAAACTTTCTCTTCTTACATGATATCAATCTTACCTACCAGTTTCAAAGGTCAAAAATCTGGGAATCATTTCTGAGTCCTCTCTTTTTCTCACATAGCATAACTGATGTCTAATAAATCTTATCTCACCACTTCTTCCACTGTTGCTACCTTGCTTGAAGGCATTATATTTATAATTGTTTCTCAATGTTACTTGGTGTCCTATACTATAATTTATATCACCACTATTCTCACGGTTAATCTTCTCCCCAATTTGACTGTTATAAACGGCATTGCAATGATCATTCTCATGCAAACATCTTTCCATATGTAAGCAATTATTTCTTCCAAGTAAAATTCTGGAAGTTGCCGAGTCAAAGTAATTACATTTTACATTTTGTTTTCTCTCACTCAATTGCTTTTCAAGAAAGTTATATGGACTCATCCTTTTAAAATCACCAGTAACTCTCTACTAAGATAACTTTTTTTTACTTATGGTAAAACATAAGGATTGGCTCTTGAGAAAAATCAAGCTATTTGCTTCCTATTTACTTTAATTTTTAATTTTACATATTACATATGCCCACGAGGCACCAGGCACTATTGTAAACCCAGGTTTCTGCCCTCCTAGAGCTTACACTTTGATTGCAAAGACAGACTAAAATAAATAAACGAATTACATAGTATATTAGACAGTGATATTCACTATGGGTGTCAGCCACATCTAGAAAATAACTTTACAACAATGCCTGGATTAGTGTTTGATGAGTAACTAGACACTAGAGTCTAGCCAAGTTGTCACCTGGAATCGACCATCACACTCACCTCTGGGCTGTCTAGACATTTGTGTTGGAAGAATCCCCATCATTTTCCTTGCATTGCCTTAGGGAAAGGACTAGGGACACAAAGGGGCCTTGAACATATTATTTACTGTGAGACATTTAATCAGAAATCTGTCTCTGATCCAGAGGGCCTCATGTGTGAATTTAGAATAAAATGAATATTAAAACCCCCAAAGTAATCTAATAACAAAGCCATAAATTTTAAGAGAAAGTTTTACTAGTTTAATTAAGTGTTACAATTTTTGAGAATACCTTCCAAAGCATGCACGAAGAATTTATGGCTATAACTCAGCTGAAAGTCTCAACATCTGTTGACTGGATAAAATTTGTCTGTACTCAGTATATTGTTAACACAAAAATTATACTGTATAGTCTTTATTATCTAGCTATGGAAAGAGTCAAATTGACAATAAGATATACTTTGATTCTTTCATTCATTTTTTTTTATCAACTTATTTTGAGGGTTCTTTTTATTGAGTTCCTATTGGAAAAGGAAATGGCAACCTACTCCAATATTATTACCTGGAAAATCCCATGGACAGAGGAGCCTGGCGGGCTACAATCCATGGGGTCGCAAAGAATTGGACCCGACTGAGCAACTTCACTTCACTATAATTATTATTAAATTCTTCTTTAATGGGAAGCTCAAGCCATTTCTTGATTTTTTTTCCCCAAGTGGGTTCTTCCCATAGGTTTTACCTGGTTTTTTTTTTAACTTCACTAACTAATTATTGTCATTAATATATTTTGTATTTTATTTTGGCCTTAAATAGCCCTTTTATTATGGCTTTGGGATGTAGCAGTGAACATGGCAGATAGGATCTTGTACATATGAACTTTAAATTCTCATCTTGAGAGACAGATGGTCAATCTAACAATACATTCATTAAAGAATGTCTTGTACAGATTCCCAGCCTGGAGCACATCCCAAGTACAGCAAACTGATCTTGAGACAAACTTGCTGTGGAAGATGGAAGGCTCAGAAGTTCTTTCTGCTCATGCTAAAATCCCATCAACGTAAAAGGGACCTTTCTCTTGAGGTGTTTTCTCCCTTGGGTTCCAAAATCACTGTGGACAGTGACTGCAGCTATGAAATTAAAAGACATTTGCTCCTTGGAAGGAAGCTATGACAAACCTAGACAGCATATTAAAAATCAAAGATATCATTTTGCTGACAAAGGTCCATATAGTCAAAGCTATGGTTTTTCCGGTAGTTGTGTACAGATGTGAGAGCTGGACCATAAAGAAGGCTGAGCACAGAAGAATCGATGCTTTTGAATTGTGGTGTTGGAGAAGACTCTTGAGAGTCCCCTGGACTGCAAGATCAAACCAGTCAATTCTAAAGGAAATCAGTCCTGAATATTCTTTGGTGGGACTGATGCTGAAGCTCCAGTGCATTGGCCACCTGATATGAAGAGCCAGTTCATTGGAAAAGACCCTGATGCTGGGAAAGATTGAGGGCAGGAGGAGAAGGAGGCGACAGAGGATGAGATGGTTGGGTGGCATCATCGACCCAAAGAATATGAGTTTGAGCAAATTCCAGGAAATAGTGAAGGACTGGGAAGTCTGGCATGCTGCAGTCCATGGGGTCACAAAGGGTCAGAAATGACCGAACAGCAAAGTAACTGAATGTGCATAGTTGTGTGTGTTCAGTCATGTCTTGCTCTTTACGACCCCATGAACTATAGCCCACCAGCCTCCTCTGACAATAGAATTTTCCAGGCAAAAATATTTGAGTGGGTTGCTATCTCCAACCTTCTAAAAACTATAGGACACTGTGGGGAAATTTAGGATTTAATCAGTTCATATTCTGAGTTCTGTGTTCTGTTCTTTGGAGACAGTGACAACAACCCTACTGATTTGAAATTTCTACTTATTATCTACCAATATCCCACTGGTCTGAATGATTGCCAATGGCAAATTTTGCCCTAGTTTTTAATTTTCTGTATCAATATGCTCTTAACATTTGATTTGAATATGTGCATTTTGCCCATTTGTATCTATTTTTCTTAGATGTTGTATGAGTAACATCATATGGTTAGGCTTTATTCTGTCCTCTTTACCTGACAAATCTGGCTCTTAATTTAAAATAGTTACCTTAATGTCTCCTGGAACAAAATTCCTTGATATTTGTTAACGAGCGATCATTTTTTGTCTTCCTGCAGTGTCCATGGGCGTTCAAACAGATGATCCTATCCGTCAGCTTCACACCACCGTATCTGTAGGCACCAGATGAGTATCTGAAATCAATAGGGAGGGAATTGTGGTAATTAAATTATAGCACTTACATATAATTACACTTATGTAAAAAATATCCACCCCGACTCAGAGCTGCTCTTGGATATGATAGACATAAATCTTTGACTATGATCTTCTTGGGGGCGGGGAGGGGCAAGAGTGTTAATCTTTAAAATTATGCCGGGAAAAATGAGACTCCTGGAACTCTTATACTTCAGAGAAATCATTTGACTCAACGTCTAGCTTTAAACAGGTTCATTTCAGTAATTTTTACCTTTGAAAATTAATTTTGATGCAATTCTTTCTTGAAAAGCTTTATGAAGAAGACACTGATGTCCTAGGCTGTTTTGCTTGAGAACCGAGGTAAGCAAGACCCTTGGGGGCGGAAAGGTGGGTTATGGCCCCTCGTATCATCAGTTACACACATTGTGGGCAGTTTGGAAGCACTGGCTCTGGAAGTCACAAAAAAAATGCATTTGTCTTACAATTGGACAGTATGAGTTTAGGTACAGGTTTTGTGAAGATATGGTTCGAGGTTTTAAGTTTCACTAACTATAAAACAGGAATAATATAATCCTATCTATGACAAAGGGAAAAAAGAGAATAGGTCCAAAAAGTGCTTTAAAATGATAAATTAGTAAATTAGCGAAAGAGGTATATAAAGTAGAATACCAATATGAAGTATTTAGTATAGTTATCATCATAATATGACCATGGTAATTTCTAGTTAATCTTCTTTTAACATGGTAAACTTAGTTGATCATAAATTATAAATTCACAAATGAGATAAACACTAGAAAGGTAAAGGACATATATTTAAAAATATAAATAATAAATAGCCGTGAAGACACAGTGTTACTTTAACAACTTCCCTCCCACAGTTACAAATGTGTTATAGATAATGGCGATGTCAACATGAGGCTCCCAAATTTGCAGCTTTCGGTTATGCACATATTTGGCCTTATGCATTAAAACCTGAAATTTTTTTATTTCTCGTCTTTGAAGGCACATTTTACTGTAGATTGTTGTTGTTGAAATGAATGAGAAGTGTCATTTGCAGCTTTGTGACCACCCTGACTTTTTGGAGGAAAGGTGTACAAAACTATAAGTTCATCACTTAACTGGAATTTCACATTTTCAGACACTACTGGTGTGGTAAGAAAAAGGGAAGGTGTGGGAGATGGAGCTTTAATAAAAACTAAACTTTTTCCATGTGCATCACTGTGTTCATTTCTGAACCTGCATTGCTAGACGTGAGAAGAGTGTTCTCCCGACCTAGGGACAAAGGACAGGAGATGCAATGGCAGGATACTTGCAACCTCTGCTGGTTTCTCACCTTCCAAGATGTGGAAGGTATTAGAATGACTTCTGTGAAGAACACAGTCCTTATTTGTTTCTTCCTGTCTCTAAGCAGTCCTGCTTTAATGTGGTGATAACGTAACCACATGGGTGTCTGGAGACTGACCCCAATGCCAAAAACCCTGTTTCATTTTCTTCTACCGTAGAAATCCTGGCTCACTTTCTGGGTTGTTATTAATCATGCTCATTTTTAAAGATAATTTAGTTTTAATACATTGTCAATGCAATTCTCTCGGGTGCATCAAAAGTGATCTATCTTGTGCACATCTGCTGAGCTCCATTTCTTGACTCTGGAGCAACTCTAACATTTCTGCTTTCAACTGAGGGAAGTAACCAAAAGGAAGGATGTGTAAAGTACAGCCTGGTTGGCCGTGCAACTTCCAAATGTCTTTGGGGTCACTGCTTAAAGATGTGCCAGAGAGTAATGGCTCCATATTATAAGCGTGAAGACTCTCCCGTTGGCATCTTATTTAGTTTTCACCTGGCTCATGCTGCCAGAGTTGAGGCTCCCTTCTCCGTGGAGGGGGATGGACATTTCAGGGAACCAAATAGCCTCTTTGAGAGACTCCTAAAGCTACAACTGTAAAAGGGTCTGCTATTTAAGGCACTTAACTGGTCACCCACCACCTTGCTATTTGCTTAGGTGTGTGGAGTAAAATTTATTGTGTCTAGAAAGCACCATTAATGCTTCGATATTGGACTGAGCCTCATGAAGCTGCTTTCTTTTGTAAGTAAAAATGTGATCCAGTATTAGCAGTTTTGTATGGTCCAGCCTAATACTTGAGAATATTTTTATTCCTCCCTGCTTGGCAACTTTCCCATAGAACTGGAAAACAATGCTTGTCGGCAGAAAGAATATTAATGTTTTGGCTTGCCCATGTGTTTGTAGAATGGCACATCCCTTTAAGAGGCTCTAGCTAGAAGCTACTGCTCTAAGATGTGTCCAGAGTAGCTAGATTGGTTCATGAAGAGTTTTTAGTAACTAAAGAAACATTGGGGCATCCCAAGTGGTGCTAGTGGTAAAGAACTTGCCTGCCAACGCAGGAGATATAAGAGATGCAGGTTCAGGCCTTGGGTCAGGAAGATCCCCTGGAGGAGGAAATGGCAGCCCACTCCAGTATTCTCACCTGGGGAATCTCATGGACAAAGGCGCCTGTGGCTTCCATCCATAGGGTCTCAAAGGGTCGGACATGACTGAAGCAACTTAGCACACACGCATGCAAAATAACATTTTCCCCTCACAAATTAGGAGTTTCAATAAAGTCTGGGAAGTAAATTATTCTATTTGCTCGATTCTAAGATTTGTCAATCAAATATAGGCTTTTCTGTGGATATAAGGAAATAATTAATTTGAAGAGGAAAACTGAACAAAACCACATCAAATATATGTATTGATTACGGAAGCATCTCAGTTTTGGTCAGTGAGGCAGTTGGGTAAGAACATTTGTACCAAGAGAATCTCGTTTATCTTGTTTGTATTGGAGAATATTAGGGATTTGGGGGAGGGGAGGATAGCCCAAATTACTGTTATGAATATGTGTACAATGGGTTCAAAGGGCATTTGGAATAAAAGTTAAGGTCAAAGAGCAGTATTGGATGGTGTTTTGGTACTTAGGAATATTTCACACTTACCTAAGATACATTTTTTCCTGAAAATGAAACATAGGTCTCCATGTCAGAAAGGATATTAATTTAAACTAGAAGGAGCCACCTTGAAGGATGAAGAGGTAGGTCTGCAAAGTGTGTGTTTGGGGGAAAAGAAAAAAAGATGTATCGAAAAGCAAAAAAGAAGCATGCTGCAGAAGAAGTTAGTCGAGATTGGCAAAGGCCACTTTAAACGCTTCTAAATTATGCACACAGTGTGAGGCTGAAGCCAAGCCCCTCCAGAAATAACTAGGAAATAATTGAAGTAAAGATGGATATTGCTGGTTGGCTTCTCCATGCCCACATTTCACACATGAGACAAAGCGAGTTTTACCTTTAACTAAGTTCCAACTGGGGTTTCCCTGGTGGCTTGGTGGTGAACAACTCACTTGCCAATTCAAGAGATGCAGCTTTGATCCCTGGATTGGGAAGATCCCCTGGAAGAGGACATGGCAACCCAGACACCAATATTCTTGCCTGGGAAATCCCATGGCCAGAGGAGCCTGTCGGACTGCAGTTCATGGGTTGCAAAGAGTCGGACATGTCTTAGTGACTGAGCACAAAAGGTCCAATTACACGAAGCCAAGATTGATTCCAACACCAGATGTGGTTCTCTGTGATGGTATTTCTTGCATGTAAAGCAATTTATTAGAAATAAATTGTTTGGTTTATTTAGTTAAACTCTGTCCTTTTCAGATTGAACCTATGCACAGTAAGATATTTTTGGCGTGAGATATGGATGTGTGTGAAGTCTCAGTGAGCCTCAATGGTGAAGAAAGTTAGGAAATTGTTCTCCTCTTCTGGCATCACCCAACACCTAGCGACTGCCACTCAGGAGTTGAGAAGCAGGTCAAGGCTTGTTTCATCCAACATTTTGACTCCCTTGAATAGGTGACCAGAAATCTGACCTAACAGTTACATTCATTTCTAATTTGCACCCACTCCCTAGTTTCTCACCCACTCCTCGTTTTCTCTATCTCTGAATCCAAGAAAAACGTTCTCACGACCTAGCACCTCTCTTCCCAGAGACAAGAGATGTCTTCCTTTATCCCATGGCAGTTGTATGTTTTGGCCATAATATTATCCTGGAATCCTCACAGTTCTTAAATTGACACTCCACACAATAAATCTTGCCGTGATGTTATATAGGAGAATCTTTGTGAACACTTTGTGAAGTTTCAGAGACAGGGAAGCATGTCATTCTCATAAAATGATCATTTGGATTTATTTTTGAAGTAACCTTCAAAAATAAATTTTGAAGTAAGTAACATGTGTTACTTGCAATCTGTTTACAATGCATTAAAATACTTATTTAAAAGGTTTTCTGTGAGCCAATGGCCCTCTTTCTTAGGATCATCTGTGCTTACGGGGGGAAATGTCTGCAGCTGTGGCAGGCATTGTCGCTAGCGGTTGATTATGTAGATCTCCATAAACTATGTTTATAAATTATATTTATTGTGTTATAATTAGTAGCACTAACAGTGCATAATATCAATAAGGTCATTAAATATGTAAATAATAAATAATAGCAGTACTAATGCCACCAAGGAGCAGGGCTCAATGGCATCATGTATATTCAGTCAGTTCAGGACCACATTTCTCATCATTTCATCAAGAAGACATGGAACAGAGCCAGCCATTGGTTTAATGAACACACAGTCAAGTGCCGAAGATGAACATGCCCTTGCTTAACGGATGGGAAAATAAGAACAGCAAGCTGTTTTCCTGAGAAATGGAGAAATGTTGCAGAATGTGGCCTATTCCACAAGCAGTGGGTTTCCGGAATTTTGAAAAGTGGATGGAGGGCAGGTTGGGTAGGACCTATCAAGCTTTTCACCCAAATATAGTGTCTGTTAAAATTTCCCAACATAGCTGATTCCTTCTTCTCACTAAATGACTACGGAGATTCAAATGTCCCACAAAAATAAGGACTTCTAGACAATTTATAGACTGAATCTTGGAAAACTTTTCTACTGGCTCCGTTCCAGGGAAATTTGGTTAAGGAACACAGTCGATGAGTGACTCTGGGGGTCCCGGGTGGGCATTTCACCAGATGACCAGGCTGAGAACAAGAGTCCACACTCAAGCAAAAATTGAACTTACAGCAAGTCTGCAGAGCCCATCCCTCTGATTGGTGATAAAGTCTTAAAAGTACATCTGCAAGAGATGAGAAATGGCGTGTCCTGACTAGGAAGAGAAAGAGCAGAATGCTCAAATAGATTTCTAGCCGGAAATAAGATGGGCTTCTTTGGTGACTCAAACGGTAAAGAATCTGTCTACAGTGTGGGAGACCCAGCTTTGATCCTTGGGTCAAGAAGATCCTCCTCCTCCCTGGAGGAGGGCATGGCAACCCACTCCAGTATTATTGCCTGGAGAATCCCATGGACAGAAGAACCTGGTGGGCTACAGTCCATGGGGTCACAAAGAGTCAGACGAGACCAAGTAACTAAGCACAGCACAGAAGATAAGATTAAATTTTTGAAAACTTTTGGTATCTTTTCAGTGGTATAGTTATGAAATAGGAGTGGAACATCAAAGCTGGAAGCTTGAACACAACAGGATGTGAGAAAATGGGAGATAAGTAAAGATGGGAGAATTACAAGGGACCCAAAGGTCTCCTTTAGGAAACAGTAAATGTCAGAATTTATACTAGCCAGGAAATTGAATTATTAATATAGAGAATAATTTACAGAAGTTGTCCAAGAGGAGAAGACAGAGGAAAAGAAAACAAAAGTTTTAAGAGATGGAAAAGTCTGAGATGTGATAAGAAGCCCAACCTAAAATCATCATTTTTTGATGAAAAGCAAAAGAAGATAAATGGAAGAGGATATCTACCAAAGGCATAGCTGATGAGACATACCTGGAAGGAAGTGAGGCCTGGTTGTGTATGTCAGTACATCCTAACTATATAAAAGTTCTTATATAAAGGGTCCTTTCTCTTTTTTCCTCTCAAATATGAGTCGAGGAGGAGCAGAAATGTAAAGAAATTGCTCAAAATATAAAACAAAGACCAAAATGAACAAAAGGTTAAAATTATTAGAAGAAAAAGAGATTAAAATTGAAGAAAATTTTAAAAAAGAAATTACTGATATCCTCAGGGAGATAAAAGAACATATTCTTTTCATGAAACAATAGCAGGGTGCAATGAAAACAGAGCATTCCATATTGAAAATTCAGTTCTACTGAGAAGAATTGAAAATTCTATTCATTAAACTATTAATCAAGTGTGAAATAAGAATAAAAACTTTTTAAATCATGGAATATCTCAAAAATAACACAATGACTACAGAGGACTCAAGATACATCAGGCCATTTCATTGTATTAACAATGTTAGAAAGAACAAATATTAATTTGCAAGATACGAACTAAAAATAGCGTAAACCAACCATGCATTCAATATATATTCTAAATTTAGCATGTAATATATTAAAATCAGCTGAAAATTCTGCAAAAATAAAAGAGTTAAAAATCATCTCCCATATATATATATATATATATATATATATATATATATATATATACACACACACACACATATATATATGTAGATTCAGGAAGTCTACATGAAACTTTGAAAGTTAAAATTTTACATTTTGTTTTTTATAATAATCATTTTAACCAAGTAGGATTTAGTCAAAGAATATAAGGAACATTAATTATTAGAAATATGTTAATGTAATGATCAGATCAGCAGGGCAAATAAATTTCCATGGAGTCCCACTAAATATTATTGGTAAAG
This sequence comes from Muntiacus reevesi, assembly GCF_963930625.1. NCBI lineage: Eukaryota > Metazoa > Chordata > Mammalia > Artiodactyla > Cervidae > Muntiacus > Muntiacus reevesi. The sequence continues at coordinate 3,396,101 of NC_089252.1, read as the reverse complement.
CCCTTGTGTAAAGGAAACTCTGGTCCACACTGCCAAACCCCAGGATACTATGGAAATGGAATAACCTAATTTCCTTTCACGATGGTTTTACAGGATGCCCAGGGAGCAGGGGCCCCAACAGCTGTGGTTTCCTGTGGATCTAGATTTTCAAAGCCTTCATACAACATGAAGCAGATTGCATTAGAAACTGGAAAAACAGCTCCCTTTAAAGAAAATTGTTTTCAACTTAATTTTATATTAGAGTATAGTTGATTTTGTATTGGAGTATAGTTGATTTGGGGCTTCCCTGGTGGTTAAAAAAAAAAAAAAAAAAAACACCTGCCAATGCAGGAGAAATGAGACATGGGTTAAGTTCCTGGGTCTAGAAAATGCCCTGGAGAAGGAAATGGCAACCCACAGCAGTATTCTTGCCTAGAGAATCCCAGGGACAGACGAGCCTGGTGGGCTACAGTCCCTGGGGTCTCTAAGAGTTGGACACGACTGAGTGACTCAGCACGCAGCGTAGCTGATTTACAGCGTCTGTGCTAGCTTCCCGTGTGCAGCGAAGTGATTCGGTCATGCACATCCAGTTATGCAGATACACGTGTCTATTCTTTTCCAAGTTTTTTCCCATTCAGGCTGCTACAGGATACTGAGCAGCGTTCTCTGTGCTGTATTCAACTATATACGCTTCTACTTTAAAACTGGCATTTGTATTTCCCCAAAAGAAAAATTCTATTGGGCCAAAACTTAGAAGCCCCAGGATAGCCTTCGATAGGTGAACAGATGCTGACACCCTACCCAAGAGCACGCTATTGCCTTGCCTTGTGTGCCGAGTACGCACAGCATTGTGCGTGTCATGTGTTATTGTGGTATAGCTTTTAAGCTTTTATAAAATTGGATATTGTTCCATTCTGGCTGTATTTTATATTATTCTCACTTGGACACTGTTTCATTTACAGAGTCACTATCTTTGTGCTTTGTTTCCACGTATGTGTCTTTGCTCATTTTGCTTTAACAAATATTAAAGCAAAAAGGTCCAGGTGTACCCCCAAAATGTTACAGGCATTGACCTAGAGCCCTGATGAAAAGGCTGTGGTCACTCCCCCACTGGGATAGTTGGTCACAGTGCCAGCACCCTGGTCCAGCGGGCTGACGTCAACACTTATTTTCTAAGAAACTTCTAACATGTTTTATTTCTTGCCTGTCAAAAAACACTTTGATTATTATTTTAAAGGCCAGATACAAGGCCACTTACTTTAGGGCCACAAAGAAAGAAACTTTTTTGTTCCAATTTTTAACATCTTGATGACAAAGTTTCTAAGCTATTAAAAATCAACTCTTGAAATTTTCAAAAATTTTATTGCTGTTAAAACTTTGGAGTTAGTGGTTGAAGAAGCCATTATAATTAGATCTTTTCTGTTCTGCACAAAGTCCTTTCTATTTCACAAGCATCGTCAATGTAAACTCACAGCAAAGCGACTGCTTTTATGGTTGGAAAATGTTGTCAGTCAAGGCAGAGAGGTGACTACTCTTATGTTGGATGATCTGTGAAATGTTTCAGCCTGTGTATTTTGGATATTTATTTCTGAGACTATACTAAACACTCATCAGTTGAAAAGAACCTGCTCATCAACAGGCGTGAGAACTCACTACACCCAAGGGAGGTGTGAGCCTGCTGCTTGGAGGCCCAGGGTGTCAGCCAAGTTCCCTGAAACTGGGGGCGGGGGAGGTCGGTCCTCAGTCCTGCCACCGTCACCTGAAAGCGTGTCCTCCCTGCCCCCAGCCCGCTCCTGGTGGGCTGCACAGGGCAGGTACCGCCTCTGTTCATTTCAGTCATTAGACGTTGCCTGCTTCCACAGGGAAACAAACATTAAGCGCACTGAAGCTGTCTGAACCGTCCAAGAAGGTCAAAGTTGGGGTAATTACAGTTATCCGACTGGTGTTCAGACGCTCTCGCGTTCCCAGCTGAATCCGTAACTAACTCTCTGTGATGGAAATATCGTACATTATTCTTGCGTTTGCCAGCTTGCAGTGTCATTCCAGATGGCAAATACAAAAATAGCCTGAAAAATTTCCTCCCGAAATGCACTCTTTTAAAGTGTTCTGTTAGCCCGCTAACAGATCTTCCAAGATGTTCCAACATTCCAGCTTTAATGAATCTAAGCAATGTGCCCTCCTCCCCTTCAAACTCCCCCCCAACCCGATATTAAAATGCTTCATTACAGCAAATTGCTGGTTGTTATTAATGTCATTATTGGTTGTTTGCGAGAGCACCCTCCCCCACCCGGTAAGGAGACACGGGTGCGTGTTTCCTGGAATCTGTGTTCATTATGGTAGGAGAGTCTCCAGAGCAATGGAGATGCAAAGGTCTCGGTGGTTAACACAAGAAGAGAATGGCTTAAATTTGATTACCTTGTTTAATGAAGTGTCACATTTATTTACAAGATGACATGATGAATCACATTACTGGTCCCATAAATCAGTGTATAAAAATGGACAAATGATTCCATAAAGTGATACCTTTACAAATTTGAAGTGGAGAGACTTGAACTCATTCAGATATTTCCCACATTAGAAAAAAAAATTGCTGTTTTGAGATCAACCCAAGAAATAAGCTTGATGATTGGCTCCTTGAAAACTTCCACATTCTTCTATCACGGGGGCCTTGAATTCCATCTTGGCCTCCGTCGGCAGCTTGCAGTGACTGGGAACTCTGCTTCCAGCCAGCCTCCCCCAAGCAGCAGCCGCAAACACAGCTCCGTCCTTACACATGCAAGCCCAGCCCTCGGGGGCCCGCTGCTTCCGCGAGGAAGGCAGGGAGTCACCGTGATGTCTGACAACTGGACAGAACTGCTGGGAGCACCGGCTACTCTTGTCCCAGGTTTGTGTTTTTTTAATCAGTCGGGTGGAAGAGTATGAGTAACCCCTCAGATTACAGGGCAAATGCCCACGTCTGCTTGGAGCAAATTCAAATCTGTATTCACCGTGGGCTGCACCAGGGAAAAGCAAAGGCTCGGATGTGTAGAGAGAACAGAATGAACAAGAAGTCAAGTAATGGGACCAGGACTGGGTGATGCTGCCTCTTATTGCAGGTGACGGACAGGATCACTCATCTTCTGCCCCTTCTCTTCCAGGCCCACGGTGAGCCGCAGCTCACAGTTCCAGGGGGAAGTCCGGGCCAGCAGGGTCTCCTGGGTCAAACTGCCCCAGCAGCCGCTTTACCCGGCCCCTCAATTTCTGAAGCTCATTCTTCAGGGGTGGACTGGGGTGAGTGACGGGGATGGATAATTTCTCCAGTGGACCAGGCTGGTAGGATCAAGGTGACAAGGTCCACGCTAGCCACCCACTCCTCCCCCTGGCTGATCGCATGTGATTCACAGAGCTGGGCCTTTTCCTTCCCAAGATGAAAGGAGTGCTGCCCAGAGATGAAGGAAGGAAAATGGAAATCACTATTCGGGTTATCACTACTTGCCCACGTGAGCAGGAAGTGTTTGGTGCTTTTTTGTGTGATTAAAAAAATATATAAATTTATTGGAGCACAGTTGCTTGACCACATTGTGTTAGCTTCTGCTGTACGGCAAAGCGAGTCGGCAATACCTCTCAATACCTTCCCCCCTTTCTGGTGCTTTTCAAACTTCATTTTCTCTGAGTAAACTAGACCTATATTCACCAGGTAGAGTGAAATGCATTGCAAGTTTGGGTCAGGGGCCTTGGTTTCATACACCAGCTCTACCATTCACAATTATTTGATCTGGACTGATGAGTAGTCTTCTCATCTATAGATGGGAGATACTGACACCAAACTTCCCAAGGTCACTGTGAAGTTTAAATGAGATTAGGAACTCCCAGAAGGCCTGATACAGCCAATTGCTGGAGAAATGGCAAGTTCTTCCCTCCCTGCTTCTCTCTCCCTCTCTGCTTTCTCCAACTAGAATCTACATAGTTTTCTTTTCTTTTTTCACACACACACACACACACACATTCATTCAACCTGTGTATTTTAGGTATAGTGTTCCTCATACACTGAAAATTATTCTTTGTGAATTCTAATTAAGTATGCTTTTAGTATATTTTGGGTGCGACCTATAGGAAAAGAGTGGGTACTTAAATTTAATCCTCTGGGAAGATAGTTTACAGAGCTCTTAACTTTAGTAGCAAAAGTTAAATATAAGCCTACAGATTCTGTCTTTCTGGATTTTCCCACCAAGCAAACAGATAACCTAAACCTTGATTCCCTGAGGCCTGGATGGAGGGAAAAGAAGGAAGACTCTGAAGTCACTATGGTCTTTTAAATAGGATCAAAACCTACATTTTAAGCAGGGGTTTAGGCATAAATTTGGTGGCGTGAACCCACAGGAAAATTCAGTGTGAACAGATTTTAGGTTGAAAATATGGTTATTTTGGCTATCTGAACGATAACAATAGCAAGAGAGGCTCAAGTTCATTTTCAGGCTCGGGGGAGCCTGGCCCACACTGAAGCATGGGGTGAAGTCGGACCATGGGGCATCACTCGCCCCAGGGGCATCACCACCTGCTCACTCCTGGTCTCTGCTCTGGAGCCAAGCCTTCACAGAAGTTCATCACCACATCCACCAGGGAACTTATTTTTGAAATAACAGGAAGTGTTGGTTCTTCTTTGCTAGCTTTTAAGTAGCTACATGCTGAGGTCTTTACTGTGTAATCAAAAAACTAGGAAAATGTCCCCCCCAATTTATAAACCACTCCTCAGTCTTGTGCCTAAGAGGAGACAGTTGACTCTGGCTGGAAGGAGCTTACTGGGCTGGGACTGGAGGTGTTCTGGGAACCTGTGCAGCAGAGTTGTGTATCAGCCACACGTCTGCCCTCTGCCCAGCACTTCTGCCAGGACTGACATGCAGACCCGTGACCACCGCGTGTGACCCTCGCAGCCATGCCAGGTGGCGGGCGGGACTGCTGGAGCACATCCTTGTGTGTGCAGAGTGCCAGGTGTGGGTGGCGGCAGAGAGAGCCCCGGGTCTGAACCTGAGCTTGCCGGCCACATCTGCACATCGCAGCCTTGAGTGACAGGTGTACATGGACGCCTCATCGCCTGCCAATATGTTATGAGACCATGGTAACAATCGCTCATCTCCAGGGAGCGGTGCTGCCTCGTTCTTCAGCATCAGACATGAAAGAAATAATTTCAGGTGCCAGAAAAGGATCTCTGATAACAGAAAACATTTCAGCTTTCATGCACTGGAGTCTGCCCCGAAGCAACAGCTCTGATATGGTTTTCTTCTGTCTCCTTCTTCGCGTTTGCAATTAATCCATGATTATCTGCAATCCTTTGGCCGATAGGGTGCTGGTAGAAAAGAATTGGTTGGTTTCTTTAAAAAAACAGTGCCTTCTTATTTACTTGAATATTCTATATACACACATAATAGTGTCTTCTTATTTACTTGAATATCCTATGTACAAACATAACAGTGTGTTCTTATTTACTTGAATAGCCTATATACAAACATTTGCACAGTGTCTTACCATTTCCTTTCACACAGAGAACCTGCTTTTAGTTCACTTAATCCTTACAACAAACATGTGAGGTAAGGATCAGAAGATTATCTCTGCTCTGTAATGAATAACATTAAGTTCCATTCAAGGGGACTGCTGAACACACAACTATCCCTTGAAACTTTCTTGACACCTTTTTGATGAAATTCTCCCGCCACTGAACCTGTCGATTGAGACCACTAAACAGAACGGGAGGCTAGCGGGAAATGGCCGAGGTGTCTGAAGCTGCTTCCTGCATTTTGCTGAAGCTCTGTCCACAGAAACAAGGACAATGGTAGAAAGTGGAGTTCCCTTCTGCTTGGTTCTCCTCCAAGTTCTCTCTTCCTCTTGGAATCTGCTTTGTGTCTAAGAATCCATGACAAACAGAAAGCAACTTTACACAAATGAAGCATCAGTTTTGGGTCACAATTCCCCACTTGGTAGCGTTTGAAATGTATACATATTCTACATGCATAAATATGCTTATTTATATATATACTTGATGGACTTCCCAGGTGGCTCAGCGTTAAAGAATCTGCCTGCCAATGCAGAAACCACAGGAAATGTGAGTTTGATCCCTGGGTCAGGAAGATCCCCTAGAGGAGGAAATGGCAACCCACTCCAGTATTCTTGCCTTCTATGGTCAAAGAAACTTGGCAGGCTACAGTCTATGGGATCACAAAGAGTTGGACACAACTGAGAACTAACACCTGAAAAAGATGTCCTTTTCATTATAGGGGACTGGAATGCAAAAGTAGGAAGTCAAGAAACACTTGCAAATTTGGCCTTGGAGTACAGAATGAAGCAGTGCAAAGGCTAATAGAGTTTTGCCAAGAGAACGCACTGGTCATAGCAAACACCCTCTTTCAACAACACAAAAGAAGACTCTACACATAGACATCACCAGATGGTCTACACCAAAATCATATTGGTTATATTCTTTGCAGCCAAAGATGGAGAAGCTCTATAGAGTCAACAAAAACAAGACCAGGAGCTGACTGTGTCTCAGATCATGAACTCCTTATTGCCAAATTCAGACTGAAATTGAAGAAAGTGTGGAAACCCACTAGGTCATTCAGGTATGACTTAAATCAAATCCCTTATGATTATACAGTGGAAGTGAGAAATAGATTTAAGGGACTAGATCTGATAGAGTGCCTGATGAACTATGGATGGAGGTTTGTGACATTGTACAGGAGACAGTGATCAAGGCCATCCCCAAGAAAAAGAAATTCAAAAAAGCAAAATAGGTGTCTGAGGAGGCCTTACAAATAGCTGTGAAAAGAAGAGAAGTGAAAGGCAAAGAAGAAAAGAAAAGATATACCCATTTGAATGCAGAGTTCCAAAGAATAGCAAGGAGAGATAAGAAAGCCTTCCTCAATGATCAGTGCAAAGAAATAGAGTTAAACAATAGAATGGAAAAGACTAGTGCTATCTTCAAGAAAATTAGAGATACCAAGGGAACATTTCATGCAAAGATAGGTACAATAAAGGACCGAAATGGTATGGACCTAACAGAAGCAGAAGATGTTAAGAATGGGTGGCAAGAATACACAGAAGATCTTCACCACCCAGATAATCACAATGGTATGATCACTTACCTAGAACCAGACCTACTGGAATGTGAAGTCAAGTGGGCCTTAGGAGGCATCACTATGAAGAAAGCTAGTGGAGGTGATGGAATTCCAGTTGAGCTATTTCAAATTCTAAAGGATGATGCTGTGAAAGTGCTGCACTCAATATGCCAGTGAATTTGGAAAACTCAGCAGTGTCCACAGAACTGGAAAAGGCCAGTTTTCATTCTAATCACAAAGAAAGGCAAGGCCAAAGAATGCTCAAACTATCACATAATTGCACTCATCTCACACACTAGTAAGGTAATGATCAAAATTCTCCAAGCCAGGCTTCAGCAATATGTGAACCATGAACTTTCAGATGTTTAAGCTGGTTTTAGAGAAGGCAGAGGAACCAGAGATCAAATTGCCAACATCTGCTTGATCATTGAAAAAGCAAGAGAGTTCCAGAAAAACATCTATTTCTGCTTTATTGACTATGCCAAAGCCTTTGACTGTGTGGATCACAATAAACTATGGAAATTCTGAAAGAGATGGGAATACCAGACCACCTGACCTGCCTTTTGAGAAACCTGTATGCAGGTCAGGAAGCAACAGTTAGAACTGGACATGGAACAACAGACTAGTTCCAAATAGGAAAAGGAGTATGTCAAGGCTGTATATTGTCACCCTGCTTATTTAACTTTTATGCAAAGTACATCATGAGAAACGCTGGGCTGGAGGAAGCACAAGTTGGAATCAAGATTGTCAGGAGAAATATCAATAACTTCAGATACGCAGATGACACCACCCTTATGGCAGAAAGTGAAGAAGAACAAAAGAGCCTCTCGATGAAAGTGAAAGAGGAGAGTGAAAAAGTTGGCTTAAAGCTCAACACTCAGAAAACTAAGATCATGGCATCTGGTCCCATCACCTCATGGGAAATAGATGGGGAAACAGTGGAAACAGTGGCTGACTTTATTTTCTGGGGCTCCAAAATCAGTGCAGATGGTGATTGCAACCATGAAATTAAAAGACACTTACTCCTTGGAAGAAAAGTTATGACCAACCTAGACAGCATATTAAACAGCAGAGACATTACTTTGTCAAATAAGGTCTGTCTAGTCAAGGCTATGGTTTTTCCAGTGGTCATGTATGGATGTGAGAGTTGGACTATAAAGAAAGCTGAGTGCAGAAGAATTGATGTTTTGAACTGTGGTGCTGGAGAAGATTTTTGAGTCTCTTGGACTGCAAGTAGGTACAAGCAATCCATCCTAAAGGAGATCAGTCCTGGGTGTTCATTGGAAGGACTGGTGCTGAAGCTGAAACTCCAATACTTTGGCCACCTGATATGAAGGGCTGACTCATTGGAAAAGACCCTGATGTTGGGAAAGATAGAAGGCAGAAGGAGAAGGGGACGACAGAGGATAAGATGGTTGGATGGCATCACCGGCTCAGTGGACGTGAGTTTGGGTAAACTCTGGGAGTTAGTATTGGACAGGGAAGCCTGGTGTGCTGTGGCTCATGAGGTTGCAGAGAGTCAGACACGACTGAGCGACTGAATTGAACTGAACTGAACTGAGCACCCATGTATGTACATACGTTACACCTTCATTGTACCATGCCCTTGTCTTCCTTAATTAAAATTAAAAGCCTCAAACTGTGGTTGCAAAGAAACTCAATCATCGCCCAGGAGCACCTTGGATTCCAGAGACCCTGGAGTATGCCACTACCCAGTGATCAGGTCAGTGATCAGGCCACTCTGGAAGCAGCAGGCAGCTCAGAGTCCCATCAGCTTCAGCATCCCCAGGCCTGTGATAACACCTCTGCTCTGGTTCCCCTCTGAGATTGCAGGAGCTTGCAGTCCAGCAGAGAAGGATGCTGTGTGACCCACGGGTCCACATACTGGTAGACTGACGGCTGGGCCTTCCCAGGAAGAGGCAGCCAGAAGGCGAGAAGCAGGGATGCGGTTATCTCAGGCGCCCGGGGAGCTGTCTACTGCACTCGGACAACGGATAGGAAAGAAGGAAAGCGGACTGGAATTCGGGAGGGTGAGGGAGGAGCCCAGATGAACTCAACCACTCCCCTCTAAATGGCCGAATTTTATTCCAAACAGTAGAGTGGGCCTGTAACAAGTTTACTGTTCTGGGATTCTTACTTTGATGATTTATCAGCAGAAAAGTGGGGGAACGGTGTGTGGTGAATGGGGGTGAATACTACCCCCACCGGCTGCACTCACAAGCTCAGAGGCCTGTGAAGCTGAGCACACAAAACCGGTAATGCCTCGGGGTGCTCCTTGCATAGTGTGCAACCATCTGTTTCATTAGGGCCACCGAGGAATGAGCTTAGCTGGCTCCTGAGAGAATGTCTTCAAGACTTGCTCCTAGCAGGACGAGGCCTGGCCCTTCGCCGTGAGGCTGGGCCGGTGAGACCACAGCTGGAGTGGGGGGTGGAGGTGGTCGCATTGAGTAGCCTCCCCACCCAAGAAGACAAGGGCTCTTCCTTCAGTGTGTTGTGCAACGTTCTGTCAAGCTTGTTGTACTGCGTTTATCCCAAGATCACTTCCAATTAGACCTCATGGCTGGCATTTTGCGGTTGTAATGAGCAGCCAGAGCTGGGCGGTTTTCACATCATGGGAGACAGGACAGGACAAGGCCAGTGTCGAAGACAAGGTCTAGGTCCCGTCGGGACCTAGATGTTTGCCCACAGCTGTTCTCTCAGGAAGACGAGGTGCCCTTGTCGGGGTTCTGGAGTGGCCATGCCCTCTGACCCCTAACCCCAAGTTTCCTGCTTCTCCCTCCAGGCCGCTAAAATGAGAACCATCTTTTTTTCCTTCCTTTCTGCTTCCTCATCATTTCTTCCTGGGACTCTCACAATTACCTTTTCTTTCCATTTTTAGCCAACTTTCATTCAGTCTTATCATTATTGGAGGGAGGAAGGGCTTAGAATATTAATGATTATTAATACAAATAGCATAAAACTTAGTTATCAGCACAATTAAAAACGTTTCAAATCAGTTTTGCTTGGAAAAACCTCACAGTAGGGATTCAGTAAGGGATGGTGATGAAGAGTCGTCTGTTGGGGAGCAGCCGGCTCCAGGACCTACTATGTGACCAGGAGAAACTGTCCTAACTCCTCCGATTGCAAGCTGGAGATGGCGGTAGTGCTCCCCTCGTGGGGCTGGTGGGTGGCTCAGAGCCATACCCACCAGGGCCCCTGCAACATGCCCAGGGCACCGGGAGGGCTCCATGGATGTTTGCTCCCATTATGTCAGATGCAGACCCTTACGATCGTTGCCCCCCCTAGAATGAGCAGCAGGAGCAGAGTGGACCAGACCCCGGTCAAGACTCACATGACGCCCCATCCCCATTAACGCTGGAGTCCACACCTACAGATTTTGTATATTGTGTGAGCAGACTGTGTATAGACTCAAAAGGTCTTCAAAAGTTTCCAAGGAAACTTCCCATGGAGGGGAAACATTTCTAATTCCTAAATGGTACACTCTCCATAGTTTTAGATTTTTGCGACTTGACATCATGCTCCCTTCAGGTTGAGTAATATGGCACAAATCCAGTTTTGCACACTCGGCTGCTTTTATTTAATTAAAAGGAACAGAAACCATAAAGTGAAAGTGATCCTTTCTTTCTTTATTTATTTCCTCTCACTGGAAACTTCCTCTCGCCAAGGTCCACTTGGGAAATTTCCATTAAGGAATTTTTTATGAAGTTACGAGAGACAAATTAGGTGATTTGAATACGTTAGCACTGTGTCCGCTGCTTTGAAGATCACAATGCATGGCAGAAGTGATATGTGCTGTTTGCCTTGTGGGGGATGCAAAACTTCATTAGTTGAGGTTTTGTAATGCGTTTACAGGTCCTTCATCAAAAGGCCTTTCTGGAAGGACGGGCATCGTGGTAGGAACCCTTGACTGCTGATAGACATGGACATTGAAACCACACTCTGGGTTAGTTTGTGCAGTGACACCGTACCCCATAATATTTAAGAAAAGGGCAACAGCGCACGTGCTGTGAAAGTGAGTGGCATCACTGGGGACCATCTGCGAACCTGGACCTGTTACCTCTGAGTGGCCCATTCAGACATAAATAGCAGCGGACTGATTTTCAAGGTCGAGAAAACTGTTCATTCATTCATATTTGCCGTGTGGCCACCCTGATCATTGCCGGCCACCGAGGGGATTTGTTCTTTCTGAGAACCAGGAGCAGTAAGGCAGTCTCTTGGTTAGGACTCCTTACCTCCGTGTGCGTCTCCCCCCTGGCTGACCATCAGCCTGCCACTGTACACACATTTGCTGTTTCAGGGACACTGGGACCCACTGTGCTTACAAGGGAGACGATTTCAGGAGAACGCTTTCCTCCAGGATGTGTTAAATGAACAAGATTTTCTCCCCACATTGGGGTTGCTTAAAAATCCTAGCCTGGTATGTCTCCTTCATCTAAGTAGTGACTCCCCACGGTCAGCAGCTCTGGAGTGGACTGGCAGCTGATGACCTCCAGGCCAGGGGAATGGACCCCTCTGCCCTCCTCATCTAGCAGAGCATGAAAGTGGCAGTCCATGTATACACATGGGCCACACCGCTAGGTACCAGGATGAGATGGAGTGCCCGGTGGGAGCTCAGCCTATGGTTTCTATGGCAACCATGGAAACCAGCAGAGAAGGAAGACCTCAGCACCCAGTTACTTCCCTCTCAGATCCTCCACATTGCCAAAAATTACAGTCTTGAGATGGAGGAAAAGACGCCATGTGCTTCGCCAGGTCAGAAGAGGAGGCAGAAAAATCGTCAGGATGCGTCATCTGCTGACCTGCCATGGGTGTCTATAAAACAGTTGGACAGAAGGATCAAATGACCTGAACACCCTAAGACATTCCAATTTAACTCATGAGAGAATCCAAATGCAAACCAGCCCTCTCCGCTGCTACATGCTAAGAGCTCATGTGTAGATCACAAACTACTTTGCAGGCTGTGTTGATGTGAGTCTCCCCTTTTCTTATCTTGGGGCTGTTGGTTTTCAGATCCTGCCCCCACCCCTTGTGGAAGATGCACCTTCTATTGCCACTCTATTCTGGCAGCTGGATGCCTCCCAGACACAGCCGGGTCCTGGTGCACTTGATTGGGCAACTCAAGCAACACAAGGGTCATGACAAAAGCTGCAGAGACAGTCTTCAAATCCATGAACAAAAGACTGGAGGGCTTTCCCGTTCTCACCTCCATTCTTCCTCTCCCCTTATCATCCATAGACCCAGGGGGCTGAGGGGGTGCTTTCTATTTTTCCTTCCCACCTCCCTTCTTTCCTCCACCCTGTGTATCCACACACCTCCCTCCTATCCAGTTTTATGTCACTGTCTCCCAGCTAACCAAGCAGCAATGCTTTTAAGGATGGGCTGATTTATGGAAGGAAATAAAAACAATCCAAAGGATAATAACAAACAGATTGGAGAGATGAAGGAATTATTAAAGACCCAGCCCAGGCAGGGTTCTGTGCCATTATACACGGATCGCTCCCCCGTCTGAAAGTCACAAGTGTTGGGGACTCTTCTGCTTTCTCTTTCCCTCCCTTCTCTCTTTTTTTTCCTTTATTGTTTTTCAAAATCAAGATGGAAAGAAAGTAATGCACAAAACAGAGCTTCGATGTATAGGTTTGTTCATGTTTTAGAGGGAAAAAAAAGCAACAAAAAACCCAGGGCATTGTGCACTCGAGGAGGGCTCAGCGGTGGATCGGTGAGGGTTTATTATTCTGAGCGGCACTCCATCAAATGTGGCCCTACGAACAGACAGAATGCTGGGGAATCGTCCCGGGGGCTCTTTTTCTGTGTGTGAGTGGTATCCATCTGTCAGCTGTCAATGCCGGTGAGAGATATACAGGGCTGTCACTTCTCGTCAGCCAGCGTTTGTGAAGTCTTTTGCAGCTGCTACACAACACATACTGTCCTTATTGAAGGCCAGCGAGGAGTCAGAGACGATCATGCTGACCGGGGTGAGAGGCGGGAAAGAGATGTCGGGCCTCACTGGGACAACAGCATCAACAAGACACAAGTACAAGCTGCGTTTGTTTTCCTGAAAACAACAACAATCAAAAAGGGGATCGCATTAAAAGAAAGCCTCAAGTCTCAGGGGGTCATGGGGCTTTACTTTGTCCCCAGGGGTCCTAGGCATGTTGGGGCTCTTAGGGCCTGTAAAATCTGTAACAGCGAACAAAATTTATATGGCAGCAAATGAATACATGCAATGTAGAGATGGGGATACACATTTTTTAAATCAGTGGGATATAAGTTTTTTATGGTTCCCCTAAATAAATTAAATTACTGCAAAGATTATGCACACGTATAAAAGTTTGCATAATGGAATGTACATTTAATATGTGTTTGTAAAGCAAAAATGAGCATGGTGAGCCACGGACATGCCCACACTCTAATAATGCAGATGTTAAAAACTGGGTTAATTTTGATATGGAAACACTCTATTAATCATTACTCTGGTTTTCCATTGGACGTTTCAATATGTTTATTTATAGGGTGACTTCTACTTAATTGAATTATTTTAAACGGATGGTGTTTCTGGTGTTGTGGTCCTTCATCTGCAGGAAGTTCTTTGTCCAACACCTGCCTTTAAAAGCAAAACTGCCTTTACGGACCCTTAATGTGCTCGCTAATATGCAGCTACAAATGAAATGGGGAATTTCAATGCACTCTTTTGTTTGATGCTCATTTTAAGATATTGAGAAATTTAATTATATTTTGCTTTTCTGTGGGTTTGGCAGGACTCAAGTTTTTAAAACAAAAAGAAATCCAATATGCTTAAATTCTTATTTAAAAAGAGAAAAAGGGAAGGGATTTATTGGAAAAATGAAGAATTAATTGATAGGATAGAAGAGTCACTGAAACAGTGAAAAGAAGAAATGCAAATAGTCAGATCTCAGAGTATTTTGTAAAATCCTAGTGATGTTGATTCCATGTTTAGAGGAGAGAAAGGTAATCCTGTATCCAGTGAAATACGTGTCATTAGGCATATTGGCTCAAATTCTTGGGGTTAAAATCTGGGATGCAAAGGTTATATTCTTACCATGTCAAAATGCACTCTTCATGTATCATGTGATTGAGGCATGAGAAGAGCAATTGATGGATCACGCCTATTAAGGTCTTGGGTATGCTTCTAGGGGAATCAGCAAGGTAAAATTAAATTCAGAGTTTCTGTCTTCAAAGAGGCTGTAATCAAGTTGTGAAGCCCACATAAATATGGAAAAGTTGAATAAACCAAGTACTTACAGAAGTGTTCATGTTTAGGCTGAGGGAGCATGATACAGTGCGATTTTTGTTTTACCTGAATGTAATCCTTATGGTCGAAGAAGGAGGTCTATCCCCTCAGACGGAAGGCACAGAGAAGCACTGCAGCTGGTGGGAAGAGGAGGGTGAGGAGGAAGAAGGAAGAGGAGGGTGAGGAGGAAGAAGGAAGACGGGATGGCATTTCAGCGTCTCTTTGCTCCCTCTGGCTGCAGTAACAAATTACTATAAAATGACAGGCTTAAGAAACCATGAATATTTTCACACAACTCGGGGGGCAGAAGTTCTAGAATCAATGCACCTGCAAGGCTGTTTCCTTCCAGAAGCTTCTAGGGGAGGACCTTCTGCCTTGCCTTTCCTAGCTTCCGTGGGCCGCCTGCTCGCGTTGGCTCCGGGCCCCTTCCTCCCACCGAGGCGGGCAGCTCAGCATCAGTCAGTCTCTCCCTCACCTTGGCTTCTGCCTGTACAGCCCCTCCCTCAGCTTTGGCGCTCACCCCCTCTCCTCTGACCCTCCTGTCTCCTTCTTATGAAGACCCTTGTGATTAAATCGTGACCGTTTGGATCGTTCAGGATAATCTTCCCATCTCAAGGTCCTTAATTCCTCACATCAGCAAAGTCCTTTCTGCCATGTGAAGTGAGCTATGGATTTCAAGGATGAGGACATGGTGGTCTTTGCAGGGGACCAGCCAACCACAGGCAGCAAATACGATGGAGTAAAGCCTCGGCACCGCAGGCCATGCAGCACAGATGTGGACTCCAGGTTGGAAGCAATTTGCCTGGAGCTAACGGGTGGGAAGAAAAGTGAATTCAGACAGGCACTGAGGAATACTGGGACCTAATATCAGAGATGGTTGGGTTCCAGACACAGAATAGGGAGACTATTGGGAGGTGGATACCAGTCCAGCATGAGGAAACAAGGCCAGGATGGAAAGGAAGGAATGGGCTCTCTGATGCCAGAGATGTAAAGACAGACACAGATGACAGGACTGCACAGAGTTTTAAGATACTCCCAGTTCTGAGAATCTAAGGTCCTGTTTTCACAAAACTGACTGCTCAAGAGTAGGTTGGACTCAGAAGCAGGTGTTTTACAGGACCGGGAGAAATCTGCTGCTCTCTACCTTAACTCTTCAGAACGCTAAAATACATCGTAAACAGTAGCGTTGTATGTATTCACACTGTGGCTAAAGGATGAAAAACCAGAATCTTTTTTTTTTTTAGATTTAGAACGGCCTGAGCACCCTTTCTGGAGAAGGCCGTGGCATCCCACTCCAGTACTCCTGCCTGGAAAATCCCATGGACGGAGGAGCCTGGTGGGCTGCAGTCCATGGGGTCGCTAAGAGTTGGACATGATTGAGTGACTTCACTTTCACTTTTCACTTTCATGCATTGGAGAAGGAAATGGCAGCCCACTCCAGTGTTCTTGCCTGGAGAATCCCAGGGACGGGGGAGCCTGGTGGGCTGCCATCTATGGGGTCTCACAGAGTCAGACACGACTGAAGCGACTTAGCAGCAGCAGCAGAGCACCCTTTGAAGCAGACTGAGAACTCTGGGCCTTCTCACTGTCAGCAAGCCTCAAACAAGGAGGATGCAGCAGTCAGTTCAAATTTCTGGTGTTTCGGCTGTTACTCTGATCAGTTTTTCAAACTCAAAATGAGTCAAGAAAGAGAATTCAGAGCTCGGAGTGAAGGCCCCTGCGGGGCTGTCCACATCCTGTGCGTGTTAGCAGTGGTGACTTCTGAACTGAGCTGTAAACAGCGTCAACCCTCTGTTGTGCAGTCCGCGTTACAGGAACGCATGAAAGCCTTGCTCTGCAGGGGTAAATCGTTCAGAGTGACCCTTGAAGATGCACTACTCTGTGGCCTCCATTCACAAAGGAAAATTGACGGGCTAACAACAGATTGCCTTGTAAAAGTTATTCTATCCTGGGGGGCACAGAAGAAATGGACTTTGGTGGAGGTGGGGAGGAGTGGGGAGAGGTGAAGGTACCAGTTATCATGATTAAGACGCCCAGGAGGCGAGGAGATCTTTATAAACTTAGTTATTCTCCAGGATAGAAAGCGACAAGCCTGAAGTAAATTTGATCTAGAGAAGCCCGTTCACCAGGTAGAGAAAAGAGCATTCTTTGGACCAGAGAAGCAAGAGTTACGGCTTCTCTCTTACTATTTGAAGTCACCAGATCACATGGTGTTTAAATGACTCATCACCATTTAACACTGTTTTCGTTTCCCTTTCTTCCCTTCCCTCCTTCCTTCTTTTCTCTCTTCCCTTTATATTTCAGCTTCCTGGAGACAGACGTGCCCCTTAAATTACATCTCTTCTTGTGTCTCTGAGGCTTATGTGTCCAACTTGCTAAGATTCAAGATGGATGCAATAAACAGTAAGAGAGAGAGTGGGTCTATGAACACACGGGAGCCATCAGACAGCTCCCACGGGCAAGGGACTATATTCTAAAACTTTTGAGTTTGTTGTCGTTGATGTGCACACAGTATCTAGATTCACTGGCATCTGGACACTTACAATACATTGCGTGGAAAATATAAAGTGCTCAATGCTTTCGGCATACAATAGAACCAAATTTTAAAACTAGCAGAATACATACAGTGAAGTAAGTCAGAAAGAGAAAAACAAATATATTAATACTTATATGTGGCAGAAATAGAGACACAGATGTAGAAAACAAACATTTGCATACCAAGGGAGAGGGAGTGGATACACCTGGAGGTTGGCACTGACATATATACACTGCTATGTATAAAACACAACCAGTGAGAACCTACTCTGTAGTAGGGGGACTCTCCTCAGTGCTCTAGGTGACCTTAATGAGATACCCCTTCTTTTCAGATTTCCTTGGACTGAGGATACTTAGCGCACACACACTACATACATGTGTGCTGAGTCGCCTCAGTGGTGTCTGACTCTTCATGGCCCATGGACTCTCGTCCTCCAGGCTCTCGTCTCCACGGGGCTCTCCGGCAAGAATACTGGAGTGGGTGCCATTCCCTTCCTGCACACGTTATTGTACAACAGAAACTAACACAGTGTTATAAAGCAGCTATACTCCAATAAAAATTTTAAAACAAAATTAGCAAGATGCATATTATGGGTATTCTTTGATTCTGAGGGACTCTTAAGCATGAGAGGATAGTCAGCAAGTTTCAAATCTTTTGCAGAAATAGTCATAAACTATGATGAGATGCAAGCTTGGTTTGAAAAGGAAAAGGCAACAGAATGTGTTTTGTGTATTGACATTTTTATTAGCAAAATATAACTAAAGGAACAAAATTGACAGGGATAAAATTTTCCAACCAGCAGTGGTACAATTATAGCTTGGAGATCTTGTCAAACATCAGGAGACCATTAAGAAGCAATCCCAGTCATCACACACCAAAGAAAACAAATTCACAAAAAAATACCTTGTCAGGGTAAATTCCTTTCTGCTCCAGATACCAAGCATCTAACAATTTTCTCCCCAGGAGAGGTAATAAAGTGAATACATTAGAATAATAATAATAATTCCTATGTTTGTAAATTATTTCAGCTTTTTCCAAATTTCCAGTTTTCTACAAGAAATCGTAGGAGAGGATGCAAAGAAGTCCAGTCAGGATTGATCGTTGCCTTTTCTGCTTCTCTTCTTCATGAGAATGCTTCTTTGGGGAGGGGAGGGCCAAAAAGAATTGCCTCGATTATTTTTGCCTGCATTCTGTGGCTTATCTCAATCCACCCTCTCCCCATCACAGTGTGTGTGTGTGTGTGTGTGTGTGTGTGTGTGTGTGTGTGTGTGTGTGTGTGCATGTATATATCTGTCTGTTCATAAAGTGTAAGAATGGGAAGGTTTTTGATTATTACCTGGTGTTCTTATGTTTCTTTTTATGGTTCCATCTTCTTAGGGTTGAAAAATGGAGAAATTTTATTATTAAGGCAATAGGAGCAATATTAAGAGAGAGAGTGAAGAAAGATGAGCATCACCAAGAATGCCAAAGTCAAAGATCAAGAGGAAACTCAAAGGACCACTTAAGGGACCAGAGTCTGGGATCAAGTCTGATGTGGGCAGAGGCCAAGGGCATCCATTGCACTTCCAACATGATCCAGTCACCTTGCCTCAGGCTGTCAACTTCTACATGTTCTTGACTTAACGTCACCTTCTCTAGTGTTAAAATTCAATCACTCTACTCTGCTTCTAAAACGTATCCTACTTATTTCCACCCAGAATGTTTCCTTTGGCAGATTTGTTCTTTCCGGACCAGGAAGAGGTCCTTCTTGCATTTTACCTCTCAGCCTTAGACTTCAGAAAGCTGTGCACCTTCTGCCATTCAGATCTCACCCAATGTCAGCTCCATGATGGGCTTCCACTTCTGTCCGAGATGGATTTATTTATAGAGACTAGATTTATCTTCCAACACGGGACAAAATAATAATAAATTAGAGAATAGAAATATATCTTTAAAACCATTTTAAATAAGCTGGACATCAGGCAACAAAGGACAGAAATTCTTGAGAGACAGAAAACAAATGAACTGTACTGTCTGCATCCAAAGCTTACTGACTAGAGAGTTTCCAGACCATGGCATAGAGAGGAGGAAAGTAGGAAGAACCAGCAGATATCCTGAGTTGAGGAGATAAGGTGAGATTCAGGAGAGAATAAAACAGGTCCGCAGAGCCAAATTTCAGGGAAGAGGTCTGCAGAGGCTCCCCCTCAGTATTATCAGGGTGCTGATTAGCACAGGCAAGCAAAGAGATGAGCTGAACTTGAGAAAGAAACCATCAGCAAGTATTAAAGGGATGGGTAAACTGAAGCTCAGCAAAAATTCAATACGTTTGTGCTTTGAATAATATTATTAAGAAAATGAAGATAATTAACTGGACTGGAAGAAACTATTTGCAAAACACAAATCTGACAAGAGACTTATATCCAGACTATACAAAACAAAAGCCTAAACAAAAATTCTCTGAAACAATGGGAAGGTAAGCAACTGAATTAAAAAAAAAAAAAGCAAATGCTTTCTGTAAACATTTTATTAAAGAAAACATATGAATGGCCAATACATACAAGATCAACATTGCATTAGGGAAATGTAAATTAGAAATGTAATGTAATACCATTCCACACCCACTAGAATGGCTCTAGTGAGGAAAAAAAAAGAAAAAGACATACAGTAAAAATGTTGGCAAGGATAGGGAGAAACAGGAATCCTCATACATTCCTTGTGAGAAATACAGCTACACTGGAAAGCCATTTGGCAATTTCTCCAAACATTAAATATAAATTTATGCTATTACTCAGCAATTCCATTCAAGCATCTATTCAAGAAACATGAAAACATACATCTACACAAAGAATTACACAGGCATGATCTTAGCAGTTATGGATAGGAAAACAGCTTAGTCATTTCCTGGGGTAGGGAAGAAAGATTAACAACAGCAAATGGCCAAGAAGAATCCTGTAAGTAAGATGAAAATATTCTACAACTGATTTATGAAAATGGTTTCACAACTTGGCATATTTACTAAAATTCATTGAGTTACACACTAGAAAAGGGGAAACTACATAACATGTTAAAAATATATATTAGAGGGAACAGTATCATTACTCACACAGGACCAAGGAGAGTGTCTTCCTACACTCTTCACCACTGAGCCACTAAATACATATGAAAGGACATCATCTCAAAGAGGTCTGTCCTAATCATTCAGGCTAAAGAAGCTGCTTGATCATTCTCTATTAATCCACTAGTTTTAATTCCCTGTATAACATCTCCTTACACCTGATGTTTTGACATTACCTGATCATTGTGTGTTTTCCACTTTTAGAATCAAGATTCCATGTGAGTAGAACATTCTGTCTTATTCATCACTGTATCCTCAGAACAGTATCTGGAACCTTCTACAGTTCTGTAAATATTTTGCTGAATGGGTGAATGAAGAGGAACAAAGCATTAGGAAAAATAAGGACTGGCAGCAGAAGGTGGGAAGGAAGAGGAAAATGTATGTTTTTAATGAAGCAAACTGAGGATGGGATGGGAGTGTGCCTTGCCAGATGAAGAAGAGGGCTGGCAGGAAAGTCCTCTGGAAATCTCACCTAGTAAACACGGATCTTTGAAGCTGTCTGGCCATTTTTATAGCTGCATTTATGATGCTCTGGCAAAAAGAACTTGAGTGCTGCCTTCCTACAGCAGTTCCAATTCTGACAATGGGGTTCAGAACTGCAAAGCCCAGGTCTCTATGGACCTGCTCCCCACTGTAAGAAATCCTACCTGCACGCTCTTTCTCATCTGGCACCTGCCTTTTCTTTGCTTTGAAGGAGCAATGATTTCATTGCTCCACAGCTTCAACAACCACCACCTAGGATACTTTTATCTGCATGGGATACAGGTGCTGTGGTGATAAACACAACATGAATAAAATTAAAATATTGCAAAGTGAATTAAGGCACGAGTAAATCTCTCAAGGGTTTATACAAATCTCATAAATAAGCAGTAGTTGAACAGAGGGCTGGAATTAATATATTTAAATTAATCTCAAACAGATACAACTCAGACTGTGTGTAGGTAAGATAGTTCTGGATGACCTACTGTCAGAAAAGTGGAAAAAGGCAGGATGGGGACAATTGCAGGGGTCAGTTGCTGTTGTTGCTGCAAATCTTAAGGACTATTTGATTCTTTTCCCTGTTTTATTGAGATGTAATTGACATAAACTGTGTAGTTTTTAAGGTTGCAGCTTAATGATTTGACTTATATATATGGATACTTTGTGAAATGATTACCACAGAAAGTTTAGTTAACATGCATCACCTCATATAGATAAAAAAAAGAAATAAAGAAAAATAAATGATTTTTCCCTTGTGATGAGAAATCTTGGTATTTACTCTCTTAACAACTTTCCAATATACCATGTGTCACTTTAAAAATTTATTAATTAAAAAATGAGATACTTGTACCAAATTGTACCAAAAAATTGTACCAAATAACAAAAGAAAATCTCAAAGCATGTGAACATCATAAGTTCCTTGATATATGTTTCCCCAGTGTTCAGGCACTCAGTCATTTTACACCCATAGAGACTGTTGTAATCACATTGACATGGTGAGCATTATTAAATTTTTAGAATTTTTTTTTTACATTGTCATATTTTTATTTTTATTTTAATTTATTTTTATTAGTTGGAGGCTAATTACTATACAATGTTATAGTGGTCTTTGCCATACATTGACATGAATCAGCCATGGATTTACATGTGTTTCCCATCCCGATCCCCCCTTCCGCCTCCCTCCACATCCCATCCCTCTGGGTCTTCCCGGTGCACCAGATAAAAAGCAGGAGTTTCTAAAAATTCACATTTTTGAGATCTAGCAAAGACAAACAATTTTATGTGTCCATTCACAACTGATGTCTTTTTTTGGCTGTCCCAGGTCTTAGTTGTGGCACAAGGAATGTGGGATCTTAGTTCCGTGACCGAGTATGGACCTGGGCCTCCTGTATTGGGAGCATAGAGTCTTAATCACTGGACCACCAGGGAAATCCTATCATTTGATGAGTTTTACTATGAACTGTCTGTTACACTCTTTTGACTACTGGGTTTTTCATGTACTACTCATTTACCAAGAAGTCTTTTTACGTGTTAAGATGAATGGCTTGTTTGCCAGTATTTTCAGCAGGTACTTTTTTTAACTTACATTTTCATACTTGAAGGGCTTACCTAGTGGCTCAGATGGCAAAGAATTTGCCTGCAATGCAGGAGACCAGGTTCGATTCTTGGGTTGGGAAGATCCCCTGGAGAAGGGCATGGCAACCCATGCCATGGAGAACCCCATGAACAGAGGAGCCTGGTGGGCTATAGTCCATGGGGTCACAAAGAGTCGGACACGACTGTGTGCCTGACACACTTCCGTACTTGAAAACATTTTTATGTGACCAAAACCTTTTTGGGGAAGTTTCTTCACTTATGTGATGTGCTGTTGTGAGACAGTAAATGAACATGCACTTCAAAACCAAAAGAAGCAGTGACAATTAAGCAGCCGGTTTCTGATGGTGTTCAAGTGGTATTCTGAAAAGGACTCTGGCTCCCTGCAAAGAGTGCTCTCAGGACATGTGACTCTAATGAATGCAGGACAACATCGGCCAAACTCAGAGTCACTGGGTCCAGTTACTAGAGTGAATCTTCCCAGCCAAACCACTAGGATTCAGAAACTAGAATAATGGTAATAATTCACTAATGCTGATTGAGCACTCATTAAATTCCAGGCAGTAATCCAAGAGATTTACATGCATTATCTCATCAGTAGGAAAGGACTAGAGCTCTGAGTCTGTACTCCAAGCACAGAGCTCCACAACTGATATACCAGGAAAAGTGCTGGAAGGGGTCAGGATGGGGTCAAGTCATGGTGTGTGACTTAGAAATAGAAGGACAAACTATTGATCATTCTCTGTGAGACAAAAATAATAATATTTCAAAGAATGCAATCAAAATAAGGCATTATTTGTATTTTTCCATGATACCCCTTTCCAAAAAAACAACCCACATTTTTGGAAGACGTTGCTATGAAATGGATGGAGGTTGATGCAATTCTGAGCTCTCTTGTCCTCTGCCATGTATCTTTGTTTTCTTGTTTGGGATTTGTTTCCTCCTTCACAAGTCACAAACGTCACAGCCCCCTATGGACCCTGATGCTCCCTGGACTCTCTCTGGCCAATGAATAGCACACAAAGACCCCAATAGACCAAAAATACTGCCAGCGGTATCACTGATTTTCTGTGGATAATTAATAAATTCAAGGTCACACTTAACACAGTGATGAAAAGATGAGGAACTGGGGAGAACGCACTTCTCTCTGTGAGTGTGTGCAGAGAGTCCATGCAGCTCCTGGAGGTGCCAGCAGGACCAGCCCCTCTCATGGGCCAAGAATCGGGGCAGCCCTGTATCTCCCCACACACCAGCTCTTCTGCGGCATTTCGAGGTGTCCTGCTCCTTCTCCTAAGGCCCCTGCCTCCTCTCTGCTCTTGCTTTCCCATCTCTGATCTCAGGGTTCACCACGGCCCCATCTGTCCACCTCAGACCACAAGCCCTCCTCTCCCCTGCCCAGTAGCCCCTCAGCTCTCGCCGCTCCGTCTCCAGCTCCCCAAAGGCTCTTCTGGCAGGCCAGGCCCTGCCCACTGCCAGGGGATAAGGGTGCAGTTGGTCATTCTAGCCACACATTTGCACTTCAGCAGGTGGGTTCAGAAGGTGGAACCTGGCAGCTCACCTCCGTGGAGAAGGGACAACCTCTGCCGGACGACCGCACCTTCAAAGGGGGCCATGCCCTCTCCACGGGCGTCTCACAGCCAATAGAGAGCAGAGGGGGCTGAGGGCATGTCGTGGCCCTGACATGTGCCACCCGGGGGCTGCCAACGGAGATGGACTCTGAGTGGCCGGGACGCCTCCCGCTCCCCTTTCCGCCAGAGAAGACTGTCTGGAAGGGTGGACTCAGAGGATAGCCCTCCTGAGACTTGAGTGCTCCGGGTCCTGCCGGAATTGGGTCATGGCTCGTAATAGTATTACTCAAGCTTCCAAACTAAAAAGCAAAATACAGATATTAGTCTTTAGAAAATATTGCTACTATAGACAATGGCTTTATTTTAATATATAAAATATCAATGCATTACATTAACATATATAACTAGCATATTAATTAATTATAATAATTAAAATTAGCACATTAATTAATAAGATAATTATATAATAATGACATGGTTGTTCATGTGATTTTAATGATCAAATTATTTCATTGTATTAATTTTATTATATAATTGATAGTATGCAATACACACTATTACATAATTAATTAATGCATTTGACATAATTACCCATCTATATAATAAATCAGTGCACATTATCACAAAAACATCCACTTCTAAAAACACAGATGCAGCTCTAGAACATACAAATTTTCTCTAAAATGATGCCTACCTCATGTAACTTCTTTTAAAGTCTTTATTGTATTTGTTACAATATTTCTTTCTGTTTTATGTTTTAGTGTTTTGGCCGCGAGTGTATGGGATCTTAGCTTCCTGACCAGGGATCGAACCCACGTTCATTGCATTGGAAGGTGAAGTCTTAACCGCTGGGTTGCCTGGGAAAAGAGTCTCATGTAACATTTTGATGAAGCACACGGTGTGAACATGCTTTTGCTAGAATTCTTTGCCCACACATGATTCGATTCCTTGGCCTTCTTGTTTGATCACACTGCAAGGAAGTCAGACGAGTTGACCAACTTGACTCCTAAAAATCAGACAGGGCCGTCACATTGTTCAGCGGCGGGCCGGCTTCCAGGAGCAGCAGTGTCCTGGGGATAGCCGCCTTCAGATGGCTGTAGGGCTGAGCCACACGACCCACGTGTGACTCTGTAGGGACCACAGCCCCAGGCTGGCCCTGCCTCAGGTGACCGGTTGACCCTTTCTGCCACAGTCACACAGCACAAATCACATGCAGGTTGTGAAGTCTACTTAATATTTAAAACATTTTCATGCTTAGATAAAAGGGGATTCAAGTTGTCACCAATTAGTAGGAAAAGACTAATTATTATACAGACCTATGATCTTTTATAAGTAGAAACATTAAAGGAATCTAAGAGCAATCACTTTCCATGAAAGAGCAGATGGCCTGAATTAGACCCTAATATATAATAAGTGTGTGTCTCTGTACAGAGATAGACACACATCATGAAACAGCAAGCTTTCAAAGGACTATTGGAAGGTGGGTGACAGAAAATCAGAAAAGAGGATTTTGTTCTATCTGCTACTGTCTATGGGAATTTATCCAGGAAAAAAAACAAAAAACAAAAACACTCTCTACTGTTCCAGGGGCTTCCCTGGGGGCTGAACAGTAGAGAATCTGCCTACCAATGCAGGAGACACGGGTTTGATCTCCAGGTCGGGAAGATACTCTGGAGAAGGAAATGGTAACCCACTCCAATAATGCCTGGGAAATCCTATGGACAGAGGAGCCTTGCAGGCTATAGTCCAGGGGGTCACCAAGAGTCAGACATAACTTAGTGACTAAACCACAACAATTGTTCCAGACTTTTAATGATTTGTAAACACACTGAAATTCTCCTATTTCAACAAAATTCATAGTTTAGGCAACAATTACTGAATTCCTACTATGGGCCAGGGTCTCAAATAATATAATATACAGACTGCAAGGCTTGTTCTTAAAGAACTCACACTCTAGGGGAAGAAGACAGATGAACAAATTGAATGCAAGCAGATGTCCTTTAAACCTGATTTCTGTCCGGTCACACCACCACCTCGAAAGCTCCTGGGAAGAAGTGGTTTGTTTCCTATCAGCTCCTGTGTGCGCCCCTCAGCCAGTCATGGCCCTCCCCAGGCATCCTAGCTGGGCCGAAGGCCACTGTAGCCTTAGCTACTGATCATCTCCTGAACCCTGGGTCGAGCTCCACACGCAGTCACAGATGCCCTGCACAGGCTCGCATTGGTCAGCGTGGACCTTGGTCAACACCCTCAGAGTCACCGCCACACAGAAAGGTCTTGGGTCCTTTGGCTGCCTGGGCCTCACCTCTTCACATTGTGGGATTTCATCGATTCTGCTCCATGTTTGGGATATAACTAAAGGAACCGACCAAGGAGAAACAGGATAGACTAAGTGTGATGCTTCCCAAAGACCAAAGGAACGTTTTGCACGAAGTTCCAAGCTTCACAGCCTCCCATGCGTTTCCCCAAGAAAGCAATCAGAAGGGTATTCACATCCTTCCTGAAAGTGAGGTCACTCCCCGTGGGGGTAGAGATGTTGTGGGGAGAGGCACCGCCTCCAAGAGAGCTGGACGCTGAGCCATCACTTAAGGCAGATCTCTGAGTCTCCGGGCCAGTGGCAAGTGGGAAGTTTTCCCCCATCCTTTCAGGTCTTCTGATGGAAACCACTGGCCTAAGCACACACACGTGCATATGCACACACATTCACATGCACACACGTGCGCATGTAAACACACAAACACATGCACATGTGTGCACACCTCTGACTTTGTTTACCCTCAGATCCTAAAGATGGTGTTGATACCTGTTTTCCCCAGCGTGAAACCCAAGACTAGACAAGTGAGGGAAGTCTTCCAAACAAAGCAGGAACGAGGAACAACCACAGGACCCTGGCCTTTGGGGAGGGAACCCAACTGAACTGTTTTCAAAATAGATTTTTCTATTGGATGAAATAAGGTTTTAGTTTTTTCAAATGTGGCTTGCAAATTAGTTAAGAACATTTTGTCTGACATTTATTCCACAATCTCAGGAGCCACAGAATATTTACAAACAGATTCAGAAATTGGGGACCAAGGGTTTAGGGTAATAAAGAGCCTTTTCATTGAGTGTAAAATAATCTCTAGGTAAAGTGTGCTAAAATGATGAAATGATTGAATGTGGCGAGTGATAGTGAAACTCATGCAAACCTGACGATCTTTTCTCAACTCAGCAGAAGACTTGCTGTCCTAACACTTTTATCCAGCAACTACTAATGTGTCAATTTAAGATAATGACTGAGGCTGATAGTTTCATCAGGCATGAATTTCTGTGTGTGGAGGCAGCTGCATTTGTGTGATGGAACCTGTATCACCCATAACACAGTGAAGGTGCTGCTTGGTGGGAGATGGGTGTGGCTAGACTGACTCCTTGAACCACACATTCATTTATTGAGATTTTACTCAGCATAACTCTTCCACTAATTTGACTTTTCTCCATGAGACCATCCCTGTCTCTCTCTCTTGTCCAAGCCTGTTAACTCTCCCCTCAGTGGGTAGATGGCAGATGCTGTGTGTGACAATTCAGGATACCCCTGCTGTGATACCACAGGTATCTCCCAGAGGGGAACTCCTCCACTTTCCTTTCACTTTCTTCTCTATTTTCATTCTTTCAGAGAATTTTGTACAGTTACCTCTTTTTGCTTCTGACCTTCTGTGATAAATCCGTTGATTGTACATCTCAGTTTTAAGAGAGTCAGTGGGATTTGTTCCTCCACATTTTTTGGTTTAAACAAAAAAGAGAAGAAAACAAAAGGAAGTTCCATCAGAAATGGAAGAGAAGATGAGACTCCAAGCTCATAACCATTCCAGTTCAATGGGGGCTTGGTCAGTGACCTGGGAAGGAACATTCTAGCAGTGAAAAGTATTTTTAGGCCTCTTGAAAATACAGCCACAGAATAAATCTCATACGAACAGGAAAAGTAGAGTTCTTATTCTTGAATACACTATGGTTCTTGAAATATGAATAAAATTACTTCCTGAAAGAGCTCAAAAAATGTATTAATCATTCTCTTTTCAGTCATGATATTGAGCAGGGTCCCCAGTGCCCCCCTACAGCTGGCTTGAATGATCTAAGCCAGCATAAATCCTGGCACACTTCCACCATGTTGAGTAGCCAGTGAGGTTTTAGATAAGCATCTTGCTTGACACTGATGCTTAAACATCCTGCAATCAGATGTAGAACTGAAGGTGTCATTGACTTGCTGGAGCTTCCTCCATTCCTCCTTCCTCATTCTCTTTCTTCTGTGCTCTCTGTTTCATTGTATGTTGCAGGTTTTCTCTGCAATCTTCACAACTCTCATTATCTTGGGGTCAAATGTTACAGAAACCAGGATCCTGAGTGTAGGTCAAAAAATAGCTTTAAAAGTCCAAGAAAGGCTCTTCAAGGAGAGTGGTGAGTCCAAGTCAACTTTGATCTCACCAGACTAGCCAGACTAGCCAGACACCAGGCTAGTCTCTTCACCCCTGAGAGAAGAAAGGGGATACCTTGAATGACAAATACAGACCATGTGCCATCCTACGACATGACAAAGTCAACTTTGGACAGATCAAGTTGAAATAGTCTGTGAATACATAGAGCATCAATTCATTTGTCTCTGCTTTGCATTAGCATTCATGATGCACCATCTGTGTGATTGGAGAAGGGGATGGCTACCCAGTCCAGTATTCTGGCCTAGAGTCCCATGAACAGAAGAGCCTGGCAGGCTATAGTCCATGGGGTCACAAAGAATCGGACATGACTGAGTGACTTTCACTTTCACTTTCTCTATAATGGTCATTGTGTTTGTGGGGCTACATGAGAGAAAGAAGCTGTGTATCACCACATACCTTCTAAGTATTTTAGTCATAGTAACAAGTTATAGACCAAAATAACATTTCACAGTAGCATATCAATGTCCCCACAGAAGTATAAGTGAAGCTCTTGAGTGTTCTTAGGAGAAAAGGGTAGGATCTAACTAGAGGAATGTAAAGTCTACCAGTAGAAATGGATTTTCCCCCAGAAGATGATATTTCAAGGATTATTAAGGATTCAATAAGAGTTTGTTCCAAAGCCATGGAAATCCTGCCTATAAAGTCCATAAAGAGGTGAGGTTTGGGTGTATCTGGAAAACATTCAGTCATCTCACTGAGATGTTCCAGGAGATAGTTCACATATAGAATGATGATGAGAAGGACACAGATTCTGTCCATGAGGCGTTCGAGGCTGATATCATACATGATGAATAAAAAACAATGTTTAATACAGTGTTCAAAGTGCTATATTAGAGATACTCACAAAGGGTACAGAACAATGGGTCAGAAAAAGCCATAAAGACCTATCGTGAAAAATGCACATGATTTTTACCAAGCCAGAAGTGATTACAGGCATAGCAAGAGTTTGCACAAAGATGCAGAGATGAGAAACACACATCCTGTTGAGCATATCACAGGTTTTGCTGCCCAGAGCACCGAGGACAGGAAAGAGCTAGGAGGGTCCAGATGCCTGGGAGTCCAGGTAATCAGGTCAAGGTCAGACTAGGAAGGACCTTTAACACCAAAAACAAAGAGAACCTGGATTTATTTACTAGGCCACAAAGTCTTCTAAGCAAGGAAAAGAAAGAATCACAGAAAAATTGACAGGCAAATACCTTTCTTCTTCAGTTAAAATGAAGCAGAGAACCTTCTTTTACTACTCTGATGGCTCAGATGATAAAGAATCCGCCTGCAATGTGGGAGACCTGGGTTTGATCCTTGGGTCAGGAAGGTCCCCTGGAGAAGGGAATGGCAACCCACTCCAGTATCTTGCCTGGAAAACCCCATGGATGGAGGAGCCTGGTGGGCTACAGTCCATGCGGTCACAAAGAGTCAGATATGACTTAGTGACTTGACTTTCACTTTCTTCACTTTCATGGTGACTGCAGCCATGAAATTAAAAGATGCTTGCTCCTTGGAATGAAGGCTAAGACAAATAGACAAAATATTAAAAAGCAGAGACATCACTTTGCCAACAAACGTCCATATAGTCAAAGCTATGGTTTTTCCAGTAGTCATGTGCAGATATGAGAGCTGGACCATAAAGAAGGCTGAGCGCCAAAGAATTGATGCTTTCCAGCTGTGGTGCTAGAGAAGACTCTTGAGAGTCCCTTGGACTGCAAGGAGATCCAACCAGTCCATCCTAAAGGAAATGAATCCTGGATATTCATTGAAAGGACTGACGCTGAAGCTGAAACTCCAATCCTTTGGCCACCTGATGTGAAGGGCTGACTCTTTGGAAAAGACTCTGTTGCTGGGAAAGATTGAAGGCAGGAGGAGATGGGGGTGACAGAGGATGAGACGGTTGAATAGAATCACCAACTCAATGAATACGACTTTGAGCAAATTCCAGGAGATAGTGGAGGACAGAGGAGCCTGGCATGCTGCATGGGGCTGCAAAGAGTGGGACAAGACTTAGCAACTGAACAACAAGATAACCACAAATAGATAAAAGTACGAATCTCAGTAATTTGGTTTATAAAGTAGTTTTGAAGTTTTTGGTCAGAATCAAGTACAAGATCCTAGGGTTTTAAGATCCACAAGGGAATGGATGTCTGTGTTTGTGTATCATCAGGCCTCAGCAATTTAATGAATATTTGTGGGAAAAGTGAAGAGAATATCCGATAAGTAAATGAAACAATGAAAATGACCTCAAAATAATTCTAATATTTACGAAAGGTGGAACAACTGTGGGGAAGAGTAATGCTATTCTGGATGGACAGCCTCTGAATGCAAAGACAGCATGGCATGGCTGGAGTGTGTTGCCATTTCCTTCTCCAGGGGACCTTCCCAATCCAGGGATTGAACCCCGGTCTCCTGCATTGCAGGCAGACGCTTTATCCTTTGAGCCACCAGGGAAGCCCCTAGAAGAGAAGGAGGGGGCAGCAATTCTACACGCTTCTTCTCCCTCTGGGGAGCTCAGCAACTAAGCAATAATTTTAATAAAAGGAACACATCCCAAAGTCAGAGAAAAACAATAGATGCTATTCCTAACAAACATACTTCTTGAGGACTTTCAACAAGTCTACACATCTTCCCTGGCTTCCCTGATGGCTCAGACAGTACAGAATCCACCTGCAATGCAGGAGACCAGGTTTTGTAAGATTGGGAAGATCCCCTGGAGAAGGAAAGGGCAACCCACTCCAGTATTCTTCCTGAAGAATTCCATGGACAGAGGAGCCTGGCAGGCTACAGTCCATGGGGTTGCAAAGAGTCAAACACGACTGAATGACCAGCACTTTCACAACACTCTCACACAACAAATAGGTGAGAGTAATGTTGTAACTGATGAAAATAAGAACAATGAATGTATTCACCTGGGTTCCCTGATAAGAAGGGCAATAGAGGAGATAATCACAAGCACTCCACAGCAAAATACATACAGAGTAGCTAATGAATACCTACAGCAGAAGCAATATGTAAATACACATAGTTCTTGCAAAGAATGTAGGATCTCCTATTATCTGCTTAAACATATCAGTGACCTCTTTGAAGCCAGGACAACCTACTCGGTGTCTTAGCACAGTGACCTAGGAGGCTCATAGGCATTTGATGCGTGAATGATACACGCAGATGAATGAATTTATACAGATGCATCTTCCAGGGTCTGCATCCATACCTGCCTCCAAGGATGAAGGTGTTGCAGTCCACCTAACCACCCGCTTCCATCACCTGGGGGAACCCAGGTTCCTTGGAACCCATCTTCCATGTCACCAATAGGACACTAAGTTTTTTCTTTTTAACTTTACCATTATGATTTTTTTTTTCTTTTTTACTGCTTGTGGTTCACCAGAGTGCCCATAAAAACAAGAGCCAAATGGTTTTGGGGGGAGTCAGTAAGAGTGACAGAGCCAGTTGCACCAGCCCCTCCCTAAGCACTCCACCAGGGCCGTGCGTTGTGTTGGCCACACCTCAAGGCTGCCTTAAAATCCATCATGCTCCGAGACGGGCTCCTCTGCAGGTGTGGATTGCTGGCTGGGGTGACAGGCCAAAGGCTGCCCTGGGTGCGAGGAGGTGAGCCTGTGTCCACACTTCTTCTGGATGAGGTCACGGAGGCGATGCTAATCAACACTGAGCTTTCACTTGGCTCTCACTCCACCGGGTAAAGCGACAAGGCGGCACTGGGCCCGGTGGTTCGGACACCTGAGAGGGCCCAGCAGTCTGCACACTTGAGAAAAAATTTCATGCTGGCAAACCCTGCCTGTCAGTATCAGAAGCGTGGTCCAGCTCTCCAAGGCTGTCTTCCTCCTGCCTTTCCCCCGCTGAGAAAGCAAAGCCGGCTTGGGTCCTGCACATCCTGGTGGCCAATCCACTGTGTGCCATGAGTACTCCTTAACCTGAAACTTTCCTCTTACCATTTCCAGGACAGAATCATTTCATCTGCAATAATTTTCCATCGGAGGCTGGGGAGAAGAGGCTGCTGGAGCTTTACCTGCTGTTCCAACCAGGCACGGTCGAGAGAGACCATTTTTCTTTGTGTTTGAAACCAACAGGAGGACGAAAAGCCTCCATAAATACAGTCAATCAGGAGTATTTTATATCTCTCGCTGCAATGAGAAAACCCACCTGTAACAAAATAGAAGAGGGATGCAAGGAAATCAGGAGAGAAAAAAAAAGAAGAAGAAAAGGAAGAAAGATTTAGGGAAAAAAGGCAGCAAGTTTCATTCTTCATGTTGAAATGCTCCTGTGGTTTATAGCAAAATAGTGCTTTCGAGCGTCAGGGCTATTAGTCAGGGGTTAAATGTCGCTCCGATCATAGCCATCATGAACAGGGAAGTGTGTGCATGTGTGTGTGTGTGTGTATGTGTGTGTGCACGCGCGGAGACTGGAATGCTGCTTTTCTATGCATTTCAAACGGAGCCAGGCTGGCCGCGAGATGCCCTGCCACTCTCTTGCTCCGATCACAGTCACCATGAACAGGGAAGTGTGTGCGTGTGTTTGTGTGTGTGTGTGTGTGTGTGTGTGTGTGTGCGCACAGGCCAGAATGCTGCTTTCTTATGCATTTCAAACGGAGCCAGTCTGGCCGGGAGATGGCCTGCCGCACGATTTTTAAATTATCTCTGTGCGCGCTCTGCTTGTTTTGGAAACGCTCTAAATAAAAATAATGGACTGTCTTTTAATAAGTCTCATTGTGAGGATTCCACATATCAAACCACGCCGAGCAGCTTGGAGGCAAACATCGGGCGTGTGTGATCTCGCTGGAAGAGAGACAAATGGGGCTGCGGGCAGCTCCATCCAGGGGCCGCTGACAGCGGAACGGCATCCGCCAACCGGCACATCTGTCAGGACGCGGGGTATTGGCACCTGTCACGCAATTTCAGCCATGACTTTTAATAAAGCCGCCTTCCCTTAGGTAAAATTGGAACTTGACTGTAATATTAGCTGCAAGCCCGTCTTGTTTTCCCCTTCAGAGCGCTTTTGTACGTGAGGCGCTTCAGATGGATCTCAAAGCTGAAGTATGGTGTTTACCAGCACCTCCCCTGTGCCCCAGAACTGAGGGTTTGAAAACGATGCTGCATCAAGTTTTTTCCTTCCTTCCTTTCTTTTGCAAAACGTCTCCTTTGGCCAAGGGATGCTGGTTTCCCTATTTATTTTCATATCACTCTCCCGCCTCCATCCCCTTCACCAACCCTCTCTGGGTTGTTGTTTGAGTGAATTTAGCCCGGGGACGTATGTATATCATAAAAACCGGGTTGGGATTTGTTGGCTGTCAGTCAATAAATCAGTCAGAGTTTAATTACCAAGCAAGTGATGGGCTGTGGTGACAGGCCTAGCTCTGGTGCAGAGCATTTCTTTGGGAGCAATAGCTGTGAAAAACCCTAAAAATGAGGTTACTCTGTGAGTGTGTGTGTGAGAGAGAGACACACACAGACAGACACACAGACAGGAGAAGTCTAAGAGGCAAGGTAGTGAAGCAAAAACGTAAGGGTACATAAACCAAAATGAAATGAAAAGAAAAGACTCTGTAATTGCAGTCAACCCTCCAAACTTCGTGTGCTAAAACAGTCAAAGTATTAGGAGTCATTTTAACAGTGTTCTTCAGGAAAAGCTTTCCATGTTGTGCCGGAAACATTGTGAGTTGAGTGTCACATGATTTCTGTACTAACATGCTAATTTTACTTCTTAGTGCAACACACAGACATGTTTTCTTTGTGATCTGTTGAATTTAAAAAATCCCTCAAAAAAAAAAAAACTCCCTCAAACAGGAAATCTCAAATCCTCACCCCGCTGCCACAAAATCAGAAAATTATATCTTAAATGCTGTTTCACAAAGTGGGAATCAAGTGGGTTTTCTCCCTTTTTTAACACTGGTCTTATTTAACATCCCTTAATTAACAATTTGTTCCTCTACTTCACCTTCCACCCCGATTGCAGGCTGGGTGACCCTGAAACACAGACTCCAGATTGTTTTTATTCTTTTTTTTCCCAAAGGCAATTCACACTCAACCTGGATTTTATTTTTGACAAGTTCTAAGAAATAACATTTTATACTTGTCATGTGTCACGAGATTGTACTTGGAGACACCATGGGATGTTTTGACTGAAAAAAAAAATGTCTATTTTCTTCTAACTGTTTGCCAGTAGTATGTCTCAGTTTGTTTCTCTGCAATCGTTTGGGAACTGTAGGAACCTGTGAGTACAGGTAATATATCCAAGACTCAGAGGAAGAACTCTTTGACTGGGAGCAGGGGAGGAAGGGAGAAGGCAAGCTGTCCCAGCAGCCCAGAGCAGCAGAGAAGACCTGGCACAGGGGGTTCTCCTCCAGAATTTACATTACATTGGATTTTCCCAAGCTGGCCTGGATCTTATCCTCCTTCCTCAAATTCTTTTAGAATTATATCATTAGAAGGATGCAGCAATCATCAACCAAAGACAACAGGCTGGGATTCTGATAAGCTTATCACTAAGATTGAAGACAAAAGACCAGGCAGGACCAACCGGGAAGCCATGAAAAAAATCATACACACAACCAAAGCAAAATCAGCAGGCTTCTGGCTTTTGCCCATTCTTCTTTGTGAAGAAAATGTCTGGCAGTGTGCCTAAAATCTTAGCAGCAAACAGCAGCCACTCCGGCTTAAATTGCTATTCTAGAAGACAAAATCAAAAAAGCAAAACAAAACAAAAACCTGTACCACCTGGCCAGAAAGCGGCCTGTGGCTGGAGCTCTGGAGACTTAAAAGCGAGAGTCCAGCCCCCTGCCCCCACCTGCTCTGTGCCGAGTCACTCCCAGGCCTCGGTTTACCTGGCAAGCAGCTCAAGCGCCAGCCCTCTCGGGGTTCAATAAATTTCTCTATGGTTCCAGTCTAGGTAGCGAGTGATCAATTTCAATAACCCTAAGAATGAGCAGGCTTTGTTTAAATGTCTGTTAAAACAAATTTTATGACTGCGTCAGGGTTGTATCAGATAGCTCGCCGTGTTCACATAGCCCATAAAACAAGTCACCAGGCTCCCCGAATATGTCGGGTTAAGAGAACCAGAATCTTTCCCAGTCCTGTTCCTTTTTTTGAATGTCTCACCCTATTTTAAACAAGCTTTAAGTCCCCAACTTAATGGGCCATTTTAACCAGAAGAAGTAGAATCAGAAGAAATAATAGTGGTATTGTCTAAGAGCAGAAAGGAAGAATGGAACATCATAAGGTGGAAAAAATAAACCAAATGCTGTTTTAAATGAGCCGGAAGGATCGTCAATCCATACAGTCTGACATTTTGCAGTGTCAAAAAGCTGCCTGTCTTTTTGCCCCAACAGGATCCTTACCTGCCACAAAACAGTATTTAAAGCTAAGTCATGGAAAGCTAAATCATGCAAACCCTATTAAGACAAATCTAAATATGTCCTCAACAGTGAAAAGACAGGCTGATCGCTCCTTTAATCCCACCATTTCTGTGGAGTGCTATTTCCTTACAGTCTTCAAGTAAAAGAGAAAACAAACACTGAAATAGTTATTAAAGTGTATAGCTTTCCCCTGGTTCCAAGCAATCAATATCGCACAGAGACGTCGGATGGTGACTTTCTGAGCAACCTCTCATGGCTTTGATTGTTAACATCACCACTGCATTTCAGAACAGAGTAAAAATTAAACTCTGTCTTGATGGTATCCCATTTTTAAAGGTCTTCAGGAGGAGACTTTCACAAATAGAAGAGTACTCTATTACCATGCTCTGAAATTCTTCACCACTTTCATTCCAAAGTGCGGCTCTAGAAGCTCATTTCCTCTTAAATTCTTTTAAGAAAAAGAGGAAAAACCTCACTTACGTGCCATACATCTAATTTTTACAGATCCGATCACCCAGGTGGGACCAGAGAATTCAGAGACTCATCCCTGACTTGTCAATGCTTCTGCACAGACATGACGCCAATCATCTCTGCCCATGGCTCATTGTCAAGGACAGGTCACTAGGTCAAGTTGAGCACAGAGGTGGCCAGGAAACCCACTGGACCACATCCCTGATGGTTGCTGCTCCTCGGTCGCCTGGCGCCCCTGGCCTTGTGGTCAGCACACGTGTATGCTTTCCCTCACACGCAGAGCCACTCCCTCAAGCATGAGAGCTACACGTTTTGACTACATCTCCTTCTGCTCTAGGAAATACAGCTCTGAACACGCAAGGCAAGGCCCCTGCTTCAGATGGGCTCACGTCCTCACGGGGATAGACTGAAAACAAACAAACATGTAAGCAAGAAAAACATCAGATGGCGACCAGTGCCTTGCAGAAAATTAACATGTGTGGGGAGAGAACGCTCCCAGGGTGTTCTGGTCAGGAGAGATCTCTCCAAGGGGTGACGTTTCAGCGAAGGACTTAGATGAGTGAAGTCAAGGCAAGCACATTCCCGGCAAAGGGGGCAGCTTGGAGTCTGGGGGTGTGAAATAAAGGCTGGAGTAATGAACAAGGGTGACGTGGCCAGAGGTGAGTGAAGACAGGTGGGTGGGAGGGAGACCACGTGGGCTCTTGGCCCCGTGGGGACCTTGGGCAGCAGTACATCTTCAAGGATTAATAGGAAGCTAGGGGAGGGTTTTAGGATGGAGTCTGGGCGGCTTGATTTGAGCTGAACTATAAAAGGATCATTGTAACATCTATTTAAGTGACCAAAAGTAGAAACAGGGAGGCCAGAGAGGAAGAGGGCCCATGGCGAAAGAGGGCTGGGTGGATAGCAGTGTTCAATGAGAAGGGTAGGGACACAGCATGTACCTGGAAGTGGCATCAGCAGGAATGGCTGAGGGACTGCACAGCGCTGGGACATGGAGCAGCCTCAGCTCAGGGTGACCCGGCTGCATCATGTGGCAAAGAGCATCCTGACGTCTTAGAAGTTCTTAGAGCAACTCCTCCCTCAGGTTCCACGTTCATGGCAAGTCAGCAGCAAGTCAGTCTCCAGGCTGATGGAGACTCTTCACTTGGAAGCGGGCTGACGGCAGAATTAGGGCTACAAGAATTCAGAGACTCGTCCCTGACTTAGACGTGACACCAATCATCTCTGCCCACAGCTCATGGTCAAGGATGGGTCACTGGGTCCAGGGGATGGAGAAGTGGAACTAGTCTCTATGGGAAAGAATAGAGGGAAACATTAAGCACTGGAGGTGTCAAGGACAACCGCTAACACTCTGATTCTAGGGAGGGACTCTGCTCCTGGTTCATAGACAGTGCTGCCATTCTCGGCTGTGGGAAAATGCGGATGGGCACCCTTCACTGTGATTATAGACATTCATCACCCACTTCACCAGGGCATGCTCCATCCTCTCCAGACCACAGCTGCCCTAGCTTGTCCTCTGGACTCAGACTGGCAAATATAAAACACACTCCGTGACATTATGACTGAATGAATGAACCAAGAATAAGAATAAATCATTAGCCATTTGGTTGACTTCCCAAGGGTGGCAAACAATTGCGCTTTCATGCTTCCTGTCTGATGTCATCCACATTTGAGTATCTATTGCAAGGGAGCTCCCCCGCTCGGGGACTGACTCACGCCTGAGTCCTTGCAGCTGTGTATCTCCCCAGGCCATCATATGTCTGTCGTGAATTTCTGGGCTCCAACTCCTAACACCTTCCCAAGTTTTGGCAGCTTATTTGATTACCTACCCGGATGCCAGCTAAATTCTCAATATTTGAGTAAGACGCACTTCCAGCTCCTGCTAAGGGACACTTTGGTCAGCTAAGGCATTTGGACTTTGTCCAACCTGCTGTAGCAGGCACTAACCGTTTTTGGAGTGGTAGACTGGCAGGAACTGCACCCTAACTGAAAACTCCTGAGGGCAAGCATTGTATCTTGGGATCTAAAGCTTCTCAGCACTGATGAGAGTAATGGACACGCATACACACACAATAGAAGTATGATGGACAAGCTGCCATATGCACAGCCAAATGGATCACTGAATGAGGTTTAAGAAGATGAGTGTTGTGGCGGGAGCAGGCTGAATTGGGGGAGGTGCAAACTTGGGGCAAACAAACTCAGACAATGCTGGAAAAGTCTAGAGGACAATTTACAAGACTCTCATAAGCGCTGACAAATGCCCAGATACTGGCTGTCTCAGTTCAGTGAGTTCCTGGCTAAAGATGAGCGATATTTAAAATTGCAACTCAATATTCCTTCTGGTGCAATGTCATTGCAACTTGTTATAAAGACACAGTGCAAGATTTAAAGAAATATCTTGTAAAAATTTGCATAGAGAGATAAATAAAATTCTCTCATCAGAATGACTAAAGCCTTGACTGCCTCTCCAAGAGTAACCTTGAATACCAACGCAATATAATCTGATTTCATGTAAATATTCATTGAGTATAATGTTAAGTCAACAAGCATATAGTTTTCAAAACCTTTTTTAATCTGTAATATAAATTTAAGTACCTGCTAAAGGGACCCCAACGTCACTTTTGGTATATGGGAATGCTAAAATGCTGTTCATTTTCTAGTACTGTATTAATATGGAGTTTACCTGCAAGAACAGAAACTCAGACTAGCTTAGGCGAATTTGTGTGCTGAAATGAAGAAGCCATTAGGCAGGAAGGGGATTCCCATGTGGTGCTAGTCATAAAGAATCCCCCTGTCAATGCAGGAGATGCAAAAGACTTGAGTTCAGTCCCTGAGTCAGAAAGATCCCCTGGAGTAGGAAATGGCAACCCACTTCAGTATTCTTGCCTGGAAAAATCAATGGGTAGAGGAGCCTGGCCAGCTATAGTCCATGAAGTCACAAAGAGTCGGGTGCAACTGAGTGACCTAGCACACACATAAGGCAGGAATGTGATATCGTTGGGAAGATGGTGTGCACTTGACCTTGAGGGCCCCTGAGGTCAGGGACTCAAACACCACCAGCTTCACTTCCCTCCCACTTCAGTCTGGTTCTTTCCCTATGTTACCTTTGTTCCTCTATAGTATTGCTAGCTTCTCTCACACTAAGGAAGATATGGTAGCCATCAGCCCTAGACTCTCACCTCTCCACCTCAGTTCAGTTCAGTCATTCAGTCATGTCCAATTCTTTGCAACCCCATGGACTGCAGCATGGCAGGCCTCCTTGTCCATCACCAACTCCTGGAGTTTACTCAAATTCATGTCCATTGAGTCAGTGATGCTATCCAGCCATCTCATTCTCTGTCATCCCATCCCCTTCTCCTCCTGCCTTCAATCTTTCCCAGCATCAGGGTCTTTTCAAATGAACCAGTTCTTCACATCAGGTGGCCAAAGTATTGGAATTTCAGCTTCAGCATCAGTCCTTCCAATAAATATTCAGGATTAATTTCCTTTAGGATGGACTAGTTGGACCTCCATGCATTCCAAGGGACTCAAGAGTCTTCTCCAACACCACAGTTCAAAAGCATTAATTCTTTGGCGCTCAGCTTTCTTAATAGTCCAACTCTCACATCCATATATGACTACTGGAAAAGCCGTAGCTTTGACTAGACAGACCTATGTTGGTAAAGTAATGTCTCTGCTTTTTAATATGCTGTCTAGGTTGGTCATAACTTTTCCTCCAAGGAGTAAGCGTCTTTTAATTTCATGGCTGCAGTCACCATCTGCCAGTGATCTTGGAGCCCAAAAGAGTAGTTTGTCACTGTTTCCACTGTTTCCCCATCTATTTGCCATGAAGTGATGGGACCGGATGCCATGATCTTAGTTTTCTAAATGCTGAGCTTTAAGCCAACTTTTTCACTCTCCTCTTTCACTTTCATCAAGAGGCTTTTTAGTTCCTCTTCACTTTCTGCCATAAGGGTGGTGTCATCTGCGTATCTGAAGTTACTGATCTTTCTCCCGGCAATCTTGATTCCAGCTTGTGCTTCTTCCAGCCCAGCATTTTTCATGATGTACTCTGCATATAAGTTAAATGAGCAGGGTGACAATATGCAAACTTGACGTACTCCTTTTCCTATTTGGAACCAGTGTGTTGTTCCATGTCCAGTTCTATTGCTTCCTGACCTGCATACAGGTTTCTCAAAAGGCAGGTCAGGTGTTCTGGTATTCGCATATCCTTCAGAATTTTCCACAGTTTGTTGTGATCCACACAGTCAAAGGCTTTGGCATAGTCAGTAAAGCAGAAATAGATGCTTTTTCTGGAACTCTCTTGCTTTTTTGATGATCCACATGAGTTCCTCCACCCCAGGAAGAACTCAGTTTCTTCTCCATGCTCTGACTGGGTGGCAAAGCAAGATGCTAATCCTCTGTTTCCTCAAAAGATAAGGGAATATGATTAACAACTTTCATGCAAATCATAGGGTGGAAGTCTCTGTCAGTGGCTGAGAACAGGAGGGTGTATTAGTATGCTCGGGCTGTCATATCAAAGAATCACCAGCTCAGCAGCTTAAACAACAGGGATGTATGCAGTCCTGGTTCTGGAGTCTGGAAGTCCAAGGTCTAGGGACACTGCTGGAGAATTTATTCCAGGTCCCTCTCTCTCTCCTGCTTACTTCTGGTTTTCTGGCAATTTCTGCTATTTCTTGGCTTGTAGAGGCATAGTCTTCTCCTTGTGTGCAACCCTGTCCAATTCCCCCCTTCTTTTAAGGACACCAGTCATGTTGGATAGGGCTTCCCAGATGGCATGAGTGGTAAAGAACCCACTTGCCAATGCAAGGGACACAAGAGACATGGGTTCAGTCCTTGAGTTGGGAAGATCCCCTGGAGGAGGGCACAGCAACCTACTCTAGCTTTCTTGCCTGGATAATTCCATGGCCAGAAGAGCCTGGTGGGCTACAGTCCATAGGGTTGCAAAGAATCAGACACGGTTGAAGGGACGTTGCACACACCCATGGTGGATTAGGGCCACCCACATGACCTTTTTTAAACTTGATGACCTTAAAGACTTGTCTTCAAATAAGGTCCCACTGTGAGGTACTGGGAGTTAGGCCCCCACCATACCCTTTTCAGGGGACATAATTCAATCCATTGTACAGGGTGATGGACAATTCCACTAAACAAAATAAATCAACTTGGTGAGAATTAGTACCACTCAAGCTACTTTGTTTTATAAAACCCTCTTTCAGTTGTTAATTTCTTATGTTCTTCATCACATTATTACTTATATTTCAGGACGTTTTTTTAACCAAAGTTAAACTTGTCAATTTGCATTTAAATCTAGCAACACAAGTATAAACAACCTTACTTTTCTTGACTCCTCCCAAATAATGTCATTACCCATTTTTAGCAAACCTATGAAAAATCAACATATGAACGTAAGTTATTTAGAACTTTTTCAATTGAATTAGTTTTTCATGAGAGTATTTCTCAAATTTCCATTTGAAAAATTGGTTATTTCCCCTTCTACCTACAAAAACAATTCTCAATAAATGTTTTATCAGCTGTATAAAACTGTAGT
The DNA here is from genome assembly GCF_963930625.1 of Muntiacus reevesi. Lineage (NCBI taxonomy): Eukaryota > Metazoa > Chordata > Mammalia > Artiodactyla > Cervidae > Muntiacus > Muntiacus reevesi. The sequence goes on along the minus strand of NC_089252.1, from coordinate 3,354,678 downwards.
ATGCAAGGTTAAGCTGCTTTATAAATTGTGGTTATCCAATACTGAATCGCCCTTCCAACATTAGCCTTCCACATTATAGCACAATTCATATTAAAGAAAGAGGTTAAGAGAAAAACTAAGTTTTTAATAAAGGGTATCATTCATCGTTATCATTTGTGAAGGGCAGAAAAATTTGTTTTCCTATGAAAATTTATCACAATCAAGAACTGATCTAAAATTTTGTCTTAAAGTGCAAGTGTTACTCACTCTGTTGTGTCTGATTCTTTGTGATCCCACGGACTATATTCCACCAGGCTCTTCTGTCCATGGATTCTCCAGGCAAGAATACTAGAGTGGGTTGTCATTCCCTTTTCCAGGGGATCTTGCTGACCCAAGGGTTGAACCCGGGTCTCCTGCATTGCAGGCAGATTCGTTACCAACTGAGCCACATAGTGTCATGGTTAATAATGGTAAATGAAAAATAACCTTTAAAACTTACAAGATTTTTTTTTAATTTTAAATAAAAATATGTTAAAAAAAAAAGTCAAAGAAATACAGAAATAATGTCACGTGCTGATCTGTGAAAGCACCTGCGCCCTCGTGTGAGCGGTTGGGAAGACCTGCCGGGTCCAGGAAGAGAAGGAACTCCCGGAGACTCACCTGTTCTGTCCTCTCAGGGAAGTCCGTATCAGTGGGCCTCCAATTTGGAAAGGCTGTGGGGGCCTCCAGCGGTGTCTGCTGCTTGCACACACGTAAACACGGACATGTCTTTCCTTTCTTCTGTGAGTGACAGAGGAAGAAAGTGTGTTCTGGACGTGCTGACATCAATATATTGTTACAATATGACTAACAAGACAGTCCACTGACAGACGGGCACTTCCATTTATAACACCGGCTCGAGGTCCTCTTCTTTCCACACTCGGAGGACGGACGAGGTGCATGCCGTGTCCTGGGAGAAACCTGGGGAGCTGAGGCTTTAAGCAGTGACACGTGATGACCTCGGATTTCTCTGAGCTTGTTCCCACCTGGTCTGGTCCCAGCATCGGGGCCAACGGCCTGCTCCATCCCGCAGGCTTGCCCGGTCTTATCTCCTGCTGGAAACAAGAGCAAACCCACCCCTCCCACGTCCTCATGGCACTGATGCTCACAGAGAAATGCCACCAACTCAGGAGGAGGCTGCCAGGTCCCCGAGAAGCCAGGCTCAAAGATGCGGAACTTAAAATTTTCTAACAGCTCATTTCTTTCTTCCTTTGACTGTCTGTTTTGTTTCCATCTCAGCATCAGACAAAAATCCACCTCTTGTTTCACGTCACTTCAGCTGGAATTTCATCGGATCCAGCGCGGGATATGAGCACGGGCTTTCCGCTCCTCCCGTTCCCCTCCTACAGGCGCATAAACATCAAAGTGGGTTCAGTGGGTGGTGGGGAGGCCCACCAGGTTCTCCTGATCCACATATATAATCACCCTGCCCCTGGAAGAAGCGGCTCCTCCAAGCAGCAAAGCACCCCTGACCTGGGAGCACACAAAGTCAGATGTTTTTGCAACAGTTTTCCCAGCAACAATTCACAGATCAAAAGGTTAGAGTCTGGCAGCCCCACTCTGGCACAGGCATGCCTGTTTATGAGGACACTTAGTGTGGATTTAGTAAGTTCTCTGCAAAGCTCCAGGGGCGCCTGTCTCTTTAAATCCATCTTCTCCCAAGTGAAATTTGTGGCCCTGATGAATGGCAGAGCAGAGTCATCCATAAAAGGGCAGAGGAAAATCACATTCATTTGCATACAGTAATTATTCTGTGAATCAGGCCACCTTTGTTGCCAGCAGAAAATCTACTGTCAGCATCACTCGATAGATCACATTTGAAAATCTAACAGCTGAGGAAAGTAATTGTTTGGGATCCATGCGATCCAGCACTCCTGTCTCCCACACGTCAATGATCATGCTTCTAAGGAGAGAGCAAAGTTTCTGGGTGCCAGTCAAGCAGCTCCCCGCTCTCTGCAATGCCTGTGTCCTTGTGTAGGGAGGACCCCTGCTGACTAGGCTCCATCCCAGACGGGTGGAGAGGAGCATGAGAATGCATGTACTCACAGGGCGGTGCAGGGCCCCCAGCCCGGACCTGTGGGAGCTGCCAGGTGCCAATCATGTTTGAGTCCTGCCCTCTCCAGCATCTGACCCCGCCCACATCACCCACCAACACGCACACGCGTGTACACACACACTCACAAACCACCATCACCACCACCACCACCACCTTCTACCAGCTCTGGCTGAATCCACCTTCTCCCAGGCCCTGGAGTGAGTCCCAGGGCTTGCCCGCTGCAGTCTCTCCCTGACATCATGCAGAGGACAAATGAAAGTGTTAGTTTTTTGTGGCTCTTCATTCTGGGGGGAAATGGGTGGTGTTTGCAGTCGAATGGAAGAGATGCTGTGAGATGAAATAAGTGCATTATTTAAAAAAGGATAGCAAGAGGGCACATGGCACTTATTTCCATCTCCACGGGGACACTGTGAGGGAATGCTTCCATTAAGAATAATTTGTGTTGGGTGTAGTTAAAAGACCAAGACTTGCACCAGGCTTAATTCAAAGAGTTAGCAAGAATAAGGCAAAGCAGAAAGGCCTCACTGGGTGACCATCAGGAGAAAGGCGCACGGCTAATATGACTGAAACACGTGAGCTTTGATTTTTGTCATTTCTGTTGCTGCCTGTGATACACAGCTCCTTCCCAGGAGCCAGGTCTTAAGGTGAACACTGTGCCTGGGACAAGGACTGAACAGAGCCCGGGAAACGCTCTGCGCGCCGACGACGCTCCCTGCCCCTTCGCTGTATCCTTTCCATACCCCGGCCCCAATGCCTCTTGTAAAAACAAAGTAAAGACATATGTATATCAAACATTCAGACAAGGCCCTTGATGCAGAAAAAGCAGCATTTGAAATATCATGAGCTGGGGAGCTGTGTCAAGCTGCCTCACCAGCACCAGGAATTCACAGAGAAAGTTGGAAGCAAAAAAGTCAGTCGGGGCCCCGCTCTGATGCTCGTCTCGCTGGGAGAAGGGCTGTGAGCAAGGTCTGAAACGCATGGCATTCCAGCCTCAGAGTCCCCACAGGCTGAGATGTGGTTTGGATCAGTAAGTTGAACATAAATGTTTATAAGAGAGGATTTAAATTCTCCACGACTCTGGATTTTCCTTCTTTTCCTTTCACTTTCCTTCCCATTAAAAAAAATGCTTTTCACAACACGGATAAAAGTCGAAGACAGGATGCTGAGTGAAATAAGTCAGGCGCAAAAGGAAAATACTGTAGGATTCTACTTAATACTTGAGGTTCCTAGAGAAGCCAAATTCACAGAGATGGAAAGTAGAAGGGGGGTGGTATGCCCAGGGTTGGGGGAGGGAAGGAGGGGGGTTGTTTAAAGGGGGCAGAGTTTCAATTTGGAAGATGAATAAGTTCTGGAAATGGATGGCCGTGACGGTTGCACAACACTTTGACTCATTTAATGCCACCCAACTGCACACATGTCAAATTTGGGGTTATGTAGATTTTACCACAATAAAAAATAATATCCACCTGAAAAGTTGTTTCTCTTTTTGGCCCAAAGGGGGGAATCCAAAGGAAGAAAGTAATTAAAGTTACAACAATGGCAACATACCAAGATTTTTGATCAGAGACAACATCCACAATGAATTCATTTTCTCTCTTCTTGGAAATGTTTTGGGACAACACACGAGCTGTGGTACGAACTTGTCTCTGCCAAGCAAGGGAATGGTCTGAAGTGTCCAAGACTCAACTATGACCTCAGAGAGCAAACGCATGTCTCAGCTGCTGTTGTTCAGTCGCCCAGTCACGTCCGACTCTGCGACCCCATGGCCTGCAGCACACCAGGCCTCCCTGTCCTTCACCATCTCCCAGAGTTGCTCAGACTCATGTCCATTGAGTCAGTGATGCCATCCAACCATCTCATCCTCTGTCATCCCCTTCTCCTCCTGCAGTCAATCATTCCCAGTATCAGGGTCTTTACCAATGAGTCAGCTCTTCACATCGGGTGGCCAAAATACTGGAGCCTCACCTTTAGCATCAGTCCTTCCAGTGAATAATTTAGGCTTGATTTCCTTTAGGACTGACTGGTTTGATTTCATTGATGTCCAAGGGATTCTCAAGAGTCTTCTCCAGCACTTGTTTCAGTAAACATCATAATCTCCTAATCTATATGATTTTATAGTGTAGGATCCTTTAATAATATAAAAATAATAAATATGTTACTACTTCAACAACAATCTCTGTCATGATATAGAACTTAAAAAAAAAGACAACAGTTCATAAAATAGTGTATGTTACCATTCCTGGGTTATTTAGTAAATGCATTATTGCTCTTACCAGTGTAAGGACATTGATGTGTATGTTCTTCCCAACTCGTGGGTAATTAACCTGACATAGAATAGTTCAGCAACCAAACTCACAGAATCATGCAATGTTAGAAAAAGGCATTATACCACAAAACACACCCCTAATTCAGTACTTTTACGATCACAGCATTTCTGCTGAATTTGTCTCCTAATTCTTAAATTCCAGGACAAATTTAAGGGAATGTGCAAAAAGTCGATACCATCTATATCGCCACAGGTGACATGAGACAATCCTGAAAGGGTTGCCTATATATATATATATATACACACGCACACATATATAGTATTTGAACTTCCAAAATAGTAACGTTAAGTCCCAAATCAAGAGTGAAAAACAGACCGTTTAACCAGTGATTTATCCTAATCCTAGAATTGAGCTGGGGGCCCTGAGCTCTGGGTCCAGACTCTCGGATGAAACAGCTGCAGAACTTTGGGAAAGGTATAGACCTTGTCTGAAAATGGTGATGAAATCTGCCTATTTATTCAAAACATGTACTGGTGACTCAGATGGTAAAGAGTGCCTGCAATGCAGGAGACCCAGGCTTGATCCCTGGGTCAGGAAGTTTCCCTGGAGAAGGGAATGACCACCCCCTCCAGTATTCTTGGGTTTCTCAGGTGGCCCTGGTGGTTAAGAACCCACTTGCCAATGTAGGAGATATAAGAGATGTGGGTTCGAGCCTCGGGTAGGGAAGATCTTCTGGAGGAAGGCATGGCAACCCACTCCAGTATTCTTGCCTGGAGAGTCCCATAGACAGAGGAGCCTGGTGGGCTATGGTCCACGTGGTCACACAGAATTGGACATGACTGAGGCGACTTAACACAGAACTGATATTGGTTATGTTCCAAGCACTGTTCTTCCTCTGGGACCCTCGTTCCTGAAAGGTCTTCATCAGAGCAGAGCTAGGCTGAGGGATTTTGTTCACCAGCACTTGGGGACCAGTTAGGGACTCTGCAGTGGGCAGCCACCCAGCCCAAAGGAGTTGCAGTTAGTCTTTGAGGACAAAAGGTAAAGCTTCTTGCAGCTGGTTGAGAACCCTAGAGTTTGCTGGAGTGACTCTGAGCTCCAGCAGTCAACAGGAAGGGTTGGAGGGCTTGGGTGCTGAGGAGCTAAGCCAGGGTAGGGTAACAAGCCCCATGGCTTGTCTTGTTTTCTGAGATGATTCATAGGGTGAGAGAGTTGATTTCCAAACAGGCTGAAATCAACCCAGCATGAGGTGTGGTTGGATTGGAGGAGTCAGCTTGCCATCACTCAAGGACGTAAGAATTTTCTTACTACTTCAACTGAGACTCCCTAAGAAGGTATAATCATGGTCGTGGATGTGAAGAGAAAGGGGAACCCATCAATTGCTTGTCAAATGGTATGAGTATCAGGTCAACAGTCACAAAGCCTCACCCCCAACTAGGGATTCTGACCTGAGTGCTCTGAGGTCAGAATGGCTGACATGCTTAGAGATTCTGGTTCAAGGGCAGAGACCACTTCTCATCCAAATTCTTCTTCCTTCCTAATGGAATCAAACAGTTTACTCTGTACACAGTGGGCACTTAGTAAATATCTGCTGATTCATTAAATAAAGGGGACTTTCTAGATGGCTCAGCTGTAAAGAATCGACCTGCAGTATAGGAGATGCAAGAGATGCCGGTTTGATCCCTGGCCTGGGAAGATCCCCTGGAGGAGGAAATGGTAACCCACTCCAGTATTCTTACCTGGAGAATCCCATGGACAGAGGAGCCTGGCAAGCTGCAGTCCATGGGGGCGCAAAAGAGTCAGACATGATCGAATGCAGAGCACAGTGGAGCATTAAATAAAAGCTTTAATGTAAGTGACTGATGTGGACGGTGGTGAGAGAAGAAAAGGCCATCCCACCAAGGAAGTAAATATCAAAGATTTCAGTGTATTTTACACTGAAACTATTTTACAAAAACAGGTTTTTTAAGATGGTGCTATTAATTAAATTTATTTATTTATTTTTGGCATCACCTTGCAGACGTGTGGGATCTTAATTCCACAACCGGGGATCAAGCCCGTGTCCCCTGCAGTGGAAATGCAGATTCTCAACCACTGGACCAACAGGGAAGTCCCCAAAATAGTTTTTAAAGGTTTAGTTTACATTTCCCATTGCTCTGATGGCCCTATTGACTCAGGCTCTATTGTAGATTTAGAATTTAAGTTTTCTCTAGGGAACTTGATATGCAAGCCACAGTCAGAAATTGCTACCAAGTAATTTTTTTTTTCAAATTTCCTTACAGCACATGAATTTTAATGCAAAAAAGAAAAATAAAACAGAATCAGTTTAAAATATTGACATATACTGTGATCTCTTCCTTGCACATGAAATGTAGTGTTTTACTGTTGAGGGCCTGGCTCAGGCACCTTGGTGTGTCCTAGCTCTGGAGCAACTTCACCTTCCTCGTGTCCCATGCTGTGGTCTCCAGGCCTCTGGAGACCTGTTGCGCCTGGTGGGGAAGTTTAGATGCTACTTAGAAAGCTGCTGAAATTAGTTGTGTCCATCCTGCATAAGACATGTGGATAGATGGTGGGCAAATGTACTTTTCAGGGTGTTATGTCTCCAAAGAAAAGCTTAGAACTTAGCATTTGCAAATGATAGAGCCACTCTGAGGGTTAGAGAAAAACCCAGTTAATTCCCTGGGGAGTTCTGAGAAATGCTGCCCTCTCTGGCATTTTCATCTGCTCCCTGGGTGACTGCACACCCTGTGTCCCTGGGAGGGGTGGCGATAAATGCTGCTGTGAAACCTAGCCACTCAGTCCTGTCTGACTCTTTGAGACTCCATGGTCTGTAGCCCACCAGGCTTCTCTGTCCATGGGATTCTCCAGGCAAGAACACTGAAGTGGGTTGCCATTCCCTTCTGCAGGGAATCTTACCAACCTAGGGACTGAATTCAGGTCTCCTACATTGCAGGCAGATTCTTTACCATCTGAGCCACCAGGGAAGCCCAATGCTGCTAGTCTAAGCTAAAGCTCCAAGTGACATCCAGCCCCCATCAGACGCCAGTACAGCCATGAAAGTGCTGGGAAAAGGTATATAGGGCTTTAGTCATTTTCCTATTTTTCCTTCTACCAGGAGGTGCTACTCGGGGTTCTGCTATTCATTAAGGCTCAAGCTGCCAATATTGGCTTACACAGATGAGTTCTTTATATAACCGCACCGATACCAGTGTTTGCATTCCTCTTCAACTGAAAATTTGTCAGAGAAGAAAGGCATTAAGCTTGTCACCACAGATAAAGATCAGATGTTTGATTTCAACCAGAAGAAGCAAACACTCCACAGTGGGCTCTATCGGCTCCTGAGCACTCGACCCAGAGTGATACAGGGAGCTAGACAAGACCTGGAGGAGGCCGGCATACCCATGCTTCACCGCTGTTCTAGGAACCACAGAGGACCATGGGTGGGGTGGGACGGGCACATAGAGGAGGAGAAGTGAATGACAAAACCACCCCCACGTGCTTCCTTCCTTTCGTCTGATTACAACTGTGATTTCACAAAACTAATAAATCTAGCACAGTTTGCCTGAAAAACAAATCAGACTATATGTAATCATTTACATCTAACTAAAAGAATGGGACTTCCCTGGTGGCTCAGATAGTAAAAAAAAAAAAAAAAAAAAATATCTGCTTGCAATGCAAGAGACCCAATTTCGATCCCTGGGTTGGGAAGATGCGCTAGAGTAGGAAATGGCAACCCACTCTAGTATTCTTGCCTGGATAATCCCATGGACAGAGGAGCCTGGTGAGTCACAAAGAGTTGGACATGACTGAGAAGCTAACAGTTTCACTTTCACTTTCAAATACATGGGAAGGTGGTTCTGGAGAAGTATTTAGACATTGAAAAAATTAAAGTATTTCATGATACCTACATATCATCATTAGAAAACTAGCCCCATGTGAAGAAATAAAATGCCTACTATCAAAAGCTTCCCTATCAGTACACATTTCTTACTTCCATTCAAGTGAAACCAATGTGTTTCTCTAATGCATTGAAAATAGGTGAGTCATTTTCTTTGACCATGATCTCAACCTTGAATTCATATAGCAGCTATTTCCAAACAATCTGATCACTAGGAAGATTAATGTGCATAACATTTCTATGACAAGCTGAATGACAAGTGTCATTCAACCCATTTTATGTATTCAGATACCTGGGTAGGGAGAGTTTAAGAGACAGACCGAGTGCCATAAGGAAAACTAGATGCTCTAATTTAGAGCCTTTGTTATGATGTTGCTTCTGAAGGGAGGTATAAAATGGTAGATCAGGAGTCAAAAATCCAGGGTTGTCATCTGAACCCAGGACTGACTCATCCACAACCTTCAGTTAAGTTCAATCGCTCACTCGTGTCCGACTCTTTATGACCCCATGGACTGTAGCACACCAGGCCTCCCTGTCCATCACCAACTCCCAGAGTTTATTCAAACTCAAGTCCATTGAGTCAGTGATGCCATCCAACCATCTCATCCTCTGTCGTCTCCTTCTCCTCCAGCCTTCAATCTTTCTCAGCATCAGGGTCTTTTCCAATGAGTCAGTTCTTTGCATCAGGTGGTCCAAGTATTGGAGTTTCAGCTTCAACATCAGTCCTTCCAATGAACACCCAGGACTGATCTCCTTTAGGATGGACTGGTTGGATCTCTTTGCAGTCCAGGGGACTCTCAAGAGTCTTCTCCAACACCACAGCTCAAAAGCATCAATTCTTCAGCACTCAGCTTTCTTTATAGTCCAACTCTCACATCCTTAGGCAAGTAATTTCTCTGCTCTCTCTCGGCATTCTTATCAACTCTCTCCTGGCCTGCTGTGGGAATTATTGAGGTGAGACCTGTACCTCACAGCTTGTTGCTAGAGAGGCCCCGATAAATACGAAATATGCTGAGTGCTTTCTTCCAGGTTCTGTGGGGTCCCCCATGGCTTCAGAGATAGGGACACCTCTTGCAGTGCATTGGAAAATGCAGTCCCATGCGACCGGGACTAGGGCGGCTCAGAGACCCTGTGGCCTCTGACAGCGCGTGTGCAGGCAGCCAGATGCTGTGCTGGGCTGGGAGTTTGTGCAACTTCAGTGGGGCACCTGGGAGCTGACCGCCTTTCCAGGCCCACCTGGAAATTGGAGGAATCCTGTGGTGGGTGGGTTTGTTCCAGGCAATCCCACCAAAGGCAAGTGGGGTCTAAAGCCTACATGGTAGCTGTGAAGGTGGCTTGGCGCTCGCTCCTCTCCAGAGATGGGGACTCGCTTGACTCCCCACGGGGAATGCCCCAGAGACCTCTGTGGGCGCCGGGAGGTGACACTCCATGGGCAAGGGAGATGTCAGACTGTCATACTTCAGGGGGCAATGTGTGTGTGGCATCTGCTCACTTGTGTCTGATCGTGGCTGACTCTTTGTGACCCCATGAAATGTGTAGCCCGCCAGGCTCCTCTGTGCATGGAATTCTTCAGACAAGAACACTGAAGCGAGTTGCCATTTCCTTCTCCAGGGATTGAACCCACATCTCCTGTGTCTCTTGCACTGCAGACGGATTCTTAACCACCGCGCCACCGAGGAAGCCTTCTTTAGGGGTAGATGCCAGCGTGTGAAAACAAGGCAGGGAAAACCTTTTCTCCACCCTCTGCAGCCAGACCCTTTCTGACCTTGTACCCTGAAAATCACTGGAAGGGTCTTCTCACTCCCATTCACAGAGTCCTCAGCAGTTCTGCCTCTACACCCAGCATGTAACACGGCAACTCAGATTCCTGCCTCCAGACTCCTTCTCTGTGTCGCAAACTCCAGGCTCACCCCCACGGCTGCACGGTGACCATCTCAGCTGGGAGGGGGGCAGGCTTTTCCAACCCAGCGGGCCCAGCCGTGCACCCTGACCTTCCCCCGACCCCAAACCTGCTCCCCAGCGAACTTCCTCGTCTCAGGTGTGACAGCCCCCGGGTCCGTGGTTCAAAGACACCAGAGTCACCTTCTGCTTTTCTCTTCTTCTCCTGAGCCCCATCCAACCCTCAGGACCTCTGGGTGCTGCCTTTCCAGCTTGCCGGAGTCCCTGCTCCCCCTCTCCTCTCTCACCTCTAACTGCTCACCTAGTTCTCTTTCTCCTTTTTATCTGTCATCAACAGAGCACCCAATTATTCTTTTCAAACCTAAAGGAGACCTTTGTGTGATTTTTCACTTACAAGCCTTCAGTGGTGCCTCTGTCACTCGGGGAGAATCCCAGCTCATGGGGATCCCGGTGACCCCCGATCGCCTCCCTGACCGGCCGGCCTCCCTGCCCCTCACCCCCTACTCTGCCAGGCACACAGCTGCCATTGCATGGCCTGTCTCTCTGCCGGAGTGGCTTCCCCCAACTCCCCACCCACCCCCACCCAGTCTCAGAGTTTCCTAAAGTCCTCTGAGTCCTTGCTTGATCCCAACATTTTTTAGGCAGATCTGTGTAGATGCGACCCCCCCTCCCATTTCACGCCATGGTCTCCCCAGCACCTCGACCACCTGGACTGGGTCTTCATGTACTGTGTTTGTCACCTGCCAATCCACTGTGTCAGTTTCCTGGTGCTGGTGGAGCAACGCACCATGGCCTGAGTGGCTCAAAGGACAGAAATGTCTTGTCTCTCACTTCTTGAGCCGGAAGTTCAAGACCACGGTTCTCTCTGAGGTCTCTGTGGGGGCCTCTCCTGGCTTCTGGTGGTCACTGGCAGTGATCCTCTAAGACCTCGGTGTGTAGACGACATCCCCCTCCAGTCTTCACGCTGTCCTCACTCTGTGTTTATCTGCGTGTCCAAACTTCCCTTTTATAAGGACACCAGTCATGCCGAAATAAGACCGGCATTCATGACCTCTTTTCAACTTGATTCCTTCTGCAAATACGCTCTCTCTCAATTAGATCACACTCTGAAGACTGGGGTTTAAACCCAAATAATCCTTTCTTGGGGGAGAGAGCACAATTCAAGCCTTAATATATAATCTGCTCATTGAATGAATTTAGTTTTATCATCTATTTTGTCTTGCTAGAAACAGTAAACTCTGTGACAGATATTTTTATGTGTTTTGAGTTGCTATTATTTTCCTGATACAAAATCAAGCATTTAGAATAGTTATCAGAACATAATAGGTATAGATGCACATTTTTAACTGAATAAATAAATGGACTTCATCACCATTCTACAGACAAGTTCTAGTTTCCTTCCCAGAGTCCTGCAGATGTTTCATCAGAGAGCCTGGACCAGAGCTCAGCCTCAACTCGATCCTAGGATTAGGATAAATTACTGGTTAAATGTCCGGCTGGTGATGGAAATGATGAGATTATTATCAGATGGAATCTGCGGGCAACAAGACCCTGGGAGTCTGGCTAACCCAGAGGCTTCCTGGGCTCTGGTCTCAGATGGGACGCTTGGAGCCTGGGCTCTTCCCACAGCCTCTAAGCGTTAATCAAACAGCACAATAGTTGCCTGGATACCCACCTCATTTCATCAGCCATGGTGGCCTGTTACCAATTTTCAGAAAATGAAACGAGACCCCTGAGGACTGTAATTTGGGGAGTGCAGTGATTTAGGAATGTTTAGAGGAGTCTGGAAAACCTGTCTAGCTAGTTCCTTCTCAGGCACAATCGGCAGAGGGCCCGGATGTGTGGGGAATACGGAGGGCTGTGCTGGCTGCCTTATCAGCTTCACTACCAGGACCTTTTGTTCGTTTACTCACTTAGATAAACTCTCCAATCCTCGGGAATGCGCCAATAAATCTGTTTCCCTAAATGCTTCATCCTTGTTTATAGAACACCTTCAGAAGCTTTGACAGCTTGCTGCAGACAGAAACAATGCCTTATTCTGAAAAAAAACCCATCTTTTTCCCTGGTCCTGAAATATTTCTTGAGACCATTAAAGTCCTTGAAGTCATGATCTCGAGTATTACCCTAAGTGGAAACGTTTTGCTGGAATTCCTTTGGCTAAATTTTTGCATATTCTTTTTTAACTTTTTTTTTCTATTTAGGAATACACTAAAAGTGGGTTTCTTTTAATCTCTTTTCAATATATTTTTATTTGGAATATAGTTGATTTACAATGTTGTATTAATTTCTGCTGTACATCAAAGTGATACAGTTTTACATGTATATATATATATTTTTAAATATTCTTTTTGTTATAGTTCATCAAAGGATAGTGAATAGAGTTCTCTGTGCTGTGCACTAGGTGAACCTATCTACGAAACAGGAACAGAATCACGAACATAGAGAACAGACTGGTGGTTGTCCAGGGGGAGGGAGTAAGAGGAGGGATGGAGTGGAAGGTTGGGGCTCAGTTCAGTTCAGTTCACTTCAGTTGCTCAGTCGTGTCCGATTCTTTGCTACCCCATGAATCACAGCACGCCAGGCCCCCCTGTCCATCACCAACTCCCGGAGCTTACTCAAATTCATGCCCATTGAGTTGGTGATGCCATCCAGCCATCTCATCCTCTGTCGTCCCCTTCTCCTCCTGCCCCCAATCCCTCCCAGCATCAGGGTGTTTTCCAATGAGTCAACTCTTCACATGAGGTGGCTAAAGTATTGGAGTTTCAGCTTCAGCATCAGTCCTCCCAATGAACACCCAGGACTGACCTCCTTTCGGATGGACCGGTTGGATCTCCTTGCAGTCCAAGGGACTCTCAAGATTCTTCTCCAACACCACAGTTCAAAAGCATCAATTCTTTGGTGCTCAGCTTTCTTCACAGTCCAACTCTCACATCCATACATGACCACTGGAAAAATCATAGCCTTGACTAGAAGGACCTTTGTTGGCAAATAATGTCTCTGCTTTTTAATATGCTGTCTAGGTTGGTCATAACTTTCCTTCCAAGGAGTAAGCGTCTTAATTTCATGGCTGAAGTCACCATCTGCAGTGATTTTGGAGCACAAAAAATAAAGTCTGACACTGCTTCCACTGTTTCCCCATCTATTTCCCATGAAGTGATGGAACCAGATGCCATGATCTTAGTTTTCTGAATGTTGAGCTTTAAGCCAACGTTTTCACTCTCCTCTTTCACTTTCATCAAGAAGCTTTTTAGTTCCTCTTCACTTTCTGCCATAAGGGTGGTATGATCGGCATATCTGAGGTTATTGATATTTCTCCCAGCAATTTTGATCCCAGCTTGTGCTTCTTCCAGGCCAGCATTTCTCATGATGTATTTTGTATATAAGTTAAATAAGCAGGGTGACAATACACAGCTTTGTTGTACTCCTTCTCCTATTTGGAACCAGTGTGTTGTTCCATGTCCAGTTCTACCTGTTGCTTCCTGACCTGCAAATAGATTTCTCAAGAGGCAGGTCAGGTCTGGTATTCCCATCTCTTTCAGAATTTTCCACAGTTTATTGTGATCCACACAGTCAAAGGCTTTGGCATAGTCAATAAAGCAGAAATAGATCTTTTTCTGGAACTCTCTTGCTTTTTCAATGATCAGTGGATGTTGGCAATTTGGTCTCTGGTTCCTCTGCCTTTTCTAAAACCAGCTTGAACATCTGGAAGTTCACAGTTCAAGGTTGGGGTTAGCAGATGCATATTCTAACTTAGCATTGCTTCATGGAAGGTAAACTCACTCCTTAGCTACCCTGGGATTCCTCAGTTGCTAAGTTGTGTCTGACTCTTTGCAACCCCATGGACTGCAGCATGCCAGGCTTCCCTGTCCTTTGCCATCTCCCACACTTTGTGCAAACTCATGTCCATTGAGTCAGTGATGCCCTCTAACCATCTCATCCTCTGTCACCCCCTTCTCCTCCCGCCTTCAATCTTTCTCAGCATCAGGGTCTTTTCCAATGAGTCATCTCTTAATCAGGTGGCCAAAGTATTGGAGCTTCAGCTTCAGCATCAGTCCTTCCAATGAATATTCAGGGTTGATTTCCTTTAGGACTGACTGATTTGATGTCCTTGCTGTCCAAGGGACTCTCAAGAGTCTTTTCCAGCACCACGATTCGAAAGCATCAATTCTTCAGTGCTCAGCCTACTTTATGGTCCAGCTCTCACTTTTGTACATGACTACTGGCAAAACCATACCTTTGACTATATGGACCTTAATCAGCAAAATGGTATCTGTGCTTTTTAATACACTGTCTAGGTTTGTCATAGGTTTTCTTCCAAGGAGCAAACATCTTTTAATTTCATGGCTGCAGTCACCATCTGCAGTGATGTTGCATTTCAATAGGTGGCCTTAATAGAATGACTATTCCACCTGAAAGCAGAAAACTTATTTTTATTCTCTATTGTTATGAAAATGATCCAATGGAAAATGTTGATCATTTTGCTTCTATAGAAACAGAATGCTAGCAAATTGGATCGATGTGCTTTCCCTGGTCACAACTGGGCCAACATCAACCCAAGGTCCTGCACCTGGCTTTTTATAGTTCCTGGGCAGGTGGGTATCATTCCAACAGCCTTGCCTTTATTATCCATCTAATAGATTATCCTGCTTCATATCTCTGTAGCACCAGATGGCATTCTCTCCTTAAACTGGCTGTTGCCTTGTTAATACAGAGTTACACAGAAACATGAAAGGTCAGGAGGACACCATATGGTCTATTCTGTCCTGCCCTTTTACGCCCAGGAAAGGCCAAGTCATCATCAGAGTATTGCTTCCACCAATAGCCGCTTGTATTTGATTCTCCTTTGGACTCATTATCTGGTTTCTGCCGAAATGCTACGGTCAATAATACCCCCAACATCTACACTTTGGCCATTATTTTATTTTATATTTCAAATATCTCCTCTTCCAGAAAGCTAAATTATAAAACAAATTTTAACTGGTTTATTTTTCTTAATGCTGCTGCATCCTCGTTTTGATAAATTTTGCTATTTTTGTAACAATTATATTATACTTTACTAATGGTTGAGTTATGGTTATATTCTGGAGCTACCACACCATTGATTTGTAATTATCACTTGAAATCTGGGTTGTGTTTGTACAATATATTTGTCTGCCATGGATATCTGGGTCTGTGTCTTGCCATTTAGGGTTTTAAGTCTTATGCCATCTTTTACATTATTGCCTTAAATGTCTCCCATTCAAACAGAGAGGTCTTTGCATCTCTCTCATGAATTCTGGTTCTAATAAGATAAGAACAATTGAACTATTGACTGTGGGGGAGGAGCCTCTGGTTGAGAATCATCTTGCTTTGGGACCAGTAGTCATCAGTCCCAGAAGAATAGCCAGAGGGTGTTATTTCAGGGGTCACCGTACCACCAGAGGGTCAGCGGATCAGTAATTCTGACACTGAGACTTTTCCTCTTGACATACTTCATGCGCGTTCATGATGAGCTCCCAAACTCTTCATCCTTCCTGGAAGCATCTTTTAATCCTGCTCTCTTTCTCTTTCTTTTCTCTTTCTTTTTTTTCTCCAGAAATTTGGATGAAATACCTGATTCTTCTTAAATATATTTAACATCTATTCTTAATTTAATGTTTACCAGATTTTTATTCTTTGATTTTTATTAAAAAGAATGTATTCCTTTTTTTATATATCTGTTGTTCAGTTGCTAAGTCATGTGCAATTCTGTGACCTGATGGACAAAGCACGCCAGGCCTCCCTGTCCTTCTGTAACTCCCAGAGTTTGCCCAAGTTTGTGTTCGTTTGACTTGGTGATATCATCCAACCATCTCATCCTCTGCTGCCCTCTTCTCCTTTTGCTTTCAATCTTTTCCAGCATCAGGATCTTTACCAATGAGTCAGCTATTATTTCATATATATATGTATATGCATTCATATATGAAATATATACCCTTTAATATTTATTAAGAAGAATATATTCTTCATGTATGTGTAAATACCTTTAGGTCAAATTCACGTTTTAGGACATAGTGTGTTACAACTATTAGCAGATGTCACTTTAAATTCCCTTTGTTGTTGTTGATTTATAGCAACGCTTAAAGTTATGAAAACTGTTTGCTCCCCATAATTCAGATTAAATAATTCTTCTCAGCCGGTGCCCTGTTTTTCTTTTTATTGATGCGAAAGTAACTTGGCTCCATTACTGGTATTTCACAGACTTCAGGAACAAGGCAAGTTTTAGATTTCAAATTAGACAATTGCAAGCTACTCACCTTCTTGCAGCATTGTGTTGTCACCTATGTGGTATAATTGGGACTGTCTGAAGAGTCATTTCCAATCAAGGCATTTAATATTCTTTTTCAAGATGCTACAGATCGACTTGAAGACATAAGGGTTATAAGGATTATAACAATCAGTTCAGTTCAGTCACTCAGTCATGTCCGACTCTCTGTGACCCCATGGACTGCAGCATGCCAGGCCTCCATGTCCATCACCAACTCCTGGAGCTTGCTCGAACTCATATCCATCCTGTTGATGATCCCATCCAACCATCTCACCCTCTGTTGTCCCCTTCTCCTCCTGCCTTCAATCTTTCCCAGCATCAGAGTCTTTTCCAGTGAGTCAGCTCTTCATATTAGGTGGCCAAAATATTGGAGTTTCAGCTTTAACATCAGTCCTTCCAATGAATATTCAGGACTGATTTTCTCCAGGATGGACTGGTTGGATCTACTTGCAGTCCCAGGGACTCAAGAGTCTTCTCCAACACCACAGTTCAAAAGCATCAATTCTTCACCGCTCAGTTTTCTTTATAGTCCAACTCACACCTATACATGACCACTGGAAAAACTATAGCCTTGACTAGATGGAACTTTGTTGGCAAAGTAATATTTCTGCTTTTTAATATGCTGTCTAGGTTGGTCATAGCTTTTCTTACAAGGAGCAAGTGTCTTTTAATTTCATGTCTGCAGTCACCATCTGCAGTGATTTTGGAGATAGCCCAAAATAAAGTCAGCCACTGTTTCCATTGTTTCCCCATTTATTTGCCATGAAGTGATGGGACCAGATGCCATGATCTTAGTTTTCTGAATGTTGAGTTTTAAGCCAACGTTTTCACTCTCCTCTTTCACTTTCATCAAGAGGCTCTTTAGTTCTTCTTCACTTTCTGCCGTAAGGGTGGTGTCATCTGCATATCTGAGGTTATTGATATTTCTCCCGGCAATCCTGATTCCAGCTTGTGCTTCTTCCAGCCCAGCATTTCTCATGATGTACTCTGCGCATAAGTTAAATAAGCAGGGTGACAATACACAGACTTGATGTACTCCTTTTTCTAGTTGGAACCAGTGTGTTGTTCCATATCCAGTTCTAACTGTTGCTTCCTGACCTGCATACAGGTTTCTCAAGAGGCAGGTCAGGTGGTCTGGTAGTCCCATCTCTTTCAGAAGGAATTGGCCACCTGGGGTCATCACATGTTTTAACTGATGGTTCAAGGAGAACATTTATCTCAGTGCCTAGAGAGTAAGTTAACAAGGGTTCAGTAAATATTCTTTTTATTCCATGAGCTCCAGTAGTGATTTCAAGGTGATTATAATTATTCCTGGTCTTTCTGGGTGTCACTAGTAGTAAAGAACCCACCTGACAATGCAGGAGGCGCAAGAGACTTGGATTTGATCCCTGGATTGGGAAGATCCCCTGGAGGAGGGCATGGTAGCCCACTTCAGTATTTTTGTCTGAAGAATCCCATGGATAGAGGAGCCTGGTAGGCTATAGTTCATAGGGTCACAAAGAGTTGGACATGACTGAAGCGACTTAGCATGCATGCACATATGATTATCCCCATTTCACAGATAGATACACTGAGGCACAGATAGGTGAAAAGACTATTGGTTTCAAACTCTGAGCTCATGAAAAAGGCAAGACAAAAGTCCAGGTACTCTAAATTTTATCTGATTTATACGCAGCACAACCCTGCAATATAATACAATATCTATTACAGAAAGAAATGAGTCTCTTGGTTACCATTTCCCCAAACAGAAATAGGAGTCATTCAACCCTGAAACCCATATAAGTGCAGGTAGATGTAAGTGTTCCTCTCTAGGTCCAGCCAAACGGGATGGAATCTCGGATCCAGGCTGAGAGAGGATCAGATGGTGTGGGCGAGGGCAAGGCTAATTGACTGAAGGGCGCTCGGACCCCCGAAGAAGATGGGTGACGATTAATGCTCAGTGTTTCAGATTATTGAAATAAACCTCTGATGTCCTTAACACTTATCTAGATGAAGCCCCCTCCTGAACCCCTGCACTCATCCCCGGCTCTAATGGCGTGTCAGTAATGGTGACCAGTAAATTAACCCTGGAAAACACTTATTGATCTCTAGCTCAGATTGCTGACTTCAAAAAAATGTCATTGTTTCATCACACACTGTTCCGCCTCATTAGCTGCTGTCACTGTGTTCGTGGCATGGGGGACTCATTATTCCTGACATAGTAACTCGCCATGAGCTTGCTGGGTTGTTAGGAACCCAGACAACAGGTGGTCCCCCCAGCCTGCCTTGGTCTCCCTCTATTTAAGGTTGAAAGGGACACTTGGTCCTGATCACCAGGCCAATGGACAAAGCATCTACTCATCTAGGAACCATCCAAAAAATTTCGTTTCTTCTTTATAGCCTAGATAAGTACGTGAGATTATGTTTCCTCAAAGGCAACTTTTAAGACCTAATAAAGCTCCTTTTCATACAATAATTGGCATCTCCTAGGCTTCTGGTGATGACTAGGAACATTTTATAGTAGAAGTTGCTGAGCCCCATTAGATGGTTCTTAATTGGGTAAGAGCTAGCCAGAGATCTGAAATGTAAATTAGAAAACCAGGCTAAGGGAGAATCAGACCAGGTCATTAAAGACCAAGCCAGGAAATGGCATAAGTGTGTAGAAATAAGAAGGTAAAAGCAAAAAAAAAAAAAAAAAGAAAGAAAGAAAATTCAACTTCCAAAGGTGTAGGAGGCAGCAAGGAAAATTTTTAAAAGTCTCATATCTAAAATTTTATCATTTGCCTTTACTTGGACAGGCAAATCATAAAGGAAAAGATAATTTTTACTTTCCTTTTTCTTAAAATAACATGCTGTGCTGTGCTTAGTTGCTCAGTTGTGTCCGACTCTTTGCAACCCCATGGACTATAGACCCCCAGGCTCCTCTGTCCGTGGGGATCCTCCAGACAAGAATACTGAAGTGGGTTGCCATGAAGAATAGCTAAAAGAATTACCACTTTGTGATAGATTAAAAATCAACAGAAGTAAGGAGCTCCTTGGTGGTCCAGTGGCTGACTCCACATGCAGGGGGCCTGGGTTTGATTCCTGGTCAGAGAACTAAGATCCTTCATGCCACAACTAAAGAATCTGTAGACTGAAATGAAGATGATAGGTCCCATGTGCCACAACTAAGACCCAGTGCAGCCAAATAAATAAATCACTTACAAATCAACAGAACATTACAGATAAAAATGTGAGAGGCATGAGGCATGTCAGTTTTGGAATTTGACGAAAACTATTTCAAGGGGATGTTAAACTTAACTTGAGGAGTAGGCTTAAACCAAACACCCCCAACGTGAGCATTTATCCAGGCAAGACGATCGTCTCCTTGCACATCCACTTATGAAGTCACATGCCATCCTTCACACGTTACCACAGCTTCTCTTTCAGGTAGATCCTTTGCTACACTCCTCTGGTGATGAGCAGTAATAAATGCTTGCTCTTTAAGGCTGTTTTGCAAATAGCCAAGAGTCTTTTTCAACCAATATTTGTGAAACCTATGTGTGATTCAGTCTGGTAACACTGTGGGGATTCCTGGGGGACAAAGGGATGGTTGCTTGATTTTTGGTTTTAATGATGCAAAACACTAAATTTTCTTTTATGGCTTGTAAAATGGTCCCAAAAGCAACTGATGATTCATGGAAACTTATCATTGGTTTTAATTCCAATGAAGCATTGTTTTTCTTGCATCTGTGGCTTGCTGAATCAGAGAGTGAAATAATCCAGTGATGATTTTAAGCCTAGCCTTTAAAAGGCCTGGAAGCTTCCATAGTCACACTCTCAGGAGCCAGTCACCATATAAATGGTCTAGGCTAGACCTCTGTGTGAGACAGACCCCGACAGGGAGGGTGGCAGTGCCCCAGAAGCCAGCCACCCTTGCTCTCCCGTCCTGCTCGGAGCTCAGCTAAGCCCAGATTCCAGCAAACCCAGGTGTTCACAAGGAGCCAAAGGGCAATCAGTGGGTCCACACAGTCCGAAATAATGTTTCTCTTGTGCTAAATGACTTGGTTTGGGGGACTACAGGGAAAGATGTTTTAAATAATAGAAAAACAAGTATAAGAAATTTTAACATGATCTGCTCAACATTCCACAAGTTATGAGGCGCAAGTAAGTTGAGTGTGAAAACAATGCAATTATACATAAGTAGTGGAATTGATGTCAGTGACTAAATGGCCCAGTACTCAGATAAACAGACTTGAGAACGAAATTGGCTGGGCTGAAAATTCTCCATGACTGTGGGACTTGCCTTGTTTTCTTACCTGTAATATACAAATAAGTTAACCACCCTAAAGAGTTGTCAAGAGAATCAAACAAAATAATGAGAGACAAACACTTAAAGTGATTTAAATAATGTCATCAAAGCCAGAAGAGTAGTTTGTAAAGCCAAGAAATCAAAATTGGCAAATACTTAGCAAATATTGGTCTTCCCTGGTGGCTCAGATGATCAAGAATCCTCCTGGGTTGGGAAGATGCCCTGGAGAAGGGAACGGCAAACCACTGCAGTATTCTTGCCTAGAGAATTCCATGGATAGAGGAACCTGGTGGTCCATGGGGTCCCAAAGAGTTGGACATGGCTGAGCAACTAACACTGTCACTTTCACTTGGCAAATATTGATACTAACAGGAAGAGAAAGAGATTGAGGTACAAAATGAAAGTACATAAGACAGAGAAACAGAAATAGTAAAAATTATGAACAGAAGTGGTGTTTAATACTTACCAAGGGGGGAAAAATTAATCTACCAAAATATGAGAATTTTCCAGACTTTGTGCAAAATTTTCTCTCCTTGAATTATGCTTCTTTCCAATACTCTGTTCTTATTGGGCTTTCCTTGTGACTCATGACTGAGCAACTTTGACTTTTGCATTATTATAATATATTATAATAAGTATGCCTCTCACACAATCCAGAAGAAAATCTAAACATGGTGTGGGAGATAAGTATTATGATTATGAGAGGTAATTTTTTCTATATGACTGAAGCATATTGAAGATGTACAGTAATTAAAAGTATGGCATTCTGGCACAGTATACTTTAGTATGTTATTGGGAAGCTTCTTTAAAACGTATGTGATGGACATGCATCCATCTATGTATCTATCAACTGTCATCCATATCCATCATCTTTTACTTTTCACCCAGCAACAGATCATCCTGCTGCTGTCCCATTCCCTTCCAGCGGCCCATTCCTTGCTGAACTGTAATTCTTGCACTATTTTTATGGGTCGCTTTGGAAAGTGACTTTGGCTTCTCGTGCCAGATCTGAAGCTTCAAGGTGGTGAGCTATGGAGCTGCTTCAGAGAGCAGAGAGCTTCCAGAAGCCCCCATGAACCTTTCAGAAGAAGGGAAAGGCTGCAAGATGGATAACGGAAGAGTCTTATTATTTTCTCAACTGGGAATTCAGGTAAGCCTGGAGTTCATTTCATTCTTGGCCTTCCAATTGGATAGACTAGAATCTTCCTTTTTTACTGGAACCAATTTGAGTTACATTGGTCTTAACTGCTATAGGTTTACTTTCTGAACTTTTTTTTCCTATTTTTAAATAGCTTTATTGGGGCTATAATTCAGAGACCACACAATTTATTTGAAGTATTGAATTGAGGAACATTTAGTATATTCACATATATTTGCATCCATCACAATTTTAGATTCTGTTCTTGACTCTGTACTCCCAAGCCATGATCCCCTTGAGCCCTAGAAAATCACCAATCTACCTTCTGTCTCTATAGATTTGCCAGTTTTGGACTTTTCTTTATAAACAAAATCATACAACATGTGGTCCTTTGTGATAGATTTCTTTCCCATGGCATAATACTTTCATTGGAAGGACTGAAACAGACTGGAGCTGAAGCTCCAATACCTTGGCCACCTGAGGCAAAAAGCTGACTCACTGGAAAAGACCCTGATGCTGGGAAAGATTGAGGTTGAGATGGTTGGATGGCATCACGAACTCAATGGACATGAGTTTGAACAAAGTCTGGGAGACAGTGAAGGATAGGAAACCCTGACGTGCCTCAGTCCATGGGATCGCAAAGTCGCACATGACTTATCGACTGAACAACAAATGCTTTCAAAGTTCACGCTGCTCTAGCATCTGTCAATACACCGTTCCATCTAATTACCAAATAACATTCCATTGTGTGGAAATACCGTATTTTATTCACCCGGTCATCAGCTGATGGACATCTGACTAATGAGAAAATGATCCATGAATGAAACATTTGGCAGTGTTTCACTCCTGGATTCTTGTTGTGTTGAGCAATCCCCTCTGGTTCTCAAACTGACCAGGTCCACAGGGAACGTCCATTATGAAGATGCAAAGCTCTTGGCTGCAAGCAAGGTCCTTGGTCCCTCTGCGAGTGACAAGTACAGATGAGTTGAGTTGACAGATGCTCTTATCAGCATCTATGGAAGTTGATAGCACCTGAAGCAAACCTCCACCTTTTGAAATTTCAGAGACCCAGTTTAGCAATTCTGGAACATTAATGATCTGTCGTGAGGGCCATGCAGCCACTGCCCTATTTCTGAAAAACTGACTCCTCTTAGCTTGGTAGCAGCCCAAACAAAAACAGACTGCTAACCAGGCAGTCCTAAATATTTTATTTCATTTATCAATTCTTACATTTTTTTTCCCAAGCACTCCTTTCATGCCTGCAGTCATTGAGTTGTAGAGGAGAAGAATACTGCAAACCAAATCCTGTTGACATAACTGAATTTTCCATGTCTTATTCACACCTCTGCTAGGCTGGGTCTATTGTTAACATGATACCTTTTTTTTCTGTTCTGGAATGCAGGTTACAATCTATCAAGAGAAAACAACCATAAGTTTTCTCTCAGTTTTAAACCTAAGTTTCCTAAAAGAATCTGGGAATTTTAACTATTTGTCAATACACGCTTCACTTCCCTCTTTGCTTTGTCTTTTCGTTTGGGGTCCCCTCTCAAGACTATGGGATTTGCCTGCCTCTGGGGCCAGGATCTGCCATTTCTCTGGAACAGATCATCATCCGGGTATGGCATGTACCTTTTATGGCACTTTATGCAGACCAGCCTGAGTGAAAAAAATACACATGATGCAAAGCTCAAAGTGACATGTCCCAGATCTCTGACATTCTTACCATGGCTTTGAGCTTCAGGCACTGACAAATCTCCCACGCATACCAGCTCTCCCAGAGGACGGGCTGGAACGATGTTTATGTTATACAATATGTAAAATATTTATACCCTGGCTTCGGCACAAACTGACTATCACTTAAATCAGGAGCTAGTATTTACATCCGGGGCACGGGAAGCTCTCGGTGTCACTCTTTGCAGGCAGAAGGGGAGCCCGCTAGAATAAATGATCACTTTATGTACAGAACCAGATTCCAGCAATGTCTCTGCTTTAAAAATAACAGTTATGGGAAAGGATTTTAATGTGTGTGCTTCTTTTAGAATTGTTAAATTACCAAGAAGGGCAAAATTTATGCCTTTCTGACTATTGCCCTTATCTTTAGAATGGAAAAAGTCTTTTCTTTTGACAAACCGTTCTTTCATGAATAACCTCTTCAAGAGCATTTAGTTATCATTATTAATAAATTGTTACCGTAATAAATTATATTTTAAACATTTTATTAAATGCAGTTCTCATGTACTTAAAATAAATTGCAAAGCCGGCTTTTTTCAAGGTATTTAATATATATGGTGTGACACAATGTGCTTTTAATATATTTAATGTTATATACTTTAAAATGTAAGTGTGTTGTACTTTTATGGAACTTACTTTATATTCCTTTCTGTATGGAAAATGTATTACTTTTTAATACGGGTTCATTGTGGAGTGCCATTAAGAAATAGAGCACGGTTCTTAAAAGTGGTAACTTTCAGAATTTAAGTACATTAAGTGTGGGGGAGGGGAAGAAACTGCATTATGGTAACATCAAGCATCTAATTGAAACTGACAAAAGCAAGGGGAGAAATCTCACATTGACATTGTAATGGCACTTGCATTTGCATTGACATCATAACAGGTCTAAGGCAAGTGCAGCAGACACTGCCACTGACAAAAAAGACTTCCCCTGACATTCCTCTGCTTTCACACTTTCTTTGGACATGCTATCACTGTCATTCACAATAAAGATGAAAATATTATGAAAAACATCTTCAGTCCATGCTTATTAGATACTTTCCATGGTTGAAATGTGCTGGTCGTTGTCGAGAGCTTCTTCTTTTTCAGCCTCAAAAACACACTGCTTGAGTCCCTGGGGAGAATGCATCACCAAATTTTCCATCACTTAAAATGATTCTGTAAAAAAGGAAATTTAAAAATGGATTTTGCAGGAAAAAAATAGTTTTGCATTAGATCCTCAAGGCAAGAGAGAATTCTGGTTCTTCTCTGGAAGCTGCAGTAAATCTTTTGGCTGAGTATGTACAACAGGACAACAGCAGACATGGGGAACAAGTGTGTTCCCTCTCCTCCCTGGGGAGGCAAAATAATCCCCGAACTTCAAGGGAGCCACTGGACTACCCGTGAGGACAACTACTAACCAACTTAAGTTAAAGAACTGCATTTCTAGGCTGCAGTTCTAGAACACTACCTTTGTCCTTCTGGGACTTCCAAGGTGGCTCAGTGGCAAAGAATCTGCTTGTCAAGCAGGTAGATGCCGGTTCGGTCCCTGGGTCAGGAAGATCCCCTGGAGGAGGACATGGCAACCCACTCTGGTGTTCTTGCCTGGGAAATCTCATGGGCGCACAAGCCTGGCAGGCTCAGTCCATCGGGTCGCAAAAAGTCAGACACGACTTAAGGACCAAACAACAACCACCTTTGTTCTTTCACCTCTGCTGGTTACTAGGCTCCAAGCCCAATAGCAGCTCTGGGAGCAGCATGCCAGCCTCAGAACATTGTCTAAGACCATTTCTTTATCCACCAGGGCCCCTCTGCAGGGTCATGCACCTGCCTTCTTCACTGCTCTGGTCCTCTCTGCTCCCAGCTGGACCCTGCTCCCGCTGACCAGCTTCCCTGGGGTTCCCGGGGGCTACAGGGCCAGATTCCTCCCCCACACCACCACCGGGGTCTGAGGTCCCAGCGTCTGTTCCTTTCTGGAAGGTGCGTCTCCTCCTGGACACTCTTCTCCCACCTCACCTGTCTCAGTACCGGCCGCCAGGCTCTGCCCGGTCCCTTCCTCAACGGACATGAGAAGGATCATCTGTGCCCCTGTCACATTTTAATATAAAATATTAGATTCTTGAGGGGAAGGTGAATTCTTTCTTTTGTTCATTTTTTCCACACCCATCCCCTGGATATTTATCAAGCGACAGCTCCATGTCCGGCTCCGCCGTTGGCAGAGCGGTCCATCAGAGGATGAGAAGAGCCTGACTTCTGAGGGACAGCAGTCAGACGGTAACTTGCCAATCCATGCGTGCCCTCAACCATGCCAACATCAGTCGGTGTCATCAGCTGGCGGGACGGCTCGTCTGGCTTTAGGAAAACAAGGGTTTGCAACACGGAGGAAGGAACGGAGGTGCAGAGGCAGGAGCTGGGGAGACTCTGGGGTCGCATCGAGGGTCAAGCTGAGGCTCGCAGGGTGGGCGGGACAGGCGGGTGGCCGTGAGGACCACGGTGAGGTGGTGCTGTGTCAGCCGCAAGCCCGCATCTCAGCCCGGGGCCTGGGGTTGCGTTACTCACAATTCCTCTGCTGCTGCCACCTCAAGGATAAAAATAGGGACGATAATAATATTTACTCCTGAAGGTCACTGGGAGCATTAGAGGCTGATGCCTGCAAGTGTCTGGACAAACAGCCCTGGACAGACGCTGCTCGTTTCTGTCGCGACAGACGTCCAGCCCCAGCGCTTTAGTCTGCTGCAGCCCCGGTCTCTCCCCTCTCCCGAGGGCCCACACACCTGCTCTTGCAGGCTGACCCAGTCGGAAAGGGAGCGTTGCGGGTGGAGCTCTGGCCACTGTTCACAGCATCGTCTCAGGATAAACACCTCAGGATCCTAGAAAGACTTCTGTAGTATCAAATACATCGACTTTAGTGTATCGTATTTTAATCTGTTTACATCCATTCTCTATTGATGAGCTACACGGTAACCCTCTATTAAACACCATATTTAATGAATCCTAATTCCCTCGATTTGTCATATGACAAGGATTCACTGAGGCTGCCAGATAGCAAAAAAAAAAAAAAAAAAAAAAAATCAAATTTTAGAAGCATGAATTACTAAAAATATTGAAGTATCATTGGAACCTATTATGCAAAGTAAGCCATCATCTCTATTTTCCTCAGTGGGTTGGATTTTTGGATGTTTTGAAAGCTGCAGTGTTTTCTCTCTGCTAAATAAATTTCTCTGTGTAGCTGAATGTCATGGATCCAGACGTTTGGGGAGGGCCAGTTCCAAATACTGTAATTTCGTGTCTTTTTTTGTATCAACTAATGTTGTCAATGGAGGCAGTGCACTGGCAACCAGGATAGCTGGTCTCTGGTCTAGCCAGAAAGGATCCTTCCCAGAAATTGCATTCCGTAAATTGTCTTGTTCTTCCTTAAATAAAGACTTTGTTCTCTTTACCCGTCCCCTGCCCTGTTTCCTTAATTTAACTCATTCTTCTCCTTTCTTCAAATTTATCCTAGATTCTGGGTGGCTTTCCAGACCAAAAGGGACCTTCTTGCTTGGAAAGATCCACCATAGGAAAAAGAGCCTCAGAAGGCTCTAGAATCACCAAGAGCAATTCCACAGCCGCAGAGGTGGAGAGTTCCACACTGGGTCCTGTGTGAGCCGGTCCCAAGCGAGATGGCCTCTGACCATGGGAAGGTGTCCAGGAAGGCCCACAAGCATCCTGAGGACTCTTGATGCTAAGTTCCCCAAGTGCTCAGACCTTTTTAGCAGAGGCAGAGCAAAGAGCCGTCTGATGCCCTGGTGTCCTGAGAGCTCAGGCCCAGGGAGCTCACCGTCCTGGGAAGGCCAAGAACGCACTAGAGCTGGTTACTGGAGAGAAAAGCAACCTTGGAAGCAGAGTGGGACTAGCCATGCTGGGTTGAACAGTGTCCCAAATTCATGTCCATTATTTGGCAACAGGATCTTTGCAGATATAATCAAGTTTACGGTAGCGTGGGCCTAATCCAACTTGTCTAGCGTCCTCCTGAGAAGAGATGCAGAGAGACAGGTGGAAATGCCACAGAACGAGCAGGAGGAATATAAACTCAAGTGCTGAGCACTCTTTCCCAAAGCTGGCACTGACCATTCCCCAAAATTACAGACTTCCACGGTTGGCATTCATTACATCCATCTCTAAACGTTTCTAATTTGCAGCATATATTTTAACTTTATTGATGAGGCATATTAGGGTAATAATGTGCTGTATTTTTCACTTACACTCTGTTTTTGAAGAAAAAAAAATATTTAGCAGATGAAGAAGCAGATAGGAGAAGATAAAATGCCGAAATAAATCACCCAGTTCATGAAAAATAAATCATCACTCTTAACTTCCCTTGCCTGCTCAAACCATATCCCAGGGCTACATTTGCTCTAAAGCAATCTTGATAGGCATGTAAGGAATGAAAAAAAAGTTATTTTGATTCTTCCATCCCCCTGATGATTCATGTTTCTTTGTAAACTGAAATGTTGAGAGTCAAATAGATTGTATCAGAAAGAACAAAGTGGTTAAAGAAACAGAGATAGAAAGATGTTGGAGAGGCAAGTCTTCGGGACTGTTTGTAACTGATGCTATAAAGAGAACATTTTTTTTCTTTAGAAATGTTTCTTTCCTAACACAAAAGAAATAAGAGGGTTTTCTGGGGCCCTCATGACATGACGTAATGTCCCATCATCTCTGTTAAGCTCTCACTGGTAATATGGAAGCATTGGCATTTAATGGAAACAGATTCAAGGTCAGGTGGCTTTTTAAAACTACCTCTTTCCTTGCTTGGAAAGGAATGTGAGTTAGACCACAATCCGTCGATCTTCCAGACTAGTTCTAAACTCCCAGCAGCCTGGAACATTTCCCCCCACACCTACCAGAAGTAAGGCAATGACACTAAGCTTCAGAGCCATGGGTTTATTTGGAAACGCTTTTCGAAGCACTATTCACTCTTGTCTCAATTCTTCAAAACAGGACTCCTCATATTGCTTCTCCTGTTCTGAAGTCTCAGTCAGTCTGTGTCCTGAATATGTGCAATTTTACTGCAATTGACAGAGATACTTTCTCACTTATTTGCAGTGTGAGAGACACCACAGAATCCCGTGTTCCTCTTTCTAAATTTCTAGCATATCAGAGGCTCAAGGGTGAAAGTGTGTTGATCTAGGGTTCAGAGGGATATGCCAGGTTGTTGTTCTGATCATGTGCTTCAGGGACAGAGAGGAAACGCAGGATTTAAGGACATCTCAAGTTTAGATACATTAGTCTACCTTTATTGCAGCAGCTTTTTAACTCCTCCAAGGGCCGGACACCCAAGAAAAATCTAAGCTAATAATAGCAGTGGCAGGTGAAGTAGACGGTCGTTCTTTAAGGATGAGGTGTGGTGTATCTGATATCCTGTTTCGCTCTAGTTTCTTTTAGACGTGCACCCAGAAGGGGACCCCTGGGTCGTAAGGCAACCCCGTTTTCAGGGTCTTGAGGAACCTCCGCGCTTTCCCCATCGTGACTGTGTCCATTCACACTCCCACCAACTGTGTCTAAGGGCTCCCTCTTCTCTGCACCCTCACTGACACTTTTGGTCTCTTGACTTTGAGTTTACACAGTGTTATATATCAACTGTGTGTTTGATCAGTCGCTTCAGATGTGTCCAACTCTTTGTGGCCCTAAAGACCATAGCAAGGCCAGACTCCTCAGTCCATGGGATTCTCCAGGCAAGAATACTGGAGCGGGTTGCCATGCCCTCCTCCAGGGGATTTTCCCGATCCAGGGATCGAACCCATGTCTCCTACATCTCCTGCATTGCAGGCGGATTCTTTACCGCTGAGCCACTGGGGAAGTCCATATATCAATTACATCTCCTTTAGAGAAAGAAAGAGCTTTCTGGGCCCCTATGCTCTTCTGTCTTTCCTGATATGTGTGATGAGTAAGAGTACAGGGTGGAAGGAGGGCTGGGTTGAGCAATAGCACCTAATGCATTTCTTCCAGCCATCAACCTCAAGGGTCCATGGGGCTTAAGTGTCTCACCCTGTGTGTGGTCTTCCTAAACTCTCCCTCTCCCCTTTATGCAGGGAAAATTATCATAGTGTGTCCAGTTGAGAGCGAGACAGAGAGTGTCCCCTGAACCTGTGATCCCTCAGAGAGACTGTGGGGCAAAGACACTCTCGGGGCCCCCAGAGGCAGTTTACCTTGTACTTGAGCTGGTTTTCTTTGCCTTCCCAGTAGCTGGGTGGCTGCTGTTACCTTGTTTGAGGGACGGATGCACAGAATTGACTACCAGCTGGGAAGGCAAGAAGAGGAACAGGCAAACATAAGATGTGAGAAGCATGGGTAACCCCGATTTGAATAATCCTCTCTTAACTGATTGAACTCTGGCTTCACAGAAGGCACACTGCCCTGTCTTCCCTCCCCACTCCCTGCAAGTTTTGCATTTCTATTTGAGTGCTGCTCCTCATGAAAATGAATTGTAGTGTGAAAACAGTGTTGGCCTCCCTCTCCCCGCCTTCTTGAAAATGTAAAAGAACATTACCCCCCAGAATAACTTCATCAGTTTGCAAATATGGTAAAATGTGTTTCCATCATATACTCATCTCTGGATCTTATCTGTCTATCAAATTCAGTCTGAATAAGCCAGGCAGAGCCTATGCCTAACTCTTATTATTTCGTACAGTGCTCAGAACATAGATCATATCTAATGTATGAAAATAATAATAGCAAATGTATAAAGTGATCATGAAGATACATGCCCATGGCCAGTGTAGATAGTAAATCCTCAAAAGAGAATTTCTTCTTCCTGCATGTTATGGGATGGGTCACACGGGCTGCAGGTACCATCCGTGTGCAGAGGCCTGGGGACAGCTGAGCGCTGCCCACACTGACCTGACTTTCATCAGCTCCACTGAAGGTAAAGGAGGCGAGGCCACTTCGGTCCCTGGGTTTACGCAGCTATTTCTCTGAACAAGAAGCTCAGGCTCTGCTGTGGACCAAGGGCGGGGAGGTTGTTTTCTCCCCACTCATCTACAGAAATCAGCTACTTTTACACAGTTTCCAAAGCCACCTTGCACTAAAATTTCCCAGACCCTAATTAGTCAGATGATGTCTGCTGTTTCATTGAAAACACAAAATAGATACACCATTTTTGAGCACCTCTTCCAGCCTTTCCAAACCTGCAGGCTTCTGGTAGCACGAAACATGGTGTCTCCGCTCAGCAGCTCCCAGACCCAAGACGCCACTCAGGGAGGCAGTAGGTCATACTCTGGTTACTATTTCTCCACTATTTCTGCAGATGTCTAGATGGTTTATTAAGTGGTTTTCTCCACAACTTGGATGTCCTACATATTTAACACACGGGTAGGGATTTATCTGCATGTTTATTTATTTTATTCTCTGCCTTCTTCTAAAAGTAATTTAAGCCAACTTAGAGGAATATAAACAATGCGACAGAATGACAGCAAAGAAGTAAGTGAGGATGTTTCAGGGAAGGGAAAATAAGGAGTCAAGTTTGTAATGGAATGAATTAGTGCACAGCCTGTACCTGTCAGGGAGGGTGCCACTGTGGCCGTGAGTGTCCTGACAGCCGATACGAGGAGAGAAAAGACACAATTTACATGATTCATTACGTCTATAAAGTTAAAAAATGTTTGCTTAGGGGATGCATAATCACCCCTACCCCTACAGCTGGTGAGAATTCGTTCACGAGTCCACACAACGAGGATACCACGTAACACAGGAAACAGCAGCTTCAATGGCCAACCCTCCATGGGGCCACGGCTTGGAGCATCGCTGAGAGCAATCTGGACACAAAATGTTGACGGGTAATTTACTCCAGCAGTTCTGCAGGGGGAGAGAAAAGGTAGTCTGAGTACAAAGGTCCCCTCTGGTTCAGTTAGTCTGAAGCAGATTTCTAAGTACTGAGGAGGTGGGTTGGGAGGCTCTCCAGGTCCCCGTTTACCACCAGGCTTTGGGTAAGCCCAGAGCAGCACTGAATTGAGGTTACGCCTCATTGCAACATCTGAAGTGTGATGACTCTGGGTAGCTGGAGGCAGACATGCCTGCTTTATGTGTTGGCTGAGCTGAGAGGAGAACAGGACTCCCCATCCCCACCCCAACAGGAGAGAAGGAGCCTGATAAGAGCATATGCCTGGGAAGATGGCTTTCTACTTCCCCACGAGGAGGAGCTGAGCAGGTAGACCAGATGGACCACCTTGACTAAGAGTATGTATGTGTTTAATTGTTCAGTGGTGTCTGATTCGTTGTGACCCTATGGAATGTAGCCCACCATATTCCTTTATCCTTAGGATTTTCCAGACAGGAATACTGCAGTGGATTGCCTCCTCTAGGGAATCTTCCTGACCTAGGGATTGAACCCACATCTCTTATATCTCCTGCAGTGGCAGGTGGATTCTCCACCACCAGTGCCATCAGGGAAGCCCGAAGGTCTTTCATAGCAAGATACATTCACACACGGCCTAAAGCACTGACCCAGTGGTAGAAACATGGGGTAGAGAGGAGCCGGAATAAGCAGGAATGAAGAGCTGCCTTTGGACAAAGCTGTCACATGGTGTATAAGACAAGGGAAGACTGTTAAAATGCACTGTGGCTTTTTAGAAGCTATTTAGGGCTGGAAATCAAAGGCCTTGCAGATCCATGTGGTCATTTTAGCCACAAGCATAGGGATATTACACACCAGTACATGTGTGTGCAGACACACACATATACGCACACACACACTAGTAACACTGAGAGTCAGAAGACACGATTCCAGTGCCAACTCCTTCCTTCTTTCACCACATAATTTTGAACTGCATTAACATCTTTGTGCTTTGTATATCTCGTCCTAAAAACAGGCACTGTTCAATCAGACATTCTCCAAGAATCCTTAAAATTCAGTAAGCCTTTGGAGATGGCTTCATTGAAGTTGATTGTTTTCATTCCTAAAATAGATAGTTGAGAAGAACAGGGAATTTTCACTTGATAACAAATACAAGTAGTATGGTCATGTCTCAAAACAGAGCCCTTTAAAAGATAGAGAGATAATATCTAATGACAGTTTTCTAACTTAATGCCATTTTATACAGAAAAATAAAGTGTGTTTTTGTCTTTTCAAAACCAAGTTAAAAAATAATGCATATGATTCTCATTAATAAGTTTAAACACATCTTATTGCGTGAACTCATCTTACGGAGCTATCTCATTGAAAGAATAGGAAAATGTTGCCAATTTACTACAATAAGGTAATTACTGTAATAAGATAAATGTTAACTTTTTAATGAAAACCACTGTACTTGAGTAATTACCCTTCAGAGGACTATTCCATATATGATTTCTTCGCAATTATTAAGATTAATTCACTTTTTTAGTAAGAACAGACCAAAATTCCAAGCCAAATGATCATTTTTATAAGCACATTTTCCAATGTCCTAGAACTTTAAAAAGGGAAGGAAAAAATGGATTTAAGTCTTTTTTCAAGACCTATTTTATTAAGTCACAAGTTGTCAAGTTTCTAGGTTCAGTCAAAGGCAAACAAAAGCAACAGAAGCCTGGTAAAAATAGATGTGATTAAAAATGAGAGTGTCCATTGACCATCAGCTACAGCACGGCAAAAAGTGAAGATTTTATTAGAACTTTCTTTGTTCACAAATCCAGTCTTTCTATAAATAACTCTTTGCATGAACATCCTCAATGCATAAATATATGTGTGACAGCACCATACCTTGTGTATTCCAGTGATTCTGAATGACTCCAAGATGCTATTTCTGGAAGATTATCACAATATCAGCTTAGTGTTTAAAACAGCACAGTTAATGAAACAGCAAAATCCAACCAGAGTAGTACCTGGAGAGCACAAATTTCACTTCGAGATGCTTCATCTCCATGTTTGTTTTTATTGTTGGGTTGGCTATGCCTGGCATCGCATCTTCATCTTAGACAAAGGGTTAGGGCAGCATTCTTTCCTGCTCTTCGGGCATCACTTCTATTTTCTAACCAGCAGGGGAGGAAAACATGGCCCTTTTTTGTTTTATCAGCTTCGTGGATTTCAGCATGACTTTCTGGAAAGCATCACGGTGCTCTGTGTGAGCTAGTTCCCATCTGGATTTGCTGTAGCAAGGTCTGAGGGACTCCAGCAACCACTCGGTCTAAAGAGAACACTCCAGTGTTCTTTGCCCAACTGTTTGCCAAACAGGAGCTCTTTGCCCAACTCTTACTTGGCACTGACGTTTGTTCATGGCTTAGAGTCACCCAGGAAAATACAAGAGCAAAATGTTTATTAAATCTATATCCATCTATCATATCTATCTGTCTATCTAGGGCTTCCCTGGTGACTCAGTTCAGTTTTGTTCAGTCGCTCAGTCATGTCTGACTCTTTGTGACCCCATGGACTGCAGCACGCCAGGCCTCCCTGTTCATCACCAACTCCCAGAGCTTACTCAAACTCATGTCCAAGTTGGTGATACCATCCAGCCATCTCATCCTCTGTTGTCCCCTTCTCCTCCTGCATTCAATCTTTCCTAACATCAGAGTCTTTTCCAATAAGTCAGTTGTTCACATCAGGTGGTCAAAGTATTGGAGCTTCAGGTTCAGCATCAGTCCTTCCAATGAATATTCAGGACTGATTTCCTTTAGGACTGACTGGCTTGATCTCCTTGCAGTCCAAGGGACTCTCAAGAGTCTTCCCCAACACCACAGTGCAAAAGCATGAATTCTTTGGTGTTTAGCCTTCTTTACAGTCCATCTCTCACACCCACACAGGACTACTGGAAAAGCCACAGCATTGACTAGACGGACCTTTGTCAGCAACGCAGAGTCTCTGCTTTTGTTTTTTTCCCATTTATTTTTATTAGTTGGAGGCTAATTACTTTATAATATTATAGTGGATTTTGTCATACATTGACATGAATCAGCCATGGATTTACATGTATTCCCCATCCCGATCCCCCCTCCCACCTCCCTCTCCAACCTATTCCTCTGGGTCTTCCCAGTGCACCAGGCCCGAGCACTTGTCTCATGCATCCCACCTGGGCTGGTGGTCTGTTTCACCATAGATAAGATACATGTTTCGAAGTGGTTCTCTCGAAACATCCCACCCTCGCCTTCTCCAAAGGAGTCCAAAATTCTGTTCTGTACATCTGTGTCTCTTTTTCTGTTTTGCATATAGGGTTATCATTATCATCTTTCTAAATTCCATATATATGCGTTAGTATATTGTATTGGTCTTTATCTTTCTGGCTTACTTCACTCTGTATAATGGGCTCCAGTTTCATCCATCTCATTAGAACTGATTCAAATGAATTCTCTGCTTTTTAATATGCTGTCTAGGATGGTCATAGGTTTTCTTCCAGGGAGCAAGCATCTTTTAATTTCATGGCTGCAGTCACCATCTGCAGTGACTTTGGAGCCCAAGAAAATAAAGTCTGTCAATGTTTCCATTGTGGCTCAGTGGTAAAGAATCTACCTGCCAAAGCAGCAGATGCAGGTTTGATCCCTGAATTGAGAAGACCCCCTGGTGAAGGAAGTGGCCAGCCACTCCAGTATTCTTGCCAAGGAAATCATGGACCGAGGAGACTGGCAGGTCACACAGGGTCGGACACAACTGAGCAACTATCTATCTATCTGTCTATCTATCAATTTTCCATTCTAAGTGTTGCACTAAAAAAGTCAGGAAGAGCAGCTCATCATTTGTCTGTTGAGTCTGTTCTGGTCTGTGCTACTTTCTTCAATTAGAATTAAACAATCCAATTCACTACTAAAATCTCTCCACATTTTTGCTTATTTTATGGTCCTGTCCAGATGGAAATTGGGTTTTGAGAGAATATAGTTTAAAAAATTGCTGGTTGGGGCATGGGGGAGCCCCTCTTGGTGTTGGTTCTTGAATCTGTTCCTAGAGCTCAATAGAAAGGAGCCGGGGGGTGGAGGTGGTTAGGTTGGACACCAGAACCAGACTGCCCCTGACGCACCAGCATACAATCTGAGTCATGGTAACCGGCCCTGACCACACCATGGTTTCCTCATCAGCCTAATGAGAAAACTAGCACTCAGCTCACGGGATTACTGCACGCTGTAAGCACTGTATGTTAGCTTTTATTACCAAGTGAAATTCAAATAGAAGGTAGTTAGCCTATGTAGCAGAAAGCCTTCTGAAGATGCTCCCAAAGGTCCCCAACCCCCTGTTTATTCAAACCCTCCTCTGAGCACTGCTGTGAGTGTGGCTGGGAGATGACCAGGGTGGGCCGGTCCCATCAAGTAGTCCTTTAAGATCAGGGTGTCTTCTCCTGCTGGAGGAGAGGGAGAAGGCAAAGATCTGAAGCTGGAGAAGGACTCAACGTACCGTCACCAGTGTTGTCGATGGAGGCGGCAGCACAGGAGGAGATGCGGGTGGTCTCCAGCAGCAGACCCGGGCCCTGGCCGAGAGCCGGCCAGGAAACAGGCCCCAGTGCTACAGCCAGAAGAAGCTGGACTCCTCCGAAAACTGGGGCGTTTAGAAGAAGCGTCTGCCCCAGAGGCTCCAGATGAGGATCCAGCCCAGCTAACGCCTTAGCTGTGGACCTGTGAGACCAGAGCAGAGCAGTCAGCAGAGCCCCTTGGTCGTCCACCCGACAGGAGGGTGAGCCACAGTGGTGCTGTTTAAGCTACTGCGTTTGAGGCCATTCTTTCCGCAGCAACAGAAGGCCAATGTAACATAAAACTAAGCCCTCCGGTGGGGTAAGGTCTTGCAGACTCTGTTCCTTTCGTGATATCTTATTGGTACATTGTGCATCCCAGGTGGCGCTAGTGGTAAAGAGTCTGCCTGACAATCCAGGCGACATAGACCCCTGGGTTGGGACGATCCCCTGGAGGAGGGTGTGCAGCCCACTCCAGTGTTCTTGCCTGGACAATCCCATGGACAGAGGGGCCTGGTGGGCTACAGTCCATGGGGTCTCAAAGAGTCTGACACGACTGAAGTAACTTAGCACACGTGCACGCATTGATAGGTGAGCTGTTCCGGTGGGAGGGGTCCTAGAGGAGAGTTGAATCCATAGAAGATACACAGCAGGAGGGCACCTGCTGGAGCAGCATCCTACATCTCCGATCCCCAGGGCTGCCAGTCCATCTGTCTCCATTCTGGAACAGCTCTCAGACTGCAGAGAGATTGCTATTGTCCTGTGTCACTCAAAGAAGGAGCCCTGGGGCTTAGTGCCATAGGAAGCAGGCCTGGCCACCAATCAGAGCTATTCACGGCAACAGGGGTCAGTTTAGAAAGATGTGGAACAAAATGTAGGCTGCATCGCTGTTGTAACAGAGGCTCTTCTGTGGCATTTGAGTCCAGGCCGACTTTCTCCTCCATGGAAATTCAGAAGGTCACACTTTCCACAGCCTGCAGTCAGGTGAGAGTGCTTACTTCCAGGCAGATGGAAGGTAAAACAGGGTGGCTCTCACTCTCTCTGCACTGGTCGGTGACCTAGGGGGCCCTGTGCTCATGGGGCAGGGCATGGACAACAGCCCGGATCCCTGGGTCACTGCATGGGGAATGGTCACTCTGGAAAGCGGTCAACATCCCATGGGATGTTGAACGAGTGAGAAACTATTCTTGTGTGTGTTTTATGGCTATTTCTTACCTCATTGTAACCTAGCCTGGCTTCCCAGGTGGCATCAGGGGTAAAGAACCCACCTGCCAATCCGGGAGATGTAAGAGATGTGGGTTTCATCCCTGGCTCAGGAAGACCCCCTGGAGAAGGGAATGGCAACCCACTCCAGTATTCTTGCCTGGGCAATCTCATGGACAGAGGAGCCTGGTGGGCTGCAGTCCATGGGATCACAAAGAGTCAAGTACGACTGAGCAACTGCACATATACATGACCTAACCTATCCTGCAACTCAACAAAACCACTGTCAGTGGTTTTAAGCATTAGAGGGACTACAATATGTGAATTTTAAGGTCATTTCATCTAAGAGCCTTCGTTTTCTGACTTTTCAAGTTGGATCAATGAATCAATGGCAGTAATAGGAATACTGATTATTATCAAAGAGCAGTCAATATTAATTATGGACATATTACATGCTAGAACCATGCTGGACTCCATATACACTCTGCCTCCATCAGAGTGTGTATAGATTTATACACTCAGCAACTCCATGAGGTGGGCACTGTGCTCATTCCCATGATAGGGAGGTCTTAATTAACTAGCCCAGTGACTGACAACCAGCCAACGCCAGATTTGGGAAGTGGAGTCCAGCCTTCTAACAAAACTTTGTGCAGTAAGTTAGGCAAGTGGAGCAACTGCAGACCACATTCTAAATCTGTCTGCTCCGTGATTTTGTACAAGAGAAGATGGGCGTTTCTGTTTTATTTCTGATACTCCCTTCGCTAAAGTCACATCGCTGCTCTTGGGAGCATTATGCTTTTAAGGCGGTGTCAAACTTCCTTTCCAGGGGCTTCATGAGCATCTCAGGGTTCTCAATTATAAATAAGTAGGAACAAAAATCTGGTTGATCATGAAAGGCCGCCATGATGAAAGTGCCTCCCAGTAAAAGGTGGAGTCTATTTACCCTCCGGGTGAATCCGAGCCAGCCCACAGCCTGTTTTAACCAGTAGAACGAAGGGAATGCCCAGGGATGACTATGAGCCTCAACTTCCAAGAGACCCTGCAGACTCTGCTCTGAGACGCCTCTGCGTGGCTAGGAAGCAGCTCTGTGAGGGAGACAGGCTCGGCCCCTCCATCCAGCTTAGGCTGCAGACACACGAGCGTGATCGAGTTCAACATCCAATCCCGACCACTCCCTCCACTGGCTGAAGCCTTCAGAACCATACGGCCAACCCAAGGATGCATCAGAGGGAGCGAGTCACCTTTGCTTTGAGCTCCTATTTGGTGTGACTTGTTACTGAGCCACATTGATACAATAAAGTCAAAGTCTGTGATTAAACCAAACCAAAACCTTAGAAAATTCAGTTTAGGGAATTCTCCAGGATTAACTCTAGGAAATAGCCCTAGTGACCTCAAAAGGCTTTTTTTTCCCCCCTTTTAAATCCCATTTGCTAAATCTAATTATTCCATCATTGATTTTAGAAATAATAAGTAATTTTTCCATCCATGGGTCAAACCTCAATTTCATTTCTCCTGGAGAGTTAAAAAGGAGTCTATTCTCTTACCTTACTCTATTTTGTTCATTTTCTGAATAGTCGACTAGCGTTCCATGCAAAGTATCTATTGAAAAATAATTCTACACTTAATGTTAGAGCCCGTTAGACCTTGCCTGCTCCAGCAGGTCAGGCTGGGTCAATTATTGGTCATTTCTGAGAACCATCTTCTTCTGTGCTGCTGGAAGCGTCAGTGGAGATTTACGGCTGTCATATCAAGCCAATAGCCTGGTGTGGGGAGCTCTGTCTTTCTGAAAGGAAATAAAAGTAAAGAGCTCAGGGACATGAGCACTCCTGTCAGTTTTGATTGATACCATCATCCTGGATAAATTCCAACCCTAGTAATGGCATCACTTATGCTTTTGTTATAAGCAATTAAGGCATCCACTGTTTTGTTCAGTTTCATTCTCTGCTAACTCATCTCCTCTGTCTATTCAACTGATTTCTGCCCTCCTGGATGACCGGACACTGCTTAGACCAGGGGTCTGAAAACTTCACTCTGGAAAGGGGCAGAGAGTAAATATTTTAGGTTTTGCAGGCTAAAGAGGAAAAATTAAAGACATATTTTGGTATTTATATAACAAAACAAGCAACAAATGCCCACAAATCTTTTGATGAAGTTCAGAATATAATAATAATAATAATAATAATAATAATTGAGTACAATGTCTTAATCTATGACTAATGAAGAATATAGAATTCTTTGGCAGCATAACATTCCACATATTTGGGGTTCAAAGTCAGTGCATCCTATTTCAAAATCAATTGAAAATGTTCACCTGCAAAACCATTCTTAGCTTGCAGGCCATCCCAAAATAGGCAGGGAGCTGGATTGGATCTCCCACCCCAGGTTGCAGTTGGCCCAAGTCTGGCGTAAGTCACAGCTTCATCCATATCCAAGTGGGAAACACACTTCCTCACTTGCCAAACTGGATCGATGGGGAACAGACATGAATGGGATTGTGACTCAGCGCTGGGACTTGGGAAGGAAGACAAGCTGGTGGTTTCCAGTGGCTGCCAAGGAAACAGCAGTCTGAGTACCTCTGCTTTTTAGTCTACGATGGCTTTTTCTGGATCAGTGGAGAGCTCTTTATGAGAGTTCTGTAGTTGTGAGGCACTGTGGAAGGGAGAGGATCTTCCCTATAAGAGAATTTTACTCATCCTTTGCTTGGATAGCTGACTTGCCTGCCATCACCCAGTCATCACTAGATGGTCAATACTGAAATCAGATTGATTATATTCTTTGCAGCCAAAGATGGAGAAGCTCTATACAGACAGCAAAAACAAGACCAGGAGCTGACTGTGGCTCAGATCATGAACTCCTTATTGCCAAATTCAGACTTAAATTGAAGAAAGTAGGGAAAACCACTAGACCATTCAGGTATGACCTAAATCAAATCCCTTATGATTATACAGTAGAAGTGACAAATAGATTCAAGATATTAGATCTGATAGACAGAGTGCCTAAAGCACTATGGATGGAGGTTCATGACATTGTACAGGAAGCAGTGATCAAGACCATCCCCAAGAAAAAAAAAATGCAAAAAGGCAAAATGGTTGTCTGAGGAGGACTTACAAACAACTGAGAAAAGAAGAGAACCTAAAGGGCAAAGGAGAAAAGGAAAGATATACCCATTTGAATGCAGTTTTCCAAAGCATAGCAAGGAGAGATAAGAAAGCCTTCCTCAGTGATCAATGCAAAGAAATAGAGGAAAATTATAGAATGGGAATGACTAGAGATCTCATCAAGAAAATTAGAGATACCAAGGGAACATTTTAGGCAAAGATAGACACAATAAAGGACAGAAATGGTGTGAACCTAACAGAAGCAGACGATATTAAGAAGAGGTGGCAAGAATAACTATAGAACTATACTGAAGAACTATACAAAAAAGATCTTCATGACCCAGACAGCCATGATGGTGTGATTACTGCATTAGAGTCAGACATCCAGGAATGTGAAGTCAAGTAGGCCTTAAGAAGCATCACTATGAACAAAGTTAGTGGAGATAATGGAATTCCAGTTGAATTATTTCAAATTCTAAAAGATGATGCTGGGAAAGTGCTGCACTCAATATGCCAGCAAATTTGGAAAACTCAGCAGTGGCCACAGGACTAGAAAAGGTCAGTTTTCATCCCAATCAAAAGAAGGGCAATGCCAAAGAATGTTCAAACGACCCCACAATTGCACTCATCTCACACGCTAGCAAAGTAATGCTCAAAATTCTTCAAACCAGGCTTCAACAGTATGTGAACCATGAATTCCAGATGTTCAAGCTGGATTTGGAAAAGGCAGAGGAACCAGAGATCAAATTGCCAACATCTGTTGGATCACAGAAAAACCAAGAGAATTCCAGAAAAGCGTCTATTTCTGTTTTATTGACTTATGCTAAAGCCTTTGTGTGGATCACAACAAACTGGAAAATTTTTCAAGAGATGGGAATACCAGACCACCGGACCTGCCTCCTGAGAAATCTGCATGCAGGTCTAGAAGCAACTGTTAGAACCAGACATGGAACAACTGACTGGTTCCAAATTGGGAAAGGAGTATGTCAAGGCTGTATATTGTCACCCTGCTATTTAACTTATATGCAGAGTACATCATACAACATGCTGGGCTGGATGAAGCACAAGCTGGAATCAAGATTGCTGGGAGAAATATCAATAACCTCAGATACACAGATGATACCACCCTTATGGCAGAAAGTGAAGAGGAACTAAAGAGTCTCTTGATGAAAGTGAAAGAGGAGAATAAAAAATTTGGCTTAAAAACTCAACATTCAGAAAACTAAGATCATGGCATCTGGTCCCATCACTTCATGGCAAATAAATGGGGAAACAATGGAAACAGTGGCTGACTTTATTTTGGGGGGCTCCAAAATCACTGCAGATGGTGACTGCAGCCATGAAATTAAAAGATGCTTGCTCCTTGGAAGAAAAGCTATGACCAACCTAGACAGCATATTAACAAGCAGAGACATTATTTTGCCGACAAGGGTCTGTCTAGTCAAAGCTATGGTTTTTCCAGTAGTCAGGTATGGATGCGAGAGTTGAACCATAAAGAAAGCTGAGCAGTGAAGAATTGATGCTTTTGAATTGTCTTGTTGGAGAAGACTCTTGAGAATTCCTTGAACTGCAAGATCAAACCAATCAATCCTAAAGGAAATTAGTCCTGAATATTCATAGGAAGGACTGATGCTGAAGCTGAAACTCCAATCCTTTGGCCACCTGATGTGAAGAACTGACTCATTTGAAAAGATCCTGATGCTGGGAAAGATTGAAGGCAGGAGGAGAAGGGCACGACAGAGGATGAGATGGTTGGATGGCATCACTGACTCGATGGACATGATTAGTTTGAGCAAACTCTGGGTGTTGGTGATGGACAGGGAAGACTGGCGTGCTGCAGTCCATGGGGTCACAAACAGTAAGACGTGACTGAGTGACTGAACTGAACTGAACTGAACCCAGTCAGCTGGTGAGGCTGAGGCTCCAGGGCCAGCCCAGGACCCCCTGGGCTTCAGCAGTCCCTTTGTTGGCCTTTCAATAGCCTTGCAAGTTTATTCTGAGCTTTTATTAGACTGTTAATACTTTGTTGATAGAAAGCCTTGGGGAAATTGTTTCTAAAACAGACATTTTAAAAGCTCACTTTTGTGTTAGTATGCTTTGAAAGCATTATCGGAAATATGAATATTATGGATAGATACTTAAGCCTAAATAAAACTGAGTTAAACTATTTTAGAGTTAAATATACACAGACTCTTGATATTACACTTTGTTGAAGTCACTTCATAAGGATAATTTAACTGTTTTGAATCTGGTGTTTGAACACTGGATCAGGACAAAATTTATGTCAGGCCAATCTGCAGAAACCTGGAATGATTTGCCTCTGGAAGCTATGAATTTGTTCTCATAGGAGGACACCCAATACAGTCAAGCCAACCTAGGCAACCCTTGGCGTACATTTCACTAGGAGCAAGTATCCTGATTTTCTGATTTTCAAACTTCTTACCCTGTGACTCAGTGAATCTGAGGTCAAAATCATAAGTTTGAGTATCATGTGACTGTAGCTCCCTTCTGAACCAGCTAGTAAAAAATGTCAATTTACATAATGGACAGAAGATGATGTACAAACTTATTGCTACTACTAGAATATGACATGTACATAATATAGTCTTTGTATTAACACTGAAAAGGAAGTGAAAGTGTAGTCACTCAGTCAAGTCTGACTTTGCAAGCCCATGGACTGTAGCCTGCTAGGCTCCTCTGTCCATGGGATTCCCCAGGCAAAAATACTGGAGTGAGTTGCCATTCCCTTCTCAAGGGGATCTTCCCCACCCAGGGATAGAACCTGTGTCTCTTGTGTCTCCTGCATTGTAGGTGGATTCTTTACCATCTGAGACACCAGGGAAATCCTGGATTAATACTAAGGCTCTAATGAATCTCTTTTCAACCACTGTAATGACACCAGCATTGGATGATATACAAGGACATTGCTAATACCCTGCAGCTACCATCTGTAAAATATTTTCCATCAGTTTAATGGGTTTTAAAATACTACCACACTGTAGTCTAATGCCCAGAAAGACTATAAGACATAACTTTAGAAGCAGAGGAATTTACCAATGTTTTTAATAGAGCTCCCAGCCCAGCCCAGAATTTAGAGCATTTGATAGGAACTCCTTATTTGTAGAGTGTCTGTTTTGTGTGTAAAGGCCTCCTATCTCGTGGCTGCTAACACAAGAAGCCCTCGGGCTTCAGTGTTTGGCTTGAGAGCCAGAAGCACTGAAAGACAGACTCTATGGGTCCTTATATCTTAAAGCAGAAAAGAACTTGGGAGGTAACGGCCCCAAACCATACCTGCGCCTCTGGCAGCAGACGTCAGGTGCGTGCCTCCAGGGCCTTGCCTGGAGGAACTTGTTGGAAGTCAATGCAAATGAGAACAGTTTCCTCAGAGCAGAAAGGAACCTTCAGGAACCCAGAAGGCAGACGTGTATTTGAGGACAGCACTCGAGCCCGGTCAGCTCACAGCCACTGTATGACATGTCAAGGCAGGCGCTGGGACCCTGCTCTTCGTTCCTCACTCGTGCGCCTCAAGGGAGAAGGGAACGCTGCCTATACATTTGTGGTAGCTCTTCCTTTAAGCCTTTAAAAATTTTAGAATTTAAACTTAAGAGAAAGGGTAGTCTAGTAGCAAACCTTAGATCTCTTCTGCTGATTCATTTTATTTGAGTTGTACTCTACAGAGTCTGGCCTCCCTTGTGGCTCAGATGATGAAGAATCTGCCTGCAATGTGGGAGACCTGGGTTCAGTCCCTGGGTTGGGAAGATCCCCTACAGGAGGGCCTGGCAATCCACTCCAGTATTCTTGCCTGGACAATCCCATGGATAGAGGAGCCTGGAAGTCTACAATCCATGGGATCACAAAGAATCAGACACGACTTGGCAACTAAACAGCA
Organism: Muntiacus reevesi; assembly: GCF_963930625.1. Classification (NCBI taxonomy): domain Eukaryota; kingdom Metazoa; phylum Chordata; class Mammalia; order Artiodactyla; family Cervidae; genus Muntiacus; species Muntiacus reevesi. The sequence goes on along the minus strand of NC_089252.1, from coordinate 3,310,566 downwards.
ACAGTAAGTGGAATCACACACTATTAATTTTCTGTAACTGCTTATATCCTCTAGGTTTATCCACTTTGTTGCATCTGGTAGGATAGCCTTCTTTTCAAGGCTGAAAAATGTTTTGTTTTGTATACATCACAGTGACTCTCTCCATTCCTCTGTCAATGGACACTTGGGTTATTTCCACATCTTGGCTACTGGGACTATTGCTGTCATGTAGATGGGAAAGCAGACCTCTCTTTGAGATCCTATTTCAATTCTTTAGGGTAAACACCCCAATATGAGATTTCTAGATTACATGGTAGCTTTATTTTAAAATTTTTTTGAGAAACCTCCACACTGATTTCCATAGTGCCTACACCATTTTACATGTTCACCAACAGTGGACAAAGATTCTAATTTTTCCACATTCTTGCCAATACTTATCTTTTTTAAAAATAATAGCCATTCTAACAAGTGTAAGATGATATTTCATCGTGGTTTCGATTTTCATCTACCTGTTGGCAATTTTTTTGTCTCTTTTAGAGAAATGGCTATTCAAATCCTTTGCTGATTTTTTATTAGATTACTTGGGGTTTTTTGGCTATTGGGTTGCAGAGATTCATTATATATTTCCGATATTAACCCTTTATCAGATATATGATCTGCAAATATTTTCTCCATTCACCCACGCTATGTGTGTTATAGTTTCCTATTTTTTCTACTGAGTAGTATTCCCTTGTATGGCTGCATCACAGTTTGTTCAACCCACTCTGATTGAAAGACTTTTGAAAAATAAGACATTTGGATTGTTTCTAGTTTGGGGTGATTATGAGTAAAGAAGCTATAAAAATTTGAACACAGTTTTTGTGAAAACACAAATTTTCATTTCCCTTGGGTAAATATCCTGGTAAAGAAATGAAGGAGGGGATCACTGGATCATAGTAAATGTCAGTCTAACTTGTTGAGAAATTATGCAACTTATTTCCCAGTCAACACAGACAAAGGATATATTTCTTCAAGAGCAAATTTCTCTCTATTACAACCTTGTTCTTCACACGGGACAGTAGAGTCAGATGAATTGTACATTTTTGTTTGGTCTAATCTCCACGTTTTCTCAGAACAAAGGATCAAAAGCCCAGAGAGATGGTGCACATCCACACACGTGCAATGACGGAGACGGACGGAGGCTGGACCTCCAAGCCAGGCTCCTGTTTGCCCACTGCCCCTTGCCGCGTGCTCTATGCAGAGTCTCCTGTGAATTGAAGTGTATGGAGGAAGATCTACTCAAGTAGAAGATGCCATATACTTTAACGAATAAATGGGGTGTTTGAGTGGAAGAATGCAGATAAATTATTTACATTAATCAGATTCATTGAGAAATGACTAAACTCACAATTGCCTTTGGCCCAGTCACACATGTACCTAACTACTACCTTTAAGCCCATCTCTTCTCTAGAGAACAGCTAATACAGTATTAATATATTTAGGTTTATCTCATTTTTTTTACAAAATTCCTACATATAAAAATGTGAAATTTATAGCAATCATAGCTCATTGTAGTCACCCCAATGCAGAGTTGTCAACTTGCTCTTGATTTTGTTAAGAGTCCATCCACTTGCCTCAGTTCCTCTTCTTAGCTTAATTCACAGTTAGCACAGAGAAATTTTTTAATGAACATCTGAGATTAGAGTACGACTGCTGACAGCAAAATTACAATTTGTAGTTTAAAGATGCATTCAATTATGATTGCTCAGATAGAGAGAAAAGAAAGGGAAAACAAAGCACAAAACCACATACGTCAAGGAAAAGCAAGGTCTTCAAGAGAAACTCAAATCTTAATCCAATAATCTATTTTTAATTATCCACATTATGGTCATTTACAGGGTGATCATTTCAGAGTCTCAAATATCCAATCTTTTGGCCCAAAGCCGTGGGGGTAATTGCTTTATAACTGGGTAAGAATATATCATCTAGTCTGGTCTAGACTCAGCAAGGGTATTTGCAACCAATATTTAAAGCTGCATTTCTGGATGGGATTCAATCTGCCTGAAGACTTCCTACTAACATTGCTTATTTTGTCTAATACCTTCAGAAACTGCTTAAAATATTTTTATGCCTTAATCAAGTACTTCTGCTTTCTAGCTCTATAATCTGGTGGTGCGGTTTTGAGAAAGAATCTAAGAAACAGCCAATGCATCTGTGGCTGCCAATGTCCTAGAAACCCCAAGTGTCAGATGCTGTATAAAAGAATACTTGCTTTGCTGAGTAAACTACAACTCTAACCCCAGACTGATCCCAGCATCCTTGATTCTGATAACCATTAGGTTCTTGGCCTTCCCCAATCAACAGAAATATATCAGAGGCTAGCCAAGAAATCCAGGCAAGGCTTTACGCCAGCTGCTGCTGCAGTAGGAGGGAGCAAGAACAAGTTAATAGTCCCCTTGCTCACTCCCGAGGGGTGACCTTGTTCCTTATATGAGGTAAGGGTAGAGGTGTGTCCAGGGGTCTGGTTGGAGGGGAAGCTTAGGTGGCCTGCCCACCCCTTTGCTGGTGTGGAGTGCAGGGTGCATGCGGAGGACCCTGCTATCGCTCCAGGGTCTTCACAAGTGGCAACTGGGGTGTTTTGTTTTGTCTTTTTATACTTTGTCCATAATTTGCCCCAACTGCACAAGCAGTTATTTTTAGTGCCTTAGAGTTTATTAGTATCTTCCTGCTGGAGGACATGTGTCCAAGTGCAGGCACTGCAGCAGAGTCCCAGGTACCTTCCTGCATCTCCCTTTCATCCTTCCTGCATCTCTCTCTCCTTCTTCCTTCCTGCATCTCCACTGCATCCTTCCTGCATCTCCCCTTCATCCTTCCTACATCTCTCTCTCCTTCTTCCTTCCTGCATCTCCCCTGCATCCTTCCGGCATCTCCCCTTCATCCTTCCTGCATCTCCCCTTCATCCTTCCTGCATCTCTCTCTCCTTCATCCTTCCTGCATCTCCCCTTCATCCTTCTTGCATCTCCCCTTCATCCTTCCTGCATCTCCCCTTCATCCTTCCTGCATCTCCCCTTCATCCTTCCTGCATCTCTCTCTCCTTCATCCTTCCTGCATCTCCCCTTCATCCTTCTTGCATCTCCCCTTCATCCTTCCTGCATCTCCCCTTCATCCTTCCTGCATCTCCCCTTCATCCTTCCTGCATCTCTCTCTCCTTCATCCTTCCTGCATCTCCCCTTCATCCTTCTTGCATCTCCCCTTCATCCTTCCTGCATCTCCCCTTCATCCTTCCTGCATCTCCCCTTCATCCTTCCTGCATCTCTCTCTCCTTCATCCTTCCTGCATCTCCCCTTCATCCTTCTTGCATCTCCCCTTCATCCTTCCTGCATCTCCCCTTCATCCTTCCTGCATCTCTCTCTCCTTCATCCTTCCTGCATCTCCCCTTCATCCTTCCTGCATCTCCCCTTCATCCTTCTTGCATCTCCCCTTCATCCTTCCTGCATCTCCCCTTCATCCTTCCTGCATCTCCCCTTCATCCTTCCTGCATCTCTCTCTCCTTCATCCTTCCTGCATCTCCCCTTCATCCTTCTTGCATCTCCCCTTCATCCTTCCTGCATCTCCCCTTCATCCTTCCTGCATCTCTCTCTCCTTCATCCTTCCTGCATGTCCCCTTCATCCTTCCTGCATCTCCCCTTCATCCTTCCTGCATCTCTCTCTCCTTCATCCTTCCTGCATCTCCCCTTCATCCTTCCTGCCACTGCCACGTGGTTGGCCTCAGGTGTGTTCTGATTATCCTGGAACATTCTCCCCTAGCAGTCAGAGCCCAAAGTTCAAAGCCCGTCAGTCGTCCTTGGTGCAGAAGAGGCAGGCTGGGACTTTCATAAGAGCCTGACACTGGTAACAGCACATGAACCAGCGTGCGTTGACAGGCAGTGACTGACAGTCCTCTCGTACGCACCCCTGCCCCCCACCCCTGCTTTCTTCCTGGGACACCCAGTTCTGTTTCATGGACATGGCTTCCTAAAGCCAAAGAGGGTTCCATCCAGGTCCTCTCTGTTACCCTGTCTTCTCTCTTGACTCCAAATACCTTTTCATTTTTCTCTGTTTGTGTTTGCAATCTGAGGAACATACTCCTAACCAGAACCCAGCAACCAGACGCATCCTGTCTGTTCAGACGACACTCCGCCCCTTTGCCCCTCACCCCAGCGGCCTTGCCCTGGATGGTTCTCTTTCCCACAGTGCTGAGATGGGCCCCCCCCACCCAAGGAGCCCACGCCTGCGCACTGGCAGCTCAGAGGACCAGCCCCCAGTGGGCGCGGCCGGGGGCGGAGTCAGGAGCACCCTAGCAGAACAGCGCCCGAGGCCCTGAGCCTGGGCCCTTTCTCTTGACCTCTGCAGCGCGGAGTCCTCTCCTCCGGGGCGGCAGGGCGGAGACGAGCCGCAGGCCCAGTCGCCAGGGTTCCGGAAGCCTCTCGTGCGCAGGGCAGTGGGTTGTCAGTTTTTGTTCGGTGTTCAGCCGTAGCAGCTGGTGTCTTGCTGCTGCCGCTCGTTCTGGCCCCCGCGGCTCTTGATTCCCAGTTCCCATGTTTATGCAGACAAAACGCATCACCCCAAGCGGTGACCTCTACATACAGTGCTTCTATTTTCTTAGACACGCGTTTGACTGCTGTTTGGAGGGGTCCTGAATCCGTCTCCTGGGCTGGGACCTTGACACGAAGCTGCCCAGGGTCAGTCAGCACCCCCGGGCTCAACGAGGCTCTCCCTCCAACCACCGGCCCCACTTCCGCTTTGGTCTCGTCCTTTCCTGATTTATAAAGACATCCAGAGGCCCGCAGGGGCCTCAAGCTGATGCTCTTGGCGGTTTCGCGGATGGCAGCGCCTGCCAGGACCCGACGCTGGCAAAGCAAGGACGCCGCGTTCCTGTCTCCAGTTTAACACGCCTTCACCAAGGCTCAGGAGGAAACAGGGCTGCGGGGCCGAGGCGTGTCCTGTGCTGCCGTCCCGCGGTGGTGTGGACCGGCCTTAGCACGGCAGTCCTGCTGCGGGGCAGGGCTCTCTGCGGAGTTACACGGCCGTGCCCTTGGAAATGTTGTCAGGGATCCCAGGGGGCATAACTCAGAGTACACCGCAGCCACATGTTCTTTATGAGCATCAGGCGGAGAGTAAGCGATTCCAAGCTCTGGCAGATACCACATTTTGATACCCGTGGCCTCGCCTCTGATAATTCAAGCTTGATCACAAGGCGCTACTTCCAACGGGAAATAATGGAGCGGAACTCTCAGCCGGGGAACTTTCTCCTCCATATGGTTCACGCGCTCCCTGGGCTGTGCAATCCTACTGGGAGCACCATCTGTGTAGGCTCCGCGCAGGCCCGGGCTGGGGGAAGCTCCTCCCTGGTAACTGAGCCGCGGACTTTCTTCTCCTGTGAAAACACTCAGACAAAAGACAAGATTCTCACCTGCCCGCCCTCCTGGCCACTCACACGTGTCAGGGGCCGCTTCCATGCGATGCCTCTTTTCCGGGTGAGGAACCAACCCTGCAAGCCCCAGAAAGGTGACCTGGGAATCCACTAGCTGGTCCAGAACCCACACAAAGGATGGTCTCTAGAGGCTTGAGTGGTCTCGTGGAACGGGATTCACAGTCACTTCCCTCTCCATTGGGGGGGCGGCGGGGAGACCGCCTGAATCCCACCTACTGGAGTGTGAAGTCCTTAAGGTCACCAGGAGGGTCTTACTCACCTCTGGAGCCCCCTTGGTGTCCAGCACAGGGAATTAAGTAAGATTCTGCTGGTGGCTCAGATGGTAAAGAATTTGCCTGCAATGTGCGAGACCCAGGTTTGATCCCTGGGTTGGGAAGATCCCCTGGAGGAGGGCATGGCAACCCACTCCAGTCCTCTTGCCTGGAGAGTCCCATGGACAGAGGAGCCTGACGGGCTACAGTCCATGGGGTCACAAAAGAGGCAGACACGACTGAGTGACTAACATTTTCACTACTACTGTGTCACAAGCATGAGACTGACAGAGCAGAAGCAAATGCATTAAAAGGATGTCACGCAGGTCAGGGAAGCATCAGAGAGGCTGGGGATCAAGGTAAGGTAGCATTTTAAGAAATGTGCCAGAGCCAGCTGCCTGCAGACTTGGTGAGAAACCGCATCTGCTGACACCAGTCCTGGGTGCCTCAGTCCTGGGCCCGGCTTGCTGCCCTTGGCCGCAGGGGTCTCTGTGCAGACGGAAAACCAGCTTGCGCCCTTGTCTCTCTGTGCCTCTGACTCTGAGTCACTGCCTCATAGGAGTGAGTCTGGGGGAAGACGAGTCACATACCCAAGGCCCTGACATAAAGGAGCCTGGGAAGGTCAACACCGAGAGTTAAAACTTGTGAAATAGGGTTCAGACGCTCAACAGACGCAAGGTATCACAAATATTCATTCCTTATAGCCAAGTCTCATGTTGCGCAAACTGAATCAACTAATTGACGAGAGAATAATTAGGAATGATTGTGCTGATGTTTAGGTTAGGTTTTTAAAGGCTTCAGTTTACTCACATTGTCTCTTCAGGTGAAATTCTCTTCCTGGGTAACCATTCTAAGAGCTCTAGAAATGCTGAGAGGCTTTCTAGTCTGCCAGACCCACATCAGGGCTACACCCCAGACCTGTCAGAAACTGAACAACCTCACACTTACTGTGCCCCAGGAGAAAGTCTCAGAATTATCATCCCATGTGAGCCAAGAGTTGTCAAGTTGTATTTTTCTAGAACTGGTACATACTGTACATGTAATAATATTTGAGACTCTTCAGTGAATATGCTTAAGATATTATTAGTAGGTACACAGAGATGGCAGGTGCAAGGAAAGAAAGTTAATTCATTGTACACTTTCTAGTTCTCTCTGTGGGTGCGTGGGTGTGTATGTGTGAGTATGCATGTGGGTGAACGTATATGTATGTGAGTATATGTGCCCTATGTGTCTGTGTGAATCTCTAAGCATATGTGTGTCTGTGAGGATGTATACATATGCATATGAGTTGCATGTGAGTGCATATGGGAGAAAGCTGACAACATGTTTCTGATCTAGAACAATTATGAGTCCAGCTAACCAAGACAAGCCATATGGAGATTCTGCCAACTTGAATGTTCTTTTGCTGGATCCATACTTATTAGGTAACTGGTACAATCATCTGCTCAGCTTTGACTGCATTGACCAACCCTATAAAACTATCTCTGACTGAATACTGACAAATGCCAGGTACATCTCTACTGTATGTTTTCTCATTTTTCACTTTGAAATAAATATCCTGTGAGGTAGAAATGATTAAGCCCTTTTATACAGATGAAGAAACCAAAGCTACCTGAGTTCAGAGTCTTTTTCTGCTATAACATAGCATCTCTCTAATGAACACCTTGAATATCCATTCATTTCAAAATGAGGCCTTAGGTCAATACAAAGATGATGGCATTTCTACCTTAGTACTTTCATCAAACCCTCGCAGAATTCAAATTAACCACATTACTGAATTAACAGTCTAGTACAGTGGGATTTTCTCTAAGCATGAATCTTGCAGCTCAAGAGTTCAAGAAAATAGGAACTAAAGAATTAGACCAAACTGATGCTCCAGGAAGACCAGAAAAGCCTTGAGTATACTTGTGTAATAGATTTTTGTTAAGTCACATGTTACTTGTAATGTTGATTCCTGTGTAAATTGGGATTTTAAAAAATTCCTTTGGTTTTTGATCAGATATAATTTATATAACTTAATTTGTTGTAGAAAAGAACTCTAAGTTACTCTTTTTTTTTTTTTTTTTTAATTTTTCAGTGGGTTTTGTCATACTAAGTTACTCTTTACTAGGAAACTTTTTCTCTTGAAATTGTTTTCTAATTCATCACCTCTGTCCTGGATGACCATGGCTTATCTCCTTACCTGAATTTCAACACAGTCATCCTTATGGATGGTGAAGTCATATAGAATTGAGTTTTAATTCCTGTTCCACCACTTTAAATTATAGAGTGGGGCAGAGAACTTAAACTCTTTAAACCTCCATTGTTGTTCTTATTGAAAATGGGAATGAGAACACCTAGTTTACAAGGTTATTATGAGGTTTAGGGAAAGGCTGAACATAAACTGGCACCGATCACAAAGCCGAATATTAGAAAAAGCTCAATATAGAAAGGTAAGTATTAGCTCAATCTCTTTGCATCGTGATTCCTCTCCTGTGCAGCTGCCACATTTAAACTTCAGATCTCAGGGATGAATCACGTCATCTCTCAGATCAGAAACTTTGCTGGCTTCACACTGAGTAAAGTTCAAACACCTTAGTTTAAAATTAAAGGCTCAATTCCTTTGCTACCCTTCATGCATCCTACACCTTACTTAAAATGAGCAAAATATTAATTTCTCTACACTTCCTTTTCTGCATCTTTGTTCCTATTTCCTTGCTGCTCAAAGTATTCAAATTTGCATTTTTGAAAATCCAGTTTGAGAACACGTCTCATATTATATCCCCATATATCCATATTTTATCTCTCCTTAAGGGGACAAACCATTTCCTCAGACACAGAGGAGCATGAAAGACACTTGAAATTTCACATGGTTCAACCATCTTCCATCCCCAGACTGGAATGAAGAATTGCTCTTGAAGGAAGAGACACTAGATTTCTTTCCAGATCAGTTCATGGATATCGATCTCCTCTGCTTCCCAGGAAGAGTCTGTTAGGAAGGAACTCCTGGACACCCACTCCTAATTATCATAAAAGGAAACTAAATGTTTAAATCAAAGCCTCTTAATTTGAAGATACATTAAAATCGTCTGGGGAAGTTTTTCAATATATGTATGTCTAGCCTTCCTCCAACATATTAAATCAGTTTCCTGGGGTTGGGACACGGGCCTGAACAAGCAGAGAATTCTCTCTCCATACATTATTCGAAGCTGCCTGTCATCCTAAAGCAAAACTACTCTCCCATCATTCACCAGATTGCATATTATAGCAATTTCCATCTAAGTATTTAATTGACACACTTTTCTCATATATATTGAGTCTGAAAACAGCAACAGATTTTACTTTCTTGGGCTCCAAAATCACTGCAGATGGTGACTGTAACTACGAAATTAAAAGGCGCTTGCTCTTGGGAAAGAAAGTTATGACAAACCTAGACAGCGTATTAAAAAGCAGAGACATCACTTTGTCGACAAAGGTCCATATAGTTAAAGCTATGGTTTTTCCAGTAGTCAAGTATGGATGTGAGAATTGGACCATAAAGAAGGCTGAGTGCCAAAGAATTGATGCTTTCGAACTGTGGTGTTGGAGAAGACTATTGAGAGTCCCTTGGACTGCAAGGAGATCCAACCAGTCCATCCTAAAGGAGATCAACCCTGGATATTCATTGGAAGGACTGATGCTGAAGCTGAAGCTCTAACACTTTGGCCATATGATGGGAAGAGTCAACTCATTGGAAAAGATCCCTGCTGGGAAAGATTGAAGGCAGAAAGAGAAGGGGGTGACAGAGGATGAGATGATTGGGTGGCATCACTGACTCAATGGACATGAGTTTGAGCAAACTCCAGAAGATAGTGAAGGACAGAGAAGCCTGATATGCTGTAGTCCATGGGGTTGCAAAGAGTCAAAAGTGACTTAGCAACTGAACAGGAATGATGCTGGACAAATATTAGACAAGTTTCTAAGGAATAGTGGCAAAATCTAGAACAAATAAAAATTTCTGTTTATTTCATGCTATTATAAAGTCTCTCTCCAGGTTATGAGTATCAGTGATTTTGGCTTCAGTTAAACTCTACAGATCTTTATAATGTCTACAGTTTCTCAACACACCAGAACATTTACAGCTTGTGTGAATGAGCCTGCATTTGAAATTGTAGAAAGATGTTGTATTAAGACTTCTCTCCGCAAAGCTGATGACTTTAGATTTGGCACACGGGCAACTTTGCAAATCTCTTCCCATACGGCTTTATTTATCTTTTCTGACTAGTCCTATACATTATTCAAAGGATAAACTTCAGCGAATGTATGGAATGCATATATTTTTGCGGGCATGTTGTTTGTCTTTTGAAAAGCTGGTTGGGGATGAGGATGTGTGCATTTACAAGGAGGAGGGGAAACTGAGAACCATCTTTAGCAATTCTCAAATATTTTCTTCCCCAAGTCACTGTGGCCCAAAGAGAGAGCATGCTCGGTGGTACTCTGAAACACGCTGTGCCACCTGGTGGAATATTTCTGCAAGAGAATTATCCGCAGTCTGAATTACCGCTCAGCTGGATCATCACCTGAGGCATTTTCTCAGCGCTTAATATCACTAGTCTAAGTGCAGATTCCCTACTGTGTCAGGCAATTTAACCACACTAGGCCCATAATAAAGAATTTTTTTTTTTAATGTGAAAATTAGTCTTTAGTGAAAGAGATCCATTTTGTTAGCTGCGGGTAAATTCAGGTAACGCAGTGACATCCACACCTTCGGTCACTCTCGTTGCCTCTGGTTAACACACAGGGATTATTGCCAACCTTCAAGCAGGCAGGACGCAGATGCTAATGCTGTGTTCCATTAGAGACATAAGTTAGTGTTCCGTTAGAGACAAAAGTAATTGTAATTAACCTTTTTCCCTAACCCTCACCCCCAGGAAGTCAAAACAATCTGATAATGTCATATTTAGCAATTAGTGATGTAACTGTTTAATCAAGCAGAGATTTTTACCAAACATAAAAAGGATTTTAAAAACACATGGGCTGAAGTGATAAGTGATCCGAGGACTGGAAGTCTCTTTCTTAAGACTCCCAAACTAGCACCAGGGAAGGGCAGTTGGGGGAGGCGCTGCATCTTTGCGGGGGTCTGTCCCAAGAGCACAGGGCCAGGTTGTCACCCTGTTCCTCTAAGACACTGCCTTCCATCCTTCCGCTAACCCACCTGCCATGTTTTACAACGCAGTGGGACTCAGAACCAGCAGAATCCATGGTTCCAACCCTAGTTTACTCATTCTCGGTTTCCTTTTATTCCACTAGATCTATGATAAAGAGAGAGAAATTTCTCTTCCTAGACAGACTGGATGGAGTCAAAGACACTCTTCATTTTGCCTGGAGAAAAAAGGTCAAAGGAACAAAAGAATGAAAAAATCCCGCAAACTTCCCAATAACAAACAGATGAAAAAGCAAAAACCCATCTTCTTTGAAAGTAACAATGGATGAGGAGGCAAAAAGCCATGTTTGGGGAAATCCTTATACAGAATTTCCAAGGAGCGTGCTTGTCAGTCCTGCCTGCCCACCCAGACAGTGAATCAGTGGGGCTGGAAGCAAGGACTGAATCTAACATCACCAGTTCCAGTGCGCTGATGGTATCATCGTCCTTCCGGTTCATCAAGGATGCCTCTGAAGATGTTTTTCTGTTGCTGATGTTGTTGGAGTTTGTCATGATTGGTCTGGTTGAATTCATGTCTGCATATTTGCTACCAGGCATTCTCTCCACGTTGACTCAAGTGAAAACTTTTCCTCCAACCCACAGCTCTAGCCACTATTTGCACTGCTGATAACTTTTGACATTTCTATCTCTGAGATTCATGTCTGCTGGCTTCTCCTGCACTGAAAGAACCACCCAGCTCTGATTGCTCTGTGCCAGGCGGGTCCCAGCAGTGCCCAATCACACTGCTTTTGCTGGAAGCCGTGCTTCACCTGCCCCAGGAGGAATTCCTTCACTCCACCCTGTGTGCAGAGCCCCATTAAAGCTCATCACACGGCAGCTGCTTAGGTATCCTTTTGTCATCTAGTATCTACTTTCCATAAATATCCATGGCAGCAGCATCGCTTGACTATTTGTAGATGGGCTGTACTCCATGGCTCGGTTTTATGGTCGTGGTGAAAAATAAAGAACAGGAGCTGAGGATCCTGGCTCAGAATCGCTGCTCCAACTTAATCCGAAAAGTGAGATATGGTGCTACTACTGATAGGTCTGAAAAATTATTAGATCAAGAATTTGTAAGCAGTGGGCCTGGAGGGGAAATAAAAAAACATGTAGAAAGTGCTATATAAAAGTCTGTGCATTGAGTCTAGTCTGCAAAGTTCTCTGAACATCAGTATTCTTATCTGAAAAAAGAAAAAAAAGGTACAAAAAAACCCACAAACCCAGAATACCTACTTTGGAGAACTATTAGAAGAATTGGACACAAATTGTACAGATTAAGTAGCCCAACATCATTTAAGAAACAAAATCTCAAAGCAAACATAATAGGTATGGTTATTACTAAATAATTATTATTAATATTTTATCAAAGAAAATCATCACTTCTTTCAAAAACTAAAAATGGAAAGGATTTACTGGACTAGAATAAAAATGGAAAAGGATAAAGGGGAAGAGTTATAATAGAAGTCAGAACAATAAATAAGATAGTTCTTAGTCACTCCTAAAAAGTTACCAAAAAGGATACACAGTAAACTGAGTTTACTAAGCTAAGCTAAGCTAAGAATGTGGGTCTGAGCTATGTGATTTATAATTCCTGTCAACGTGAGACATCCGCTGAACTTTTCTAGGTTTTCTAGCACTTGGTAAGGTCACTTATAAAGTGCTATAAGTTTGTTTTTCCTCAATGCTTTATCATTCTGTATACCTTAATAAGACCAGAAAAGAGTCAAATACCTTCTCTGGTTATTCAAGAGACAGGGCCTGATAGAAGGGAAATTTAATCCATTGATTTGAAAAGGGGTCAGCAAACCAGGCCTGTGGACCAAATGCTGCCCACTTCCTATTTTTGTGAACAAAGTTTTATTGCAACACAGACACCCATCACTTCCGTATTGTCTATGGCTGCTTCGCATCACACTAGCAGAGCTGAGCAGTGTGATGGAGACCACACAGGCCACAGAGTCTAAGACAGTTACCACCTGACCTTTATGGAAAAAGTTTGTTAACTTCTGTTCTAGAGTCAAACTAAAATCAACCAACAACAGCAACAACAAAAATAGTAAGCCACAGCTTGTCGACTAGTTTTTGAAGCTGTTTGGGAAACAGATTCTTATTTTAAAAGACAGAGAACTCTTGGGATTTGATCTTTTATTGACTCATTTTTCAGGGAAGGGTTAGTTCCCTGCATGCAAAACATATTGGGGGTGACCATGAGAAACTTTTTCTGATATTTACCAGGGGATGAATTAATCATCACACACATGTGATCTCTAGCAGTGAAGTCTTCCACGTGCGTGTCATTCTGTAAAGCTCTAGGCCACCAGATGCAGGAGCCCAGAGGAAGAGGCAAAGTTAGAGCATGCTGGCTTCTCTCCTAATGCCGTCCGGTGTTTAGCAGGAGAAATAAAACTAGAGCTGTAGTCCCAGATGGGCTTCCCTGGTGGCTCAGTGGTAAAGAATCCGCCTGCCAAACAAGATGTGGGTTCTATCCCTGCGCCTGGAAGATCCCATGGAGAAAGAAGGAAATGACAACCTGCCCCAGTATTCTTGCCTGGGAAATCCTGTGGACAGAGGAGGCTGGCAGTTTGCAGTCACAAAGAGCTGGACACGACTTAGTGACTAAACAACTTCAAGAGTCCCAAATGATTAGTCGTTTCCAAAAAGCCATTTTGGGTGAGTAACAGTCTAAAAGACGGATATCTCATGATATAAATATACTGATGAATAATTTATTTGGTTGTTAAGTTGTATCTAACCTTTTCTTTTTAATTCTTTGGTCAATCATCTCAGCTCATGACTTCTCACAGCTACACCTTCTCCTGAACTTCTCTGAGCAGCATGCCAGTTTTTTATGTGTTCAGCACACTTTTCTGTCCTGTAAATCTTTCCTAAAAATTTCCTCCAGCAGGACTGTCTTCTCTGTACCGGCCATATCTGCACAAATGGGGTTTTTACTACTGGCTGCCATCTCATTTATGTCTGACTGAGGTTGTAAACTCTTCAGGGCTGGGGCCTTGTCTTTTTATGTTCCATAAAGGCTTGCAGACACCTGCAGCCATCAACAGTGCTGAAGAGGGAGGAAGCTTATGCTCCTTCCTCCCCAGCCTGCCTCATCCAGAGAAGAAACCATCTCGGCTGAGCGTCCTACACCCTAAGCCAGAGAAACCATTTGCAGAACAAAGAAGTTCTCCATTTCCATAGGTTGTTTGGAGTTGTGGCTCCCATACTTTTTAAACCCAAAGAAACTGAAGGACATCCAGCTATAGAAACAGATGATACATAACTCAGTGGAACACCTTAGCTGACAACTCATTGAATGGAAACGAATTTCAGTGCTGCTGACTTGAAAAGGTGAAAGTGTCCTTTACGATGGAAGGGTTAACTCATGATAGTCAGTCTAGCCGGCAACTTTGAGAAGGAAATGTTTGAGAAGAAAATCAACACTTGGCATCAAATGAGTTGGAAAAACTCCCGAGTGGGGGTAAATGGACCAGTTATTTAAAGATAGAGAAGTAAAGGAATGCATGGGCTAAGTTCGGGTCATGTTGCTGGTGGTGTTCACTGCTAGGTGAGGACCGGGGTTTCTGACCTAGGGGAGAATCTCTCACCTGGACACTAGTTGGGGGTGTTACCTGAGACATTCTTTCCAAATTGAGGCTGAGTTTTTGGCTTAGCGTAACTTTGGAGGCCAAATGCCTGGCTCCATCGCTTTCCCTCTCTGTGAACTTGGGCAAAGAACCAGTCTCTGGGATTCGCTGAGTGGAGCAGAGCAGACATTGAGCTCTACATGCACCTGGACACATTTGTTGTTCAGTCGCTAAGTCGTGTCCGACTCTTTGAGGCCCCGTGGACGGCCACACACCAGGCTTCCCTGTCCTTCACCATCTCCCAGAGTTTGCTCAAACTCATGTCCACTGAGTCAGTGATGCCATCCAGCCATCTCATCCTCTGCTGCCCCCTTCTTCAACTTGGACCCGTGGATGAGCTCAGTAAACACCTGTGCTGTTCTGCTGTGGATGCTCCTGGTGCAAGAATGACCTGCTGTGTAGCACCGTGCGCCTGTAGTCTCTGGTGTTTACACACACACACACACACACACACACACCTCGTATGCTGTTATCTTATTCACTAGGCGTAAATGTGGTTTACCTCCCCAGCATTTGAAACTCCTCGTGGATAGAATCTTACATTACTACCATTTTGATTGATTTAACATATTTGAAATATCTTTGTTCCCCTATTCTTTGATTTAATAATAGCATTCTTTCATGGATAAATTGGGCTGCTATGTATCTGAAAATGATATTCTTTCAGCTTTGTCAGTTATGATAGTTTATTTTGCAATCCATCACGTACTTTTTGAATATATACCTTTGTACTATCACCTAACATGCAAGAGGAAAAAAATTTAAAAAAAAACAGTGAACAAAACACACTAGCAGAGAGAATTCACAGAGACTTGGGAGTCCTCTCCACACCACAGTTATGCCTGGGGTCACCATGGCCACCGGTCCTTCCTGCTCTTTCCTGCTCCTGAGACCATCAGGGTTGCAACTCTCTCCGTGGAGTTTCATGGGTGAGAGACACACTCTTGGAAGCCCAAGCTGAAAGTCAAAATGAGAAAAATATTATTTTGCAAGGTACTCTGTGTGATATTGGGACCAGAGTCGGGTTCCCAATGGGTCATGTGCAGAATAGCCAGGCGGGGTCAGGAGACCAACTGAGGAGGAGACAGATCAGAGGTCCAGCGTCTCCAGATCCAGGACAAGAAGCTCAGGCAGCCACAGAGAAGGACAGGTGGAAGTGATGTGCCGCTAGCCTCAAAGGTCAAGGTCTGGCCGGTGGTTTAGTTGCTCAGTCGTGTCCAACTCTTGTGACCCGGTGGACTGAAGCCAGCCAGGCTCCTCTGTCCTTGGGATTTCCCAGGCAAAAATACTGGGAGGAAAGGGTTGCCCTTTCCTTATCCAGGGGATCTTCCTGGCCCAGAACTCAGGTCTCCTGCAGTGCAGGCAGGTTATTTATTGACTGAGCCACCAGAGTATCTGATCAAATAATAATAACAATAAAGGAGAGATGTGAGTCACATCTGAGAAATTTGGTCTGAGTCTGCATTTAGTGACTCAGTAGGCAGAGTCAGAAGGTCAGGGAAGAGGCAAAAACAAGATCTAGGTCTTAAGAATCCGAGCGAGGCCTGAGGAGAGGCCAGCAGAGGCAGCACAGAGCCAGGCACGCACGGTGTCCACATCACATACGATTTGACTCCGCTTGTCTGATTCTTAGTTAGTAGTTGTCGTTGGACTTCAGCCTTCCTGCCTCTAAAACTCTGTAACTCTGTGACTCGATACCAGCCCTGAGTTTGGGAATTTTTGCCATGCCAGTAGGGCAGAGGAAGAATAAAAGCCTCACTGCTAGCCTGTCCTTGTCAAGGCTCAAGCAAAGAAGGAAACAGGCAAAGGAGGAAGCAGATGTGAGCCGGGAGCATCTCTGAGATTGTGGACCAGGTACTGACTTTATTTCACACTCACTTTGTTGCCCTTTCATTGAAAGACATGGTCTCGTGGATGAGGGCCAGCGTCCTTCACTGGTCCGGTCACAAGATTCAATCCTTGGAGGATCCTCTGAACCTAGAACACCTTGTCTCACTCCTTTTTCTCCCCCCAAAAATGGCCCAGTGGGATAACATTCCCCTCTTGTAGGACATGGATACTTTCAAAACCGATGTCTCAACTCCAAATTCTGCTAATTCCCATTTAGAGGTGAGCCCTCAAACCCTCTTAGAGTTCTGGGCCAGGATGGTGATTCATTGGAGAACAGAATAAAGGATCCCACCCAAAAGGGGCCATTGGAAGACGCTGGGCATCTGAGTAACTCAGGTATCAGGGGCTGGGTTATAATGAAGATTCTGTAGCACCTGTGGCTGCGTGTGGCAGCTTGAACCCCAATCTAAGGTTTGTTCCTTTGTTCTTTCTGGAAGTGCAGAGGCTTTATACCTCATGTCTCCATGAAAGGATGGAGTGTGCGGTGTGGGTGATTTATTGTGTGTGCAACACTGTTTTGTGTACGTGTTTGTTGCTCAGTCATGTCCAACCCTTTGTGACCCCAAGGACCGTAGCCCCATAGCCTGCCCTCTCCTCTCTTTATGGACAGAATGATGGTTCGTTTGGTCTGGGGTTGCCCACTTCACTATCGATCCTGATGACCAGCTAGGTTAGAGCATCTCTAGCATCTTGGTCCTCAAACAGCTGTCTGGGTCCAGCTCCCATGGGCATTGGCACATGTGCAAGTTTGGCAGAGATGCAGACTCTCTGGCCCTACCATGGATCTGCTGAATCAGAATGTGCATCTTCACAGGATCGTCAGGCAACCCACACACACAGAAGCCTGAGGATTGGTTCTAGTTCTCAAAGCCTGGCACTCAGATGACCTTCATGAACATCACCCTGGACCTGTTGGAAATGCAAACGTTCAAGTCCCACCCAGAACTACTGAATCAGGAACTCTGGTGGTGGGTCCACCATGCTGAGTCTTAAGATGATTCCAGTACAAGAAAAAGTGTTGAAACCACGGCTCCAGGGTAGCCCTGGAGGCAGGTGCTATACATACACGTCACTTGGGTGAAGGCCCCTTGAAATGACAGCCTTCTACTGGTCATCATCTCCTGGCAGTCCTTCATCTACTGGAAGTGAAACTTCTCTGGGTCTCACCATGTGCCAGCTGCTACCCTAAGGTTCCTGGGCTGAATAAGATGATGCCCCTTCCCGAGGATGATCAAGGTAAGTGAGCCTATTGGATCTGCCTAGAGCTGTGCTTGCTCTCTCTCTCTCTCTCCTGCAGCAAGCTTGGCGTGAAATCTCCTCCAAAGTTTGAGTCCCTCTCTTGTATACCTCTCCCCACATAGCTGTGCACATTTAGGAGACAAGGTTACACCTGGGATTGTGTTATAAATGGATCGCTGCCCACAGGCAATATCATCCCTCAAAGGATGGTCCAGATGAGCCTATCTGCAGGGCAGCCATGGAGACACAGACACAGAGAACAGACATGTGGACACCCTGCGGGAAGGAGGATGGGCCAACTGAGAGAGCAGCACTGACCATGTACGCCAAGTGTCAGTCGCTCAGTCATGCCCAACTCTTTGTGACCCCGTGGGCTGTAGCCCACCAGGCTCCTCTGTCCATGAGATTTTCCAGGCAAGGATACTGGAGTGGGTTGCCATTTCCTTCTCCAGGGGGTCTTCCCAACCCAGGGATCGAACCCAGGTCTCCTGCACTGCAGGCAGATTCTCTACCGACTGAGCTAGGAGGGAAACCCGCAAGGGAAGCTATATACACTACCGTAGGTAAAACCAGCAAACCAGCCGGGGGGCAGCCCCAGGACAACTGCCCTCCTTTCTGAGTGCCTCCGGGAGCAAAAGGGGATGTGCCAGGACCGTGCACTCACGGGGCTGCTCCCTTCTGCACGCTCCACCTCTGGTTTCCCTTTTCCTCCCGTGCATCTCCCCGCCAGCATGAGCTGACTGACTCTCAAACGAAGCGATTCCCAGCAGCTCAGCTCAGGAACAAGTCCTACATGGCTACCTGCAAGATGTAAATAAACCAGGGCCCTCACAGAGACGGACACAGTTCTGCTTCTTTTAGGATGAAACAGCTGAAAGTGTGGACAGCCAGTGGGAATTTGCTGTCTGACACAGGGAGCCCCACCCCGCGGCTCTGTGATCAACCTGGAGGGGTGGGCTGGGGTGGGGGTGGGAGGGGAGTTCAGGCGGGAGGGGACATACGTGCGCCTCTGGCTGATTCACGTTGTTGTATGGCAGAAACCAGCGTAGCCTTGTAAAGCAATCGTCCTTCAAATAAAAATAAACAAGCTGAATCCTTTCTTTAAAGATACCGGTAATCACTAAATATGACTAAATCGCTAAATATTACTGGACTGAATTGACCTTGTTTTATTAGGATATGCAAAGGGCATAGCTCGAGGCAAAGAAGGGTAAGTCCCCATCCAGTGTCTTGGTCACCAGGCAGCTCTTGGAATTGGACAGGAAGACGGTGGAGTTGTACTGAAGTGAAGGTGACTTTGAACTAATCAGATGATGGAGATGGAAAATGAAGACGTTAGGGAAACTCTTGAAACATTACCTGCAGAGCATGAACCCTGAGGCCTGTTTAAGAAAAGCCAGTGATAGAGTATCGTTTCCAGCCCTTTGAAGGAGCAACACCTCCATGTTCCTCATGATTCTAATACAATTCGTTTTTTACTACGTGAGTGCATTTGCACTTACTTAATGGAAAAAGACTGTATCAAGTGTTTAAGAAGCACTGATAGTTTGCCTGGGCACTGTGATGCCAAGCAGGAGAGCCTGACCATCACACTGCACGCAGGATGCTGAGTCCAGGGTTCCTGGAGGAAGACGTGGCAGCCACTCCAGCATTCTTGTCTGGGAATCCCATGGACAGAGGAGCCCGGTGGGCTCCAGTCCAAGGGGCCACAGAAGAGCTGGACGTGACTTAGCAACTGAACAGCAGTGCTCTAGTTTTCTTACCATCTGCACAGAAGACATAAAGATCTTCCCATGCTGGAAATGTGCAAAACCAAAGTTCCCCTGGAGCTACTTAAAATGATAAGAAATAAAATTTACTGAACAAGTACAGAGTGTGAGGCCCAGCGTCACTGCTGAAGGGGACTCAAGGATGAGAATAAAACACAGACCTGACTCCCCGGCAGGTAGCGTCTAATGAAGGGGCCCGGCTCAGAGGGGACAGATTCCACCGAGAGGGAAGAACAACGCTGTGTGGAGGCGCACAGGCCAGTCCTGGGGTGAGGAAGCCTGTGCATGGGCCACATGGCTTTGTGCAACAGGCAGGTTTCTCTAAAAAAAAAAAATTATTGAAGTATAGTTGATTTATAATGTTATGTTAGTTTCTGGTGTAGAGCAAAATGATTCAGTTATATATATTCTTGTTCATATTCTTCTCCATTTTGGTTTATTACAGGATATTGAATACAGCTCCCTGTGGGTAGGTTTTTGATGGGTAATGTTAAAGGGAAGGTCAAGCCACACTTACCATGTGTCCCTTCAGAGTGAGGGTTGTTTCCGGCCAAGAGTGAGAAGGTGAAGGCAGAGAGGAATGAAACTGGAGATGTTAGGCGTCTCTAGAAATATTTCAGGTGACGGATTACGAGTGCAGCAGCAAAGGAAGCTGAAAACATGCTTTAAGAGATATTTGTAGATAGCATCAGTGAACGCTGGTAAAAGTTAAGTCCGGAAAAGTCAAAGATGATTCAGAACCTTGTGGCCAGGTGCCTGGGAGATGGCCACTGAGCATCTGCATTTTTCACAATGAAGGCTGAATGCTGCAGAGGAATTTCACCCAGCATTTGTTGGAAGAGACATACGTTTTGGAGAAAAGAAATTAAATTTAGTTTCAGACACATGTTTGGAAATCGGGATGCTTCCATGGTGGTCCCACAGCAGTAGAGAATGAGATCTGAAGCTTAGGAAGGAGATGAGGTCTGTGGGGTGGGGGTGCAGCATAGGGGAGGAGATAAGAGGAAGAGGTAAAAAATTCACCTGCAGGGCAAGAGACCTGGGTTTGATCCCTGGGCCGGGAACATCCCCAGCAGAAAGGAATGGCTACCCATTCCAGTATTCTTGCCTGGAGAATCCCATGGACAGAGAAGCCTGGAGGGTTATAGGCCATGGGGTCACAAAGAATCAAACGTGACTGAGTGACAAACATCCAGTTCAGTTCAGTTCCATTCAGTTCAGTTCAGTTCAATTGCTCAGTCGTGTCCGACTCTTTGCGACCCCATGAATCGCAGCACGCCAGGCCTCCCTGTCCATCACCAACTCCCGGAGTTTACTCAAACACATGTCCATTGAGTCGGTGATGCCATCCAGCCATCTCATCTTCTGTCGCCCCCTTCTCCTCCTGCCCCCAATCCCTCCCAGCATCAGGGTCTTTTCCAATGAGTCAGCTCTTTGCATGAGGTAGCCAAAGTATTGGAGTTTCAGCTTCAGCATCAATCCTTCCAATGAACACCCAGGACTGATCTGCTTTAGGACGGACTGGTTGGATCTATTGCAGTTCAAGGGACTCTCAAGAGTCTTCTCCAATACCACAGTTCAAAAGCATCAATTTTTCGGTGCTCAGCTTTCTTCACAGACCAACTCTCACATCCATACATGACCACTGGAAAAACCATAGCCTTGACCAGACAGACCTTTGTTGGCAAAGTAATGTCTCTGCTTTTTAATATGCTATCTAGGTTGGTCATAACTTTCCTTCCAAGGAGTAAGCATCTTTTAATTTCATGGCTGCAGTCACCATCTGCCGTGATTTGGGAGCCTAAAAAAATAAATTCTGACACTGCTTCCACTGTTTCCCCATCTATTTCCCGTGAGGTGATGGGACCAGATGCCATGATCTTAGTTTTCTGTATGTTGAGCTTTAAGCCATTTTTTTCACTCTCCTCTTTCACTTTCATCAAGAGGCTTTTTAGTTCCTCTTCACTTTCTGCCATAAGGGTGGTGTCATCTGCATATCTAAGATTATTGATATTTCCGCTGGCAATCTTGATTCCAGCTTGTGCTTCATCTAGCCCAGCATTTCTCATGATGTACTCTGCATATAAGTTAAATAAGCAGGGTGACAGTACATAGCCTTGACATACTCCTTTTCCTATTTGGAACCAGTCCATTGTTCCATGTCCAGTTCTGTTGCTTCCTGACCTGCATATAGATTTCTCAAAAGGCAGGTCAAGTGGTCTGGTATGCCCATCTCTTTCAGAATTTTCCACAATTTATTGTGATCCACACAGTCAAAAGCTTTGACATAGTCAATAAAGCAGAAATAGCTGTTTTTCTGGAACTCTCTTGCTTTTTCGATGATCCAGCGAATATTGGCAATTTGATCTCTGGTTCCTCTGCCTTTTCTAAAATCAGCTTGAACAGCTGGAAGTTCAAGGTTCACGTATTGCTGAAGCCTGGCTTGGAGAATTTTGAGCATTATTTTACTAGCATGTGAGATGAGTGCAATTGTGCAGTAGTTTGAGCATTCTTTGGGATTGCCTCTCTTTGGGATTGGAATGAAAACTGACCTTTTCCAGTCCTGTGGCCACTGCTGAGTTTTCCAAATTTGCTGGCATATTGCATGCAGCACTTTCACAGCCATCATCCTTTAGGATTTGAAATAGCTCAACTGGAATTCTGTCACCTCCACTAGTTTTGTTCGTAGTGATGCTTTCTAAGGCCCACTTGACTTCACATTCCAGGATGTGTGGCTCTAGGTGAGTGCTCACACCATCGTGATTATCTGGGTCATGAAGATCATTTTTGTACAGTTCTTCTGTGTATTCTTGCCACCTCTTCTTAATATCTTCTGCTTCTGTTAGGTCCATACTATTTCTGTCCTTTATCGAACCCATCTTTGCATGAAATGTTCCCTTGGTATCCCTAATTTTCTTGAAGAGATCTCTAGTCTTTCCCATTCTGTTATTTTCCCCTATTTCTTTGCACTGATCACTGAGGAAGGCTTTCTTATCTCTCCTTGCTATTCTTTGGAACTCTGCATTCAAATGGGTTTATCTTTCCTTTTCTCCTTTGCTTTTGGCTTCTCTTCTTCTCTCAGCTATCTGCAAGACCTCCTCAGACAGCCATTTTGCCTTTTTGCATTTCTGTTTCTTGGGGATGGTCTTGATCCCTGTCTCCTGTACAATGTCATGAACCTCCATCCATAGTTCATCAGGCTCTCTGTCTATCAGATCTAGTCCCTTAAATCTATTTCTCACTTCCACTGTATAGTCATAAGCGATTTGATTTAGGTCATCCCTGAATGGTCTAGTGGTTATCCCTACTTTCTTCAGTTTAAGTCTGAATTTGGCAATAAGGAGTTCATGATCTGACCCACAGTCCGCTCCCAGTCTTGTTTTTGCTGACTGTATAGAGCTTCTCCATCTTTGGCTGCAAAGAATATAACCAATCTGATTTCAGTGTTGACTATCTGGTGATGCCCATGTGTAGAGTCTTCTCTTGTGTTGTTGAAAGAGGGTGTTTGCTATGACCAGTTCTCTTGGCAAAACTCTATTAGTCTTTGCCCTGCTTCATTCCGTACTCCAAAGCCAAATTTTCCTGTTACTCCAGGTGTTTCTTGACTTCCTACTTTTGCATTCCAGTCCCCTATAATGAAAAGGACATCTTTTTTGGGTATTAGTTCTAAAAGGTCTTGTAGGTCTTCATAGACCCATTCAACTTCAGCTTCTTCAGCATTACTGGTCAGGGCATAGGCTTGGATTACGGTGATACTGAATGGTTTGCCTTGGAAACGAACAGAGATCATTCTGTCATTTTTGAGATTGCATCCAAGTACTGCATTTTGGACTGTTTCGTTGACCATGATGGCTACTCCATTTCTTCTAAGGGATTCCTGCCCACAGTAGTAGATATAATGGTCATCTGAGTTAAATTCACCCATTCCAGTCCATTTTAGTTCGCTAATTTCTAGAATGTCGACATTCACTCTTGCCATCTCCTGTTTGACCACTTTCAATTTGCCTTGATTCATGGACCTAACATTCCAGGTTCCTATGCAATATTGCTCTTTACAGCATTGGACCTTGTTCCTATCACCAGTCACATCCACAACTGGGTATTGTTTTTGCTTTGGCTCCATCCCTTCATTATTTCTGGAGTTATTTCTCCACTGATCTCCAGTAACATATTGGGCACCTACCAACCTGGGGAGTTCCTCTAGGGCACAGAGGAGCTACTCCACGTTCAAGGTCAGGAGGGGTGGCCATGAGGAGATGCCCTTCGTCCAAGGTAAGGAGCAGCGGCTGCGCTTTGCTGGAGCAGCCATGAGGAGATACCTCACCTCCAAGGTAAGAGAAACTCAACTAAGACGGTAGGTGTTGCGAGAGGGCATCAGAGGGCAGACACACTGAAACCATAATCACAGAAAACTAGCCAATCTGATCACAGGACCACAGTCGTGTCTAACTCAATGAAACTAAGCCATGCCATGTGGGGCCACCCAAGATGGACAGGTCATGGTGGAGAGGTCTACAGAATGTGGTCCACTGGAGAAGGGAATGGCAAGCCACTTCAGTATTCTTGCCTTGAGAACCCATGAACAGCATGAAAAGGCAGAATGACAAACATTATGCATCTCTTAAATGGTTCTGTGATGTAATTGATATTATATAAAGATATGCATCATATATTATACAGTGAAAAAGGCAGATAATAATATAATATGTATAACATACTTTCTGCAGATGAATACCTATGTAGAGAAAAAATCGAACATCTTTCTCTGTCCAGAAGTAAAAGTGAACATCAGAAATAAGAATGGCCTGAATCCCAGTTCATCAGCACTTGCCCAGTTGTGTGACCTCCAGGCAGCTACCTGTCCTCTTGGCCTCACTATCTCCACCTATAAAATAGGAGATAATTATTTACTACCTCACAATGTTGTGAGGATAAAATGAGCAGACAGGTCACTTACCAGAATGAGCAGTGTATAATAAGTACTACACATATGTTTGCTATTATCACAACACATTATACTTTAAAGGTTTTTTTGAATCTCTACTTGTTTTACTTTTCTAAAATGAAATGAGTTATGTTAATTTTTTGAAAAAGCAAAATTACTGATGACAGTCAAGACTAGGAGTTTTTGCATAGGGGCTTGAGAATCTCTTTGTCAGGGACATTCCTTTTAAAATGGTACCCTTGAAGGATTTGGGGAGTGTTTTCATGGCCATTTGAAACTTACCCTCTCTTAAGACATTGTTTTGAAAAGGTTTACTGTGAAACAGCACTTGTGAGTTTCTCTGAATCATGTAGTTATTAGCAATCAAAATTTAACCATTCTGCTTCATCTTTATTAAAATATATTTATTCAAAAATATCAACACAATTTTGAAAATTTTGGAGACATCTCTCATATGGTTTCAAATCAGATTTTAAAAAAGATTTTAAGCTGGAATATTTTATTAACTCTGGGTGGTTTTTAAGCTATGCCTTGTTTCACTGAGTATGTTTTTCTTTCAAAATCCAAAGGTTTCCTTTTTTTCGAATTCATCATAATTGCTACATTCTGATTCAATGGTATATACAGTGCTTAGTGGAATATATGTGTATGAAAGACTTTTCTCTATTAATAAGTATGTATTTCTAAATTTACCCATACTATTTAGCATGGCATTGTTGATAGATTTTGTAATCACAATTTTCTTTCAAAGGTTCTTTTAAAATCACTGTAAAATACACCTCTTAGAGATATTATTTAATAGAAAGAAATGCACAGAAACAAGAAATTAAAAACCTCAAGTAATGAATATAAATTATAGAAATTAACAGGCAATTGATCACCTCAGTAAGGAAAAAAACACTATTAACTATGAAAAGATTTGTTTTCAACATAAATTAATATTTTACTCTTCATTCAAGAAAACAGAAATTAAGCTTGTGGCCAGGACTCATGCATTATTTTTCAAGTAGGGTGAACTGCATCCAATCATAGCAGCCAGCTGCACTGGGAGGCTCCTGTGTGGTTGTCTTTCTATATCTCTAGCCACACGTTTCCTGATGATTTGGACCAGAAGATACATAAGGTGCTTTTTTGTGGCCATTATTCACATGTACCTAAAATGGATAGATGTAAATACTGACCTATTAGGAAGAGAAGAGAATTCCATGGACAAAGGAGCCTGACAGGCTACAGTCCATGGGGCTGCAAAGAGTTGGACATGACTTAGCAACTAACATCTTCAGGAAGAGAAGAAAAGCAATATGGTATTTCGATATTCTATCAGAATCGAAATACAACGTATTCACTTTTTTGGTTGTTTTTGAGTCTCTAAGTAACGTCAGACTCTTTGCAACACCATGGACAGCAGCACACCAAGCTCCCCTGTCCTTCACTATCTCCCAGAGGTTGCTCAGATTCATGTCCATTAAGTCAGTGATGCCATCCAGCCGTCTCATCCTCTACCACCCGCTTCTCCTCCTGCCCTCAATCATTTCCAGTATCAGGGTCTTTTCCAAGGAGTCAGTTCTTAACATCAAGTGGCCAAAGTATAGGAGCTTCAACTTCAGCATCAGTCCTTCCAAAGAATATTCAGGATTGATTTCCTTTAGGATTGACTGGTTTAATCTCCTTACAGTCCAAGGGAATCTCAAGAGTCTTCTCCAGCACCACAGTTCAGAAGCAGCAATTCTCTTTTGGTAAGTGCTTCCAAAGCACCCTGGGTCTGGCATCCACCACATTATAATAAATTCATTTATTGTCTGTCTTCCCTGTTGAACTTCAAGGTAACAGCAAGAACAGAGATTGGGTCTTATCACATTGGTGGCACTAAAGGTAAAAAACCTGCCTGCCAATGCAAGAGATGTAAGAGATACAGGTTCTATCCCTGGGTCAGGAAGATCCCCTGGAGGAGGGCACGGCAACCCACTCCAGTATTCTTGATTGGAGAATCCCATGGTCAGAGCAGCCTGGTCAGCTACAGTCCATAAGGTCACAGAGAGTCAGACACGGCTGAAGTGACTTAGCACACACATGCCTATTACTTGATCCAGTGCTGGAGACACCCCTTTGCCAGCAGCCCTCAAGGCTTACTTAGAATCTGAGGCTGAGATCCACTGCCAAGGAGACTGGAACCAATCTTGCCAAAATACCACATGCTTTGTATCATTTCACATAGGAGCAAAAGTGGGGGAAGTGAAGACCAAAAGGCCAGAAAATCACATTTCTTTTCACATTTTATTTCCAGCATTTCTTGGTTGTTGGGAAATCTTTCTGAGTCAAAGTGGAAGAAACCAATTAAAAGATCTCATTTAAAGATTCAATTTCTCCCAGTAGAACACCAAGCTGATCGCCAAAGGTCACTATTTCAGCATTTCATCGGCACCTTTTTTTTTAATCCTCCTGCAACTGACTTTATTTTATCATTTTCAATACCTATTTAAGTAATTCAGCCCACTCAATTATTCTTTAACAAATTTTTTATCGATGACCTCAAAGTATGGTACGCGGGTTGCCTGCTATTAGCTTAATGTCGAACAATTAATATCTTCTCGGTATTCGCTCTCCATTCAACAAGTAACACTGGTAAGGGCCAACCTATCCTTTAAAGGTAAACCTTGCCCAGTTCAACACAAGAATGAAATCACTCCAGATCTATTATTTCTCGGAACAGAATATTCCCATTTGCATAAAATATTCTTCCTTTGACAAGTTGCCAGGAAGAAACACCTCATAGCCATTCTTCACGGAGCTATTTCTATGGTGTTAAGAATAGGGGAAATTGCCACGGTGGCCTTAACACTATTATCCTCCCCGCTCGGCCCTCCTGGCCCGTTCTGATTTACAGTATCCTTCCTCTCTGGGAGCTCTGTCACCGAAACGCCCAGATAATGGACACAGGGGAGCCTCCTCCATAATGCAATTTCACACTAAGGAAACTGGTTCATAGGTTGCAGTATTGGGGTCAAATGCAGAGCCTATAACCCTTGGGTTGGTTGAGAAATAATGGCTAGAGTCAAAATTTAAATAAAATTTAAATCTGCACAAGTCAAATGATCTACAAGCCTTAGAGACAAGCAGAGTAGTAGACCAATAACACGATTATACACCAAGGGAAAAACTGTTGCTGCTCTCAGGGGAACGTGATGATGTTAGAAATCATACAGCTTGTAGAAAAACGGATGCTTTTCTTTAAAACCTAAGTGTGCAAAATAATGCTTCTAAACAGAAGAGTTTGGGTCCAGGAGGAAATGGGAGAGTGAACCGTTTAGGGATAAAAACTTCCTCTGTCAACAGGCAAAGGTGATGGTTAATTTTCTGTGTTGACTTGATGAGGCCAAGCATGTGCATGCTTGCTAGGATGCTTCAGTCATGTCTGACTCTTCGCGAATCTATGGACTGTGGCCCACTAGGCTCCTCTGTCCATGGATTCTCCAGGCAAGAATACTGGAGTGGGTTGCCATTTCCTTCTCCAAGGGATCTTCCCATCCCAAACCCACATCTCTCATGTCTCCTGCTTTGGGGGGGTGAATTCTTTACTACTAGTGCCCCCTGGGAGACTAGGCCACAGAAGCATTCAAACAGCACATTGATTGTGCCTGCGAGGGTGGTTCTGAATGAGATCAACCTCTGAATCACAGACAGTATTAGGCGATTGTCCTCTATAATGTGGGTGGGCCTCATCCAATCAATTGAGTCCTGGATAAATCAAAAAGCTGACCTTCCCCAAGCAAAGGGAATTTCTCCGGCCTGATCCCCTTCAGACTGGAAATCAGCTTTTTTTCTGAACTCAAGTGGAAACACCCACTCCTTAGGCATTGGGCATTTGGATTAACTCTGCTGGGTCTCCAGGTGCCACCCACAGTTCCTGGGCCTCATCACTCTCTGTGACCACATGAGTCATCTCCTGGTGATGACTCTCTTGATGGATAGATAGCTTTGCATCTATTCACCTGTACGTCCATACGTTACATATATACTTCTATGTACGTGTACATGGTAGACCCTTGAACAGCACAGGGGACTGGACTGTCAACCCACTTGCAGTCAAAAATCTGTGCATAACTTTACAGTCACCCCTCTGAATCAGCGGTCCCAAATCCCAGCTCTCACATGTTGTGCATCCTCAGACTCAACCAATGTTGGATCATGCGCAGTACATGTTTATTGTTTTTATTGAAAAAAATCCACATATAAGTGGGCCTCTGCAGTTCAAACCCACACTGTTCAAGGCTCAGCTGTGTGTGTGCGTGCGTGCACGTGTGTGTGTGCACATGTGCGTGCACGTGCGTGTGTGTGTGCGTGCACGTGCACGCATGTACGTATCCCCATCCTGTAGGTTCTGCTTCTCTGGAGAACTCCAGCCTGCACAGCGGCAGGACTGGGGAGAAAACTCAGACCAGTTTCACGTCCAAGTGTAGATGAGCCGTCCTGTGCACCGTGGGGTGAGAGGCATCACTCAGCGAAGAACCAGGGTCAGTCCTCAGGACTCCCGACGGTGTGAGCAGCAGTGCTATGTGGTCACTACCCAAATGACATCCCCAAGGCACAGGCACTCTTCAGATTCTCCATGCGTCCCAACTGGCTTGGCTATGTTTCCAGCTGTCATTTGAGCATGTGTCTGGCATGTTCACTTCTGAAGGAACCAGTCAGAGAGCCAGCAGGACAGAGCCCAGAATGCTGTCTTTCCCTTGCAGGCACTTGCCCTCATTCTCACTCAGACTCTTTAATTTTGGAGATTAAAATATGGGGGATACTTGTGTCATTGGTTTCCTAAAATAAACCTGTCCTTTTCAATTACTCAGTCATGAGTGACAGCTTTAAGAAAAAGTAAAAGCAAAATTTCAAGTCCCAAATTTCAAGCCATGGTTGGCTTTCTGCTTCCTCCCATGTGGGGCAGGTGGTTCTCAATTTACAAATGGGACAAGGGTCGATGTTATGTCAACCAGCTGACCTTGAAATTCCAGTCCTTGTTTATCCTCTAGGGGCCCTCAACTTGGATGAATCAGAAAGCTCTGGAAGACAGGTTCATCATCTGTAAAGGGGGCGTGGGTTACTTTCCTGGGACTGTGGTGCCACAGTACTGCAGTCTGGGTGGCTCAGACAACAGAAGTTCACTCCCTCTCTTCTGGAGGCTGGAAGTCCAAAGTCACAGTGTCGGCAGGGTTTGTTCCTTCTGGAGATGCTGCAGGTGAACGTGACCCAGGTCTCTCTTCCAGCATCAGGTGGCAGCCAGCCATCCTCCATGTGTAGCTCTTTCGATCTCTGCCTCCGTCAGCACAGAGTTGTCCTCCCCCTGTGTCTCTACACGCATGTCTCTCTCCCTTTTCTTATAAGGACACCGGTCGTATTGGATCAGGACCCACGCTAACCCAGTGTGATTTCAAATTAACTAATTACATCTGCAGACACTCTACGCCTGCACCTGCTCACCCATATTGCACAGATCATTGCTTTGCAACCTCTGAACAAACATGTGAGGAAAGAATGATAGCAGTCGTTATTTTGTAGGATGTTCGTGCAATGCCCGAGACCCAGGTTAGATCTCTGAGCTGGGAAGATACGCTGGAGAAAGGAACGGTTACCCACTCCAGTATTCCTACTTGGAGAATTCCATGGACAGAGGAGCCTGGCGGACTACCATCCATGGGGTCGCAAAGAGTCAGACAAAACTGAGCAACTAGCAGTTTCTTTTTCTCATCAAATGTATGTCGGTCCATTTGGGTCACCGTATTAGAGAGGTCTCTAGTGACAAATCAGCTATCATGGCCCCTTGCCTACAAGCCTCTCTCCCTACCCCACTTGCTACCACCTGACATGGTGTATGGCCGGGTATATACAATCATATGTACAGTCATGGGATATAAATGGCCTTGCACAGTGGGAGACTTGGGGCACCAATGCTCCACCCTACCGAGAATCCACCTGTAACTTAGAGTCAGCCCTCTGGCTACACAGTTCGGTATCTGCAGACTCATCCAACCTCGCATCTTGTATGACTGTTATATTCACTATTGAAAAAAATCACCTGTCAGTGGACCAATGCAGTTTAGACCCATGTCATTCAAGGTTCCATTGTATTTGGTTTAACTTATGGTTTTTCTTCCCATGAGGCCTGAGATTTTTATCTCTTTGGCTCACTGCTCTATCCCTGGCACCTCAGATGGGATGAATAAATAAACAAATGAACAAATGAATGAAGAAAGGATAGTTTGCAAAGCAGAGACTTTAACTGAACTACCTGTCACAACAGATCTAGGACCCATACCCAGGCTTTCCAGACCCGGCTCCCGCACTCCATGAGCAGCTCTGTCCTTCCGCTTTGCAGCCCAGCTGTCTCTCACGCTAACCCTCCCCTCCCAGCCCTGCCATGCTCAGTAATGTCTGACTCTTTCTGACCCCATGGGCTGTAGTCCACCAGGCTCCTCTGTCCATGGGATTCTCCAGGCAAGAACACTGGCATGGGTTGCCATTTCCTCCTCCGGTGGATCTTCCTGATGCAGGGATCGAACCTGTATCTTCTGCTGAGGATTTAGAATTCTGGGCAGAGAACAGTTGCTCCAGGATTGAGACTTGGCTTTCTGTTTTCCATGCTTACCTCTGCGCCCAAAGCACTGCTGCAGATAAAACCACTCCCTTCCTAGAACCAATCTTTCTCAGGGTTAAAAATATAAACAGACTTATTGTCTGGGACAGCTGACATTGTTTATCCAAATGCTTTGTGAAATGTCAGAAAACATACGCACAATCTCATGCCAGAGTGGGAAAAGATCTGGGAGATTATTTTAGTCCAAAACCCTAGTTTAGCTGATATGATGTGTGTGGTCCTTCCTGCTACCTGAAACACTGATGAATATTTGATGCACATTTTATATTTTCTTTTTCTCAGATTTATAAGACTTTTTCATTTTCTGAAAGAACTAGGAAAAACTCCTCTGCATTCAAGATAGGCTAGATGTCTTTGTACTTCCCACATCAGTTATTAAAGTAAAATGCTGGATGATTTCTTGGTCATTTACTGTCCAGAGAAACCTGTTTCAAGTAGCTTGATTTCTTTTACGTTTTTTTTTCCTTTTTTTAGATTCAGGAATACAAACCTTTGTTACTCTGTTGACCAAATACAACATTAGGAATAACTCTACACAAACATCTGTCTTTACAGACAAAGAGCCTCCTGTAATGAAGTATGATGGGGAAGCACCCAGAAATTCTGGGGACAGAGGTTCCATCCTCAGTAGTAGGAGAGGGACAGACTACACTTGCGTAGGGAGCCCTAGAAATTGATTGAAAAATGTCCCCTAAGAAGAAAGAATCTAAGTCACTTAGGAGTGCAGCCAAGTGCCATGGATATTACAGGTTCAGTTCTCCTCTCAAGAGTAGCGTCTTGTGATACCCATGCAGCAGAGGGAGGGGGCATATCCTATGAAATATTCTGGCACTCTGTCCTGTGGGCTTCCCAGGAGGCTCAGATGGTAAAGAATCTGCCAACACAGGAGTCACAAGTTCAATTCCTAGGTTGGGAAGATGCCCTGGAGAAGAAAATGGCAACATCCTCCAGTATTTTTGCCTGGGAAATCCCATGGACAGAGGAACCTGGTAGGCTACAGTCCATGGGGTCGCAAAGAGTTGGACATGACTGAGCATGCACATGTGCACACTCTGTGTCCTGTGGAGAAGGTGCAGAACCACATAGGGACACGCACACACGGATGCAAACACACACCAAGTGTGCCCTTTGGGAGCTTGCCTTGAATCCACACACTCCTTTCTGCTGCCCAAGGGTTCAGGTGAGAACAACCTACCCTGGGATCCACAGACTGGGCGACTCATCGCGGCTTCTCAGTGCAGGCAGAGTCAGGAAGGGATGGGGGATGGGGACTCTAGATGAGAGCTGAGGTCTCAACACGAGTCTCGGAAGGCCAGTGAGGCCAGAGGCATTGCCAGATTTGTTGTTAGAAACATTTGGATTCTCTATTTAATATCTGGAGCTCGGTGTCCCTGCCATCTCGTGCACTAGAGCAGCAGAGATTCCAACAGACGGGAGGGTGGGTCAGTCCCTTTTAAAAATCTGGCCGGCTTGGCTATCAATGCCTGGCAAGCCAGAGCTGTTCCTGGGAGCCAGGCCCCGGTCCAGCCTGCATCCATCCACACTGCTGTCTGCCAGCCAGTTAGCAGGCACTGAGGAGCCAGGATTTAAGTGCAGTCTGTTTGCCCGCGATGAGTCCTGGACCACAGACTGCACCCTCGAGCTGCTCTTGGAGAATTAAATTACCTGCTAACCATCTAAAGTGGTCCTGGGAAAACCGGGGTCCCCGCTTTCATTTCCACAGGACAGGAGGGGACGGAGGGGACCGGAAAGGGCAGGCACTGGAAATGGAGGGCAGAGGGCTCTTGGAAAGCAGGGTCTGCTTGGCACCCGGCCTGGCCCTGGGGGTCCCGCAGCTAGTGCGGTCCTGGCAAGCGCTTCTGGCAGGAGCGGCTCCTTCCAGGGCGGGCGGAGTAAACCTGTCGTTACTATGGCAACTAGTCTCCCTGGTTACCTGAAGGGGATGAGTCCTCAGAGAGAGGAACAAGGAGCAGCTGAAGCAGCATGTGAATGCCAGGCCCTGGACAAGGAGGCTGGGAGGAGAGACACCTCCAACAGAATGTCCTGCTTGGGAAGCATGGGGAGGCCTGCCCACCAGCCCAGCCTACACCTGCTCAGGGTGCGGCTGGGGGTACAGCACCTGAGATCAGGGGTGTGGTTCCACGTTGCAGGAGACCCGCCCTCCAGCGCAGCTCTGGGGACCAGCTCTGACTCATGAAACTGGTTTCCAGAAACTTAGGAAGTTTTACTGGAAAGATTCCTTAGGGGCAATTCGGGTCTGAACATCCCAGGACAAGACTGGGGATTGAACGTGGTTCAGAGAGATCTGGAGAAGGAAATGGCAACCCACTCCAATATTCTTGCTTGGAGAATCCCATGGACAAGGAGCCTGATGGGCTACAGTCCACAGGGTCGCAATGAGTCAGACACGACTGAGTGACTACACTTTCTTTCTTTCTTTCTTTCAGAGAAATCTAGAGAAAGGGACCACTGCAGAGAACAGAGGACCCATCCCCTTCCCCAGGAGGCAGAGTAGGATCTGGAGGATCCAGGCAAGGTGAACCTCACAGGTCCAGGACTAAACCTTCAGAGTCTCAGCTTCCTGTGTGCTTTTGCACCTCTCAGCCTCTGCTGGTCTCTCTCTGTCTATCTCTCTGCACAGATATAACCCCAGACACACGCCTTCCCTCCAGTACAACTCAGTTTCCTCTTATTGCAAATGCTGAAGGAACCAGGGAGCCAGCACTAGAAGATTTGAGAAGGACCACTTTAGACTTTACCAGTTTTGTTATTGTTGTTCAGTGGCTCGGTTATGTCTGACTCTGTGTGACCCCATGGACTGCAGCAGGCCAGGCTTCCCTGTCCTTCACCATCTCCCAGAGCTTGCTCAAACCCATGTCCATTGAGTCAGTGGTGCCATCCAACCATCTCATCCTTTGTCATCCCCTTCTTCTCCGGCCCTTAATCTTTTCCAGCATCAGGGTCTTTTCCAATGAGTCGGCTCTTCACATCAGGTAGCCAAAGTATTGGAGTTTCAGCCTTAGCATCTGTCCTTCCAAAATATTCCAGGTTGATTTCCTTTAGGATTTGCCAATTAGTTCCTGTTATTTAAAAGGGGGAAGGGGGCGGGGGAAGAAACAGAATAGCTCATGCATGGCCCGGAAACACGGCCTCTGGATGATTTTCCTGTTGGAGGACCAGCTTGGTTCCATCAGGCGGCAGGGGATGAAGTAGCGGGGAGGAGGTGGGGGGTTGCTGTGGACTTGATTTCCCAGGAAAACGTGTTTCTAAGTAGATTGCATTAAAGGCTCTCCTTGGAACTGAAACCCCTGCAGACTTTGGTTCCCCATCTCCATCAGCCGCTTCCCTCCCCATAGCAGGAAGACTTTCAGGACCTAGAGGGGGTTCCTACTCACCTCCTGAGGAAGTCTTCCTGGGTCTGGCTCCCAGTGGGGCAGCTCTGGGACTCATTTGCTCCTTAACATTGCTGTTGGGAAGATTATCTGCAGCTCTCAGCCCATTCCCACGACCCTCTGAACTGCCAAACTCGCCCACAGAGCAGACGGTGGTCTGGACGGCTCCCAAGGCCAGGCAGCCGTGCCTTGGCGGTCCGTGTGCCGGGACAGAGGACCATGCACGTTCTACACACCACGTGCCCCCAGCAAGGCTGGCGGGACGGCAAGGAGCCTATACCACTGCTGCCCTGGGAAGCGTGTCCCGGGCGCCAGGGCCCTGCCAGGGCAGCTCAGGAGCCTGCAGGAGCCAGGCCTCCTCACACTTTGGCTCAGGGGCTCCTTTCAGGAGGGCTCCCCAGCCACTGCTGGCAGTAAAGAACTCGCTGCGAGGCAGGAAACGTCAGAGACGTAGATCAGATCCCTGGATCGGGACAATCCCCTGGAGGAATAACACTGGTACCCACTCCAGAATTCTTGCCTGGAGAACCCCACGGACAGAGGAGCCTGGAGAGCTGCAGTCCACGGGGTCGCACAGAGTCGAACATGATTGAAATGATTAGCACAGCATAGCAAACGTCCCTTTCAGGGGTAGGTAGCACATGTATCTTTGGGGAAACTCCAGGAGTGGTGTCCTATGTATGCACTTTCTCTGTAGCCTCTGAGACTTAGGAAGAATCTAGAATGTGCCTTAAGGGCCAAATCCTCTGGTTTAGCAAAGTCAAAATAGTGCAAATGACGCTGCTTCTATGTGTAACTCTGAAATCTCCCACATGGTCCCTTCCACAGAGGAGATTCATCATGAAGGTTTATAAAAAGACCTGGAGAAAACATTACTCATCAATGCTAAATATAATAAAGGATTGGAATAACAATGTCAAGGTAAATATAAAATTAAAAGCTCCATGCATTTGTCTGTGTATTAGTAATAACCTTCTGGGCTGTGGGTCTACTGGCAGGAGGAAGCACCCACGTTACCCAGTGTTCCTTTGGGGTCATTTGAACACTGGACACAACTGACGTTGGAAAGTCATTCAAGAGGCCTTCTTATCCAGTGATACTGTATTATACAGACTCAGGTTACTTCCGGGAAGTCTGCTTACAGGTGCCTTTGAGACTGTCTCCTGGGCCATCAGGGTACTAATAAAATGAAACAGGATCTGTATCCCCTACTCTTAGAGACCCTGCAGGGGTAAAAGTGAATGACTCTTTGGGGCCAAATTCCTTCAACAAGTTGCAAAGTGTAAAGCAAAAAGAAAAGTGAAGAGAGGTGAATTCCCCTGCAAACTTTAATGTATGCACACAGAAGCAACTTCTAGGTCTAACTGAAAAGCTTTCTTTGTTGTTAACCATCTCAGATGCACAAAATAAAGACCCCAACCAGACAACGCCATCCACCATGCGGCGAAGATAAAGGCTAAGGTCCTTTGCTCACATAAGGCAGAACAAAAGAAAAACACCAGCCCCTGGATCCCAGGGGTCTCAGGAAACAGGGATGCAGTATCATTGGCTACCTGACTTGGATTTAGAATTTGGGTACATACACCCCATGGACTCAAATCAGGGCAGAAAATCCAGCAGAGACAACACGGATCCTGAGCCTTCTAAATAAACCAGTCTAAAACGGATGTATCCCCTAAGAGCTTACGGGCTTAATTAAGATTTTTTGAACCTGATCAAAACGTTAATTACTCTGTACAAACTGAGCAAACATATAGATGTCACATCCTATGAATGTTTCTTTCAATTGCTGTCCTGGGAAGGCAGATAGAAATGAAAATAGCACCTCATTAAGTAGACCACACATCTCCCCGGCCCTGACCCTCCTGGGTGCTCCATCTTTGCTGACCATCATGTTTCCCTTTACAGTCAACCAGGTAGTATATTATAATTTCAGGGACTAATATTTATTGAACACTTACTCTTGTCAGGCTCTTTGCCTTTGGTCCTCTGTTGGATCTGTCAATAAAATTACAAGATGGATTTCAGCATTTGCATTTTATGGGCACTTGTACCCAGAGAGGCCGAGCGTGTGCCCTGAGTGACACAGCTCGTATATGGAGGAGCTCCAACAAAACCCAAGTCTGTCTGACCATAAAGGCCGCATGGGCTCCCGCCCCTGAGTCCCCCCCACCCCCTCCCCACAGAGGAAGGAGGGCAGCCTTGCTGCTCCCATGCTGGTCTGGAATACCCTGGCCACTGGGCTTGCCTAACTGCAGAACAGAGAGGGGTCTGTGTGTTTCCACCTCACTTCCAACCTCTGTCCTCCTCCTCAGCTATGTGTTTTCCCCGTGAGTGTCCGTGTGAGTGGGAGGCTAGGGGCTTACACGTCTCCAGACTGAGCCCTGGAAATACACAGAGAGATGTTCACAGAATTGTTCCTGATACTCCTTTAATGGATCTAGAGCATTAATCCAGGAGAGGAGTCAGTCTGAACGGCAGAGTCCTTTGCCCCCATGCATGGCCGTTCCACTGATGAGGGGCACGGGGACTCTGTCCTGCCTAAGTACCTGAATGTTTTCCTTGTCTTCTCAGGAATGAAATCCCCTATTAAAGTCCTTTGAAGGGCCACCCCCACTTTCTTCTCTCCTGCTTTGCGGGCTGATCATGAGCTCTACTGTCGTCCAGGACTCGCCCTGGAGCCCAGCTCTCAGCACCCCAAGGTCCTGGAACAGAGAGAACTGCTGGCAGGAAGTCAGCTCCTCCAGAAACAGCAACTGGCAGGTCCAGTCACCTGGTCATCCTTGGATCCAGCAGATCATACTTAGGATGGATACCCACTGAATTAATAAACACCCCCTGAGTCCCCAGGTCTACATGTCTAAGTTTCATGCAGTGTTCATCACCTTTCACCTGTTCTTTGGGGGTCTATCTACTCTTGTTTTAGAACACACAGTTCTAATAAGATGGAATTTGGTTTTCTCATCCCCAGTATCTGAAAAATAACAAGTTGGAAGGGAGGAGGGTGTATTTTCATTGACTAGTATGCAGTCATTGGTGAGAAGGGAACCTGAAAACAGGATTATAAGAAGAGGCAGACATGAAAAAAGAAACAGCTAGCACTGCAAAAACAGGCAGGAAAAACCATGTGAGACCCTCCACAGTCCTGCAGGAGCGAGGCATTGCATTGTTGAAGAGTTGACATACATGAGGAGCTGGAGTCTTAAAAGAAGGCTACAGTTGGTTCCCCAGTCTTTCTTTCAGCAGGAGGGAAGTGTGATGGTTGAGGGAAAATGCTAGAAATTTTCCAAGTGCTGGCATGCAGAGTGATGTCTCTGTTATGGGAAAGTAACTTACGGGGAATTCCTCACCGCCTCACCATCTTCCTCTTGAGAGAAGCAGCTGGAGGCTGCTCTGCTCTGAAATGGGTGGGATGGGAGATGCTGGACTCAGTCACCCCTCCTCATGGACACTTATTAGGAGACTAGAAATGACTGTTCTTAGGGACTTGATCTGCTCACTGTGGTTTGGTTTTCATTCTGCGCTGCAAACACTTTCTCTAAGCCTCATTATAAATTATTTATTTGGCAAAGAAAGGATCACTTCCTTCTCACATGAAAATAATCAAAGGAAGCACACAAGTATGTATTTATGTTTGGTAAGCCTGAATCATTTATGCAGCTGCTGCTGCTGCTAAGTCACTTCAGTCGTGTTCGACTCTGCGTGACCCCATAGATGGCAGCCCACCAGGCTTCACCATCCCTGGGATTCTCCAGGCAAGAACACTGGAGTGGGTTGCCATTTCCTTCTCCAATGCAGGAAAGTGAAAAGTGAAAGTGAAGTCGCTCAATCGTGTCCGACTTCATGTCAAATCGTGATGCTATAAATAGAGCCATAGCACTCATCTGTCTCTGCTGGGCTTGACCTTGTGCTGAGCATGGACACACATTATCTCAGTTAAAACTCACAGCCTCCTTGGAAGGATTGGACTGTTATTATCCCCATTTTGCAGATGATAAAACCTTTGGAGGCTCTAGGCAAATCCTCACTATTATCGGTTATGGAACGAGGAGGATAATGCCTTCAACTCATCTTAGCCGCATCCTATACTAGTCTTTGGGTGAGTTACCTGAATCTCTGGGCCTCAGTTTCCTCATCTGCGTCCTTCTCTTCATGGTTGTTTTTGCTGCATAATCATAACAATCATCACGTCTGCAAGCAAATATTTTCGGTCTTCATCTTTTCCCCCAAGGATCTCTCTCAGGTAATTATGTGACCTCTGTAGGATTTTCTTTCGATGAGCCTACCATGTTATCATCCTTGTGGAGTTTTTCTAGGGTGAAGTTAACAATTAATTGCTACATTAATTGGAAGTTAATTGTTACATAATTTGGAAATTAGCAATTAATTGTCAACCGCCAGATTCTCTTTATAAATGTCTTTGTGTAAGATTTAAGTAATTCTCCAATATCACATGTATTGATTTCTAGTAGTTGCACGTAGTTTTCTATTTTTGCAATTTTTCTTTACAATTCAGTTGTATTTTCTTTGCACTGTATTATCTGAATCTATTAGTGAGTCATCATTGACTCAATGGAAATGAACAATCCATTGCATTAAACAATGGCAACTAATTTATAAGTGGCCGACTCATTAATGAAGATCTTCCTGCTTTGATGACTTCTGCTTCGATGTTCAGCTTGCATGTCTGGGCACTGGATGATCAAGTGTGGACCAGGAGCTTTCTCTTCTCTGTGCCCCCGGCCAGCAAGATCCTCCATCTTCCTACACGATGCTCCATGCTTTCCTGTCTCCATCCTTGCTCAGTTTTTTCCACCAGGAATGCCCTAACCTATTTCTCATATGTTATTTTTTCCATATAGTGTTTCCTAAACCTTCTAATCAGATTTATAGTAGCTTTCTTGCTCACTTAATTTTTCATTCTTGCTTTCCTTTATCCTCTGTAACATAAAATCAAAGATAAGTGCTTTAATGCGGTACCAAAGAAGTCATATATGTTCCATGTGGCTGACCTTTTCCATCACTGTCTGATATCTGATACTCCAATAAAAGCATAAGTCTCCTTAAAGAGACTCCAAAAAGTGCTACAACTTTGTGGCTGCACATTTATGACCTCTTACACTTTGTCTGTTCACAAGCTGACACAGACATGTGCACACAGACATCACGCACTGTTTCTGCTTGACTAATTCGTCTGGTGAGTGTTTCTCACACCGGGTTGGATACTCTAAACTCCACACCTGTATTACCGTAATTCCTCACAACGACCGCATTACCGCTACATACCGAAATGAATTCTCATGATTGCGGCGTGTTGGTCTCTCCACCACGACTTTAACTTCCTTGTGGGGGGAAATACTGGAGCGTACCTTTCCTTAAATCTCAGACACCCAGTAAAGCATGATGTATAGCAAGTGGTTTCTAAGATTAGTTGAATTAAGTAATGAATATGTATGAGCTTTTTGTTATAATTATGTTGATATAATTATGTTTAGTTGCAAACTCCTAAAAGGCAGAGACTGTACTCAATTAGCTCAGTGAGCGATACTCCCGGGTGAGGAGCGGTCCGTGTGCATCACCATACCCTCTGCCCTTGCTCTTCCTCCTGTCTCTCCTGCTTGCATAACCCTGGGCAGATCTCCGAGCTGTGAAGCACTCCCATCGTCTGTAAAGCGAGAGGACTGAGCTGGCTGGTCCACGGGAACCCTCCAACTCAATAATGCCATGAATCATTAGACAATATGTGTTTTACTGAGCATGAACTTTCCTTTACAATCACTTTTTTTTTTACTTTTATATACACAGCAATACGTTGAGCCTGTATTTTACATTCAAGAATAATCTTACATGTGTCAACATCTTTCTAGTCTAACACTTAATCCAGTAATCATTTTACTTGACTGATAAAGTGGATGCACCATCTTGGGTTGAGAAGTTTGAGATGCTTGTAAGGCAATGATTTATTTGGGGCACTGTGTTCCTTTCTTCTCAAATAGAACTTTTAAACTACTTTTGTCAGGTTGATCTCTTAAAATGCTTAAGTGTGACTACAATGTAGAAAGATGAAATGGTCCTCACCACAGAAAGGAAAAATTAAAGCACAACAGTTTCAAAATAGAGGTAACAGAGAAAAGAAAGGCCTTCAGGAAAGGCCATTCCTTCTAGTTGCTGCAGGACGCTCACAAGAACAAACTCTTCGCTTCAGTCCTGTCCAACCCTGTGACCCCATGGACTGCAGCCCACCAGGCTCCTCTGTCCATGAGGATTCTCCAGGCAAGAATACTGGACTGGGTTGCCATTTCCTACTCCAGGAGATCTTCCCAACCCAGAGATCAAACCCACGTCTCTTACATCTGCATTGGCAGGCGGGTTCTCTACCACTAGCACCACCTGGGAAGCCCTCTTATATGCATACGTGAGTTCAACAGGAAACTATCACAGATGAAACCACTTTTGTTGTTTATCTGGTATAGACACAGCTTTGGCAGATGTTATAAAAACTTTTCACCTTGAAGAAACAATATTTTCTGGAAGAAAATGTCAGTTTTTTGCTAGCATCTGAGTATACCAATGTATGGCATTTCATGTTACATAAATTCATTAGTACTATTTGGTGAAAAGAATGTAATTTTAAGGAAATGAAACCAATCTGCAAGTGAGAAATTCAGCATTATAAGAAGCAAAAGCAAGAGCAAGGAGTTCTGACTGCCACAGGAGACTTTAGAGCAGGTGAGGAGATGTCTCAGGTGACGTACAGTCATACGATCATGTAGAGGAACCCAAGAAAAAGCTGAAAAGGTCAGAGATTTGGCTGATTCAAATACATGATTAACTGTGAGAGTGATGGCTGAAGAGTTAAATTTAGACCAAGAGACAGATGCTCGCGTTCTGAAAGAAAACTTGAACATGAGGAAAGTTTCTGTGAAGACTGTGCCAAGTGCTTTGAGTGATGAACAGAAACAGCAAAGTCCTGACATTTGTTCTGATCTTTCAGAGGGAGCCGGGTGAAATAATGCTTCAGGAGGAAAAGCGTAACCAGAAATGAACCAAGGAACAAGAGAACTGAGACTCAAGGCATGGAGAGTCCTCAGTGGACACATCACATCCCTAATACACCCCATCAAGGAAATCCTTCATCAAATCGCCTTTTATTTCATCAGTACTCAGTTGCTGAGCACCCACTAGGTATACAGAATTATGTTGAGCATATCAAGAGCTATAAATATGCGGAGGCATCATTTTTGCCATTCAATTCTTTATAACACATTGAAGGGAAGGTTAAGACAAGCATAAGAGTCATGATAAATATCATGATAGGAGGCAGGAATGGTGAGCGGTGAAAATTAGCACAGCCTAGCACTTTTAAGAGGTACCTACAGCTGATTTTTTTTTTTTTTTTTTTGCGGGGGTGTAGTGGGAGGGCTTCCTAGGTGACTCAGTGATAAAGAATCTGTCTACCAACACAGGAGATTCAGGTTCACTCCCTGGGTTGGGAAGATCCGCTGGAGTAGGAAATAGCATCCTGCTCCAGGTTTCTTGCCTGGAAAATTCCATGAACAGAGGAGCCTGGTGGGCTACAGTCCATGGGGTGGCAAAGAGTCAGACGCGACTAAGCATGCATGCACAGCTGTTTATCAGAATAAATATTAGTATTTCTTTTCTGTTAGTGATATACTCAACTTCTCATTCAAAGTAAAGTCATACATAGATGTATTCTGAAGAAATTCTGGTGTGAACTGTGTTATATAAAAGGAGGAAATGGTGATGAGGGCCCTGACCATCCAGATGGCTTCAGAGAGCACTTCATTTTGCATTGTTTTTGATTTGTTTTCTTGTGTTGATGTAGTGGATTGCACAGATTCAAACCAAATATTTAAATAGACTCAAGAGGAATTGGGATTTCCCAATACTGAAAAAAGTCAAGAAGATGCAATGTAAGTTTTGAAGAGGTTCCCCCAAATAAGTTCATCTCTAGCTTTTCCAAAAGATGTCTGTAAGTTGATGTCCATTTCATCACTGGAAAATCTGGCACATTTGTTGTAAAGATCAGGGCTTCCCATGTGGTGCTAGTGGTAAAGAATCTCTTTCCAGGAGACATGAGAGAAGCAGATTCGATCCTTGGGTCAGGAAGATCCCCTGGAGGAGGAGATGGTACACTACTGCAGTATTCTTGCCTGGAAAATTTCATGTGCAGAGGAGTCTGGTGAGCTACTGTCCACAGGGCCGCAAAGAGGCAGCCACGATTGAGCAACTGAGATCACAGCACAGCTGTGAAGACCAGTCTCATCACTTATGAGCATGTATTTTATAACCTTAAATTCAAAACAAAACAAAACAGTACACATCGTTCCAATGGTGTGCCTGGTTCCCAGCAGAGCTAGATGTACGCATCCATCTTGTCTAAAGTTTATAGACTGCTTAATTTTCATCAACGATCAGCAAATTAGTGGATTCTGTGTTGACTTACATTTGAACCTAAAGGTTTATTTATTTACCATCCACATTAAGGAAACATTATAGAGAGCTTTTAAAAGAAAAACAAACAGCTTTGGGGTCAAAGGAGTAGAAAGAATCCCAATCTATCATTAGGCCAGGTTCAGCAAACGTTGCATTATGAACTAACAGCCCCTAAGGAGGACAGCTCCAATACTCCAAAGAAATACACCAATACACTTAATTGACTTAGATAGAAATCTAATTTCTTGATTGTTTATGGACTTGAGCCCACTGGTGGATGACAACGTGGTGTATATGTGTGTTTGTGACAAGCATGAAGGGATATCTCAGGTATTGACAATGAAATGAATACATTTTACCATGTACACCCACACAAAGACTGATAACCACTGGCTGTTGCTTTGCACTCATTCTCATTCAGACCAGGACATCATTAAGAATTACAC
Organism: Muntiacus reevesi; assembly: GCF_963930625.1. Classification (NCBI taxonomy): domain Eukaryota; kingdom Metazoa; phylum Chordata; class Mammalia; order Artiodactyla; family Cervidae; genus Muntiacus; species Muntiacus reevesi. Next base: position 3,267,298 of record NC_089252.1, on the reverse strand, counting down.
TTCTGCATATATGCAGCCTGTATGAATTTAGGGGTTTTTATAAATGTTGAATGCCCCAAGAATATAACAACATGGATAAAAAATTCTTAGCTATAGCCAAGAGGAAAAGAGAAGTGAGGAAACAACAGAGTCACCATATAATTTACTTCAAACAAACTGATGTTAAAGCTATCACAGTGGTGATGAGAATCAAAATCAAACACCTGGTATACGATTTATGAACGATATCTTCATGATCTTCTGCTCTAGTGACCACTTGAGGGCAAATGACTTTGAAAGATGAAAAAGCACATGTTAAAATCCCAGCAAACCAATAACCTTATTTGGCATTCTGAATAAATGCTTTCTCTTTGGTTGGGCATTACCATGAGTTACAATCCCAGAGACCGGTGATAATGAAAGGTCTTTGTTGTTTTTGTCTTCAAGAATCTAACCATGGTCATGTTCACACAATGAAAATAAATAACAATCTTGCTTTGGAATATGTTACAGTATAGCTTAAACATACAAAAACATAAATTTATAAAGCCTAGACCCTAAATTTGCTTCTGGGGTTCATTTTTGTTAAATATTGTATCCCCGTTTGCTTTAGACATTTGAGCTTAGTTTTTTTTTTTTTTTTTTTTTAAGGTAAAATGAAGGAAATTTGACTTACAGAGAGATGAAAACTGTCCTCCATAAAAATAGCTCTAAAGATCCTAAAAACTGAACTTCAACAGAATGATTCGTAGTTGCTGTTCATCAAGGATTTATTTTGGTTAAGGCTGTAATGAAGAGTTTTTTTCCCTTTAGCTGGAGACCACTATTTCATGGTTGTCATGAGTTATTTAAACAAAACTGCCAACCAAAATTCCCATAGTTCAGTCATGGAAGATTGCAAGGTATTATAAGTTAGTAGTGACCTTGGTGAATCCAAAAGGAAAAGAATCCTTTTAAATAAAGTGTTTGATATAGTCAATGCCAACATTTCTCCCCCAAATAATGTGTTGGTGTTACTTACGGGGCGGGTGAGGGGGCAGATGTGTTATGATCATAGCTGAACAATTTTAGCTCATCCATTTCAGGAGGTTGGGAAAATGGTAGAGGGGAGAAATGTATAAAAGGAGAAACAAGGAGAGAAATTTTGAAACAATGTTATCTTAATTTAAGGAAGTACATGTAATTTAAATTCACTTACTGTATCTTGGAAGCTATGCTACCCAAATTTACATAATATGTAGATCTAGGTGAAAACTAATACATCCTTAGACCAATACAAAGAAATATTTGGAGTCTTAAAACAAAAAGCTAGTATTGCAAAAAAACTGCCTGTAAAATTTCACCTCTGAGATCTTCCATATGCCTTTAAAAGGTAGAGGGTTCATAGATTTTGCCCTGAAAATTCCAACACTCATTGTCATACTGGGAGGAATCTGACAAATTCTTACTGTACCATCTGCTTGGATTTCTATAAGCTTAATTCTTCCCTTCTGTTTATAGAAAATATGTGTTTATAGCATGGAGGTGGGGGAAACACCTCCTTTTGGGCCCCTACAAGATAGGTTGGCCAGAAAAAAGCGAACACATCTAGCCAGTACAACAACCTATAGAAGTCCTCTCAACAGACTTTGGAGAACAAAATTGACAATTCATTCTGCAAAACACGTTCACTTTTTATTTATTATTATTCTTTACCCCATCTAAATAATCTCCTTGTTGTGAAAGTGAAAGTGTTAATCGCTTAACCAGGTCGGACTCTTTGCGGCCCCATGGACCATAGCCCGCCAAGCTCCTCTGTCTGTGGAATTCTCCAGGCAAGAACGCTGGAGTGAGTAGCCATGCCCTTCTGCAGGAGATCTTCCCAACCCAGGGATCAAACCCAGGTTTCCTGCATTTCAGGCAGATTCTTTAAGGTATGAGCCCCCAGGGACGCCCATCTCCTTGTTGTAATAGGTAATAAATGTGTCTGTAGCTCTTGTGTATTTCAGGACAATAGGATATAAGGTAAGGATTCTATACTGCGATATATGGAATTTTATCTGGTTTGCTCAATAAACACATCCACTGACAGCACCTATGTATTTTGACCCACATTTAAACCATTTTAAACACAGCTGTCTTCATTTAAAAAGAAAGCTTTTCTTGCAATGTACCGAGCATTGGCCCTATCTGAGCCTCTGCAGGATATATTTTTTCAGGGCTCAGAAGCTGGCAACTAGATGCCAGCCACCAGTTCAGTTTCCATTGGTACAAATACACAGTGAGGCTAAGAGTAAGTCACATTGGACTGCATAGCAGTAATTCATGTGCAGATATAAGATTAAATGATATAAATAAAAAGCCAGAAACTGTGATTAGCATTCAGAAGCAGGATCAGCAAATTTCAGATGAGATAAACCAATGTAGGTAATTTAACGACTGTTTAAAATACATTAGAAATACCTAGTTTCATCTCAGTGTAATTTGTTGGACATTTGATATTTGAGTCTCCTGGAGGAAATCTAAACAAATTACTATAAAAGTAGGATCAACAGGAATCAACAGTAATATATTCATAGCAAGCCCAAGTGCATGCATGCTTTTAAAATACCTTCAAGTTCACTGAGAAATCAAGGATTTTTAAATTTTAATATGTGTGTTGATTTGGGAAGGGCTATAAAAAAATGAATAGCCTGCCTCATTTTTCTAAACCATATTAACATTAACTCACAGACATAAAGCAAAAAGACTTAGTCTCTTTGTGAATTAATTAGTTCCATTAATAAGAAAGTCTTCAAAAGGAAGCTCACTCTTCCACAGTGGTTTTCACAAAATCCCGTGTTTCCACCTGGAAGATCCTCTGTGGTCCTGGAGGGCCGTCATGACTTGGCTCTGCCGTTTCCATGAAAGCAGGCAGGCATTGGAGGACGCACAGAAGCAGGAAACCTGAGCTGCCTTGTTGCCTATGTGTGACATCCTGGTCTCCACTCCTTAGGACAGCAAGTAATTCTTTTCTTGTTTTTTAACTGTAGGACTCCAAGAATGAAAGCAATCCTGAAAAAATAGTAAATTCTTATCGAAAGGTATGGGCTTCCCGGGTGGCTCAGTGGTAAAGAATCCGCCTGACAATACAGAAGCTGCTGGTTCCATCCCTGGTTCAGGAAGATCCCTGGAGGAGGAGACGGCAACCCACTCCTGTGGACAGAGGAGCCTGGAGGGCTACAACCCACGAGTCCAAAGAGTCGGACGACTGAGCGACTAAAGAGCAGCCACAATCTAAATGTACACGTGGGAGATGACCTCCCTGAGTTTAGGGAAGTATAGAGTGTTTAGACAACTTTCTACCATTACTAAATGGGAATACTTTGAGGGGGAGGACTTTTTACATTTCTACTGACATTATAGAAAATCCTGATAAGTGTAAGGGGCTTAGAATTTCTGGAAGCAAAGAATTCCCTTGGGGTTTTGTTTTTTGTTTTTAGAGAGAGAAGTGAGGACAGATGCTAACATGCAAATCTTCAACAAAATGGCAATGACCCTAACTAGTTAAGCATAATTTTACTGGTAAAGGGAGAGTTTTTAAGTGTTTTTATGTACTGGCTACATTTTATTGCTTTTTTTTTTTCTTTACAATAAGACAAAAATCAACAAATGTTGTTTGAGTTTTATGAACCCTCATAAAGGCAAGAGTGTATGTGTACACAAATATTTATACATTCCGTTTACACGCCTTATGTTTGTGGGATCTCTCCGTAACAGTAATGAATAAATCACATTTGCATTGGACCAACCTCTGAGGACTTCTGACTTACAGGCGCCATTGCATTAATGTCCATAGTGTCCTGGAAACACGGAGTGAGGATGGAGTGAGGATGCTAAGCTTTCCTGGTGGCTCTGCCACTTGAGTACCAAAGTCCAGAGAGGCTGAGCACCCGCTCCAGGTCTCAGCAAAGATTCACAGCAGGACACTTTCCACAGATCATCTTACCTTTAAACCAAAGAAGAAGAAAGAAAGGCACTGAATTCCAAAAGGCCAGATAACTTGATATAAATCCTCAAGGCCTCAGTTGTTCTGCATATGCGTATTGATTACAGTTTGAAAGAAATATTTCCTTATATTGTAAACTACAGAGCTACCTAGCTATCTCATTTGCATCCTGGAAATGAAAATACGTACACACAAAAGATTTCTGATTACCTCATGCAAGACTTTTAACATATCATAAATAATTGGGATTCCTGTGGAGTCTCTGAGTTTGTGCTTTTTTTTTAAATCTTGTTTCCTTCATTTGTCAAATTGAAAAAAAAAAAAATCAGAACCCGAAAGGACCATGACCCAGTGTCAGACCAGGAAGAAGAGAGGCCCCCGGTGTGAGCGCCTGTGTGAGGTTGTGGGTGCCAGGTGTCTCCTCCAGGGGTTTCTCTTCTCCCTCTTTGCACACTGTTTTTAGAAGAGGTCAGTATGCACAGCACACACCTAAGATTCGGAGAGTTGTGGTCCGCCTCCTCCAGGGAGCAGCGGGGACTGATATTTTTATTGATGAGATGTAATGCGACGCTTGGGATCAAACAGCAAAGCAGAATGTGCGCAAGTCTGACGCTCCATGCTTACAGTGCCTGCTTCCCACTCCTTGTTTCACGAACCACATGGGATGCACTTCTCACGTCTGGAGCCCAGAGACAGTCACAACACATGGCTATGTTAGTGACAGACTTGAGGGACCACAGACGCTTGGGGTCAGAAGCCCCTAGAGGTCATCAGATCACCTCCCTCTAACCAGAAGTGGACAGAACATCCTGAGCAGATCAGGGCCAACGAGCCCTCGCTGGGCAGCTGGGAAGCCAGGCTACATATGACGCCAAGGGACGAGGGCAGGTGTGAAACATAGAAAATGAGGTTACACAACATGCCAATCAGAAAACCAGAAAACAAAATTTTTGACTCATGATCTGTGTAATTAAACTAAAGTGTATTTCTGAATTCATGTATGGTAGTCCACAGAAAAATATTAAAAGGAAATATAATGTCATAAAATTACATTCAGGGGGTTCAAATCTTTGTGTTATTTAATTTTTGGATGTTCTTTTATTTAAACTACATCCTTTCACTCTACTTTGGAAACATCTTACATTATTTTATTAAGGAAAAAAACAAGACAATACCAAATTTATTCTGTGATCTTGGAAACTACAGTTTTCCAGCTTGAAATACTATCGAGGGTTCAGTTGCTCACAAGCCTTTCTTCCTTCTACTCTCAAGTTTGTGTAAACAAGAGCAGAAAGACACATCTGCACACTGACTCATGATTTGTTCAGTGTCTGGGGGCCCGGTTACAAGAGTTTGAGGCCACCAGTCTGCCTTCATGTGGGGCTTATTCAGAACATGTGCCCCAGGTACTGTGGGCTTGCAGATTCTTCTGGTCCAGTGAGGCTGTCTGATGGAGAGTGATGAGCGTGCTTGCATGCCACATGGCAGGAATAACCGCAGCCCGTGTCAGCACTGGGGGGCAAACAAATGAGCCCCAAGACGCCTGGTGTTCTCTGGTGCTCCTGTCAGCTTCTGCCTCTCCTAGGGACAGTACTGAATTCTGAAGTCATCCATCACAGTGACTCTGACCTTTGGGTGTATGCTAGACTGTTTCCATCATGAGATATGCGTTTTTTTCCCAAAGAAATGATCAGTGTCTCTCTGACTGATGTATTGATGTTTATGAGACACAAAGAAAAGAAAAATAGTCTAAAAAAACATAGTGTGCCTAGAGGTGGGCTTGGGGAGACCATCTCCCTGAGTTCTCCCCCAGTGGGCAGGGGCGAGACCCAGCAGATAGCCTCCATCCCTTGTGGGAGAAAAAATAGACACTGTGTGAAACTCACACATCCTGAATTTCTATTAACCCCTTTTCCAGGGCTTCCTCCCTGACTCAGCAGGCAAAGAATCTGCCTGCAGCTCAGGAGACACAGGAGACTCATGTTCGATCCCCGGGTCAGGAAGATCCCCTGGTGGAGAAAATGGCAACCCACTCCAGTATTCTTGCCTGAAAAATCCCATGGACAGAGGAACCTGGCGGGCTACAGTCCACGGGGTGGCAAAGAGTCGGATGCAACTTAGCGAACAAACACAGCATTGCACAATTCCTTTGCCACTGAAATTGAAACTACAACTAGACAATAAACTGCTTACATTGGACTATCGAAGTATCAATGACAGAATAACAATATAAAAGCACCTCTGTTCTTAAATCACCTCCCAAAACAAAGCCCAAATAGAATACATGAAAGAAACAAAATATGCTACAATTTAGTGTATTTCCATGAGACTCCTCTGCCATAGAGAAAATTAAACGTTAAATGGCATGGTTGTTGGCTGTCCTCAGAGAGGTCAAAGTGGAGGCCATCTGGACAGCAGGCTGTGATTCAAGGTAGGGTTTAAATGGGTTTGATAGAGTCTTGTAAAAAAGCCACAAGAGATCCTGCAGTTTTAATGGTAAGTGGCTTTGCATTGGAAAAATGCCCAGAGGCCGTGTCCGCAGCGTCTCTTACTAATGAGCGACAGGAGATCGATGGGTCAGCGGACACTCCCTGGGCGGTGTGCACAGCCCTAGGCAGCGGCTGCCTCTGCTGGGGACCCGGAAGCCCGGGGCCACCGCCAGCTCCTCCCAGAGATTGGCGGAGGTTCCCTTCCAGAGCCAGAGGGGAGGCTGGAGGGGAGGCTTTACGGGTCTTCGTCCCAACACTGACAAATGAAGCAGATATTCCCAGCCCTGCCTCGCACCCGGCGCAGGAAAGCCTGGGAGCGCGCGAGGAGCCGCGGGTGCCTCGGAGCAGCTCCACCCACTTGCCAGCTCGGCCTGCGCGGGCACCACGGAGGGCGCCTTGTTCTCCCCCGCCACCCAGCCTCTGGCCACCAGTCGGTCTAAACCCGCTTGCTCAAGCAGAGGTAGTCAAAGGCGTTTGGCTGGTCCCCGTGAATTGATCATCTCTCTAGTGGGGCGAGTCCTTCTCCAAAAACGGCTTCCTGGGGAGCCTCTGCCCAGCGCCCTATCCCCGCTCCACGTGGACACTGCAAGAGTAATCTAAATAACCCTCTGCTGCAACAGAAAATAAAAGGGGAAACGGCAGGACCACGCCAGGGCCTTGGGGTTAGAGTTATTTGCTTATATCAGAAAGAGTAACACAGAAACAAGTACCATCTGGGGAAGAAATAGGTCTGGTTTTCTCAAGACAAAGGTCATAAAGGAATGTTCTAGAAAAGGGAAAGAAGGATGAAAGGGAGGAAGCAGGGGCAGAAGGAGGGAGGCAGGCGAGCAGAAACCACGCAGGCGTTCTGAGCTCCTCCTGGAAGGGCGGCTGAGATGGGTGGGCAGCCCAAGCCCCCCGCGGAGCCTGGTGGGGCAGTGGGGACACGGGCTCTGGGACACCAAATCGGCGAGCACTCCCTGCTCCTCTCCCCACTGTGGGCTCTGCGTCCAGAGTGTTGGGAAGAGGCCGTTATTAATTGATCAGCTAATGCTCACAAAGTGTTTCAAGGACAAGAGACCCATAGACATGCTTACTAACATTCATTACTGTTATTAGTAAGTTAAGATGCTTTTTGAGGGCTTCCCACTAGCGCCAGTGGTAAAGAACCCTCCTGCCAATGCAGGAGACCTCGGAGATGGGGGTTCCATCCCTGGGTGGGGAAGATCCCCTGGAGGAGGGCACGGCAGCCCACTCCAGTATTCTTGCCTGGAGAATCGCCATGGACAGAGGAGCCTGGGGGTGGGTGGTGACAGTCCATGGGGTCTCAAAGAGTCAGACAGGACTGAGCAACTAACACTAAACACTTCTTCTGATGAAATCTGCCTCATCCTTAACCACTGCTTGCCGCCTTTTTCTACCACTGGAAAGAAGGTATTTTCAACACTTTTCAGTATTCTCTGAACACAATGGCAGGCTGCCCCTGCACCAAATATTCCGACAGCATCTCTGTGCACCTCACATGTGCTCCAAAATTCCACGGAGTTCCATGGCCTCGTTGCCTGACACTGGAATCCAGGTTTGAGCTGGCCCCCTCAGCAGTTGCCACATCTCCAAATTTTACCCGTTCCTCAAGGTCCATTCATGCCCTCCTCTATCAGACTCTTCCAGATCTTTCCAGAATTGTCTCATCCTTCTGTGGCGTCTGGCAAACTATTCTGTAAACCATTTTTATGTCACATGCTTTCAACTTTCTTGTTATCCCTGTTTCTGATACATCTCCTTAAGGCTTGGTCATTGATTTATCATAAAATACCTTACACACAGTAGGTTCTCAGTAAATATTTAATGATGAACTTGCAAAGTTCCAACTGCATTTACCCTGAAGAACTACTAGAATGATCTTTTTTCCTAATTTTTATTTATTTATTTTTTTATTTTTGGTTGTGCTGTGCCTTCGCTGCTGCCTGGGCTTTCTCGAGTTGAGGTGAGCAGGGGCTGCTAATTCCGATGCGCTTGCTTCTCATCGTGGTGGCTTCTCTTGTTGCCGAGCGTGGGTTCCAGGGCCTGCAGACTGCAGGAGTCACGGCACATGGGCTCAACAGTCGCGGTTCCTGGGCTCTAAAGCACAGGCTCGGTAGTCATGGTGCATGGGCTTGTTCCGTGGCAGGTGAGATCTTCCTGGACCAGGGATTGAACCCGGGTCTCCTGCGTTGGCAGGAGGATTCTTTACCACTGAGCCACCAGGGAAATCCTAGAATGATTTTTGAATCATAATCATACTAGCAGATCTGTAACATCCCAATAAAGGACTAATATTCTGAATCAAAAGTTCCCCATTTTTTATTCTACACGATAAAGATGACATATCAACATAGGCAACATCATATTGACAAAAGGATTAAAGGAGATTTCTAATAAAGTGGCAGACTGACTCCAAACACATAAAAACGCTGGGTTAAATGTAGAAAAGTTATAAAAATCACATCACATTTGGAAGAAAGGGGGATCTGCCTTGACAGGGAAATCCAGAAATAAAGAGAGAAGTCCAGGATGGGGTGAAAAGCAGAGAAGACTTCAAACAACCCCAAAGGTGCTGTTCCTGGGCTCTCTGAGCCCCACTGGTGAGAGGCATTGCTTTCTGCCCAGTGGGTTAGTCAGAACCAGTGAAATGTTACCAGCTGGTGCTAGAAGCAGCAAGGAAGCCTGCCACCTGGCCAGAACTTTGGATGGATGGGGAAAAGCATCTGGGAGAAATCAGAGCTCTCAGAGTGTGTTTGGCGTTGGTGTGCCAAGAGGGAGCTCTGACCTGAGAAATTACCGTCAGTGCTAAGCCAGGACCTCTGACACCGCTGGGGGCCCAGTGGGAGCAAGCCACCTGAGCAAAACCAAGCCTGGAGGGACACAGGACCACGGCGGAAGGAGCCGCCACCACCACCCCGCCAAGAAGATCAGCTCACGGTGAAGTGTTGCAAGCCACATGATGGAATGAAGGGAGAGTCAGCAGATTCAACCAAGAGGAGAATCAGGGCCCCTCAAGGAGCAAATATAATGCAGCCATGTGAACAAATGTTAAATAACATTGAAGATGTTTATAGAGATATTTAAAATAGAAAGATGATAAAAATAGACAAGTGCTCAGGGCTGGTGCAGTGGGATGACCCAGAGGGATGGGATGGGAAGGGAGGTGGGAGGGGGGTTCAGGATGGGGAACACATGTAAATCCATGACTGATTCTTATCAATGTATGGCAAAAACCACTACAATATTGTAAAGTAATTAGCCTCCAACTAATAAAAATAAATGAAAAATAAATAAATAAATTTTTTTTTTAATAGGATAATACTTTTTAAAAATCGGCATAGTCTTAATTGCCTCTCCCCACAACTTCATCCTTGGGCCAGGCTGCATTCAGTGACCTGGGTTTGGTCCCTGGGTTGGGAAGATCCCCTGGAGAAGGGAATGGCTAACCACTCCAGTATTCTGGCCTGGAGAATTCCACAGACTCTATGGTCCCTGGGGTCGTAAAGAGTTGGACACAACTGAGCAACTTGCACTTAACAACTTCATCCTTGAGCCAGGCTGCACTTAGGGACTTGCTCACCAAGAGTCAGATGAGATGTGAGGACGTCCGTGCACAGAGGAGAAAATACGGCGGTAGACAGGAGGCAGCCTTGGTCCCGTGGGATGGAAATGGAAAATTTCCTCCCCAACACTCAACCTCAGTCTGATCATGAGGAAACCAGCAGCCAAATCCCAACTGAGGGACAGCCTACAAAGTACCTCACCAGCCTTCCTCAAAACTGCCCCAGTCATCAAACACAAGGAAAGTCTGAGAAACCCCCACAGCCAAGAGGAGCCTGGAGACACAGAATGACTCAGTGCAATGTGGTATCCTGGATGGAATCCTGGAACATAAAAGTGAATTAGGAAAAAGTAGTGAAATCCAAATAAGTGTGAAGTTTAGTTGGTACGTTTAATAATGTACCAACATTGGTTTCTGGCTGTGACAAGTGTTTCAAGGAATGGAAGATAGACAGCAACAGGGAAAATAAGACTCTGCACTATCTTTGGAAATTTTCTGTCAATCTGAATCTATCCTAAAAAAAAAAAGTGATTAAAAAGAATAGGCAACGCTGACAGCCTTCAAATAGACTTCTGCAAAGATTACCAGTGAAACAAGTACAATTTTGCTGAGAGAAAATTTCTTAACAACACAATAGCTGCCAGAACAATTGAATAATACATTTGAAGCACTGAGGGAAAAATGAAAATGCAAAAATCTATATTCTTCACAAATAATCTCGTGAATTTGAGCAAAAATACGGTCATTTGCAGACAGAGAGCCACCAAGAGACTTTGCTATTTATGGACACTTAGGAGAACGGCCAGCTCCAGAAGACGTACCTCAGGAAAAAGGGAAGTGGGCTCAGAGGAAGGCGCTGAGTATAGGAAGCTGGGGCTGATAAGGAAGTTAACACATCTAAATAGGCGTTGACTGTAAATAATAATAATGAACTTGGAAAGCAGTAGTTAAGAAGATTTAACAAAATTAATAGACAACAGGTGGCTCAGTGGTAGAGACTCCGCCTGCCAGTGCAGGGGCCACCAGAGACACCAGTTTGATCCCTGGGTCAGGAAGATGCCCTGGAGCGGGAAATGGCAACCCCCTCCAGTATTCTTGCCTGGGAAATTCCACGGAGAGAAGAGCTTGGTGGGCTACAGTCCACGGGGTCACAAATAGTTGGACATGACTGAGCAACTGAGCATGAATGTAATACAGAGAAGAGGAGGTCAGTGGGAAAAAAACGCTTTTTATAATCCTCGGATTGTTTGAGAAGAACGCATGAAAGTTAACTATGTTTAGACTTCATTTAGTCAAGACTGCTTGTAAATATATGACGCCTGTCACTAAATAGGGCTTCCCTGGTGGCTCAGATGATACAGAATCTGCCTGCAATGCAGGAGACCCAGGTGTGATCCCAGGGTTGGGAAGATCCCTGAAGAAGGGAATGGCAACCCACTTCAATATTCTTGCCTGGAGAATTCCATGGACAGAGGAGCCTGGTGGGCTACAGTCCACGGGGTCACAAAGAGTTGGACTTGACCGAGAGATTCACACACACACACACACACACACACACACACACACACACACATACACACACACATCACTAAAGAATTAGAAATGCATTACTTAGGCTGAGAACCAGCCTGAGGCTGCTGAGAATTCAGCCTCTGAACCAGCCTTTAAGTCCGTGCAGCATTGGCCTAGCTGCTTAACCCTTCTGCACCACAGTTTTCTCATGTGGTCGGAAGAACCCACCATAGATACCTCACAGTGCTCTGGTGGAGGTTACACAGATGACTAAACTGCTCAAAGACAGTCAGCTCTTATCCATTATTAGCTCTTTTTATTGCAAACCTGAGCCAGTAAGGGAAAAAAGGAGATAGGAAGAAGGTGTTATGAACCCAACAGAACACAGGAAAAGGGGGGAGAGGAAGGCAGGAAAGAGACTGTTAAATTGAAAACATTAAACGTAATGAGGAGTTTTTCCAAATGTGTGTCAGTTTAACAATAAATCTAAATAGATTAAACTCATACCTTAGAAAATTCAGATGTTTAGGTTGAATAATAAACACAATCCAGCTACAAGAGCCTTATGGAAACACCCTTAACGTGACAGACAAAGACGGTGGAGGATGGAAAAAGGGCGAAGGCCAAGCTGGGGCAGCACCATCAATATCAGGTAAACTGGTATTAAGGAAAAAGCCAGCTACTGGGAGTAAAGAGAGTAGCACAGAGTAGAGCCTCGGTCAGTGCTCTCTACACAAACAGGTTGTGTATATACTAATATGCCCGGAGAGAGCAAGAGATGTAAGAAATCGACTAACAACTTCATGGACACTGGTCTCAAGGACACGGCCACTGGACTCAGCAGAGTGGAATGAACCACTTCTGGAAACAAAGGAGCAATTTTTCCACGTCTCTGGAATTTTCATTTACTTTTCATCTACTGCAGACCCATGGTCTCCAGATCAGTTTGAATAGCATATGCAGGGTCCAAATGTATAAAGCAAATCAAAGCACAGAGGTTCTTATCAGAGATGGGACAGGGAGGGGGATTAGATCTGTGTGGCCTTTCGTGTGGCATCTCCCATCCACACCCTGGACCCCTGTGGCATGGCCCCAGAACACGCTGGAGCAGTTGAAAACTACGAGCATAGGATATGAGCGATTGGATCGACACCACCTTGATGACGGGTGCAGTTGAGTCCCAACCGTGAAGTGGAATCTACTCCTTAAAGGATTCCCTAGGAGCGCTGTTTCCAGTTAAGGGACTGAATTTTTTTCTCTTGTCCAACAAGTTCTAGAAGTACTTCCTGAGTGAGAAATGCAGAAGTCAATCCTACACACACCTTCCTTGGCGATCTCCATGTCTTCCCGGTGTTGAATTGTCATGATGCCTGTGTGAGTCTGTGTGTGTGTTCAGTTCTATAAACTAACTATAAGAAGAACATTGTGTGAGTTGTCTATTTCTTTTCTTTTTTTTTTTTTATGAAAAGGGAGGGAGAGTCACGCAGGCTGGGATAAATACTAAGGAGAAGGAGAGGCTCTGTAGAAATCAATCTCCGGCGTTTATAGACTCCCAAATTATACTCCTCAAGAGGGAGCCTCTAGCAGCACTGTCAGTCATGATAAAGCGATCAGTCTGAGATTTATTATGAGTTTTCTTTTCATGTATTCAATGGAAAACGTCCCACAGGTGTGTTTATATTACCAGAGATAGATGAAGATTAATTGTGTGCCCAGGCGCTGAAATGCATTGACATATTTTCTAAGATTTAAGTCGTGTTAAGTCTAAAAAAAAAAAAACTGTCCAGAATCCTACATAGTGAAGGAATACAATATCCCCAAGGATTAAAACAAAAAGCAATCCAACCATCATTTATTTGAGAAATAGAAATTCAGCTTTCACCTCAAGTCCTAAGAATTATTTTAATTTGATTTGGAAGGTCCAAACAGAAGTCCTTTGAGGTTAAGAAGATACCCCATGACCTCATCACCCTCAGCTCTCCACCCAACACACTACACCTACTCCTGAAGTTTTCCTTTACTCTCAGCCTAAGATCCAAGGAAAGGGGACAGGTAACATCTGAATACAAGTAACTTCTACCAGAAAGAAAGTTAAGTTAAAATCTTTGGAGCTTTCATTTTCCTGCATTTGCTTGCTTTTAGCCAGAATACCAGAACTCCATCTAAAGCCTCTTCCCTTTGCAAGTGTCTAAGGGTTACACATATGGAACAACATTATCTTACATTGTGCAGGATTTACTTCTTCTGGTGGTGAAAAATAAAAATGCTTTGCAGAGAAGAAAGAGTCCCTTTCTGTTTTCATTATTTGGGGCAGGAGTTAAGGTGATGGCATCAGCAGATGGCTGTGTGTTGTGAGAAGAATTCTATCGAATCCAGCAATCAGCCCACTCGTGGTCAATAGAAAGAAGACATTTTTGTGTTTTTCTTTGTGAATTAGCTATTCAGTTGAGGAGGCTCCCAAAGGAGATGCCTATTCCCCAGGGCTGTAAGAAACACACCTTGGAAGAGCGTTGGTATCTGTCTCCATCAAGAATGAAGGAGGTAAATATCCCTACTATTCGCTGACAGCTGCACTGGCTGCTCCTGCAGCACATCCAGCTCACCACTGCCCTGAGGCCAGGCTGGACTCGGACAGAGACTCCAAGTCTTGTCAAGTGGAATCCACATGACATGATCTAGTATTTGCCAGCTAACCTTCACAAAATGGAAAATGGCTTGAAAGTTTCAAGGAAGAGAACTTCAGCTTTGAGATGATACAAGCAGGCAGGCAGATGAACCATGAAGAACTAGCAGAGGTGATCTGTCTCCTACTTCTTTTATGAGCTTTTCTCAGCCACATTGAAAGGGAAGGACTTAACTTCCATGATAATAGGAAGATAATAAAGAAGAGAGAGAGATTCCTTTTTCCCCTTTAACCTTATCCCGTTTGCTCAGGAGGCTCCTGTGAATGATTAGAGGATGACTGGAGCAACAGCAGTTATTTTGCAACCATGAAGTGTCAGCATGAGGAAAAAAATAAGCAAGCAGAGAACAGTGGAAAGGAAGGAAAGAAAGAGCCTGGGCCCTTGCCAGAATCACAGAGCTATTTCATCCTGTAAGATATTATTACATAGGTTGTTTAATACCTTCATCGCTTTATTTTCAGCCAAATGATACTAACTGATAGATTTTTATATCAACAAAATAATAAGAAGTGTTGCTTTCTGAAAGAAACAGATGACTGTGTTTCCTTAATCTGAAATTTGTGGTTTATAATTATGTAAATACATTATTCTTTAAAAAAAAAACTCATAGCTGCAAACTTTAGAAACTTAGAAACAGATCCCTTTTATATGCTTAAAAGTTTTTCCCCCCAAAAAAACAGCTGAGAATTTAAATAAAAGAATAAAAGACACATATTCCTGTTAGTTTACTTGTACAAATGATTGATAAAGGAAGATGGACATTTAATAACAAAAGTTCAATAAAATCTTTACATAAAGGTTTGAAAACAATGTACAGTAGATTTGAAGAACAAATATTATAATTTAATTAAATATAACTCTTGGTGCATTTCTCCTGCTTGGTGCATTATGTAACTCTATGAATTTATTTGTTTCTTAGTTATGACTGCTATTGAAATAGACTGGTAAAATAAACTGAACTTATGAATATACATTTGAATTGCCATATTAAAAAACTGAAACCAAAGATCTCAAATATAATGAAGCATTTATTGCTCTTACTATGCTTTTATTAATTTTCTACTATTAGCACATATGTCTTTAAGTAACTGAAAATATTGTTTTAAATATGATAGCACATGATTTATAATTAATTTACATATTGAGTAGATCCTTTAAAACTTTTACTGGTAAAAAGATCACATGCCTGGGACTTCCCTGGTTGCCCAGTGATTAAGACTGGACCTTCCAGGGCAGGGGTGGGGTGCAGTCCCTGGTTGGGGAACTAAGATCTCACATGCCTCACAGTCGAAAGAGCAAAACATAAAACAGAAACTACATTGCAACAGATCCAGTAAAGACTTTAAAAATGGTCCACATCAAAAAAAATTTTTTTTTTAATCACATGCCAAATTTTGAAAATTATTGTGTCTCATTTACCAGTAGATTTATCATTTTGACATGATTGCCTGGCCTAGTCACCTGTCATTCCCTTGGCCTGGCAGAGAGGTTTAAATACAAAAGGCCTGCATTTTTCTCATGTGTTCCAGCACTGGAATTTGGGGGGACATGTTAATTCTGTTATTCTCCTGTTAGCATCCTAGGAGCATCACTTTAAAGACAAGAAGGAAGCTTTCAGAATGCATTTCCCATACACACACTGCCATTTATAAAATAGATAACCAGTAAGTACCTACTGTATAGCATGCGGAACTCTACTCGATACTCTGTAATAACCTATTTGGGTAAAGAATCTGAAGAATTAACATCTGTATGTGTATCACTGAATCCCTTTGCTATACACCTGAAACTAACACCGCACTGTAAACCAACTGTACTCCAATAAAATGGAAAAAGGAAGAGTGCATGTTCCATTTTCTTATCCATTGCCCTTAAAATGAATAACAATTTAATAATCAACAGTAGAAGAATATAGCATGAGTATTTACCCAACCCTTGGATGAGACTAGGATGAATATCATCTCACCTTACATTTAGCCAACTCCTCACATATAAAAACTGAGGACCAGATTTCGTAGGAGTTACAGATGAAACAAAAACTTCCAGATTTCAAAAACTGATCATTCTCACCTGATTAGCAGGAAGGCATTTGGTTGAGGAAAGAAATCCATCAAGTTCTAATAAAAGCCATAAGAAGCTACATGACGAAGAAATGACTCAGATGAACATTCTTTTTAAAAAGATGAAAATTTGAAAATGGAGTCTCGGGTTTTCTTGGCATTAAGCAATAGGTCCAGTGAGTGGATAGGGTTTGTGGAGTGCTTCTGGATGAATAATACCTCACCTCTCTTCTGCTTGATGGTAACAGATTCCCAAAAAAGGCCCCATGAAAATGGCCAGAAGTGCTCCTGGCAAACTAGTCCAATTTTCAGTTAACTCAATTACTGAAGAGGAAGTGGGTCACTCTCTTCCTCAAATTAACCTTTCTACCAGAAACCCGGTTTAGTTTTCTAATTGTTTTTAAATTACTATAATTTTTAAAATGAGCCATGATTTCCTTATAAAAGCTCTAAGACAGGAGAAAGCAAAAATCAAGTTCAAATATTTACCGTTTTGTCATTGAGCTGTTGAAAACCCACTTCAATTAATTCTTATCTACTCTATTAAAATAGATTAAAATCTACTGCTATTGAGCAGCGGAGTTCTGCAGTCTGCAGGAAACATAGACATCAAACTCTAAGTTCAAGTATAATTTGAATTTCTGGGTTCTTGGGCAGGCCACTTAACCTCTGGGTCTGTAAAAAGAAAGGGGACTGCTGATCTACCTCCCAGGGATAGTGGGAAGATTAACTGATTAATAATCATTGACTACTTTGAAAGTATAAGGTGCTATGCAAATACTATGAAGTATTATTATTAAAGTTTCACTTAAAATCAGAGCTTACAGGGATAATAATTCTTAATGTAAGAACATAGTTAATATTCCAGAATGAATTCTTTAACATCATTTAGATCATAAAGAAGAACATGCAGCTGAATATTTTGATGCTATTGTCAAATACGTAGAGCAATAACTTGCCGTTTTATTTAAGGGAGGACTAGCTAACATTTAAACTTCTAGAAAAGATGAGAAAAAGATAAGTTTTAAGGTCTTTTCCAAGTCCAAAAAACCTTGGGGACAGCTCAATTCTAAACCATATAATTTTATTTGGATTGGTCAAGTTCTAAGTGAAAAAAAATTTATAAGGTCTTCCTTAAATGTAAGATCTGATAAAACTCCTAGGGGGAAACAGGGAAAATGTACCTTGACCTTGGCCTTCCCAATGATTTGTTAAATGTGATACCAACAACACAAGCAACACAAGTAGAAATCACCAAGTGGTATCACATTAAAAATCTTCTGCACAGCAAAAAAAAACAGTCAGCAAAATGAAAAGGCAACCTATGGAATGGGAGAAAATGTTTGCAAGTCGTGTATCTGATGAGGGGTTAATGCTCAAAACAGGTACGGAACTCATACAACTCAACAACAACCAAAGAATCATCATCATCAGATTAAACACGGGCAAAGTACCTGGAAGAGTTCCCTGTAGCCCAAATGGCAAAGAATCTGCCTACAGTGCAGAACAGGGCTTGATCCCTGGGTCGGCAAGATCCCCCGGAGAAGGGAATGGCAGTCCACTTCAGTATTCTTGCCTGGAGAACCCCATGGGCAGAGGAGCTTGGAGGGCTACAGTCCATGGGGACCCAAAGAGTCGGACATGACTGCGTGACTAATGCACAAAAAGAACCTGAAATGACACTTTGCCAAAGACACACCAGTGGCCAGCAAGTACATGGAAATGTGCTCAACGCCACTGGTCATCAGGCAAACACAGGCTGATACCATAATGAGACATCCCTGGTTGTTACCAGGAAGACAAAAAATCATGAATGTCGGTGAGGCTGTGGAGAAAACAGAACCCTTGTGCAGTGCTGGTGCGAACGTAGGTTGGTGCAGACGCTAGGGGAAACAGCACGGCGTTTCCTCAAAAACTTCAAAATAGAGTTACCCTATGATCCAGCAATTTCACTGCCAGGTATAATACAACTGAAGGAAAAGAAATCACTATGTCAAAGAGGTATCTACACCCCTATGGCCACTGCAGCATTATTTAAGAAGCAAACCAAATGTCCATTTGATGGATGAATGGTGAAGAAAATATAAAATATCTGTCTATCTAATTCAACTATAAGAAAGAATGAAATGCTGCCATTTGCAACAATATAGATGAACCTCAGGGGCATTATGCTAAGCGAAAAAAGTCAGAGAAAAAAGTATTTTATGATCTTTCTTAATGTGTGCATGTTAGTCGCTCAGTCATGTCTGACTCTTTGCAACCCCATGGACTGTAGCCCACCAGATTTCTCTGTCCATGGGATTCTCCAGGCAAGAATATTGGAGTGGGTTGCCATTCCCTTCTCCAGGGATCTCACTTACATGTGTCTCTAAAAGAGCTGAACTCATAGAAATGGAGCATAGAATGGAGTTTGCCAGGGGGTCAGAGAACTGGGAGAGATTTGGTCAAAGGGCACAAATTTTCCATTATAAAATGAAGAAGTTCTAGGAATCTAATGTACAGCCCAATGGCTATAGTTAACAACACTGTATTGTTCACATAAAAGGAGCTCTGAGAGTAGGTCCTAAATGTTCTCATCATAAAAACAACTGAATGGCAATTATGTGAAGTAGAGAATGTGTTAGCAAACTTTATTGTAATAAACATTTGATGATATATGTATAGTAAGTCATCACAATGTCATATGTTAGTTACATCTTGATAAAACTGGAAAAAAGTGATGAAGATAAAGAGAAGCTTCCTATATGGTAACTGTTGCTTTTATTGCCTGAGTATTTAAATAATATTCTGTGAATATTGTCTATATATTATATTCTATGTCTATATTATGCTTGAGTAACATTCTATTATTTTATATATCATTCACTTATAAATTGTATTATACTTCAAAAATATATTTCAGAGCTTATATTCTTAAAGCACAAAAATAGTATTCAAAATTTAAGATACAAACATTGGAAAGGAGAGAGAAAAATAATAGAAGATCTGTTTATTATTGCAGCAATACTTGTAGCATTTGTGTATCAATTTATATTTTACTAATCACATTTCAAAAAGTCTCGTTTAATTACACATTATAGTCATCTGTGAGCCTCTTAGCAACCAGGGTGGAAAAAATCAGTCAACTAAAAAAAGGAAGCTTATGAATTTTCTTGGCCTCTTTCCTGAGAGAGCATGTTAATTGGACCTTACTTTAATAACTTTAGGAAACATCTAGTGTTCGCCTTTATTAATATTTTGTAAAGTAACAGAAACTGTCTTCCTATGGACTTCTGCTGATTCATTTCTCTGTTTACAGAGCTTCTATCTTGAAATCCTAATTCAGGGATAACAGGTCTTTGAGAACATAAGCTGATATGGTCCAGATAAAAGGAAAAGCACACCTCAAATCTTTTCAGTGTATTGAATGCTCATGCTAAGAGTTAATGAAATAGAACATGCCTGAGTGTGTGTGTGTGTATACGTGGGTGAGCGCTCATGTGTTCCAATCAATTAAATAGGGAACTTTATAATTAGAAACATTAAAATTCAGGTACTGAATATGGAAGTAAATGTCAGTTATTACAAACATTTAAAAACCATAGGAAGCAGGAGTAGTTTTTATTCACCTTTATGTGCGATGCAACATACAGAAAAAGTAAATTAATGTTTGTGAGATGAAATAGTGGACCTGGTGCTTGGCAGATATTTTCTCATTGATCTTCCCAGAAATAGTCTCATGAAAAAATTTTACCATTTTACGAAAGAGAAAGCCATGGTTTGGGAAGGTTAGGGACCCTTGACGGCATTGCTATAACATTCCATTCTGCCACCCAAACACTATAGCTCCTTTTTATTTTGTATAAAATCGAACCACAGTCATCAGACCCAAAGATCAATATTGTCTCAAGTGTGGATTTCAGTCTATGACTTCAATGTTTTCAAACAAAATTCTTAGATCCATTTGTTATGTATTCTTACATTAGTGGTACCTGTTCCTTTTTGCTAACAGGAAAAAAATTCCTGATATTCTCTTATGGTTTCATAGATGGGCAAATAGTCTTAACTTCAATTACATTTACTACATCAGAAAACAGAATATTCTTGATTTTATCCTTTAGACATAACCTAATGACAGACCAATATTGAAAGTAAGCAATTGCCTGAAGTCCATTTCAATTCACAGCATCCAATATGTCTAGTATAAAATAATAAAGTGTTCCTAGAAATATTAGAAGAAACACCATTATTTAATTACCATAAGGCCTTCCGGGACAGAAATAAAACATGATTTACGTGGAAGAGCAAGGGGGTGGAAGGGGGGAAAGATTGAAAAGATATTATACAGATGAAACATGAAATGCTAAGAGAAAAGAAAGCAAATTGTGGACCAGTGAGCAAAATGATAGATGAAATGCTAAAATAAAATAAAATAATAAAAAGGAAGAAATAAATTCTACAATAATATTCTGTATTATTGAGGCTGAAACAAATAGTTGAAGCATAAAGGGGAAACAACGTTTCAGAGATTCAATAAAGTAACGTTTTTCAAAGTGGACAGGAGGAGAAGTCATGGAATAAGTGTTTTAATTTTTATTTCTCATAAGACGGCATATTCCTTGTAGAGAATCAGATGAGTTAAGAAATTGATTTAGTCATACAAGCCATTGGGTCTATAAATGGATGACCTAGATGGCTAGAAACAAAATAATAGATATACAAGCAAGATCTATTCAATGGGAGACTGGTTAAGAAAAAAAAATTTTAAATGTGCTTGATATCCTTTGTAATGAAGTAATCAAAATTTGCCATAAAACGTCAAATGTTTTACCATATAGTTTTGAGACTCACCCTTCAGAAATATAGATAGCCCATGGTTGGAGATATTTTTGTTTAGTTGTGACGGACTCTGCGACCCCGTGGTCTGTAGCCCATCAGGCTCCTCTGTCCCCTGCATTTGTCAGGCAGATACTGTATTGCTGGGTCTCCAGGGTAGTCAGTGGCTGGAGATGCCAGATCAATTGCAAAAGTTTGGATATACACCAATAGACACAGCAAGTTAGCATGCAAATTCACTTTATAAAGAGCTTCAAAACATTACAGATTGTTTATGCTGTGTGTGGCTTAGGTCGCTTCCTCTCCCTGTGAAAACATTCCTTTCTTTGTGTTAACCTGAGTCTTCATATCTGCATTGTTTTATGGGATTCTTAAATGCATTACAAAGTTGAGGTTTTGGACAAGTTGGTATCTTATTTCCCTTGGTGACATGATGAGAACAATAGTTATTTGGGACTTCTCTGGCAGTCTGGTGGTTAAGACTTCACCTTCCAGTGCAGGGGTTGTGAGTTTGATCACTGGTTGGGAAGATAAAATCCCACAGACCTCAGGGCCAAAAAACCAAAAACGTAAACAACAGGGGCAATGTTGTAAAAATTCAATAAAAACTTTTTTAAAAAACAGCCCACATCAGAAAAAAAAATCTTTAAAAAATAAGGCTAATTATTTCATTTGAATTAATATAAGTAATTGGGGCTTCCCTGATGGCTTAGCGGGTAAAGAATCTGCCTGCAATACAGGAGACGCAGGAGACGCAGATTTGATCCGTGGTTCAGGAAGATCCCCTGGAGGAGGAAAATGGCAACCCACTCCAATACTCTTGTCTGGGAAATTCCATGGACAGAGGAAACATGGAGGGCTATGGTCCATGGGGTCACAAAGAGTTGGACACAACTGAAGTGACTTAGCACACACTCATGCACCTCTTGTATGTCAGTCTATTCTCTAAATATCTAAAACGAAGCTGCTGTCCTGTGTGGAAACATTCCTTGTATCTGTGGATAGGGCTAAGCCCACACCCCTCAGCTGGGCAGCCAAGCCCTCCCGTTCCCCCACACCTAGGGCTCTGGATCTCTGTATCCAGCTGTGGCCGGCTGGCTCAACACCGCCCCCCAAGAGGGCAGCTCTCTCAGACCAGGGACATTTATTTGAGTTCTGTTTTTCAATAAAGCTGTGAGGTTTCTGTTTTTTGTTTTTGTTTTTTAATAATCTTTAAGTTTTAGATAAGGGTCTCACTTCTTGAAAGTTTCTGAGCAGGATGAAATTGAGGGGGAAAAAAAAAAATTAGCCGATCAACAAATAAGAAGAGACAGCCCCAAACTGAAACCTGTTATGTATGAGAAATTTATATTTGACAAAAATGGCAATCCAAAACAATGAGAAAAAAGGATTATTTGATAAATGATTAGCCAGTTGAAGGAAAAGTACAGAAGTAGCTTGCTCTCACAGTATACACCACAGTAAATCTCAAACAGATCAAATTAAGTAAAATAATAGAATAACAATAATAATAGAAGAAAATACATACAAAAATATCTACATGACCTCTGGCTAGAAAATAAATTTCCATTAATTAATAAAATTAGCAAATTTTCTAAATTTACTTTATAAATTAAAAAAATAAATCACAAAGAAAAACATTACTAAACCGATTATACAAAAATATAAAACTTCTGTATATCCATGTTATAGCCTTCTCTAGCAAATAATGGTCAGGAAAATATTTTCAACAAACTGATGGACAATGATATCTAAAGAGTTTTAAGAGCAGATCTAAGAAATAGATTCCAAAGGAAACATGTTCAGTGACAGAGAATGTTAATGTGCAAAATATGACATATAAATATTCAATAACTATATTGAAAATGCTAAATCTTATTAAAAATCAAAATTTTCAAATTGGAAAGCAAAATAAAGGGTTCAGTCTTTCCAATCCACCTCATTAGTCACTTGAAAATAGAACTGAAGTTATATAATTCATATTCTTTGAGCCCAACAATTCCATTCTAGAAGTGTTTCTCAGGATATAAAAAAGAGATCCTGTTAAGCACCTGCTCTCAAAGATATTTGTTACAGTGTCCTTTTTTAAAATCGTGGAAAATTGGAAGCATCCTCTATGCTCAAGTAGAAGACTGATTAATTACAGGTTCGACAGCGCCATAGCAGCCGGGAGATGGTGTGGGTACATACTACTTAATGACGAGGGGAAACGCTCACATGTGATGTTTAGTGAATGCATAAACCACATAAAAATCCACATGAAAGTTTCCAGAGAATAGGTCAAGAAGGTGATGCCGCAAAATTGTCCACAGTACTTATCCTTAGGTCAAGTGACTGCAGCCATTTCTATTTTCTTTTCTTTATAGTCATTGGTATTTTCCAAATTTTCTGTGATGAAGATGTGTTAATTTTAGAATTAGAGTCAAATGATGAGTAACTTACAATTATAATACTTAATGTTAGTGTGGGTGCAGTGAGCCGTGAAAGCTGGTATTCTGTGGGCGGGAGGAAGAATGGGTAAAACCGCTCCAAACAGCAAAATAGTGAGACTGTCTTAAAGGCAATCATGCCCATCGAATCAGGGACTCTAACTTTAGAAAGAGAGCCGAAGCATATAATAAAAGTGCTGTTTATTAGACACAAGATTTCTATACCTAAAATTAAGGAAAATATGACTATACTTGAATACACAAAGTATGAACCTTCATTAATCTCTAAATTCATAAATAAAGTTAAATGTTTGTCTACTTAGGCAAATAACAAGTGGGGAAATTGTGTGATAAATATCTTATTTTTTTAATGCATATCCATATATTTATATTTCATAAGCAAATATTTATATATTAATATGACTATATATTGTACAAAAGATATGTGTGTTTTGCCGTTATATTTATCACATGCATGCTTAACCCCTCAGTCATGTCTGACTCTCTGCAACTCCATAGACTGTGTAGCCAGTCAGGTGCCTCAATCCATGTGATTTCCCAGGCAAGAACACTGGAATGGGTTGCCATTTCCTTCTCCAGAGAATCTTCCCGACCCAGGGATTGAACCCACATCTCCTGCATTGGCAGGCGGGTTCTTTACCGCTGAGTCACCTGTGAAGCTCATCTCTATGAAGACAAATATTCAAAAATAACCTCTATGTCCATGAATAAGCAGGAATTACATAAACTTTGATCACCGATGCTGCAGAATATGCTTATGGTGTATGTTAACTGGGATAGAAATTTTCCTAGAGAAGGCAACCTCAATTAAGCAAAAATTTTGAAGTGGAGAAAAGACTCAAGGAAACACAGGAATATGCTAGGTGCATATTATGGAAATTTTTCTTTTATATCTTTATATCTGGGGATATTTCCCAGTGTTTCCTCAAAGTGTCCTTTTGTAGCAAAGAAAATCTATTTAACTTTTTCAAAGTCAAAAGAAATATTGAATGGAGTAAAAAGAGAATTATTAAATAATTTTAACTCTGAATCTTAAGATTCCAGCACATCTCAAGTACCAGCCCAGTTATCCTGACCATTAATTTTTTCAGAAGGAATATTTTAACATTTTTTCCTTGTCTCATTCTTTAATTAGTATGATATTTATGCATCAATTCAGATGTTTACCTCAAAGAAAACCAGTGAAGATTGTTTCATTACACATTTTGTGATGAGAAGGGAAATTTGCCTTGACAAGCTGGCAATAAATCTACTTGGAATAAGTAAATCGTTTTGGGTGACTCATATACACCAATGTGCCCTTTTGTTGTGGGTAATCCTTCTAAAAAGCTTCTTGAATGAAACAACCATTTACGACATCAAGTCACTAAATTACACTCTTACATACAAACTGGTGGAAAGGAAATAAAAGCAACCCTCTTCAATCCAGGTGAAGAAAGATTTGGAGAGATGAAAGATCCATCAAAAAGGAGTTTTGAAATGAACGGTACCCACAGGCTTACGAAATCTAGCCACAGACAAATCATTCCAATCCTCTGTAAGATTTCAGCAAGTTAAGAAGGAAAAGACATCCCCAGTCATTGTCTGATTGTACCAAATATTGACAAATACCATTTTCTTCTGGTCATGGTTCTGGAATTAGGGACAAAATTACTGTAGAATCACAGATGTTAATGAGAAACCTGAGTTACTAAAAAATGCACCACCTACACCTATAAAAATGGATACCCATTTATGAAATTATGAGGAATATTGGAAAGAACAATTGTTGACGCTGATGAGCTGATTTGTAGTTCCAGCTCTGTGACTGACCAGAAGACTTTCGAGAATCATCAGATCTCTTTCTTCTCCTCAACTGTATATCGCAAAATGTGATTTTTGACACTCAGACTCAAAAAGGAAAATAAATAAGCCCTATGTAAACAGAGAGAAACCCTGTAAACTGTAAAGAGTTTTACAAAGGAGTGACATTTTATTAGTGCATTGAACACAGAGTTTCGTAAACGGCCAAGCATCCTGCATTGGGGATGTAAAACGATGGTTTCAGAATCTCAGGCATGCCTTGAATTCATCTTGAAATTACAGTCAGAAGACTCATTGCACCTCCTGGAGCAGTCCAGCGTAAACACTCTCTCCAGGACTCACCTGGTCATCCACTAAGACAGCTGCCCCTAGAAGACCCACCCCTGACCTCCTGCTCTCCCGAGGTCCCATCAATATTGAAAGGAGATCTGTAAGGCACACATCCTAATGATTCTGCAGCCATCTCAGTCCTGACCCAGAGAATCTCATCTGACATTAGTAAGAGGCCAATTGTTTTTTAATTTAAAGCAATTAGAAAGGAGGGTGCCACCAAACACCATTTGTGAAGAAAGTATCACATGAGAATGGCTGAAGAAATGCAGGCTGAGCATCGGTGAATTCTAAATGTGCTTCTGTGCATAACTAGCCCGAAAATGCCTGAAAATCAATGAGTTGGAAAGGAAAGTTATTATATCTGTCCACAGTAGTGTGTGGCCATAATTGTAATTGTTCCCTTTTAAAATACGAATCCTTTGAGCTTCCTTTGTAGTAACTCATCGTGTAACTTCACCACAACCCTGAGGGCTGCACTGGAACTCAGAAGACAAAGCCATCCACTGGGTCTAGAAACCAGGAGAAGGAGCTACGTGTCTGATTAGCAAGAAATGAAGCCCAGAAAGGGCTCCCTGTTTTTCTTCTTCTCTCCCTTTGTCTCTGCCTCCCTCCTTCCTTTATCCCTCCCCTTCCTTCCCTTTTCTTCCTTTTCCGTCTCCTTCTTTTATTTCCTCTTTTCTTCTAGCATTCAATAATACTACTTCCATGTCATGCTTATGGGAATATAAAAATGAAACAGAACTACCATATTTCTAAGTATAATACAAAACTTTAAGAAAGGAGAAGCACCAAATTTATTATGTGTTTTTCAGAGGCTTTCAGAAATTCTTTCTATGATATATATCAAGGAAAATATACAAGAGTGCAGGGAATAGAGGAATTTGGGGCTTTTCCTAAACTGGCAAAGAGAGTGACTTAATTCAGGGCCAGTATATATTTAAATTCTACAATTTAAAAAACATCTGTTCCCTGGATAATAGCAAATAAAATGAAAAAAGTGATGGCTGGGTTCAGGGGTTGGTATACAGGGGATAGGAGTAAATATGCTGAAAAGAATACAATATCATATACCATCTGTACATTTTAGTGCGGTAACTATTTTAAATATACATGCAGGCAAGAAGACTGGGTTTGAATTGGATTTCTTTTTTCACAAATGAAAAGTTTTCTACCAGGGGGTCCCAAACAGTGTGCTAGACCTACTGGGAAATACAAGGATGAGTAAGAAAAGGCCTCCAACTTCAAGACGCTGATATTCTGGAGAGGGAGAAGAGGATTTCTCTTCTCACGCGGAAAGTGTGATGAACACTGGAAGTAGCGCAAGCAAAGAGGAGCCCGGAGCGCAGACATACGAGGCTGGGACAGGATGAGAACTGCGTCCTGGCTTCTGGGATGGGTGTGGGAAGATTAACGGGGACTTCACAGAGGTGGGAAGGGAAGAAAGAGAACCATGGGTTTAAGGACGAGCAGAAGCGCAGGTGAGCAAGGGTGGACCTGCCCACACACGCAATGCTGGGTGGATGCAGGAGAGGCCAGCGCAGAACTGGAGACCCCAGAGTGGGGGAGCTGGGTGGGCGGAGAGCCGCTCGTCACAGGGATCAGGCCGACGCTGCCAGCCGCAGCTGGTCCTCTCTACCACTGCCTAAGCCTGTTTGTCCTCTGGTCCAACACAGCTGCAAACATCAGCGCCCGCAGGGACCCGGCTCCCCTGGGATCCCTGTGGTGGGCAGTCCTCCGCCTGTGTTTAAGGTCTGAGGTCATCCTGGAAGGTCACGGGCGTGGGATGATGTGCAAAGTGACGCTGTGGAGCACATCACTGTCCCCTGGGGCCAGTCACTCGGGACAGGCATAGCGTGTATCTCTCACTAAAACATGTGCACTCCTTCACCTGTGTCCTCCTTGTCTGCTAGCGCTCCTGCCGTGACACTACTCTCGGAGATTTCTGGATCTGCAGCTGTTAGGCAGCTAGTCACAGAACAAAAGCATCGCCAGAGCCTTGCTTATTTTGAACTCGGCAAGACCCCTCTTCCGCTGGATGGCAGAGCCGTGCCCCCCAGCCAGCCTGTCTCCTTCTGCGTGGGCATCCCTCAGTCACAACAGTCGACCATGTGGTCCCTATCTTCTGGGAACGTGCATGCTGCACGTTCATTTTAATAGTGAACAATGAAGAAATTGCAATTGTTTCCATTCACACATAGTTTAATGAGGATCTTGGGATAATAGCAGCAGTTGCAAGAAAATCTAAAACTTTTCAGTTACAGAAAAAGCTCCAACACGTGGGTAATTATGTCCCAATTCAGAGTCTTTCCAGAAGAATGAAACAACATATACATAGTTTTATTTTGTTTTGTTTTGTTCTGTTTTCTCCCAGATCATAGCAGAGGAAAGGAGAAAAGGAGGGGGGAAATAATACCCTGACTAGGTATGAAAAACTGATTGTGATGGTAATAAACGATTACATCATGTATCACCATAGCAACTCAACTTATAAAATAACAATTATGTTAGCAGAAGTTATTTGAAATAGCTTTCTTGATAGTTGATATACAATCCCTGTGAAAAGATGAGACAGATAAATAGAAAGATTTGTTCTTTCAATTGAGGTTTGATTCACATTTGTCTCTGTTCTTGATTTTTCCCTATTATACTCTGAACTTCTTTAGAGGGAAGAAAGATCCTTTTGTCTCTTTGATGGAATAAAAGCAATGCTTAAACCTTTCTCTCTACCTTTCTTGGTTTTGGAAGAGCTCTACTATTATTTACTTTACTCAAAAGGGAGCAAAGCCCACGTTCAACAAGTATAACATCTGTAACAATAAGAAAAATACTGTGGGGAAGTATTTTCTCAGAACAAAAAAAAAATAAAATAAAATGAAAATAAAGCATCAACGAAACCAGCTACAAAGTTCACTTCCATTTTGAAGGCACAAAATGGAAGGCGGTTGAGTGTGTTACTCGCGTAAGTTAGGTTTCATTTTGCTTCAGATTCACAGTGTGAAAGAAACATAATAGGTTAGGTTTACCTTGTAGAACTGGAATTCTTACTCAAATCTACCTTGCACTCACCTTCCAACAAACTCCTTTTAATGCTTTTGAAAAGCTGTTTGATGGTCTAGAGAATTAAAATACTCCTAGTTTAGGCACCTAAGAGACTTGTTTTACAGCACATGTTTTCTTTCTTTTTTCCTTTTCTTTCCTTCTTGCTTTTCTTTTCTCTTTTTTCAAGAAATGTGGAAAACATTAGCTAAAATTGTGTTGGTCTGTACAATTTTATTCTGTTAAAGACAGGTTTTATGATACATTTAGCCCTTTAAATGACACTAATAGTCTCTGGAGACACATGGGTTTTCCTCTCGTGTAACAATTAAGTCCATTTCAATGCTATTTGGAAAACTTGAAACAATTCAGTTACTGTATGTCTGCTCCTACCTCTGTACTGTAGGCCCAGAGGAATGCACTGAATATGACCTAAATAACAAAGTTTTAGCCAACTTCAGACACGTACCAAAGTATTCGCTTTTTCCATATTTCACTCCTGATTTCACTTCTCTCATTTCTTGTGGGAGGGGGATAATAAGAACTTCTGAGGTGTGTGCTGGTCACAGGAAGGACTTGGTAATGGCCTTATGAATCATGCTGGGTGCTTTTCTGCCCTCCCTGGAGTTTCAAGTGTGTTTACCACCAGAAGTAAAGGCAGTTTATTCAATTTATTATTTTTTTAATCAAGTAACTTAGGGTAAATACACGTGTGAATTAGACACACACATTTTGCTTTTCAGATGAAAGGTAGCAATCTGTTCTGAATATGTATTTGTATATCACCCAATTATAAAGCTCAATTATAATCAACTTATTGCTGCCTGAGAAATAAGGAAGTCAGAGGAAGTCATTTAGTGAATTCCAGATCCACACGTTTGGCCCAGCTTATACTTTTAAGTTTAATCATCAGGAGGAAAGTAGAAGGCTAGGAACTCATCCACTTCAGCAAAAAGCCCCCAGGTAACATTATTCACTTCTCTCAGACATCTGATTTGTTGAAATTACCTTATTAGAAAAATTGCTGGCATAAAGTGTTCTGTGTGTGTGTGTTTTTTTAAACATGAGCACATGTTCTTTTGTCATTCTTTCAGAAAAGAAATGGAGAATTTTAATATAGCTGAAAAAATGATTTGAAGATTTTGAAGACTTGGAGGCATTATTACTGAGTTTCCTTGTTCCTAGCATCCAGTCTCTGAAACCAGAAGAAACAGCAAGAAGCAGCAAAAGAAAATGACCACCAAAACAAACAAATGGACCGATCCCAGGACCCTCCACAGAAGCCTGGGTTTAAATGCTAATCAAATTGAGATCAAGATAGACATATTTTCACAGGTGCTGCTTTTTTTCATAATTTCTTCCTAAATTCATTAACATAATAATATATAGGAAATAGAGAATCTCGTCACTGGTCATTATGTTATATACAGGATGGGTCAGAAAGATGAATTTTCTTCACTGTTTGTCTCCAGACAGTAAGGGTGCCAACCAACGTGAAGTAAAACTCTCCCCGCATACGCACACGCTAAGCCGGCTCAGTCGTGTCCTACTCTGTGCGGTCCCACGGACTGTAGCCTGCCAGGCTCCTCTGTCCATGGGATTCTCCAGGCAAGAGTACTGGAGTGGGTTGCCATGCCCTCCTCCAGAGGATCTTCCTGACCCAGGGATTGAACCCGTGTCTCCTTTGTTCCAGGGGCATTCTTTGCCACTGCAGTACCTGGGAAGCCCAGATCTCTCTCAAGCCCAGAGTGGTCTGTGTTCTTCCAGGAAATGCAGCTCACCTGCTCCTCCGGTAGCAAGCAACAGCACAGGGCATCACCAGGGCATCACAGGGCATCACCTCTCCACCAGGGCGTCACAGGCATCACAGGGCATCACCTCTCCACCAGGGCGTCACAGGCATCACAGGGCATCGCCTCTCTACACAGGCGTCACAGGCATCACAGGGCATCGCCTCTCTACACAGGCGTCACAGGCATCACAGGGCATCGCCTCTCTACACAGGCGTCACAGGCATCACAGGGCATCGCCTCTCTACACAGGGCGTCACAGGCATCACAGGGCATCGCCTCTCCACCAGGGCGTCACAGGCATCACAGGGCATCGCCTCTCCACCAGGGCGTCACAGGCATCACAGGGCATCGCCTCTCCACCAGGGCGTCACAGGCATCACAGGGCATCGCCTCTCCACCAGGGCGTCACAGGCATCACAGGGCATCGCCTCTCCACCAGGGCGTCACAGGCATCACAGGGCATCGCCTCTCCACCAGGGCGTCACAGGCATCACAGGGCATCGCCTCTCCACCAGGGCGTCACAGGCATCACAGGGCATCGCCTCTCCACCAGGGCGTCACAGGCATCACAGGGCATCGCCTCTCCACCAGGGCGTCACAGGCATCACAGGGCATCGCCTCTCTACACAGATACACAACTCTCCACTGCGCGTTTGTCCTGCACATCTATCTCCCTGGGGAGAAGAAAGCATCCTTACGTGGTGAAGCCTAGGTTCAGCCCTTGTTGATACCAATGAAACTACCATGGTGTTGAAAATTTTTGTGAGCCGAAGTCAGGCCCTCCCAGGTTTCAGGGGTTAAGAGCTAAACTTGTCATTGTCCATTCACCAAGTTGTGTCCAGCTCCTTGTGGCCCCGTGGACTGCAGCATGCCAGGCTCCTCTGTCCTCCACTATCTCCCAGAGTTTGCTCAAATTCATGTCCATTGAATCAGTGATGCTGTCTAGCCATCTCATCCTCTGCCACCTCCTGCTCCTTTTGCCTTCACTCTTTCCCAATATATATCTTTGAAACATACAAAAAAGGAAGAAAGAGAGAGAGAGAGAAAGAAAGGGAAGGAAGAAGAAAGAAAGAGGAGACCAGGGAAACCAAGGTAGTAAGTGTCTTACCATAAAAACATGAAAAAAGAAATTATTTCTGCAAATCCAAAAGAGAAATAAACATGGATTTATTGTCTTATATACATGCATTTTTTGTTATAGAGTGAATGAGAATTTTCTTCAGCATTTGGATTAAGCACATTGAAAATATATGTATCTTTATAAAAAATGAGAAATTTATATAGCTAATGTTGAATAAACAGTTATTTTCTCAGCAAGTTTTCTGGTTCAAAACTGTACAGTACACCATTTTATCGTTTGAAAGAAGAGAGTTGTAAAGATAAATGAAAACGTCTGAAAGGAACTTTAAAGGAGTCAGAGAAGGCAATGGATTTTAATGCAATGCATTTTTAAGTAATTAATTTCTGTAAAATGCTTTCAAAATGTCCATAGGAATGCAATTTCTATGGTAAATGTAAACTGGTAGGTTTGAAGCTTATACTAGAACTTCAATATTGAAAGGCTAAATATATACCTTCTCTTTTTTTCTCTGTGTAATTGGACAAAGAGAAAGTTAGTTTAGTGCCCTGACTAATATATTAAAACAGGAGAAAAAGATCAATACAATTTTCAAAGTAAATAAGCTCTCACTGCTGTTTTTATTTCTTTTGTCATTTATGAAACAAAAAGCCGTCAGTGTTTCTGTCCACATTTTTAATACAGCAAAAAAATCTCTAAGCCAGACAACGCTGTTAATATAATTATAATGGTTACCTAAATTCCTCCTGAATATTAGAATGTTAAAATATCATTTCATATTGCTAATTTTCCTTCATAACCAGGTGTCTCATCCAATTTATCTTAACAGGATTGTTATCAAATTCATCCAATATTTGAATATATATGTCAGGAACCATGTAAAATGTTTAGACTTTAAAATAAATAAAGCTCAGTTTCCAAGATATAGGAGTCGTAGAAATTTATGTATGATTTCTAACCAAGAGCATGTTGATCCAATTTGAAAAACTTTATAATTCCAGGGGAAAAAAGTTTTTGTTGTTCGTAATTTTATTTTCTTATTTATGATTTATCTCAAATGTTAAGTTTAACCACAAAGCAGTGTGTTCATGCTAAGGGGAGATGGTGAAAGGCAGAGGAGCCTGGCGTGCTGCAGTTCATGGGGTTGTAAAGAGTCTAACATGACTTAGCAATTGAACAACAAAAATTCAGTCAACACATCTCCTGACTAGGTGCTCTGACCCAGGGATGCAGGCTTATAGATTCCTGTGGCAAATGAGCAATCATCTCATGGTAACTCAAGTTCATTAACCAGGCAAAATGTGGCCTGTCTTTGAAATTACAAAATTGTGAATATTATCAATAAAAAGTATGGGTATGTGTGGAGATTTAAGATTTAAAATGTTTGCAGGTTGAACCTACACTTTCTGCCGTGGAACAGCAGGCTGCTGGAAGGTCAGATCACCATTTATTTTCAAATTTGAAGTAAATAGAATCCGTAAACTTCTTACAGCTTATGGATTCTATTTACTTCAAATAACCAGGACAAGTGTGTTTTGCAGTGAGCCATTAAAGAAGCACTTGTCATGGCAATGGCAAGAGGAGACCAGGTGGGTGGACTTTGGAGTCTAGCACGGCCGACTCTCTGGCACAGCCAGTCCCTCATGTCTGCGCTGTGTTAATTTGGATGCATTACTTAATCTCTCTGAGCCTCAGCATAGTCACTTAAAAATGGGGCGTCAATCAGGCTATTATAATTTCATAAGGTAATGCTTTGCAAAGAGCATAGCACTGTGCTCAGCAGAGATAAACGGCCCACAAATGGCGGCAGTTACAATACTGATGACACTATTTATAATATCAATGCTGACGATTGTGATGCTGCTGCAAAGTAGACCTTCCAGGGACACAGAGTAAACATCTTATGGAATCATGGAAGCGCTGCTCTTAAAGGATTTGGCTGGACCAGAACTTTAGTATCTCAAGAGCTAAGATTTCCCAGCTCCATGGGGTGTTAAAATGGATCCATATTGAGGAAGCCCAAGACTGGAAAGACTTATTTCCCCATCCTGTGAATTCCACGACTTTAACCTGGAGCTCAGTTCAGGTGAGTCGTGGTCTAGTAGACATTTCAGCTTTAATATCTGGAATAGGCCACACTTGAAGGAAAAGAAGAGGCTTCCCACATGGCTCAGTAGTAAAGAACCCTCCTGCCAATGCAGGAGATATAGGAGAGACGAGTTTGATCCCTGGGTCTGGAAGATTCCCTGGAGGAAGAAATGTCAACCCACTCCATTATTCCAGTATTCTTGCCTGGAGAATTCCATGGACAGAGGAGACTGGTGGGTCATAGTCCATGGGGCTGCAAAGAGTTGGACACGACTGAGTGACTGAACACATATGCACATAATAAGAAAAAACTGATCATTGGTTGGTTCTCAATTCATAAAAACATGAGATTCTAGATATCTTCCCAGAGTCAAAATAAGCCAAGCAAAGTACTCTTATCAGTGAGAGACCAACAAGAAAAACTGCAAGTATTCTCCAAACATCTTTATGTTTAAGTGTTTGATGGGAAAGTGCTCTTGGGTGAAACATTCATGTATTCCATGGCCAGGACTGATTTTTATATTAGTGAAACTATTTAAAAACACAACTATGCAGAATCAGGGAACCAGGGGTCCCATGGCCTCCCCAGGCACAGAAGTACATGGAATAAAAACCTGAGCCGAATTACTGCTAGTTCCATGTCCTGATGAAAAGAGTACATGAGTCATGGAACCGGGGTCCCCAGGATGTCATCTCAAGGCTCCATCGATGTGTCACTTCTCAAAAGACTCGTCCCCATCATAGTGGTCTCCAGTCACGCCTCCCCCCACACTGCCCTCATCTGATCACACCTTCATTCTTTGGTTTAAAGACTGTCTCACACCGTAGCCTCCATGAGGGCAGGAAGCCATGGTTTTCACTTCACTAGGCTTTCTTGAGTAGGGTTAGGAATGGCGGGGTGGGTACAGGGGAATCCGCCCTGTGAACCTGATCTTCTTTGAGAGTTGGGGTGAGAACGTGTTTCCTCAGTTTAGTACCGCAGTGAACAAACACAGACCCAGAATATCTTGTTCGGTGGTACCAGGAGAGAGGTGAACAATGCAGAGACATGCCACACGTCAAGTCACAGAGGAATGCGCCACCTGGGGGGTCCCTGCCGAAGCCAGCATCCAAAAAGCAGTGCTTCCGTGATGATCGCACTTGGCACCCCAGCTGAGAGAGGGGCCATGAGAAATTTCATCACAGTACAGCCCCAGAGTTAGCAATCGACTCTTCAAAGGTATAATAAACTAGGAAAGATTTTCAGGTCAGTCCTGGAGTAAAAGGCCTCTCATACCCTTACATTCCGATGGGCTTAATTGAGAGTGATGGGAGGTTAGGATAATAGAATTCAGCCTCATTGCTGTACTCTCAGCCTGTAATAAGCACAATTATTGACACACCATCGATATCCCTGGCAATTATAAATATTGCATTGTTTCACTTTCGGGCAAATTCAGGGCCTGGGGAAAGGAACTGTGTTCCCACACATCATAAACGTCATCTTTCAAGCGTGTTCCTAGAAAAAAGACCAGAATCACTGCTCTAGATCAGAGATAAGCAAACAAACAAACCAAGTAGTAAATATTTTAGACTTTGTGAGCTCTGTGGTCTCCGTGGCAACTAATAAACTCTGCTGCTGCTAAAGCAACCTTCAACAGTACATACATGAGGGGCACTGCTGTGTGCCAATGATCTTTATTTCTGGAAACAGAATCACAAAATATGATTCATCTTCTGATTTTTTAAAAATCATATAAAAATGGAAAACCATTCCTAACTCAGGGCCATGCACTGTCAGGTAGGTGGTGGTTGGATCTGGTTCACAGACCAGAGGGCAAGAACCTTTCTCTGAATTATCAAAAAAACAAAAAAGACCAATAGTGAATAAATTCATGATAGATTAGAACTTGCAATAAACACAAAAATGATTAAACATATACAAATATCAAAAAAATTTTTGCAAATATAGAGGATAAGGAATCTACAATTTAAAAAAAAAAAAACTTGTTTTAAAACATAGGATATTAACAGGTTAATGAAACTGGAAATGCAGCAGAAAATTTTTTTAAAAATGATAAACTCCTTATATGGCATAAAAGGAGAAAATTTCTACCATTTAAAATCTTAATTAGACTAATGCAATATTTATTTGAAAAGTTTTAGCTAACCACTGGTAAAATTTAAAACATGGCATTAACTTTCTAAACCACAAGAGAACAAAAAAGAAGGAATAAAGTGAAGAAAATGCAATCTATATTGCAAAAGTCAGGAAACAGATAATCAAGAAAATAATTCTTTAAAATTACAATGTTAGAGAACTAAGACCCCACATTCTCTCATGTGTTTATTGAACAAGTGATGACCTTTGGTGTCAAAACAACGATTCATTTAGAAAATGTAATAAAACAGGAAACGAATAATAAGAATTTAAGGGAAAAAAATTTTTCTTATAAACTTAAAAGCACTCTTTCAAATGACTACATGGTCAAAGAGGAAATTAAAAGTGCGATAATAGAAAAAATAAAACATGACTATTACAGATTAAAATCTCTGCTAAGACTGTGCCCACAAGTATTCACATTCTTTCCATACAGAAGGCAAGGACTCCCTCATCTGCATTCTATATGGAAAGAAAGCAAATGAGGTGTCCAATTCATGTGTTTATAAGATAATTTCAACATTCCTAATTTAAAGAAAGCAGAGGGGGAGACTTAATAAAGAAAGAAGCAGAAAGCGATATATCAGAGGAGCAAACTCTTGACTGGGAGAGTGAGTCAACGGACTGGAGATCTGGAGGAGGGTGCCGGAGGCCCTGGGGGCCCTGGGCGGCCGGTCTGAGGTCAGGAGCCGACTGGAGCCCGGGGAGGGCCCTCCTGCTGGTTGGGGGTTCCTTCCCTGGGGGCCCCTCTGATCCAGCGCTGCCCCTCTGGCCAGTGCTCTGTGACGGTCACAATGCAAGACGCCAGCAACGCAGTGTGCACGCACCCCGCCGCGCCCCCAGGCCCACACACAGCCCTCCCCCAGGCCTCCTTGTCTTGAATCCTCCAATCCTGCTCCTTCCAGCCAAGCTCTCGGCCAACCCCCAGGGATCCATGTATTAACATTACTCATCTTGAGAAATCTGTATGCAGGTCAAGAAGCAACAGTTAGAACTGGACATGGAACAACAGACTGGTTCCAAATAGGGAAAGGAGTACGTCAAGGCTGCATGTTGTCACCCTGCTTAATAACTTATATGCAGAGTAAAACATGCGAAATGCTGGGCTGGATGAAGCACAAGCTGGAATCAAGATTGCTGGGAGAAATATCAATAACCTCAGATATGCAGATGACATCACCCTTACGGCAGAAAGCAAAGAACTACAGAGCCTCTTGATAAAAGTAAAAGAGGAGAGTGGAAAAGTTGGCTTAAAACTCAACATTCAGAAAATTAAGATCATGGCATCCGGTCCTGTCACTTCGTGGCAAATAGATGGGAAAACAGTGGAAACAGTGACAGACTTTATTTTGGGGGGCTCCAAAATCACTGTAGATGGTGACTGCAGCCATGAAATTAAAACACACTTGCTTCTTGGAAGAAAGTTTGACCAACCTAGACAGCATATTAAAAAGCAGAGACATTACTTCGCCAACAAAGGTCTATCTAGTCAAAGTTATGGGTTTTCCAGTGGTCATATATGGATGTGAAAATTGGACTATAAAGAAAGCTGAACAGCAAAGAATTGATACTTTTGAACTGTGTTGTTGGAAAAGACTCATGAGAGTGCCTAGGACTGCAAGGAGATCCAACCAGTCCATCCTCAAGGAGTTTAGTCCTGAATATTCATTGGAAGGACTGATACTGAAGCTGAAACTCCAATATTTGGCCACCTGATGTGAAGAACTGACTCATTTGAAAAGACCCTGATGCTGGCAAAGATTGAAGGCGGGAGGAGAAGGGGACGACGGAGGATGAGATGCTTGCCTGGTATCACCGACTCGATTGACATGAGTTTGGATAAACTCTGGGAGTTGGTGATAGACAGGGAGGCCTGGCATGCTGCAGTCCACGGGGTCGCAAAAAGTCGGACACAACTGAATGACTGAACTGAACTGATCTCTCATTTCTGTTTTTCTATTCAGAACTCACTTTTTATTCATTTTTCTGAGGCATGAATTCATTCTTCTGAGGTTTTTATACTGTTCATCTTTCTCTTCACCTTTTCAGTATCATCTATTGCAGACACGTTTTTCCCAAAGCATTGTACTGTTAAATTAAATTGTGAGCTCCTCAGAGGTGAGATTTATTCACCTTTGACTCTCAGTGAAGCACATGTTACCTAGTGAGCATGTTGTGTTTATTAATTGGATAAATGATCTACTATGTCCACAGTAGCTAATACATTTGTAGACTGCATTTCTGCATAAACATATCCCTTATATCCCTCATCCTCCATAAAAACCTCATGTCAGTTATCCCCACCCTATTTCAAGCCTAGTATGACCTTTGGTTTAAATTCTATGAACGCGATGGTGAACATGCAGTCTGATGAGCCAACGGCACTTTTACTTAAAGTCCTTACGACCACCAGCTCGGCCCAGCCGTGGTGGGGACCAGCACTGGGGGGCAGAGGTGCAGACGGAAGCCTGTGGTCTCGGAGGAATTCTAATGTGACTCCTTCCATCCCAATCATCTGTTCTCCTGAGGCCAGTTGTCATCTGCTGGCCACAAAGTGAATTCGAAGTTTTCCATTCTTTGTGCTGGCACATGACATACTGTATTTAATTCCCGTAAGAGGACATCGCTATCTGGGTTGAAATGAAGGAAAAGGTTGAATGCAAAGGTCGCATGTTTTTCTTGGTAAAGATCACTAAATAGTAGGATATGAACACGCTGTATATTTGAAGTACAATACAGAGACGTAGAAAGATGGATTTATTTCCTTTTCAAGCTTGGTTTTTATTTGATTTCACTGAAATAATTGCCATTGAGTATCTTCCCACAGGTCAACACTCCATCCTCTCAGAAATGGACAACCGTGGGGGGAAAAAAAAATTTAACTCAGCATTGAGGCTGAATTTGAAGGCCAAATCAAAATGTGCAATAACATTTATCTCCTCTCTCAAAGCTCCTTTGTCCTGTTTTTTTTTTTTTCTCCCTCAAACCCACTCCACATTAATTCATTGTTATTAGCCTCTTCCGCTGGAACTCGTCTGTCATACACTGGATGTAATAATATGCTGTTTAGCATTCTCTGCATAAGGTAATACAGGCCTTGAATGACAATGCTGGTCATTTCTTTGTATGAAAAGCCCTGTGATAATGTTAGGTATCATGAATATTTAACTGGAGATGTGTGTTTGTGAATGTGTGTGTCCGTGTGCCCATGTGTTTGCCAGACTATGCTATCCACAGTGAAATGATCCCTAACCAAGAGTGTGCAAATAAACAACTCATGTAAATTCCAAACACTGCGGGACACCCAGCATCAGCGCTCTGGGATATGATTAGCTTCTGAGTCCTGGGACTCTGAAGCCAAGATAGATCTCAGTGGAACTTAACGTACAATGGGAGAAAAGCAGAAATGGAAAGGGAAAAAATAGAGTCAGAAAGAAACAATAGACAAATAAATACGAGCTGAAAATCATTAGTGTCAATTACCCTGGTTCGGCTCATGTGTGACCAAATATAAAAACAGTTTTGGGGACGGAGTTGCTGAAAAATTCAACAGATAGAGGGAACTGAGGCATGTTAGCATCCTTCTGGAAGGCTTAATTTGGGGTGTGGGGGAATACAGTCTCATATTTTACGTTTTTAGTCCCTCTGATGGGCAGTACATTCTAGTAAGAGAGTGAAAGTGACAGCGAATGGATTCTGGGGGTGAGAGGACAATAAAAGACGTGATGCTCTCTCTAAAATGCATCCTTTCTATTTAAAAGCAGGAAAAAAGCTACTCTTATGATATCAGATTAAAAGGACAGCATAAACACTTAGTAAACAGGAAGAAAAAAAATAGTTGCTGTAACCAGGGCTACGTAGGGGGCTGCACATCTTCTATGACAGGCACTGCGCCTCGGCACATGCGGGGGGCAGAGAGGTTGACGTGAGCATCAGCCCTGTGCCTCCCCCGGCACATGCATAAGGGATAAGGACCAGGAGACATGCATCCAGTCAACAAACCCTTAAACACCTAAGTGTATGTGAGAGTCAAACAAGAGGACAGACCAAGGAGTGTGTAACTTCCAGACTGGGGATCAGAAAACTGGTGAGGAGTTCATGGGACCTGGTGGAGAATCAAGCGATGTGCCATCCAGTCCTGGTGATCAAACCCCTGGAGAA
Source organism: Muntiacus reevesi (assembly GCF_963930625.1). Taxonomy (NCBI): domain Eukaryota; kingdom Metazoa; phylum Chordata; class Mammalia; order Artiodactyla; family Cervidae; genus Muntiacus; species Muntiacus reevesi. The sequence continues at coordinate 3,227,345 of NC_089252.1, read as the reverse complement.
GCACGAAGCTGTCACTCATATCTTTTGTGTTTGATTTCTCTACCATTAAAGAAAAGCATGGAACTTACTGATCCTAAGGACATTCCTGGTTTAGTATTTAAGGAAAACAAGATGTGAGTAAGATCTGATGCATGCCCACATTTAGGACAGACATGTTTAGGCTGAATGTATCTTTACTATGCTGCGTTTTCCAGTCCATGAACTTTCCACTGGTATAGCTCCTCTGTGATTCGTCGTTTGGCATTTGCTCGTTTTCAGCATTACGTTCTATATGTGTTTTGTTAGATTGACAACTAAGCATTTGGACAGTTAGTGGTTTTTTGGAGCAATTATAAAAGACACTATCCTTGCCATTTTGGTTTCCACATCATCACAGTCAGTATATCTTCAGGTAAATACAAAGTAAATCAACAATGAGCTGTCACCACTCACCTGCTAGAATGGCTAAAACCGGGAACTCTGACACCAAACGCTGTCAGTGATGTGGAACAACAGGGACATTTACCATCACTGGCAGGGATGCACAGTGCTGCAGCCACTTCGGAAGACAGCTTGCCTTCTTTGGTGGCTTCTTACAAAACTGCACACACCCTTAGCATACAACGCATCAGTCACACCTCTTAGTAATTACCCAAAGGGACTGAAAACTTATGACCACATGAAACCCTGTAGATGATGTTTATTACAGATTTATTTATACCTGTGAAAATGTAGAAGCAACTGAGATGTTTCTCAGGAGATGAATGGATAAACAAGCTGGGCTCCATCCAGACAATGGAATATTACTTAGTCCCTAAAAGAAAGGATCTATCAAACCATGAAAAAAAACATGAAGGAATCTTGAATGCATAGTACTGTGTGAAAAAAAGTCATTCTGAAAAGGCTACATATTGTATGATTCCAAATATAGGACATTTTGGAAACTATAGAAACAGTAGATCAGTCATTTCCAGGAGTGGAAGAAAGGAGGAATGAATAAAAGAGGCGCAGAAAAATTTCAGGGCAGTGAAAACACTCTGCATGATACTATACTGGTGAATACATGTCATTATACATTGTCCAAACCCACAGAACATACAACACCAAGAGAGTACCCTACTGTAATCTACGGCCTTTGATGGTGATGATGTGTGTCAATGTAGGTTCATCAGTTCCTAACAAACACAACTCTCTTAGGGGATGTTCATAGTGGGATGCAAGAGCTACAAAGGATATCTCCATAACTTCCCCTCAATTCTGTTGTGAACTTAAAACTGTTCTAAAAAGGTCTTACTTTAAAAAATTAATATAAATAACAAACACAAAAATGTTGCAAAGCTTTTCACAAATTACCTTTCTATATGTAAAATATCCGGCAAATCGAAGGACTCGGGAAATTAAAAATATAAAAATTGAAAAAATAATGATTATCAAATTATTTTCTTAAATTGGTAGTTTTTTTAAAAATCCAGGGTTGAAAATTTTCAAAGATAATTTTTTTCAAAATAAAATAAATATGTGTACACATAGGCACACATATTAAACAAAGTTTCCACCTTAAATATAATAGGAAACAATGGAAGTGTCAGCCACTCAGTTGTGTCTGACCCTTTGCAACCCCATGGGCTGCAGCCCAGGAGGCTCCTCTGTCCATGGAATTCTCCAGGCAAGAACACTGGAGTCGGTGATCATTCACTTCTCTAGGTGATCTTCCTGACCCAGGGATCAAACCTGGGTCTCCTGCATAGCAGGCGGATTCTTGACTATCTGAGCCAGCAGGGGAAACTGAAAGAAAATATTACAGGGGAAAAGAGAATTTCACTTAGGAGACAAGGGTAAGAATGAATGTAATTGATAAAGAAAAGCCCCAAAGTGATGAGCATCAAACAGCAATGTCCTGACCGTGCCCTGAGTACTGCCGCCAACTCTGGAGACGGCGGTGGGTCGCAGAGGCTGTGTTTCCTCCCATGACTAGTTGTCCTGGAGGAGACGGTGGTCTTCTTGGGCCCCCACCCAGGACACACTGGAAGCAGGACCTGGAGGGGGTGACTTCATGGGGCCGTGGGCTCCCTGGGTCCAGGTGGCAGTGACGAGACTCCACAGTGAACTGCTGGGGAGTGAAGTGCCCACGATAGCAGGGTGTTGGCCCACCTGGTCCACGCTGCCTGCCATCCTGGGTCCCAGGGGGATAGGCTTCTCCCACCCTCATCACCGCTTTCTACTGGAGGGCCCGGAGACCCCCGCTGCTCCGTACCCCCCGACTCTCCAGCCTCCCTCTGTGGATGTTTATACATCGTCTCCATCAAGTGGGGAGGCTTCCTCTTCTGGTATTTTAATCGATTTTATTAATAAAAATGCTGTGTGTCTTCAAACATTTTCATTCCATAAATACAGGCTAGACAATATCTTCCTTCCTCTAAGCATCCCATATTTATTGCAAGGTTTTATTAAAAATAGGAAATAAAGGGAAAGAGGAACAGTAACTGATTCTCCCATAGAGACTTGCCGACCCCGTGACTGTGTTTTTTCAGACTAACGTTGCTGAGCGCCCGGTCTCCGCTTCCTGGGGTCCCTTCTGTGCGCTATCTTTCCTCCCGTTCCGTTCTCTCACCCTGCACGCCCTTTAGAAGCGACATGGGTGGCGTCTGGCCGTGCTGTATTTTCTAAGCCAGCACACAGGTGTCTGCGGAGAAACTCCGTGGCATCTGACAGGTAAGGTAAGCAAGGGTGTCAGGTGGTGGGAGACAGGCATCTGCAGCTTGCCTCTGGCTTCACACCACGCTCTAGTCCGGCGTGGAGAAGTTACTCCTGGTGGGCCCCGAATGCTCAGCTGTCCCCGTTCCTGCTGCTCCTGGAGGCTCGGCTCTCAGGAAAGACCTGCTCTGGAGGCTCCCTGATGACCGGCCAGCCGTGCTGCACCCCCAAGCCAGGCACGAGGCCTCCGGATGCATCACGAGGGCAAAGCTGCTTCTGTCGAGACCTGCAGGCCGGGGGATCCTGCCGCCTGACGCAGAGTTGCCAGCGGGGTGGTCGCAAGTCACAGAACGCTTCACTTTCCCCCTGGCTCTTCAGTCTCCCCTCTCGCTGCCTGCCAGCCTGGCCCACAGCTGACACCCCAAGTGTGTGCGGGATAGAACTCAGCTGTCAGTTCAATGATGCAGGAATGTGCTAGCCAAAAAGGAAAAACAAAAAAAGGACCGTAAACTTTTAGCAAGATGTGAAATGATGGTTTCTTGGTGAAACACTGGCGGCCCAGTAAATTCTCCCGTGAAATCTGACCACCCCCTCCTTCCCCACCGGCACAAGGCAGCCGGCAGGCACAGCTCTGAGCCGTCACAGGAGGTAACGAGCATCCACAGATACCTGATCCATCAGCTCCGGGTACCAACCTCTGTCAGGGCCTCAGACCTGCTTATCCCACTAGAGGAGCCCTGATAAAGGTAACCAAGGCCACCCTGGTTCCTCTAAGAGTCACTGCATTGGACAACTTACCCAGCAGAGCCAGGCAGGCCCTGTCAGTCTGACCCTCTGCTGCAAGACAGGGCTTCCTGGGAAGAAAACAGGCTGTGGAAACCAGGAAGCATTGTGAAATGTTTTTTAGGTTTTCCAGTGAGGACGCGGAACGCGGAGGGAGCAACAGGGGGAGAAAATGGAAAAGAAGAAAGGGAGGTGAATTACTGAGATCTAGCAGAGACAAGTACAAATCAATTATCCCAAAAAGCAGATGTAAAATGAAGCAGCATAAATATCCCAGGCACTTACACTGTGTTAAAATAATGCTGAAATTACAGAGCTGTCACCCGCAGACCCGCGGAGGGGCCGCTCCCTACACCCTGTGGTTCAGCACCTTCTCGGGAGGATGGAGGGAGGCTGACATGAGAGGTCGGGCAGAGGCAGTCAGGAAACCGTGCGGGGCCACCTTCTCCCACCGTCCGTGGCTTCAGGGGCTGTGTGCTCCCAAATAGTGGCTGTGCATTCATCCACAGACAGCCTCTGCTCTAGCAAACCAGCCTCCTCCCACCCCCAACAAAATGCATAACATAAACCCATCACTGATCATGGCTGGTCGGAAGGTAACATTGTAGACAGTCTGTTTCCTTATGGGAGTAGAAGGATTACTTTGAAAAGGACAAGAGATTTTTTCTGAATAAGTACCAGCAGTGGAAACTAAAAGGGCTTCTAGGGGGATAAAGCAAAGATGCCTAAATTCCCATCTCCCCCAGCAAATGCAGGAGTGAACGTTTTAGACGGCCAATTCAGAGACAACTTTTCTACAGCACCATTTTCCAAATTTCACTCCTCTTAACCTTTGAAATGACACTGGTAGGTCATTTTTTAAGCCAAATACTTTGCATATGTTTTCACCTCTGACAAAAAAAACAGAACCCTTGGGTTCTTGCAGTATATACTATTTAGTTTTAAAAAATAAAACTCCTGCGGCTAAAGAAAACGATGCTTTCTCCTATGAAGGAATTGCCTGACGTTATGCTCAGGACGGCCGGGCAATCCCTGGGTGGGACTGCGGGAAAGATACAATAATTCCACAGCCGAGGAGAGCTCTGCACTTGGAGGGGCATCCGGCTTTGTGTGCGGCTCCGAGTGTCTTCTGACAGGCTGTGACACTATTGTTCCACTGAGAGCTGGCCTACAGATAAAGGTGGCCCTGTCAGAAGTTCTGAATAGCTGGAAGCTAATTGCTGACCCTAACAGGCCCAATTAGCTGTCACGGGCTCAGCCAGGCTAGCCCCTGGGACCCAGCCTTTCTGGCTCACATTTTGTGAAGCTCTCCTGGTGCTGTTCCTTGGCTCGGAGGCTTTGTAGTCCCCATTCCGCAGATCAAAGGTTTATTAGAGAGAATGGCCGCCGTGTCGGTCTCTGTCGGCGCAGACACGGGCGTCCAGAACAGCCACAGGCACAACAGAAAAGCCCGTCGTGCCCATGGGGATGAGCGTGAACCTGGACTGCTGTTTTTAGGGCAGGTCTCAAAGGACCCCTTGATGGCTGTAATTTGCAGAAATAATCCCAAGCCTTTAGTTCCGATAAACTCATCAATCATCCACACTGGTTATCATCCACCCACTGACTGGACCTCTGAAAGTCAGGATACACAGCCAGCATGGGCCTCCCACCTCCAGACCTGCCTGGCCCCTCAATAACAGCCCTCCCACCCCAGAACACACACAGGGCACTCTCTTGCTTTTACCGAAAGTATAACCATGTTCTTCTTGCTCTAGAATTCACATGTGATCACGGTAGAAACTACAGAAAACAGAGGAGAAAAAGGAAAAGCAGAGGCTCATCCCCCTGCACATTTGGACTTTAGGCTTCTGGAATGTTCTGTTATTTAAGATGCCTCAAATGCATCATGAGTATTGACAGCATAATATTCCATCTTGTGTTGCAGTTCGTTTCCCATTCTCCAATGCTCTTAGCCATTTTATACTCTTTTTGATGTTTTTGTTATTATGTGCATTCTACATAAAACTCTTTCTACAGTTTTGGTTGACTGTCTTAGGATTTCTTATTTATTTATATTTATTTTATATTATTCAGTCAAAGGATACTGATCCATACCTTGTCATCAAACAGAACTGAAACATCTTTTTCTCTGTCAAGAAATGTTTGACAATGGTTTATAAGATGTTAACCAGAATTGTGTTGTATTTGGAATATTTATCAAATTTTGTTAAATAAGTGTTGCAATTAACTATTTCCGTGGGTTTGTTCATGGAAGTTTGTGATAAGTTTTTGCATTTTATCCATTTATCTACTAACTTTTCAATGGTTTTTCAAACTGATTATATGATTTCTTTCAGTTCAGTTAAGTCACTCAGTCATGTCCAACTCTTTCCGACCCCATGCACTGTAGCATGCCAGGATTCCCTGTCCCGCACCAACTTCCAGAGTTTACTCACATTAATGTCCATTGAGTCATTGATGCCATCCAACCATCTCATCCTCTGTCATCTCCTTCTCCTCCTGCCTTCAATTTTTCTCAACATCAAGGTCTTTTCAAATGAGTTATCAGGCGGTCACGTATTGGAGTTTCTTCTTCAGCATCAGTCTTTTCAATGAATATTCAGGACTGATTTCCTTTAGGATGGACTGGTTGGATCTCCTTGCAGTCCAAGGGACTCTCAAGAGTCTTCTACAACACCACAGTTCAAAAGCATCAATTCTTCAGCGCTCAGCTTTCTTTATAGTCCAACTCTCACATCCATACATGACTACTAGAAAAACCATAGCTTTGATTAGATGAACCTTTGTTGACAAAGTAATGTCTCTGCTTTTCAATATGCTGTCTAGGTTGGTCATAGCTTTTCTTCCAAGGAGGAAGTGTCTTTTTATTTCATGGCTGCAGTCAAAATTAAAAAACAAAAAAATTTAAGCAATAAAAAAAAATCAATTGCAGTGATTTTGGAGCCTAAAAAAATAAAGTCTGACACTGTTTCCTCTGTTTCCCCATCTACTTCACATGAAGTGATGGGACCATATGCCATGATCTTTTTTTTCTGAATGTTGAGCTTTAAGCCAATATTTCACACTCCTCTTTCACTTTCATCAAGAGGCTCTTTAGTTCTTCACTCTCTGCCATAAGGGTGGTGTCATCTGCATATCTGAGGTTATTGAAGGATATTGATATTTCTCCCGGCAATCTTGATTCCAGCTTGTGCTTCATCCAGCCCAGCATTTCTCATGATGCACTCTGCATATAAGTTAAATAAGCAGGGTGACAATATACAGCCTTGACATACTCCTTTCCCTATTTGGAACCAGTCTGTTGTTCCATGTCCAGTTCTAACTGTTGCTTCCTGACCTGCATACAGATTTCTCAAAAGGCAGGTCAGGTGGTCTGATATTCCCATCAGCTTAAGAATTTCCCACAGTTTACTGTGATCCACATAATCAATAAAGCAGAAATAGATGTTTTTCTGGAACTCTTTGCTTTTTCAGTGACCCAGCAGATGTTGGCAATTTGATCTCTGGTTCCTCTGCCTTTTTTAAATCCAGCTTGAACATCTGGAAGTTCACAGTTCACGTAATGTTGAAGCCTGGCTTGGAGAATTCTGAGCATTACTTTTCTAGCATGTGAGATGAGTGCAATTGTGTGGTAGCTTGAGCATTCTTTGGCATTGCCTCTCTTTGGGATTGGAATGAAAACTGACCTGTTCCAGTCCTGTGGCCACTGCTGAGTTTTCCAAATTTGCTGGCACATTGAGTGTAGCACTTTCACAGCATCATCTTTCAGGATTTGAAATAGCTCAACTGGAATTCCATCACCTCCACTAGCTTTGTTCATAGCGATGCTTCCTAAGGTGCACTTCACTTCACACTCCGGGATGTCTAGCTATAAGTGAGTGATTACACCATCGTGATTATCTAGGCTGTAAAGATCTTTTTTGTACAGTTCTTCTGTGTATTCTTGCCACCTCTTCTTAGTATCTTCTGCTTCTGTTAGGTCCCTACCATTTCTGTCCTTTATCAAACCCATCTTTGCATGAAATGTTCCCTTGGTATCTCTAATTTTCTTGAAGAGATCTCTAGTCTTTCCCATTCTGTTGTTTTCCTCTATTTCTTTGCACTGATCACTGAGGAAGGCTTTCTCATGTCTCCTTGCTATTCTTTGGAACTCTGCATTCAAATGGGTTTATCTTTCCTTTTCTCCTTTGCTTTTGGCTTCTCTTCTTCTCTCAGCTATCTGCAAGACCTCCTCAGACAGCCATTTTGCCTTTTTGCATTTCTTTTTCTTGGGGATGGTCTTGATCCCTGTCTCCTGTACAATGTCATGAACCTCCATCCATAGTTCTTCAGGCACTGTGTCTATCAGGTCTAGTCCCTTAAATCTATTTGTCACTTCCACTGTGTAATCGTTGGGGATTTGATCTAGGTCATACCTGAATAGTCTAGTGGTTTTCTCTACTTTCTTCAATTTCAGTCTGAATTTGGCAATAAGGAGTTCATGATCTGAGCCACAGCCCGCTCCTGGTCTTGTTTTTGCTGACTGTATAGAGCTTCTCCATCCTTGGCTGCAAAGAATACAATCAATCTGATTTCCGTGTTGACCATCCAGTGATGTCCATGTGTAGAGTCTTCTCTTGTATTGTTGGAAGAGGGTGTCTGCTATGACCAGTGCGTTCTCTTGGCAAAAATCTATTAGCTTTGCCCTGCTTCATTCCGTACTCTAAGGCCAAGTTGGCCTGTTACTCCAGGTGTTTCTTGACTTCCTACTTTTGCATTCCAGTCCCTTTTAATGAAAAGGACATCTTTTTTGGGTGTTACTTCCAGAAGGCCTTGTAGGTCTTCATAGAACCATTCTACTTCAGCTTCTTCAGCATTACTGGTCAGGGCATAGACTTGGATTACCGTGATATTGAATGGTTTGCCTTGGAAATGAACAGAGATCATTCTGTCAGTTTTGAGATTGCATCCACGTACTGCATTTCAGACTCTTTTGTTGACCATGATGGCTACTCCAATTCTTCTAAGGGATTCTTGCCCACAGTAGTAGATATAATGGTCATCTGAGTTAAATTCACCCATTCCAGTCCAGTTTAGTTCGCTGATTCTTAATATGTTGATGTTCACTCTTGCCATATCCTGTTTGATCACATCCAAATTGCCCTGATTCATGGACCTAACATTCCAGGTTCCTATGCAATATTGCTCTTTACATCATCGGACTCTACTTCCATCACCAGTCACATCCACAACTGGGTGTTGTTTTTGCTTTGGCTTTGTCTCTTCATTCTTTCTGGAATATTTCTCCACCGATCTTCATTAGCATATTGGGCACCTACTGACCTGGGGAGTTCCTCTTTCGGTATCCTATAATTTTGCCTTTTCATACTGTTCATGGGGTTCTCAAGGCAAGAATACTGAAGTGGTTTGCCATTCCCTTCTCCAATGGACCACATCCTGTCAGACCTCTCCACCATGACCCGTCCATCTTGGGTGGCCTCACACGGCATGGCTTAGTTTCATTGAGTTAGACAAGACCGTGGTCCCTGTGATCAGATGGGCTAGTTTTCTATCCATAACCATGGGCTCTTAAATCTTAAAAGTTTGGCACTCTCTAGCTCCAATTTCTGTATCTGTAGTCCCATGAGATTGTTTTAAACTCTGCTTGCTTCTCAACCGCCTTATCTGACCTATTCCTGGTTTCTTAGCCTCTTACTGTGTGGCTGAGAGAAGCTACCCCATGTCCGAGGTCAGGGGCAGAGGCTGAGAGGAGCTACCCCACGTCCGAGGTCACGGGTGGCAGCCGAGAGGAGATACCCCACGTCCAAGGAGCGGCGGTGGGGGGAAGATAATGGTGACCTCCCTCAAAAGATCCCAGGGATGTACTGCTACAGTCTGTGCCCCCAACCCTGCTGCAGGCTACCACTGACACACACCTTCGCCTGAAACTCCTCAGATATGCAGATGACACCATCCTTATGGCAGAGAGTGAAGAGGAACTAAAGAGCCTCTTGATGAAAGTGAAAGAGGAGTGTGAAAAAGTTGGCCTAAAGCTCAACATTCAGAAAGCAAAGATCATGGCATTTGGTCCCATCACTTCATGCGAAATAGATGGAGAAACAGTGGAAACAGTATCAGACTTTATTTTTTTAGGCTCCAAAATCACTGCAGATGGAGATTGCAGCCATGAAATAAAAAGACACTTCCTCCTTGCAAGAAAAGCTATGACCAACCTAGATAGCATATTAAAAAGCAGAGACATTACTTGCCAACAAAGGTTCATCTAATCAAAGCTATGGTTTTTCTAGTAGTCATGTATGGATGTGAGAGTTGGACTGTGAAGAAAGCTGAGCACCGAAAAATTGATGCTTTTGAACTGTGGTGTTGGAGAAGACTCTTGAGAGTCCCTTGGACTGCAAGGAGATCCAACCAGTCCATCCTAAAGAATATCAGTCCTGGGTGTTCATTGGAAGGACTGATGCTGAAGCTGAAACTCCAGTACTTTGGCCACCTCATACAAAGAACTGACTCATTGGAAAAGACCCTGATGCTGGGAGGGATTGAGGGCAGGAGGAGAAGGTGACGACAGAGGATGAGATGGCCTGATGGCATCACCGACTCACATCATGGACGTGAGCTTGAGTAAACTCTGAAGTTTGTGATGGACAGGGAGGCCTGGCGTGCTGCAATTCATGGGGTTGCAAAGAGTCGGACACGACTGAGTGACTGAACTGAACTGAACCATTATCTTCATTACCTCCACCATAGTTTGGACCCAGGTAAATAGCAGGAAGGGAATACAGCTCCACCCATCAACATGATCTCTTTACATAGTATAAACATTTCTCCCTCATTGTTATTAAATAAACTCAGTAAAAACAAACTACCTGATTAAAAAAATATGCAGAACTGAATAGACATATCTTTCAAAGATACACAAATGGTAAACAGACACATGAAAAGATGCTCAACATCAGTAATTATCAGGGAAAAGCAAATCTACATCACAGTCAGAGATCATCTCACACCACTTAGAATAGCAATTATCAAAAAGGTAAGCCATATGAAGTGTTGGAGAGGATGTGGAGAAATGGGAAAACTTGTTCACTGTTGATGGGAATGTAAATTGGTACAGTTTTTATGGAAAACAATATGGAGTTCCCTCAGAAAACTAAAAATAAACTCTACCATGTGATCCAACAGTTTCACTTAGGGATATATATCCTAAGAAAATAAAATCACTATCTCAAACACCTATCTTCATCCCGCTACTTACTGCAGTATTAGTCATGGTGGCCAAGACGTGGAGACAATTTAAATGCCCATCAAGAGTTGAATGGACAAATATATGTTATGTGTGTAATGGAATATTATTCAGCACTGAGGAAGAAGGAAATCATGCCAGTTGCAACAAACAGAAGTAACTTGAGGGAATTATGCTAAGTGAAATAAGTCAAACCAAGACAAACACTGAATAATTTCATATAATAAACCAATATTTTGATAACTATAGGAGCCAATAAAATACAATTATGCCATAATAAAATAATACTTGTATTCATTTTAGTAAAATGAGTTAAGTACTTCTACTTTTTCCCCTCCTCCTTCATTAATTTGGTTAATTAATGCTGGTTAATTAATTAGAAACCATTAATTAGAAATCATTAATGCTGGTTTCTAAGTCTTCTTTCTCTTTCCTTTGTTATAGGTAATAATTTCCAATAAAAAAGTGGCAAATATCAATTTAACCATATTTTGACATTTAAAAAAGTTTGATTTATACTTATACTCACAAGCTCTCTCCATAGAGCTTTGGTGTTTTTATTTATTGCAACTTTCTGAAGTGTTTGATTAAATAATTCATATAGTAACACTACTTGGCTAAATATAAAATTATAGGATTTTCTCCAATTTTTTTCATACCTTTGTAGAAGATACTCTACTGTTTCTTGTACTTTAGTAGTTGGTATTTTTCTTGCAAAACAGAAGATTGAAGTTTATTATTGGTTAAAAAATTGGCTTTTCCTCTCTAGACCCTTACATGCAATTTTACTATGAAGATTAAAAAATCCTAGAAAGGTTATATCTATGTGTGGCTATCATTTTATCAGCTTCCCACTGAAAACAGTAAGTTCTCTCAAGTTTTATTTGAAGTCTACATTTCTTAGTAGGAAGTTTTTTTTCTTTTATGGTTCTGATTATTACTTCTGTTATTTTATATTATGTCACATACATACATGTGTATCATAAGACATATCTATTATTCTCATCTTTTCATCCCAGTTTTCAGTGTTTTCATAGAATTTTTATGTTTTTATGATTGCACTGTTTTGATGCTTATCGTGCTGCTAATTTTTTTTTGAGACATCCATTGTGATTTCTGTATGGCAAATATCTTTCTCATCTCTACTATACTTTTGTTTATCTTGGTTAATCCTTTCTTTACTGACCTTTTAAAAGAAAATTGTAGAGTCACTTGCAGTATTCTGAAATAATACAGATATTCCTTTTATGCTTTGCCCACTTTATCCCAATGATAACATTTTGTGAAACTTTAGCATAAGATCATAACCAGGATATTTGCCCTGAAAGTTCACTGATCTTTTGCTAATTTCCAAGTTGTCCTTGTGCATGTGAATGCAGTTGTGTATTTCACCTACTGCCATCCCAGTCAACACACCAAATGGTTCCCTCATCTCAAAAACCCCTCTGTTCTTGCTCTTCGTAACCACGTCCAGCTAACTTATTCCATCCCTCACCTTCCTGTCCCTAAACTTTGGCAACTTGTCCTCCATTTCTAAAATTTTATTGTTAACAAACATATATTAATATAATTACCTGGTATCCAACCTTCAAGGTTCACTTTTTCACTCTGGAGATTCATTCAAGTCTCTGCCTGCATTAACAGTTGGTTCCTTTCATTGGGAACTGAATCCATGGTATTCATATAAATGGTTTGTTTAACCATCACCTGTTGAAGAATGCCAGGGCCGCTTCCAGGTTTTGGCTAGTACAAATAAAGCTACTATGAACATTCTTTATGGAACATAAGTTTTTGCTTTTGTGGGATAAACACTGAGAAGTACAACAGCTGGATCATACAGTGGCTGCATGGCCAGTGAGAAAGTGCCAAGCCATATTGGAGGACGGGCCATGCCATTTAATGCTTCCACTGGCAGTGTACAACTGATTCTATTTCTCTGCATCTGCCAGCACCCCTTGGCCTGATCATTATTTTTTTATATTAGCCATTTTGATAGGTATATTTTGATGTCTGTATGAATTGTGGTTTTAACTCGAGTCTCCCTGCTGGTTAATGATGAACATATTTGAGTGTGCTTATTTGCATCTGTACTTCTTATTCCTTGAAAACTCTCTTCATGTCTTTTGTTTACTTCCAAAGGATCTAGTTTTGTTTAATATCCAGGGTTCTTTGATGATTTACAGAAGTGCAAGTGATTGCTGTATATTGGCCTTTTTATTTCACAACCTTGCTAAAGTCATGTATTACTCTTATTAGTGTTTTGGTAGATTCCTACCGCTTTCTACAAACACAATCACTTCATTCTTCTCACTGGGATTTTAGCTTTCAAGAACTGATAGGCTGATGTCCTTCAACTTTCTTATAACCCCTACTGGCTTCTCCGCCTGTTAGTCTCGCTTTGGCACCCCAGAATCTTCCTCAGGACCAGGGCTGGGCAGATCCAGGGATCAGGTGGCTGCAGAAAGTAAAGTTTATGCAATGCCCTTCCATTCTCTTCAGGGTCATCACCCATCATTTCCAACAGCCCTGAAGACCACCAATGATTTCAGACAGATGCTCTTCATGTTTTGTTTTACTTATATTTTTTTTTTGCAGTTTCTAATTGATTACAGCCACAAAATTAAGATGCTTGCTTCTTGGAAGAAAAGCTATGACCAACCTACATAGCATATTAAAAAGCAGAGACATCACTTTGCCAACAAAAGGCCCATATAGTCAAAGCTCTGGTTTTTCCAGAAGTCATGTATGGATGTGCAAGTTGGACCATAAAGAAGGTTGACCACTGAAGAACTGATGCTTTGAACTGTGTACTGGGGGAGACCCTTGAGAGTCCCTTGAACAGCAAGATTGAACCAGACAACCCTAAAGGAAATCAATCCTGAATATTAATTGGAAGGACTGCTGCTAAAGCTATAGTTCCAATACTTTGGCCATCTGATATGAAGAGCCGACTTATTGGAAAAGACCCTGATGCTGGGAAAGATAGAGGGCAGAAGGAGAAGAGGGCGACGGAGGATGAGATAGTTGGATGGTATCACCAAGTCGATGGATATGAGTTTGAGCAAATTCTGGGAGATAGTGAAGGACAAGGAAGCCTGGCATGCTGCAGTCCATGGAGGTGCAAAGAGTCAGACACGACTTAGTGACTGAACAACAATTGTTTTCAGTGGGATAGATAGTCTGCCACAATTTACTCTGAGCTACAGAGTTCAAAGGAGAGGCACAAAAGTGTGTATGTGTCGGCTCAAAAGTGCTACTTCAGTTTTACCTTATTGAATAATATATTCTTCAAAGTTAAGTTGCCTCAGTCATGTCTGAATCATTGCAACCCTATGAACTATATAGCTTGCCAGGCTCCTCTGTCCATGGGATTTTCCAGGCAAGAATACCAGAGTTGATTGCTATTTCTTCCTCCAGGGGATCTTTCCAACCCAGGGATCAAACCCACGTCTCTTATGTCTCCTGCATTAGCAGGAGAGCTCTTTACCACTAGCGCCACCTGGGGAGCTCTTTGATGGAGTCCATTTATTTTAAATAATATACATACAAACACTTATGATTAAAATATTTTACAGGTGTTAGCAGCTATTATTTCAAAATTAATGGTGTAGCTTTTGTAAGTAATTAGTAACCAGGCAAGGATTTTTGGTGGTGACTTTCAATGATATATTAATAGCATGAATTGAGCAGTATCCATTGAGACCACCCAAGTTATGTTGATTAGTAATATTTTCCATGCAGGTCAATTCAACAAATGTTTATTGACTATTTATTTTATGACTTATTTCCAGGACTACTTATAACCCAACCATGAAATCAGAACCATTCATTTAATTCATCTTACAACACGGGAATGCCATGGGCAGATTGCTTTCTCCTCTGTGAGTCCCGGCTCCTCCTCTTGCCCTGGACATCTACATTTGACCATCTCAGATGAGATGTAAAGACCGTATTTCCACAGTGTTACTGACTCTACAACCAAGGAAGCATGTTAAAAAAGACAACTCACATAAAAGAAAGCAGCTTTAAAACAGACAGAAAAGGACTTCTTAGCTTTTATATTACTGAGTTCTCATTTTCAGGATTAAGAAAGTAGAAAGTAACGAAGATTCTGTTTCTCTTTGTATCACTAATTCTCATTTGTTCGGGATTCTCAAGGTTGAACAACATGTAAGTAAGCAATGTGGCACTTTTTCTTCATACCTTTTGGGTCTGGATATCTGAGAAGAAGCAAAGGCCAAGGAGCAAGTATTACACAGCATGGAAAAAATCCACAGTGACGAAATGCAAGTCCTCCTCCCCAGAAGATACCCCTTCCCTAGAAGGAAGAGTTTGGATTAACAAGTCAAGCACATCAGATTCAAATGCCAGCTCTCACATTTCTGAAATAAAGGAATTTGGGCAAATGTATCTTAAGCTGAGTCTTTGCCCATCTGTACAATGGGAACACCAACAGTTACATCACGGCAACCTTAGTAGCTTCTTCATCACCACAAGTAATCGCCAAGATCAACCTTGGCCAAATTTTCAGAATAATGAAAAAGCTCAACGTTCTCTTAGACTTACTTTCAACTGCTTTGGAGAGCTGCCAGATTTATTAGTGATTGCTAAAAGAAGAAATGCCACACCAATCTTGGTGCAAATTGCCTTTGGTCCAGCTTCAAGAAATTTCTCTGCTGCAGGTCAAGTTTCTTTAAGGGAAAGACTAAGTCTACTCCTTGGTCAACCATCACAGTCCCCCTGACTACGTTCTGAGGTTTCCTACTCCTAAATGCTGAATTCAAGACAGGCTCAGTAACTGAATATATTTTTGCCTTTAAAATGGTCTCTTTTATTGAATACAGTGTATGTGCAGAAATAATCAATATTAGAGACAGAGAATTTCTCTAAACAGGCTTCTGCAGAGAAAAAGCATTCTTCAAGCTTGTGGTTAAACAGATAAGATTATTATACCTCAAAAGCCCAATAGTTAAATAACAGATTTCCACCTGAACACATAGATAAGCAACATTTTTTTTTCCCATCTGTAATCTGAACAGTTCTGCCTATACTTTGTGGATAAGTTACCATATTATATACTAAAGCATAAAGGACCAAAATTATTGCTTTCTGTGTAAAGTTATTAAGTTTGTATACATGTGTTTCAAGTTTATATAAAAATTTAAAACATAGTTTAAACACTTATTTTCTAAATCAAAGTAAGGGTTGCACAGGAATCTTCCTGCCACAGCTCTGTGTTAAACTTTGGTCTATGATGATGCAGGCAGACCTGTTTCACATGCTCTGCCTTATTACACTCCAAGGACATGGCGTTTTTCACGAGTTGAAGTTTTACAGTGACCCTGCATCAAGTCAATCTATCAACCCTGCATTTGCTCACTTCCTGTCTCTGTGTCCCATTTTGGTAATTCTCATGATAATTCAAACTTTTTCATTATTATTATTTGTTATAGTGATCTATGATTAGTGACCTTTGATGTCACTATTGAAAAAGGTTACAACTTACTGAAAGTTCAGGTGATGGTTAGCACATCTTAAAGTATTTTTAATTAAGTTATACACATTTTGAGACATAATGCTGTTGCACACTTGCAATTGCCTTTCAGTACGGTGCGAACATCACTTTAATATGGACTGAGAAAGCAAAAGCTCCGTGCAACTCGCTTTATTGCAATGTTGGCTTTACTACGGGGTCTGGAGCTTCCCTGGTGGCTCAGACAGTAAAAGCGTCTGCCTGCAATGTGGGAGACCCGGGTTTGATCCCTGGGTCGGGAAGATTCCCTGGAGAAGAAAATGGCAGCCCACTCCAGTACTCTTGCCTGGAAAATTTCATGGATGGAGGAGACTAGGAGGCTACAGTTCATGGGGTCGCAAAGAGTAGGACACAACTGAACGACTTCACTTTCACTGGAACTGAACCTGTGGTATCTCTGAAGTGAGCCTGTGCACCTTTTACTCTTAAAATGGTGCAAATAAGCATTTAACTTGATGACTCCAATATGAGAAGGTATTCATCCAAAAGTCCCTTTCTAGGTGAACAAATGTTCACCTCTGCAATTTTTTACAGTTCCCGGAGAACACAAAATTTGGCGTCATTTGGCTCCCCAAAAGAGAAGCCTGTTTTCATTGGCTCTGTTTCTGTAAGAATACCTTGAAATCTGACTTTTAACTCACACTAAGCGTGCTCACATTTGGGCTTCCCTGGTGGCTCAGTGGTAAAGAATCTGCCTGCAATGCAGGAAACCCGGGTTAGATCCCTGGGTCGGGAAGGTCCCCTGGAGAAGGGAATGGCCACCCACTCCAGCATTCTTGCCTGGAGAATCCCATGGACAGAGGAGGCTGGCGGGCTGCCGTCCACAGGGCGCACAGAGCCAGACCCGACTGAGCAGCAGGGGCGGTGCTCACATTAAGCCCATTCGCATCCCGCTGACCGCAACGTGGTCACACGGCCGCCCCTCGGGAGGGAGGCTGCCCCACCCCTTCTCCAGGCGGCTGACACAGCAGAGGAGGCCAGGCGGTGGGGACACTCCCTTGTCACTGTCACAAACTGTCATTCAACAGGCACGTCACGCAGCTACTTCCCCAGAGACGCCCGGATCACTCTTTCCACGTTGACTCCAGACGTCCCAGAGTCCCCGTAAATGGTTTCCTGACCCGGATTCCGTATGAGTTCCTGAATCCCCTTGGTCTTTCACTTTGATAATCCCTTTAACAAAGGGATTGAACTTGAACTGACATCATTTTTTTTCTTTGTGAACTTCCTGTGGCTCCTCACAATGAAATCTTCTGGGTATTTACAGACCCTTCAAAACCATTCAGGGAATTTGCTCAGGACTGAAATCAAGTTCACGCACCTTTGCTAAAAACATTCTGCCGGCCTCTCTGTCTCTCTGAAAGCCAGCCTACTTGCCCACCCTGCCCATACATCCCCTTCGCTTCCCAGACCTCCTCAAGGGCAGGCCCAGAAACAGCACATCTCTTCCCACTAAGCCCTCCTGACAACGAGCGATATACAAACCAGAAGTCAAAACTCTTCAGAGTTGCCAGGTGCTCTGCTTCAATCCTTTCACCGGGCTTGGTTCCTGCTACCTTGAAGCAACATTTATTTTTACCCTTTTCAGTTTGAGAATTATTCTCCTTGACAGAGAAGACAGGGGCAAAAAAGATACAGAGCATTCCGCTTTCTGGATGTCACTGGCTTCAAACTACAGACCTATTTGTAACCGAATCTCTTTTTCCCTGAACGTATCGAAAGTGCCTTTGATATTTCCTGGCATTATTCTTACAGTTTCACATCAGTCTTATCTAATTTTCTTTTGTCCAACTATCCATGAACTCACTTTTTTCTGTCTCTCCTATTTGTTCCCATTATCAATTCATTTTCCATTGAAAATTGAAAAGAGTAATCCTGCAAAAATTCAGATGTTATTCCACCAGCCTCAGATTTAAAACTCTCCCCATGGTTTCTCAGGGCTCCTAGAATTTGATGCTATTCCTCTGAAATTGCCTCAATGCCCTCTCCACCTCCATCTCAGACTGTTTTCACATGTTCGGCTCGTCACCCTGAGTGGCCTTCTTCTAGCCTTCCTGGTCTCCACGCTG
Organism: Muntiacus reevesi; assembly: GCF_963930625.1. NCBI lineage: Eukaryota > Metazoa > Chordata > Mammalia > Artiodactyla > Cervidae > Muntiacus > Muntiacus reevesi. The sequence goes on along the minus strand of NC_089252.1, from coordinate 3,209,041 downwards.
CACACCCTCTCCTTCCCAGGGGACCATGGCCTCCCCTCTCCCCACCAGCTCAGACTCCTCTGGAGACGCTCCCAGGCTCTCCACTCTGTTTCTGTCTGGTCTCATAACAGTTGCTAGGTCACCCTGCTTTATGTCATCTCTGGACTGTTTCTATCTCTCTGGCTACACCATAAACTTCTTAAGGGCAGTCACTGGAGCAAACAGCACACTGTAAACACTAAATAAACATTTTTTGAACAAGGAAATAATCAGAAACAGATTTCTGAGTGCATTCTAATTATCCTGATATACAGAACTTCAAAGACCCTTCAATAGAAGAGCGTGCCTTGAGAAACTCTAAGAAGAATCCATAAAATATAAAGAGTCTTACATAAATTTGACCATTGAGTCAATTATTTTATGTGTAAATTATTTCAGAGAAATACTATTCGAGGGAAATATATTGAAAAACATAACTTTCCACTTAATGAAAGTGTAGATTTAGAAAAATGGTTACTGTAATCACAAGAAATGAACTTGATTCTCTGGGATATTCTAGATGGACATCATACTATCCAAGAATAAGGGCTCTTTCCCTCCCCTTCCTAGTGGGTTCTCTGCTTATTCTTCTTATTATAATAGAAGTGTCAAGAAAATATTAACTAGTAGTAATGATAAAAATCCCCTAATAGTTTCATTGAACATTCTCCTAATGCTTGGCTTTCTAATCAAGTACATTGCATGTTGAATACAATGATATTTGTTGCTGTTTGAAATAGATAACCTTCTCTCAGTATCTCCCTAGTCTTAGGTTACATAGAGAATGTTTTTTTTAATTTGCAAAGTTATTACATTTTAATAAATATCTTTTGGACCTTTGTCAAAGAAATTATTCTTCTCCTCCTTCAGCATGGTAATTGTAGTCAACATTGTTTAGTTATCAGTTCAGTTCAGTCAGTCGCTCAGTCGTGTCTGACTCTTTGTGGCCCCATGGACTGCAGTATGCCAGGCTTTCCTGTCCATCACCAACTCCCAGAGCTTGCTCAAACTCACCTCCATTGAGTCAGTGATGCCATCCAACCATCTCATCCTCTGTCGTCCCCTTCTCCTCCTGCCTTCAGTCTTTCCCAGCATCAGGGTCTTTTCCAAGGTCCATTCTTCACATCAGGTGGCCAAGCTATTGGAGTTTCAGCTTCAACATCAGTCCTTCCAATGAATATTCAGGACTGATTTCCTTTAGGATTGACTGGTTGGATCTCCTTGCAGTCCACGGGACTCTTGATTCTTCTCCAACACAACTGTTCAAAAACATCAATCTTTTGGTACTCAGCTTTCTTTATAGTCCAACTCTCACATCCATACATGACTACTGGAAAAACCATAGCTTTGACTAGATGGACCTTTGTCAGCAAAGTAATGTTTCTGCTTTTTAATATGGCTGCCTAGGTTGGTGATAGCTTTTCTTCCAAGGAGTAAGTGTCTTTTAATTTCATGGCTACAGTTACCATCTGCAGTGATTTTGGAGACCCAAAAAAATTAAGTCTATCACTGTTTCCACTGTTTCCCCATCTATTTGCCATGAAGTGATGGTACCAGATGCCATGATCTTAGTCATCTGAATGGTTAGTTTTAAGCCAGCTTTTTCACTCTCCTCTTTTACTTTCATCTTCTTCACTTTCTGCCATAAGTGTGATGTCATCTGCATATCTGAGGTTATTGATATTTCTCCCAGAAATCTTGATTCCAGCTTGTGCTTCATCCAGCCCAGAATTTTGCATGATGTACTCTGTATATAAGTTAAATAAGCAGGATGACAATACACAGCCTTGACATACTCCTTTCCCAATTTGGAACCAGTCTGTTGTTCCACGTCCAGTTCTAAACTGTTGCTTCTTGACCTGCATACAGATTTCTCAAGAGGCAGGTCAGGTGGTCTTGTATTCCCATCTCTTTAAGAATTTCCCACAATTTGTTGTGATCCACACAGTCAAAGGCTTTGGCATAGTCAATAAAGCAGAAGTAGATGTTCTTCTGGAACTTTTTGCTTTTTCAATGATCCAATGGATATTGGCAATTTGATCTCTGGTTCCTCTGCCTTTTCTAAATCCAGCTTGAACATCTGGACGTTCATGGTTCACATACTGTTGAAGCCTGGCTTAGAGAATTCTGAGCATTACTTTGCTAGCATTGAGATGAGTGCAATTGTGCAGTGGTTTGAACATTCTTTGGCATTGTCTGTCTTTATTTAGCTGACCAAGTGCTAAATGCATGTGTATCTCATTTAATTTCTTAACAGTAGCCTGAGTTGAATACAGAGCTTCATGTTCCTTTTCCAAACAAGGAAACATTTAAATAGATTCACTATCTGATGGGTTGTTGTTTACTCACTAAATCATGTCCAACTCTGCAACCCCATGGATGGCAGCACGCCAGGCTTCCCTGTCCTTCATCATCTCCCAGAGTTTGTTCAATTTCATGTCCATTGGGTCAGTGATGCCATACAACCATCTCATATGGTAGATGCTGCTGCTGCTGCTGCTAAGTCGCTTCAGTCGTGTCCAACTCTGTGCGACCCCATAGATGGCAGCCCACCAGGCTACCCCACCCCTGGGATTCTCCAGGCAAGAACACTGAAGTAGGTTGCCATTTCCTTCTCTAATGCATGGAAGTGAAAAGTGAAAGTGAAGTCACTCAGTCATATCTGACTCTTCGTGACCCCATGGACTGCAGCCCACTAGGCTCCTCCGTCCATGGGATTCTCCAGGCAAGAGTACTAGAGTGGGGTGCCATTGCCTTCTCTGCATATGGTGGATAGTAAAGCCTAAATACAATGCTAAATCTGAGCCCAGGGCAAATGTGGGTTCCATAGGAATGTGATCAATCATAGTATTTCTTTTATAACATTAAGTGAAAGTTGCTCAGTCATGTCTGACTCTTTGCCACCCCATGAACTGTAGCGTGCCAGAGTCCTCAGTCCACGGGATTTTCCAAGAAAGGATACTGGAGTGGGTGTCCATTCCCTTTTCGGGAGGATTTTCCCAACCCAGGGATTGAACCCAGGTCTCCCACACTGCAGGTGAATTCTTTACCATCTGAGTCGCTGGGGAGGCCCATTAACTCTATCTCTGTTCTTACGTGTGTTGGATTTGCTAGTGTTTCATTTAGGATTTCTATATTTACCTTCTTAAAAAAATTTTCCCTACTTTCTGTCTTTTCTTATTCTTGCTGTAATTAACAGACTTGGTATCAGATTATACAATCTTTTTAAAATATGTTGGAAACATTCCCATCACTGAGATGCTTTTTAACAGTTATAATTCACAGGATCTTTTCCCCCTTCCTTGGGGGTGAAAGAAACAAACAAAGAAAAAAAGTGGATGGTCATTCCTTCCCAGATTTGGTCAAGGTTTTTCAGTTACTTACCTGCTTCTACTTCCTCCCTTTTCCTGAGTTAACGTTAGAATTTATATATCCCTCATAACCACTTATTTTCCAAAAGGCTGTTTGTTCTTTACAAAGTTTTAAGTTGCATTCTATGTTTCAAGTCTTACAATAAGATTTTTGAAAGTATAGAAGTTGAAAAAATAGTAAGATAAACACATATGTATTCATCAACTCAATTCACAAATGATCATTCTGCATTTTTCTTAACCCAATATAATTATTTTTTAAATAATCTACAGACATCCTATCACTTCATCAAGAAATACTTTAGCATGCATCTCCTAAAAAATGAGAATATATTCCAATACAGGAGTGGTTCACACCTAATAAATTAACAGTAATTCCTAATATTTAATATGTAGTTTACATTCAAATTCTCTTTTAGGAACCAGTTATCTATTATAAGATATCAGTTATCTATTATAAGCATTTTTAAAAGTTGAATTACGTTTCAACCAATGTTTTGTACTGTATGTAATTAGATATGTCTATTTATCTCTTTCAGTCTAGAAGGTCCCCTCAACTCTCTCTTAAATTTCCTTCCTGACATATTTTCTGAAGAAATAAGTCTTGTGGAATGTTCCATGTTCTGGATTTATCCAAAGATGTTCTTTAATTTTTTTTCCTGTGCTTTCTGTCCACTGCAAATTAGATCTTAAAGCTTGTTTAGATTTACTTAAGTGATGAGTATATGTCATATAGCAAACACACCTATGGTGTCAGGTCACAAGAACTGCATGTGCCTGGATCTGTCCAGTGGAGGTGAGAGATGTGTGACCAGTTAAAAATCAGCAACCAGACTAGTGGACACAATTGGGGAAGGATAGGGTGGGACGAATTGAGAGGGTCGCATGGAAACATATACATTACCATGTGCAAAATAGTTGGCCAGTGGGAATTTGCTGTAAGACGCAGGGAGCTCAGTGACAACCTAGAGGGGTGAGATGGGATGGGAGGTGGGAGGGCGGTTCAAGGGGGACGGGACATGTATATACCCAGGGCTGATTCATGTTGATCTATGGCGGAAACCAATGCAACACGGCAAAACAATTATCCTCCAACTAAAAATAATAGTGAAAAAACCACCAGCCTCCAGATGTGAGGAGGCTGAGGGAAATCCCCCAACCCTCCCAGCCTCCACTGGATCCACGTTCTCACCGCACGTGCTCTCTGGCCACCGGGAGGCCACTGAGCAGAGCTGGACTCAGACGGCCAAGGAAGCAAATGGTCCTTGACGGCACCAGGTGGTGTGTGAGGAGCAGCAGACACCTGATACCCCACTGTGGGCCCTGCGTTCATCCAGTCCTGGGAGAGTGGAGCCCCTCAAACTCCTATGTCATCCATCAGCTAAGAAAAATGAGACTTCAAATGAAATAGCCTCTCTCTCGGTTCTGTAGCCTAAACTCGCCCACCCTTTTCCTTCCTAGGTGGACCGCGCAGCTCCTCACTTCCATTAACTTCCTTTGAGGCCACTTCCTTCCTAGGGACCTGGTTTTCAAGGCTGCCCTGGGTATAGTATTCGTCTTCTCCCATCTACGTTCTATCTGCAGGAATCATGACGCTCTAGTATCTGCTTGTCTCTTCTCTCCCAGCTTCTGTGGTTGACAAGCACCTTCCCCAGCACCCACAGGCTTGTACAGGGCCTAGGTCACTGGCATAGTAATAAGGAGATAAGGCTTCCCTCCTTTGTGGCTGAGTCAGTAAAGAATCTGCCTGCAGTGCAGGAGACCCCAGTTCGATCCCTGGGTCAGGAAGATCCCCTGGAACAGGAAATGGCAACCCACTCCAGTATCCTTGCCTGGAAAATCTCATAGACAGAGAAGTCTGGTGGGCTGCAGTCCACGGGGTCGCAAAGAGTCGGGCACACTGAGCGACTAACACTTATACTTACTTACTTACTTACTAAGGCGTTAAGACTGGAGAAGGAAATGGCAACCCACAGCAGGATTCTTGCCTAGAAAATCCCAAGGACAGAGGAGCCTGGGGGACTATGGTTCATGGGGGTCACAAAAGAGTCAGATATGACTCAGTGACTAAACAACAGCAAGATGTTACGACAACTTGATAATTTTCAAGTCACAGTATTTCTAGAGACAAAAAATAATAATAATAATAACTTCATCTCATTAACTTCAACTCACATTTGCCACCATAAATCATCCTTAAAACTCTTCAAGTTTTCAGGTTAGGTCATTTCTTCCACACTAGTTTCTTTTCTGCTGGAATTCACTTAAAGAAAACTTTCAGAGTATCTCAATGTTCTGATAGTCTGGATTTTAAGGACAGATTTTGTTGTATTTTGAGACTATATAACTATGATTGAGAGCTCAGGTTATTTGGTCTTTGAAGTCAGACCAGGTTCTAAATGCAGTTCTGTGGCTTCAGCCTAGATACTAGCAAGTTATTTAAATGGCCTGTGGCTCAGTTTTCTGGTCTTCAAAATGAGGACAGTATTAGTACCCATCCTGCGGGGTTAAGTAAGGCTTACATGGTTAATATTTACTGCATAGCATGTTGTAGCTCATATTGGCTGTTATTTTCACATTTGTAATATTTTAACTTTGATATTTGTAAATATTTTTATTTTTGTAAATTTCATACCCCATTAACCATTTCCCCCATAAGGGTCTTGCTTGTTGATAGTTTATTTTAAAATATTTAAATATTCTAGATTTTCCCAGCTAATCAAAACATGGTAATTATATACATGTATATATAATTATTGGAGAAGAAAATGGCAACCCACTCCAGTATTCTTGCCTGGAGAATCCCATGGACAGAGGAACCTGGTGGGCTACAGTCTATGGGGTCACAAAGAGCTGGACACGACTAAAGTGACTTTGCATATATATAATTATATAGGTAGGCTTCCAAGGTGGTGCAGAGGTAAAGGGTCTGCCTGCCAATACAGAAGACACAAGATCCCGGGTTGGGAAGAGCCCCCGGAGAAGGAAATGGCAACTCACTCTGGTATTGTTGCTGGGAAACCCCATGGACACAGGAGCCTGGTAGGGAACAGTACATAGGGTCACAAAGTGTAGACAAAACTGAGCGATGGAGCACACACACACATACATATATATGCACACATATATATCTAGAACATAACAAATCTTTTCTTTCCCGCCTGCCACATGGATGCTATTCCTTCCGTCCACAGTGTTGCAAACTCAACAGAGACCAGCAAAAACCGTGAGGGATGGAGTGGAGTGAAAACTGAATTTTCTCCCTGACATATCTGTCCTTGCAAATTTCCAAGCTCTTTTCCTGTAACAATAAGTACACTTTCTTAGTTGCTCATCTTCCAATTCCTCCTAGCCATCCAATATCCTGTTTCACTAAGCTGTTGAAATGAATTCTACCCTGCTGTAATACCCAAAGTCCTTGAGGTGCTAAAGAAAATACTGCATATAAAATGCACGGACAGGCAGAATAGGTTTACATAATGTTAATGTAGATAAATGGCATGTACAAAATTATATCTAGCTGCAATTTAATTAGATTAATTAGATCAATATAATTAGTAGTGCTATATTACCCTAGTTAGACTTGGGCGGTCTCTGCTCCCCTCCCCACCCCCTACACCAGCTCAAAATGGTTTACAACCCTAAAACAGTATAATAGCACATGGAGAACCAATGCAGTAACATATCAATTTCACCATGAACACACCATTAAGAGAGGAGTTTGTGGGACACTCAAGAGACACATAAAATGCTACCCTGCCCAGGAAAATTTTGATAATATAGACTGAAAAATATCCCTGCTGTCAAAAAAACTGCTTACTTCACATTAATCCCAAGTGTAAGTCTGGTCATGATCACACAAAAATGAATTTAACAAACAGGTTCTGGAGTGGACCTAATGAACAAAACAGACTGACTGTGGCTTTAGTTAGAAACCCTGCAGAGTCCCCTTTCAGACGCCCACTAAATCACAGATGCGGCTGAACCGCCGGGCCATCCACTGACCACGGGGCGGATAGCAAGGTCCACCAGCGTCCCTTCACCTCCAGGAACTGTGGGTGAGGTGGATCGCAGTCAGCAAGAAGACAAACAACCAGGCTAACTGGTGTTCTGGGTCAAGGGAGGAGACTGCTTGGTCCAGCCTCTATGATTTTTTCTTTTCAGTGATACTGTCCAGTCTCCATAATTATGACAAACTAAGACTTCTCTTCAAGGTCACATCAGGTGAAACTGATGGAGATGATTATCGACCAGGGCAGCCAAGTTCACATGATGTTCACAGCCACTAACTAACTTGCTAATCCTCTACCTTATGGTCTAACGATTACATTTATAGTTCTCCTGGAAGCTTTTTAATTTGGACTTGGTATGGAAAGTATGGTGGTTAACAAATTTCAAAACTGTAGCACTGAAATTGATAGAAACTATCAATCCCTGAGCTGGGAAGTTGCCCTGGAGAAGGGAAAGGCTACCCGCTCCAGTATTCTGGCCTGGAGAATTCCATGGACTGTATAATCCATGGGGTCGCAAAGACTCAGACATGACTGAGTGACTTTCACTTCACTCACATGTGAAAACAACCAAATCTTCAATTCAAAGATGTGCCTGGTTTTAGAATTGTAATAAAAAACTACAAGTACTTCAGAAGAAAACAAAGAAAGAGAGAGAGATCAAAAGGCTTGCAGTTGATTTGTACAGGCTAAAGCTGAACTTAAACCAAGACTGAACAGGCCCCTGTGATGATCTCACAGGATAAGGCAGTCCCCACTGTTTGGAATCACCCTTCCCCAGCCTCTTGGATTCTCAATGCCTTGAAGGCATTTTCATCATTTTCGTGGCCCAATTTGTATTTCAACAAATATTGACATCTATTTCAAAGAGAATGCAAAGAAATCTGGTGCTCATCTGATTTTTGTTTTCATCTTTTCGTTCTCAAGCATAAATTAAGATATTCTGCTAAATGTTAGCTTCTGTAGCCTAATTACACAGAATGCACTGTGGTTGATAGTGTTTACACACTGCAAACTACTTAACATCTTATATATAGTAGGAAAGATGTGTTTAAATATGTTAGCATGGCTTGTGCTTGTACATCTCTAAAATAGACTTGAGTAATTATCAAGCATTACCATCACCATGCTTTTTTGAGTTATAATTAAAATGTATCTTTTTTATTATAGTTACAATTTTTGCTCTAGAAAAATGAATTGTAACTGTGCATTCAAGATTAAATTAATATGCTCCTTCAAAAAGAAATCTGAGTCATCCTTTATCTATAAATATCATAATTTGGTGGTGGTATGTGTGGAAGAGAATTTGTATAATAAGTGCATGGAAAATTTTAAACACTTCTCCTAAATTTAAGATCTGAATGGTGCATATTCCTTCAGAAATGTTGACAAACATAGTAGGGTACATTTATCTATAGCCAGCAATCCTAAATTTGAGCAGCCAGATTCTCTTCCTAACCCCTTTCTACACCTAGAGGTGAAACTACATCCCTGTTCATTTCATTTTCAGGATTTCAAATTTTATTTTGCTTCTTACACTGACCCATGAGATTTTGTTATTGCAAGACTCTATCTGCAAAGTATTCAGAAAGAGTTATTATAACTGAGCTAGAATATGGTTCTTACTTCCTAGCTGGAAAGAACATAAGAAATATGGGATTTATTGATCATTTGGCTCTTGAACCAAATAGAAGTTTGTTCCTCAAGCCCATGATTCTCCAAACTAGGGAATAAAGTTCAAACACAATATCATCAGAACATGCAAAACTAGAGACCTAGATCCAGCGCAGGCCACTTGGACACACGGACACACAATGTCCATTGGAAGGGAAAGCGCTGGAGGACCGCAAATGTAAGTTTAGCACTGAGCACAAGCTCTGGGCAAGCTGGCGACTCTGAAAACTGCCTCATCTTCCCATCCACAACTTCCTCCCCCATGCGTGGAGAATAATGATGGCCTCCTAACACAGTGTGAGGATCAGATGGGCTGTGGAAGAAATCAGCTTCTCTTGTTGTATAATACAGCCACAGCATGGTGTCTCCCTCATGAGAGGAAGTCAAGAGGGCTTCCCAGGTGTCACCAGTGGTGGAGAACCAGCCTGCCAATGGAGGAGATGTAAGAGATGCAGGTTCAGTCCCTGTGTTGGGAAGACTTTCTAGAGGAGGGCATGGCAGCTACTCCAGTCCTCTTGCCTGGAGAATCCCATGGACAGAGGAGCCTGGCGGGCTACAGTTCATGGGGTTGCAAAGAGTCAGACACAACTGAGTGACAGAGCACATATTGCCTACGCTTGGTTTGCTTTCATCCTCAGAATGACCCTATCCTAGTGGAATTAGAGGAGAGGAAGCACTGTTGTTTTTTAATCCCTACAGGGAAAAAGAAAATCACAATTCGATATTTAATGCTCTCAGATCAAGGCTGACAAGCATGCAACTGCCACCTCTGAGGAAAAATAGCAAAGACTCTCGTGGTGGCTCCTGAAGGAGAAAAGGCATGGAGATAAGAACAGGCGAATCCCAGCTCTGGGATTTCCAGTCAGGAGCCTGAGGTTGAAACCCACGTGCTAGTGTGGCTGGAAGTGAGTGCACTTAATCATCAAGGGACAACTCTGTGACTACTGAGTGCCTCCACATGCCTGTTCCCCGGGATCAGCAGTCAACGAGTAGACACATGTCCTGCTTTCAATGAACTTCAGTCAGTTCAGTCTCTCAATAGTATCCGACTCTTTGTGACCCCATGGACTGTAGCACACCAGGCTTCCCCGTCCATCACCAGCTCCCAGAGCTTGCTCACACTCATGTCCATTAAGTCAGTGATGCCATCCAACCATCTCATCCTCTGTCATCCCCTTCTCCCACCTTCAAAATCTTTCCCAACATCAAGGTCTTTTCCAATGAGTCAGTTCTTCACATCAGGTGGCCAAAGTATTGGAGTTTCAGCTTCAGCATCCATCCTTCCAATGAATATTCAGGACTGATTTCCTTTAGGATGCACTGGTTGGATCTCCTTGCAGTCCACGGGACTCTCAAGAGTCTTCTCCAACACCACAGTTTAAAAGCATCAATTCTTCAGCAGTCAGCTTTACTTCATAGTCCAACTCTCACATACATACATGACTACTGGAAAAACTAGATGGACCTTCATTGACTAGATGGACCTTCATTGGCAAAGTAATGTCTCTGCTTTTCAATATGCTGTCTAGGTTGGTCGTAGCTTTTCTTTCCAGGAGCAAGCGTCTTTTAATTTTGTGGCTGCAGTCACCATCTGCCCTGAACTTACATTCTGATTAATGAATCTCTCTCTCAAACGGGAACAGTAATACTTCCTTCCTTGTCTGATTGTTACAAAAGTTCAATGAGGTGATGCTTACAAAACACTTCATGCCTCTCATATTTAAGTCATGTAAAAAGTATCAGCAGTTAATTTTGAAACACTAATTTTTATCATGACTACTCTTACAGGAACTGAGTCACCCACTGACCCCTTCTCTGGCTCTGGGGCACTAAACACGGCATTACATTCCTTCAGCAGTATGACAGAGAAGGAGTAAACGGACCCCTAGTAGGAACAATAAGACATGCAAGTAGCCTGGTATTGACCTAGGTGTCTGTTGTATTTATCCGCACATTGAGTTGCCTTCTCTTGCATTCCAAGATAAAGATAAACATGGAAACTTCTCAAGACACAAATATGTGCCATGTATCAGAAATGACATCACCAACCAAATTAATGTGTGTGGGTTTGACATGAAATTATAATTAACAGTGTTTATAGCTTTAATTTCAACATAATGATGTGAAATTAGAACATTATGATCTGAAGTTAGAAACCAAGAAAATTTTAGTGTCTGCTTTTCGATGACTCTATTTAAGGTATTGTAGATGTTTTAAGCACATACCACTGAGTACCATTCCACACAAATAGATTTCATTTCATTTTCTTTCTATCATTTCTAAATGGATTGCTAAGATATTGTTTAAAAGTGATGTTCAAGATGGTCTTTTCTTTAAGTTAAGAAAGTTAAATGGATTTCAGATTTTCAAGGCACATATTGAAGTTGTGATTTGAGAGTGAGCCTGACTTTGAAAAAGCAGTCCCCATTTTAATTTATTCAAACAGTGTTGCTAAACCTTTAATAAACCACATAGGAATTAGTCTGGCCATTTCAATGATGGCAACAAATACTATTAACAAATGTGAAATAGCCAACCTTCTAAAGAGTAAATGCATGGAAATTCAATTACAGGAAAAAGTGGGGCAGGGGAATAGCCACGTTTCTGACTTCATTTGTGTTCTCATGACCAGGCCAACTGGAGACAGTGAAGAAATTGTGCTTTTTTTGCTCAAGATACTAACTGGGAAGGAAAAATTATCTGAAGTCTTAAGGCTCTGTTTCTACAGAAGATTCCAGGGTCCTGAGAAACCTCCTTAGAAGTTGGTCATGAAGAGAGAGTGGCTTTCCCACTGGAATGGGGGGGGGGGGGTGAAAGATGATTTAGACAGAGCATCCGCCCCCCAGAGACGTGCCCTCGTCACTGGTGGCCCCGCAGACAGCTTTGACTTATGGGAAACAGTGTTTCCAGCCACGAGAACCCAAGCAATGGATATTCTTCACCATAAGTGTTTAAAGCACTGGTTTAGAGTTAAGAATTTAAATATGCTTCTCAAAACTCCTTCTTTGGGGGAAATTCCCGTTTAAAAATACCTACAGCTACAGAAAGGCGAACATAAGCCTAAAGTGTAGTATATTAGACATCTGCTCACCACCATTGCTTGTGACCAGCAGAATGATGTGGGCCAGTCCCTTGCTCCTACCCTCAAGAACAACCTTGCCAGGAATCCCACAAGTTTTTGAGAAACTAGCAAAAGGCTGGGGCGCTTCAGATGAGCAAGAGGGAGCCCAGCACAGACAGAAAGGATGCAGAAAGCCATTGCCCTTGATAAACTCTGTCTGGAAAGCTTTTTCTCAAGAAAAAGACACAAAGAAACCCCTTTTCAGGAATATCACATTTGGCTTGTACATTGTTACTGATCATCAACCTGGAATCGACCATCTGATGGCTGGGCCCTGGATATACGCAGTGAATGCCTTTTCTAGCAGCAGTAAGGTGCTAGTAAGAGAACTGTCTGCAGGCTAGTTTCCTCCTGGGCCCAGCTGGCCCTGGCTCTCCGTGGGAGGTGAGCATGCAGGGAGGACATCTCGTGAGAAAGAACAGGGCTGGAGCACAGGCGGTCGGGCGGCCTTGGTTCAGCACCCGGAAGTACCTGCCCTGTGCCAGGACAGCTCTATCTTGCCATTTGCCGTCTCTCACCTTGGGGCTTCCCAGGTGAGGCTAGTGGTAAAGAGCCTGCCTGCCAATGCAGGAGACTTAAGAGACATAGGTTCGATCCCTGGGTCAGGAAGGTCCCCTGGAGGAGAGCATGGCCACTTACTCCAGTATTCTTGCCTGGAGCATCCCCATGGACAGAAAAGCCTGGTGGGCCACAGTACATGGGGGTCGCAGAGAGTGAGGCACAACTAAAGGGCTTAGCACGGCAAGGCAGCCCTCATCTGGCCAAGCACCCTGCCTGAAAGGACCTTCCTAACCTCATGTGACTCTCGACCCGAGTGACTCTATGACCTGGACAGCCTGGACAGCTGGGGATCTTTGTGTTGATTCTGGGAAGTTGGTAGGCTTTCTGTGGAATCTCACAAAAAGATGGGAGGATATTCATGGAACCTATTTTCCATATCGTAGGAGGCCTTCTTGCTGTGAAATGGATGAAAAAGCCCTTGCAGGTAGGGGCACTATGAGTAGCATCTTGATAAGAGAGACTCTAACATATCAGGTTCAAGAAAAGCCACATGCCGTTAAAATTATTGCTGCTCTGTGAAAATTAAAAGATATTTGGTAAATAATCTTCATTTCATGATACTTCAGTATCACCCTCCTTCAAACAACTAAATATGTTAAAATGTCTCCCTTCTCTTATCTCAATGCTAATTGCGCACATTATGATCCATTTGCTTTATTCAAGGACATCTGCCTTGTTTATGTTCCTTTTTATCTGTCTTTATAAAATCTTTCATCAGCTCTGGATCATCTCATCGTCCCAGACATCTATTTCCTGATTCTTCTCTTAAAAATCTGCTGTGGATAAACACTCTTCCTGGAAGGCAATGAAGTTCCCCAGGTTGAGGGTGGTTAAGAATTATCCAGTGATCACATAAAGATCCACAGGTCTGGGCTGCAGGGTGGGGTCTAGAAATTCATATTTTCCTAGGTGACATGACATGATTTTGAGGTGGCAGTCTACTAACTACAGAAAGATGACCTCAGAAGGGGTCAAGTCTGCCTGCATGACCTGTAGATGTCTAATAGATGACTCACTGAAGAAACAGCTCAAACTGAACCCCCAAGGTGGTGATTTCCAACGACCTCTCTGAAATTTTGAGACATCTTATTTCTTGCACGCTGTGTGATCAGTAGGGCATTCCTGGGGCATCTGTGACAAGGCATGACCTTGAAATGCTCCTTAACAGTTCTGGGTCATCCCCATGCCATGCAGACTCAGGATCCAAAATCTCAGATAACCTGTTACCTGGGCACGAACCCTGTGGCCTGCACACGTTTATTTGGCTGAGGTAGAGAGGCAAGGCGTTAGATAAAATGTCATGCACAAAGGTTAGGTAATAAGTCTCATTTCATCCATGCTGGCAATTTAAAATGCTTTTCTTTACAAACATGAAGGAAACTTAACTTTTGACAAAAGAGAGAGTCTTTCTGTGGTTGTTTTACTCAATTTTAGACTGCATTATCCTCAAAGGACAGTCAATGGATGTAAGGAAAGTATCAGAAGAAAGATGGATTTCTACTTTTTTACACCTATATAAATGAAGTTTTCCTGCAGAACATGGCTCCTCTGGTTTTATAGGTACTGAAGACTCACTAGCAAAGCTAATTCATGGTAAAAAATGTCAGACGCACAGTGCTCCGCTAACAGCCAGGCACTGGAGAGCTTCTGGAACCACTCCATTGACATCTTCGGCTCTGCATTGCTGGGAAGCACCGCATCCAACACCTTTTGGATTATATTTTAGATGGAATTAAATCAACAAGCTGCAGATCTTGAGGTACAAATCAGAAATGTCTCCTCCTCTAGGGGCAATTGAGCCGACCTGCTTCCTCACCGGGTGCTGGCCGTTTGAGCTGAGTTTAGACCAAAAGACAGGATTCTACCCAAGGGTGTACACAAACAGGAGAAAGAATTGGGAATGGAGATTTCAAATGCATTCGGGTAAGCAGATTCCTTTCCACCTACAGAGAGTTTCAGCATCTCTCAGAAACTATTGAAAGGAGGCGGGGAGGGAAGACTGCCTTTTGTATCGCTGCAATTTCCAGAAAACATTAACTTCATAAAGCACAGATTCCAGCTTTTGGATCTTCTGACAATCTCAACAGGGGTAAAGATCAAGGATTTTCCCTACTGGCAATTTGCAAGTGCGGCTCTAAGCTTTTTCTTTCAGAAGGGATGAAGGAAACAGCACAGTAAAATTCCTTCCAAAAGAAAAGCAATCAGAGCTTATACTGAAAACAGGGCTCATTTGAGTTTTTGAGACTTAGTGAACTATTTTTCTAGGTAGTATTTCTGAAATAGTCTTCCTCTCCCCTCCCCCACATATATGTATCTTTTTCTGTCTTTCTGTCTTTTTTGGTTCTGTTTGTATTGTAGCTTCACATATAGAGCCAAGTCTTGTTTATTTCCTGCTATGCAGTTATCCCTAGATCCTGAGCCTGTTTTGGAGTTCTGCTTTTTTTTTTAATTTGGAAAGCATCCTGATCTGTAGTATTTCAAATTTAGAATTCCATTTAGCTGCAAAATGAAAACAAAGAGATAAAGTGCAGTCTTGTATGTTTCAAGTTCGACTGAATCTCAGCCACATTCCATAGATTATTTTGATTTAGTTTTAACAAAATACCACATTAAATCACTCTAATGAGCTGTTTCTGTTCCTCTCCCAGTACAAGGTCATTAGGTACAAGACAGCATCTCTCTGCACCGTCTTCACTATTTCATGTGCTACACGTCAAAAAAGACTTTGATGGTTTTCCACAGTGAAGACTAGGACACAACTGGTCCTCCAGGAAGGGGGTTGTACCACAGCAAGGAAGCAATTTGTCATGCTCCCCAGGACTGGTTCGGGCCCTTCACACACACGTTGGTCCTGGGAAGAAGGCTCACCAACCCTTCCTGTTACTTGCTCAGAAATAAGCTACCTCATCACACATCCTGCCCAGGTTATGCTTTCTGAGGATGGAAACAAAAACCTGAAATTAGCATACTCATTTAAAATATCTGTCACTAAATGAATCGTGCTTTTTTTTTTAGGGTCTAACAGCTGTCTTTTTAATTAACGAGAGTCGCAGATACACGATGCTCACAAAATATTGCACCGCACGTTCTATTCACCCTTGGCGGGCCGGGGGCACCCTTCCATCTCGTGATGGGATAGACAGCAAGGTGAGAGCAGGCAGGTAGCTGAACATGACTGACTTAAAGTTGCATGTGAGATGCTAATTATAGAGGAACAGCTCCTGTTCCGGCTTCCAATTAGGGGTCTGAATAACCTCGTCAGTACTTTCCGCAGTTGTTAGCATGTCTAATTATTTATCTCCCGGTGTAATTTCTGTGAAAGCTAGGATTCAGCTGGTGGGTCCCTATCGAACACTAGATGAACTGAAACAGACCTGACGGTGATGCTCTGAACAATGCAGGGTCTGGGCTGATGGTAATCAAAGTCTTCCCAGATGGAAGGCAAGCCCCACGGAGGCCACCTTGGTGAGAGGAGGGCCAGGTCTCCCACTCGACAATCCCGCTAGCCCTGGCCCTCCTCCAGCTCCTTCCCTGAGAGGGGAGAGGGTCAGCCATCACTCACTCAGCAGTACCGGGAAAGAATGCATGCCTGCCCTGCAGGTGTGGTTTTAGGAGAAACGTGCCAACTAGGCCTAAGCCTACTAACCACACCTAAGCAAACACAGCAGCTGCTTCTCTGGTCATCTAGCATTTTCTACCCGTTTTTCATCAAAGTCTAAAGACCTGAACCATGAATTATTGAGAAGAAGGCTGGCAATGATTCACATTATGAAACAGTGCTTTATACTGGTTGGTAGGTCTTTGCAAAGTCATATGAGTGCATTTCTTACTGTGCGTCAGTACAATTCCCACTAATGTATAATATTATGCCAGTAAGAATCATACTGGTATACTTATTACATGCTTACAGTATGTGTTATATATTTACAGTATATATTATAACTTACAGTATATGTTATATAATAGTCTATACTGTAAGTATACATTACACACCATCATATATCACATGGCGCGTTATATACAGTATAATATATATACACATCTGTGCTCAGTCACTCAGTCGTGTCCAGCTCTATGCTCGCCCATGGACTGTAGCCTGCCAGGCTCCTCCATCCATGGAATTTTTCAGGCCAGAACACTGCAGTGGGTTGCCATTTCCTACCCCAGGGGACCTTCCAAACACAGGGATAGAACTCATGTCTCTTGCATCTCCTACATTGGCAGATAGATTCTTTACCACTGCGCCACATGGGAAGCCCCATAATATATATAGATATATATATTATATATATAATTATTAAATTAATTATATTGATTAATCAAACATATATATTATTATATATTATATTTATATATAATATATATAATTATAATATATTATAACATATAATTATATGTTAATTAATTAAACATATGTATATATTTTGTGGCCACTCTTTCTTAACGAACTAATATTTGTGTACACTGGGACATTGTTAAATACAAGGTACATTTTCCATCTGTGATCAAATCTTAGAGGCATTTCCACCAAAATCAAAGACAAGATTCTGCCCAAGGAGACTGTGTGGGGAGATTTACTAACACAGAAAAGTGCTGAATAACTGTGTGGAAATGCGCTTGTGAAGGAGGTTGTCTTAATGTGATTTACCATGTGCATCTGAGGTTTGACAGAGACATTCTAGTTTTAGACAATCAACCGAGTGCCACGCCAGAAAACACCAGCATCCTCTCTGCACAGACTTCATGGTACTTTGGTGTGTTTGCCATCTGATCCTTGGCACAAGCCTGGGAGGTGAGCTGGAAAACTGCCACCTCCCTGAGGACATAGATGAGGGGAAGTTGGTACAGAATATGTTCAAGGTTGAACAAAGCCCATGGTCATAGGAACAGAGAGTGTGTTCATCCCAAGAAGTGGGTAAAGGCATAAAGAATGAAAAGGACCCAACACAGATACACAGAGGTGACGTGTTACATGGAGGCTGCATAGGGATGCTCCTCAGGACTCTTGGCCTCAGCTTTCCCTCTGAGAGTTCAGTACACAATCAATACAGCACAGAGCCTAACAAAACAAAACCCCATCAGTGAGGTAGATCATGCTCATGTCCTGCAAGAATTAATAGCATCCTTATTAAACACAGAGAGATGTCAGTATAATAAGTAGATCCAAAATGGAAGCATGGTGAGGATGGTTAGTTACACAGGCTAAGTTTTGCAGAATTCATCTAAGGACTGTCTGGGGAGTGAGGTCTTGTCCCTGGACTCAGCGTCCACTCTGATTAACAAGTGCATGGCATTATGTAGCTGGGCTCTGGAATCATCAAACTTGGTGTTCTGGCACTGACAGCCCATCCCCCAGGCACCCTTCTGATTGTTTGACTTCCCAGGTAGCCTGCCTACAGGGACAGAATGTGTCGGTCAGGCTGAAGCGAACATCTGGTCTACCTGACAGTTATATTACTCACTGTAAATTAATACGCTGGCTCTCTGGTTTCCTCTGTCCATCTCCTGTGAGATGTGCTCACGTGAGTCAGTGTCCTTGAACTCTGGGACCCTGGAAAATCTAAACCTGCAAATCAGAGGCCCTGACCGAGCCAGGTCGGAGAACTGCTCTGTAAAGTTTCTGAAGGTCTCTGTTAAATTAAAATATCATCCTTGAAGATCAACCCCTTATTTCTCCCATCAAAACCTGATCCGAGAGTTTTGAGACAGAGTGATATAATCCAGAGACACCAGGTCAGCCTCGGTCTAACTTAGAGACCTGGAGGAATTATAGTTGACACCCTAGATCAGACGATGGGACAAGACTAGATGACCACTGAGCCCTGGGGCATTTTTAGTAATGAAAGATGATCTTATAAGTATTGAGGGATAAAAAAAAAGTCTATGTAAGGGAGACTCCTTACATTGGGAGAGCTATTTTGAAATAACTACAGAACTTTTCCTCAACTGATATTTTCTTATAGGATAATGGTGAGAATAAGAAATTTGTCCTAAAAGAGCAACATAGAGCTTAGACTGTTGCTCTCCGATGAAGCCACCATTTATGTGAGAAGAGAAGAAAAGCATGCATGCAGAGCAGGGTGACCTGTGGTCCCAGGTGGTGGCCCTGGTGGGTCCCTCAGTGCCATATTACAAATTCAAGCCCACAGCTCGGGTAGAGAGGATGCAGAACACCAATTGCAGAAAAAGTGCAAACAGAAAGTCTGATGGGAGCAGGATTTTGCAGGTCTCTAACAGCCTTGCTTCAGGGTGGATTTGCAGCAGGGCCACTCGGATGAGGCAGTGCCAGGCAAGCACTCTGGGGGTGGGGGGTGGGGAGTGGGGAGGCAGGCACCCTGATGATCAAGGGCGCCCTGATGCAAAAAGCAGCCTTGGACGTGTGCAAAGTGGTGGCTCTGGCCGAAGAACAGCTGGCACACACCTTTCCTGTGAACATCGTCTTGAATTACAGAGTAAAACCCACAGGCGTGGAAATAAAGCAGAGATGCGGGTTTCCATTCCCACGGCTCCATCTCCCATTTTCACATCCATTACCTCTCCTGGATGGAGTCATTCCTATTCTGACAAATCTCAGAAAAATGGCAAAGGCACTTGTCTCTGACCGCTGGGTGGCTAGTTCCCTGTGCTATTGAGTTTACTGCCATCAGGTCACGTGTTCCGAATTGCATACATTTTCTTCATGAGGAGTAACTCGGGTGAATGATGGCTGCCCTTCAATTTCCAAGAAGTGGGGACTGCCCAGGTGCTGGCCCCATCTCTGCATCGTGCAGACAGTTGTCTGTCTGGGAGAGCCAGCGTAAATCACAGCCGAAGATAATGGCACAGTGGGGAGAGTGCCTGGGGGAGGAGAAAAGAAAAATACCTGGGCCATTTCATGTGCTATTTTCAGGAGTAGAATATTTGGAAATTTCAAAGGCATTTGATAATTCTAAACAGCTCGTTAAATTACCCTGCTCACTCCACAAAAGAAAGGCTTCCAGGTCTGCATTCATATTGCCGAGAGGGGGGAAAGCATTAGAAATGACTCCTGCACAGATTTTTGGCGAGCATCAGGGCCTTTTTTTTCTAAAGACATTCTCTCTATTGCCTGCCGCTTGCTGCTTCATAACACTTGACAAATTCACAGTTCTTAAAAGCCCCCATAAATGTTTTGTAAATTGCTCCATTTTATCAGGGAGTTCTCAGAGTCTGGTCCCTCATAGTCACCCTGTTTTCGTTCCCCATTCCCTGTTTATCTTTATTTTGATGCCTCTGCCAACATCAAAAGGCTGTCATCATTAGTATCAGGGATCTCATTATTATCATTGTGACGTTAGCCACAGAGAAGATCTGCCATCTGCAAGCTGGAAAGTTCCCACAGTCTTGAAGGGCCTCCTCTCCTCCTGACAAGCTCATAAAAATAAAGAAATAAATAAATTAAGCCATCCCAAGAAACCTTTGAAGGCATCCTAAATCCTTCTGCTGCTTCAGGAAAAATACACACACCCAGCTCTGCTTCGCTAAGAACCTCTAAGCTAAGCAGGAACGTGACTCCAGAGCCATGCTGAGAAACCCTTCCTGCATTCCATCCCGACAGGAGGAGTGATTGGAGGGCTGTGGCTGGGGAGAGGCCCGAGCGGGAGCCAGAGCACGCATGGCGGAAAACGGCTTCAGGGACCAGCAGCCGGTGGAGCAGGGACGCTAGTCACACCGCCCCGGAGACCTGAAATCATAGACCTGTTTGGAATATGAATCCCCGAAGCTGCGAGAAGGAGGCCAGCCGATTGAAACTTGTTCGGAATACTTTCCTGGACAAGTTCTATTAAAAATGAGATAGTGTACTGTAAATATCAGATCCTGTGTTCAAGCATTTTGTCAGTCCTCCAGCTCCTGATTCATTCCCAAAAGCACAATCTCCTGGATATTATACTGGGACTGTAAGAAGCAGCCCGCCCGAGTTTCCATCACTCAGAATTGCTACCTTTTTAAACGCAAGCATGTAAATGAAATATTGTCCCCAGCCAAGCCCGCCCTGGGCAGGGACGGATATGATGCAAGGGGAGATCATGATAATGGCGCGCGTCCATTCGCCCCCACCACCCCCAGTCCAGCAGTCACACGGACAAGAGCTTTACCGCGGAGAAGCCAAGTCAGTCCAACAGAATCCACATGAAAAGGAAAAGAAGTCCAACACGAAATCAGGGTTTCCTCAACAGCTGTTTGTCGACGTTCAATTTCGACCCTGCAAGTCCACTTTTCAGAGATTAGCTAATAATTGCATCAGGGCATAGGCTCAGCAGAAACACATAAATAACACTCCCCCTTCTGCAACCCTGCAGCTGGTGGTCATGGTGATCATCACTGAGTTATTTCACAGTACTTCCGGCAGCGCCTAGACTTTGGGGGGCTCGAGAGGGTTGTCAGGAGGTATTCTTCCCCAAATGACACAGCGAGGGGCCCTCCTCATCCAGCCCATCCTCTGGTACCGCCCAGGGAAATCTCCTAGCTGCTCTCAGAATTCCTCATTCATTTCCGGGATGGCCCCACTTGAGGCTGGTGGCATTAGCATTAAATCACAGCCTGAAGGCTAATCACACCCCAAGAGAGAGGAAGGAGAGGGAGCAAGACCCGCCTGGCTGCCTGGATGGGATGGAACAGCTTCCTGGGTCAGAGGTGACAGCGCCGTGATGCTCAGTGGGGGTGGGGTGGGGTTACTCAGGAAAGCAGGTGCCTGTGACTAAGGGGGGTGGAGGGGTATATCGGTCTTTAAGGGCAGCTGACAAGTCAGTTTCAGTTCAGTCGCTCAGTTGTGTTCAACTCTTTGAGACCCCATGGACTGCAGGACGCCAGGCCTCCCTGTCCATCACCAGCTCCCAGAGCTTGTTCAAACTCTTCCATCAAGTCAGTGATGCCATCCAACCATCTCATCCTTTGTCGTCCCCTTCTCTGCCTGCCCTTAATCTTTCCCAGCATGAGGGTCTTTTCCAATAAGTCAGTTCTTCACATCAGGTGGCCAAAGTATTGGAGTTTCAGCTTCAGCATCAGTCCTTCCAATGAATATTCAGGGTTGATTTCCTTTCAGATGGACACAGTCCAAGGACTCTCAAGAGTCTCCTCTAACATCACAGTTCAAAAGCCTCAATTCTTCTGCTGATGCTGAGACATACTCATGACCAAAGTCATTTCCTTCCCAACATCCCCTTCTTGAATTAATTTCAGGACAATTTTAGGACGTGGAAGGGCGCATGGATGGAGCCAACCCAAAGCCAAGGGTTGCATTGTCTGACCCTCTTGCCGTTTCCCCTTTTCCGGTAAAACAGATGAGATTCCTGAGAAGGGAACAGAGAAGAGGGGATTTTAACAAGAAAGAACAGAGGAAACATTCAGAGCTGAGGGTTGGATGACACAAATATTGGACGTAGCCAAAGAAAATTAAAGATCAGCAGGAAGGTGGGGTGGAGGGTGACTAGATCCACACCTCACCTACTCTGCAGGCTGCCTTACAGCTGACCTCTGGTCCACTGTGCATGGAACATACACATTCATACGCATGGCTGTAGGTGTGTTGGGGGGGGTGGAGTCCCTTGTGGGGAGGCTGTGATTACAGCCATCTCTCCTGGAAGCTGTTCCTTCTCAAGCCCCCCCGTGACCCTTGCCCTTGGCTGTCAGAGCACTCTCACGAGGAAGTGGCATCGGGGCAGGGCCCCGCCCGGGGATCACAGCCGTCCTGCTGTCACTGGGCCTGGTTCATATCCTGTGCGAGCCCCTGGGCCGCTCTGCAGAGTTATTACCAGGCTGTAAATCCAGGACTTTAGCATTTACAAAGCACAGAGAACTGCTAAAACCAAACGCAGTTTCCGAAACGGACACTGATGAAACTGCAGGCAGCCTCGTTTCCCGATGAGTCATCCGGGGGTGGGTTCCCACGGCTCGGGCGGGGCGGGGCAGCCTCCTCTCTGCCAGGCCTTGGCCTCTGGAGCCCAGTGACCCCCGGATGGAAGGGATGGCCAGAAGCCCACCAAGCAGTTTTGGAAACTCAATCACCACCTTCAGTGGCTTGAATGGTGACCCCCAAAGATACATCCACATCCTAACCCCCAGAACTTATACGTGAGGCTTCAATTGAGTCACCGAGTCGCATCCAACTCTCTGCCAGCCCATGAACTGTAGCCTGCCGGGCTCCTCTGTCCATGGGATTTCCCATCAAGAATACTGGAGTGGGCTGCCATTTCCTTCTCCAACACATGTGGAAAAGAGCCTTTATCTGGAAAACGCAATTACTCCCCAACTCCTTCCCCAAGCCCCCAAAGTTCACTTATCTGTTTTCTGTCTCCATGAATTCACCTATCTATCATCTCAAAAGTTATGATTAAAAGTTGCTATCTAACATCCCAAAAGTTAGAAAGAGAATGAAAGTGAGAGAGTGTCTTAGAGAAACATACACCAGTCAACCAACAATATTCTAGAAGTGACGCGCTTGATGAAGGTCAGGGCTATAGCTTTAGAAAGAAGAAAGAAAAGCAAATCAATCCCAGGAACAACCCCAGGCTGCCCAGTCTCTACACCAGAAGAGCCCTGACATTCTTCTCAAGCTGTGTGCTGGGAAAACGGTGGAAGTGGATTTGCCCTGAGGCTGACGGCTCCTAAGAGATAGAATGCTCTCCGTCCCATCTGGGCACTTTGGTATCACTGAGTCAAGCCAGGTGCTGTCCTTAACCAGATATCGCCCCACCCCAGTGCTCAAATAAATCTAAGCCGTGACTTCAAGGCAGGACGACCTGGCTGCAGTAACACTGACCAAGGACTTGGCTACTAAGCTGTCCAAGACTCTAGAATCCAAGAGATGTTTGACAGCACAGGGACAAATACACATGAGCAGCGCTGCTTCATCCACCTTTCAAGGGCAGAATTTGAAATCACGCTTCCTCACCAGGCAGGCTCAGGTCACCAGGGTACTGTGGGAAAGAACTGCCCAGCTCACACCCCGAGGGGCGCCTTGTTGGTTCACCAGGCTCCCTCGGGCAAAGCATACCTCGTGAGACAGAAGATACACAGCTCTGAGAGGAAGAAAAGAAAAAAAATTAAAAATTAGTAAAACACTTTTTCGAAGGAGTGATCAGATTAAGCCCCTTGGTCTTCATTCGAGGTGGTGGTGGTGGTTCCGTCTCTTAGTTGTATCCAACCTTTTGCGATCCAATGGACTGTAGTCTGTCAGGCTCTTCTGTCCATGGGATTTGCCAGGCAGAAATACTGGAGCAGGTTATCACTTCCTTCTCCAGGCCATCTTCCCAACCCAGGGATCGAACATGGGTTTCCTGCTTTGCAGGCAAATTCTTTACCAATGAGCCACCAGGGAAGCCCTCATTCCTGGTGGAGCATCATTATTTGGGAAAACTCGATCTCAGACTATGGAATGTTTGCTTAACACTGAAGGTCCCAGGCAATCAGGAGGCAGGGTCTGCACTCCAGAACATCGTGATCTGTGCACACACATTCTTGCCTCTATTCACACACAGGCCAAGACACACTTGCCCCAAAAATACAAAGAAAGAAAGACTCGCTGTACCCACTGTCCAGGCTAAACCCAAATAACTTAGTGAGTCTTGGTGAAGGCATAAAGTCTCAGGAGCATACCTCTTCCTTCGACTTACTTCTTTTTCCTCCAAAGACAGCATTTCATAGCCCTGGCTTTTTTCAAGTTTCTTTTTGGAACAAAGTTTGGCAGGTGCTAAGTCACTTCAGTCATGTTCCATTCTTTACTTCCCTATGGACTGTAGCCCTCCAGGCTCCTCTCTCCATGGAATTTTCCCATTTGGCAAAACCAAGTCCTAATGGTTAATTACCAAAGCAGTTGGTAATGTACACTGCATTTCTCCATTTCCCGAATGCAGTTCTGCCCTGATTTGGGCAAACCATCTTGCAGGTGATGTTTTGGTCAAGTTTCTAAGTATTTCCATAGAACACAAGCAACGAAAACCCAAGGACAGCTGCTTTCCTAGGAGACCAGGGACCATATTTCTGTTTCTGGGCGATTAGAAATTTCGCTTTCTCATCCCCTCATCATTAGGCAAATAGGCAAATGGACATTTTGGTAATGAACTGTTTTTCAAAGTCAGAGTTCAAAGGGTACTGAGAAGATTCTGTCCGCAAAGTGAGATGGGAAGTGTTAAAAATTGTCTCACCGAATGACTGTCAGGCAAAGGAGCAAAGGTTTTGACGGTCTTGTATCTCGGATGACATCTGGTCTGCAGTGTGTCCGTATATTTGCATCAGGTTTTAATATTCCCCCATAACTGCAATTTCAGTTTACTTAGCTTCTGAAATCATCCACTGAGCACCTCCTAGGCATGGGACAGGGAAGCCCTGAACCAGAGGGTGTGGAAAGAGGAGGGAGCCACAGCCCCCTCCCTGGCAGAGGGCTGACAGACATGGCAGGAGCCCGAGGCAGTCAGAGTCCAGCACACCCCACCGCCCAAAGACCTCCCTGCTCAAGTCCTACGTCCCAACTCGCAGCCACCTGAGCTGCAGGGGCTGCAGGCACACCCATCATTCTGAAGGTCCAGCCTCCAGCAGCCCCATGACCTCAGACATGGAGGAGGAAGGAGCGAGCCCTCAGCTCTTCTTGTCTTTCTCCTCTTAGGGTGCACCGACCTAGAAATCCTTTTGTGTAATTTGCACCCAGAGCACATGGTTCTGAGTCTTTAGGCACACAAAATTTGCTTGGTCAAAATGAGCTAGTGGCATTCAGTTCAGTTCCGTTCAGTCGCTCAGTCGTGTCCAACTCTTTGCGATCCCATGAATCGCAGCACTCCAGGCCTCCCTGTCCATCACAAACTCCCGGAGTTTACTCAAACTCATGCCCATCGAGTTGGTGATGCCATCCAGCCATCTCATCCTCTGTCGTCCCCTTCCCCTCCTGCCCCCAATCCCTCAGGGTCTTTTCCAATGAGTCAACTCTTCACATCAGGTGGCCAAAGTATTGGCGTTTCAGCTTCAGCATCAGTCCTTCCAATGAACACCCAGGACTGAACTCCTTCAGGATGGGCTGGTTGGATCTCCTTGCAGTCCAAGGGACTCTCAAGAGTCTTCTCCAACACCATAGCTCAAAAGCATCAATTTTTTGGTGCTAGTGGCATTAGAAGAGTGAAAATCTAATAATAAATTTAAAATGTGTTTTTTCTTCCTCCCCTCCTTCCCTTCTCCCTCCTCCTTTCTTCCTCCTCTATCCACCCCTCCCCATCCACCCCTCCCCTATTCATCCCTCCCTCCCCCAACCATCCCTCCCTCCCCCAACTATCCCTCCCTCCCCCAACTATCCCTCTCTCCCCCATCCATCCCTCCCTCCCCCACCCACCCCTCCCTCCCGTTGCTGCTGATCCACAGGTGGCTGGCGATTTCACAGAGAAATGAGCCAGCACCCTTGGTGGCCCTGGGTGCTGCCAGCTGTCCTGTGGGTCCTGGTTGACAAGCACACCCGCATCCCTCTAGCCTCAGCACGAGGGACAAGCGGCTCAGAGCCTGGCGCCCAGGATCGGGCTGCCCGAGGCGGAGAGTGGTGAGTTTTGAGGCCAGGACGCAGGACCAGCTGCAGCCGAGGTGGGCGCCGGGCCGGGCCGTCCCGCTGCTGCTGCAGCACCCGCGCTGCCCGGTGACGGGTCCACCAGACCGGCAGTGGGTTGCCACTTCCTTCTCCAATCCACCACTGGTCTCCCTTCTGCGGCCTCCGCTAACAGCTGGCGGCTTCCCCTGGCAGCCAGAGCAGTGGAAACAGCTAGAGAGCAGGAGGATGCGGACTCAGGGCACCCCTGAGAAAGGCAGACCTGGGGCAGGTCTCAGAAAGCTCCACCCTCCGCAGAGTTCGCACTCATCCTCAGGAAGATTCAGTGAAGAAGCAGCTAGTGATCTGTGAGCCGCAATCTGACTTCATAGGGAAAGCTCTCTGGAAGCCACAGCCACTCATGGGTACCCCCCTGGGCCTCCCCCCTCCCCCCACCCGCAAACCCCGGTCGGGCCGGCATCTCCAGTCTGTCGGCTGTCTTCACAGCATCCCAGAGTCTGGGGGCAGACGAGCTCTCCTGGAAGCGGAGCAGGGGCACGAAGGGCCAGGGGCGTCTTTGGCTTTGGTCCCGGAGGAGCAGCTGCAGCCGCCCATGCAGCCCCTCCATGGGTTCCGCCCATTCCCCCTCGGTGTGTCCGCAGCTCTTTAGGGTTCAGGAGCATCTCTGGAGGAGGGCGCAGCCCGCACATTTCCTGCCACACTCGCGGTTGTTTCCCGGTCCCGTCGCCCACACACTGGCGGCCACATCTTAGCCCCTGGACTAGCCGTGCCCTTCTATTTATGGCCAAGGTGAGCCATGGCCACCGAGCAAACAAGGCGTGACCAAGGTCAAGAGGCGGCACCGTGAACTGCAGGCACCTGCCCTGTTGCGGAGAGCCCAGGTCTCCTGTGCAGTTTGCACAAAGTGGAATAAAACGTGTTAGCACACGGGGGACAGAAGTGAGTCCTGAATGTCGCCATGACTTCTGACACATAAAGGAGGACAGGTTGCCCTTGGCTCCAGTTTCCCACCTCCCTCCTTGCAGGTACACTTGAGAGAAATCCTTGCATATTTGGGAAGGGAAGATCAAGTCTTCTCCAAAACCGGGAGACAAAGAAATGACCTCTATGGGTCCTTCTGATGTATGTTTCTAGACAGCGAACAGAATTTCTTAAGTATTTGTTAAAGATTGCAGACAAGTATCTCTTGAGATGCAATTCAATTAACACAAATGAAGCTGACTGCTCTTCACTTCCAAAGAGGCTTGATTTCATAAAGATTGTTTAAACCCGGGAAATTGAAAGGCTCTCTTCAGGAGGCCCTATCTTGATCTCAAGAAGCCAAAACCTAGAGAGACCTCGTATCAACGACTGAAGTGTCACCGTTTCCTACAAAGGTGCCCCATGGCTCCTCTGACCTTGGATGAGCCCTGAACTCACTGCTGGTGAGCAGGGCATCTTCATGACTGCAGAGATGCGTCGCTGCTTCATATTGACAGCTTTTTTTTTTTTAATTTTATTTAGTTATTTTTTTTTTCAGTGGGCTTTGTCATACACTGACATGAATCAGCCATAGAGTTACACGTATTCCCCATCCCGATCCCCCCTCCCACCTCCCTCTCCACCCGATTCCTCTGGGTCTTCCCAGTGCACCAGGCCCGAGCACTTGACTCATGCATCCCACCTGGGCTGGTAATCTGTTTCACCATAGATAATATACATGCTGTTCTTTCGAAACATCCCACCCTCACCTTCTCCCACAGAGTTCAAAAGTCTGTTCTGTACTTCTGTGTCTCTTTTTCTGTTTTGCATATGGGGTTATCGCCACCATCTATCTAAATTCCGTATATATGTGTTAGCATACTGTAATGTTCTTTATCTTTCTGGCTTACTTCACTCTGTATAATGGACTCCAGTTTCATCCATCTCATTAGAACTGATTCAAATGAATCCTTTTTAATGGCTGAGTAATATTCCATGGTGTATATGTACCACAGCTTCCTTATCCATTCATCTGCTGATGGGCATCTAGGTTGCTTCCATGTCCTGGCTATTATAAACAGTGCTGCGATGAACATTGGGGTGCACGTGTCTCTTTCAGATCTGGATTCCTCAGTGTGTATGCCCAGGAGTGGGATTGCTGGGTCATATGGCAGTTCTATTTCCAGTTTTTTAAGAAAAATCCACACTGTTTTCCATAGTGTCTGTACTAGTTTGCATTCCCACCAACAGTGTAAGAGGGTTCCCTTTTCTCCACACCCTCTCCAGCATTTATTGCTTGTAGACTTTTGGATAGCAGCCATCCTGACTGGCGTGTAATGGTACCTCATTGTGGTTTTGATTTGCATTTCTCTGATAATGAGTGATGTTGAGCATCTTTTCATGTGTTTGTTAGCCATCTGTATGTCTTCTTTGAAGAAATGTCTGTTTAGTTCTTTGGCCCATTTTTTGATTGGGTCATTTATTTTTCAGCTTTTGAGTGTTCCTGTGGGGATCTTTTGTTTCCTACCTAGATTGAAAATAAAAAATTGTTTAGACAAACAAAAGGCTCAAAGCAAAATCAGGGAATGGTTGTGTTTTGTTGGCGATGGTTAAAGTAAAAGCCTCCTGAACTTTGTGGGCAGAACAGAACCAGGAAGGGAACTCAAGATGACCCAGGCAGGTCTCTGCCTGCATCACGTCTGCAGGCTCTGCTGCTGCTAATTCACTTCAGTTATGTCTGACTCTATGCGACCCCATAGACGGCAGCCCACCAGGCTCCCCCGTCCCTGGGATTCTCCAGGCAAGAACTCTGGAGTGGGTTGCCATTTCCTTCTCCAATGCATGAAAGTGAAAAGTGAAAGTGAAGTCACTCAGTCATGTCCGACTCTTTGTGACCCCATGGACCGCAGCCCACCAGGCTCCTCCACCCATGGGATTTTCCAGACAAGAGTACTGGAGTGGGGTGCCATTGCCTTCTCTGCTGCAGCCTCTGGTCAGACAGTTAAGGAACATCTGTTTTTCCAGCAGACTGGACAAGGTGTTCTCCAGCAAAATCCTCTTCATAGAAAATCATGATCAGCCTCATGCTTGTCATGCAAGTGAAGCACATGTGTTATTTTCAGAAATTGCAAACTAATTAAAATCTTATTTCCATTATAACTCCGCTAATTTCATTATTGATGAATAGGTTAGATGTGTTTTACCATCAACTCAGTAATTCTTGTCGAGACCAGGGGTCTCCTTTTGGTCAGCTCACAGCTAAGCCTGTGGTCAAGTGTTTGACCCATGAGGAGAATAATGCATACTTCCATCGCTGCCGTTACTATTTTTTTTATCTACAGTCTGTTGAGCTTGGCTCGCTAATAAACCACCCAAGAAGCAGGAAGGAAGAGAGGAAGCTGGGGCTAAGGGGGATTGAATAAGAAAGGCGTCGTATCCTTTTCTCCATGGGGTTAATTATGTTAACTGACAGAAAACCTGGCAAATCCACAGAAGCGTTTTTTCCTTCACAGCAAGAGTGTTAATATCTCCACAGGGTCTTAACTCCATAGTTTTCACCAATTTTTACAACCCAACCATCAGCATACCTGTAACTGAGACAATTAAATCCAATCCTACACTAGCTTCTGTTGGTCTAAATGAGATCTCAGTTCCATCTGATTGTCCGCATCTCTGACTGCAGTCTTATCAGCCACCCCAACGACCTCCTAGTTGGAAACTTCCTCTCCTTCCACCCTCCAATCCATCCTACACGCAAGGATAGGAACAGCTTAACACAAGTTACACACTTTGAATTCAGGGGGGCATGAAACATTGGATTTTAATTTTATGTCTATCTCAGTTCACTTTCTTTTCTTCCTTAAGACCCCATCATCTGGTCACCCCATTCTATTGTAATCGTCTGAATAAAACTGACTCATTGTCTGTCTTCCCAAGCAAAATAAATGAGGAAGTTTTCTTCTGAAAACCTCACAAATTAGTAAAGGAGGAAGATACATAAATAAAAATTCAGCCAAGGTAGACTATGATAAGTGATACTATAGAAGGAAAAACTAAATCTTGGTTAAATATATTCCAGAAGGAAAGAACAACTTGGACAGGAATTTGTCATCTAATTTGTCATCACAATTTAACTTCTGACTCTG
Organism: Muntiacus reevesi; assembly: GCF_963930625.1. NCBI lineage: Eukaryota > Metazoa > Chordata > Mammalia > Artiodactyla > Cervidae > Muntiacus > Muntiacus reevesi. The sequence continues at coordinate 3,178,643 of NC_089252.1, read as the reverse complement.
GGTCAACCTGCAAATCTAATAAATATGAATTCACGTCTCATTCAGGTCAATGACAACACATTGAGAGGACAGGGAGGGGGCAAATGTGTTCACAAGAAGAACTCATTAATCAACCCTTTTTTGTGAAATAGTTTAATTGTTTATGTTTAAAAAAAAAATTAGAAAGTACTTCCAGTGGTTTAAAGCTGCATCAAAGACTTTCTTATGGGTTTCCTCGTGTATCCTGACAACAGCCCTAGGCATTGGGCACAATCATACTGCATTTGCAAAGAAGCAGGCTCAAGTAGTTAAATAGCATACAAGAGTTGGTGTCAGGATGTGCACTAGAGAATTCTGACTCTAGTGCTCACATCTTCAAACACTGTGAGATTCAAATCAGAAAGCATGCAAAAGAACAGAAATCCAGGTGTGTGATATGAGTGTATAAAACCACCCATTCATTTAACATGAGGCTGCTGCATCCCTTAGGAATTTTTCACCACTTCGCTTCCAAATACCTAAAACCTTGAGGCTTTGCTAATTTAAGTAAAAAGCCATGCTTATATCACAACCAGAAGATGGATAAGACCCAAACTTCAAAGTTCCCATAGGTAGAAAAATACTCCCACCCAATGCACTACTTCACATTCCACTGCATGTTTTTGTGGAGAACAGAAATTCAAGAAAAATGTCATGGGAGAGAAAAGAGGGAAGGTAGCTGTGGGGCAGAGATGGCCCCCAAACACCATGAGACAGAGAATATCCACCATGTGTGCAAGACAAAAGGAGCCTGGAAGATCAGGAGACAAAAAGGGACTTGGAAATGCAATCTATCTGAGACAGTGGTCTTTGAAAGACGCTGCTTCTGTGAGAAAAGGAGTGTAGAGAAGAATGGGGCACACATTACTGGATGTAATAGGGAAAGTAAACAAACAGGCAAATTAATGGCCCTGTGACAATACCTCCACTGACGGAAATTTTAGAAAATTCTAGAGGAACAACCAGAGTGCAAAGAAAGCCACAGCACAACACTTCACGCTGACTGATATGCTCTGCAAGCGCTGGGGGAAGGAAGGGCCACCTTCATCAGAATATCACCACTTGGCAATCACCATCGTAACAATTCCATCACCGCAGTCTAAGGATTAATTTTTTGAATTGATAGGATGATTTAGTAAAATTGTTGAACAACAACAAAACAATTTACAAAAGAGCAGAATTCCAGATGTGCAGTTTAGAAAGAGAAGTCACCATGATATCAACAAGAATTCAAGAACTTTAGAAACAAATCAAAAAAAGCTATTCAAGATTTGATGGAGAAGGTTATTGAAAGATATTGACACTTACCTAAATAGATATACCACCGTATTTATGAGTAGGAAAGTCGAACACAGATCCATCCTCAACTTTTAATGCTTCTCATGTGCACAAATTTTAATGACTATAGTTCAGTTCAAATGCACCCATCCACGCACATCACAATTCACAGCATCCATCTCCACCATCTATTTTCTGTGCTTAACTGAAGAGATACAAACTAGGTCTTCAGTCCACAAATTGCAACATAAATAACAGATGCGTGTCATGGTCAGTGACCAATCACACTGCTTCTTCCAAAGTCTGTTAGCGATTAGTTCATGTACATCTTCACTCAGCTCACGCACAGAGAGCAAAGCTCACATTGTGCTGTTTCCTTGGTTCTCAGGAGTAAAATCCACACATCATTTTATGAAAATGGATAATTGAAGGAGGAAATTGTCCAACCAGGATAAAAATGCAGTATATTCATTTCCTGTGCTGTTGCAACAAATTGCCACAAATGAAGTGGTTAAGACAGCATGAGCTTATCCTCTTATGGTTCTAGAGGTCAGGAGTCTGGAAGGAACTTACCGGGCCAACGTGAAGAGGTCAGCAGAGCTGGTTCTCTCAGGAGCATCTCTTCCCTGCCTCCTCCAGCTTCTAGAGGCTGCCTTGCTTTCCCTGGATCCTGGCCACACTGCTTCAGTCCCCTCCATCTTTACATCATCTCCTCTCTCTGATCTCTCATCCCCTGTGGCTCCACTGGGTCTGCCTGGATAATGCAGAATAAACTCCCATCTCAAGTTAAGACTTACTCTCATCTGCAGAAGTCCTTCTGCATAAAAGGTGATATTAACAAATTTCGGGGGTTAGGACGTGGATAGCCAGGCCGGCATGCGGCAAAGAAACAAGAGGTGTTAACGTCAAACTGGATGTGATTAGAGGACAGCAGACCATGGGAGTGCAGACATTGCTTCTTCCTGAGAATCCTGGACGAGCAGCCAGAGGAACCGCGTGGAGGCAGCTGTCAACACAAGAGGAAGATGGTTGTGATGAAGGAAGGGATGACAACATCCCAGGGGAAGTGAGAGACCTCTCAGAGAGGCTCTACAATGATGAGAGTGCCTAGGTAAAATGTTGGATGCCCCTCCCGACTTAGAGAAGAGGATGACTATTCCTCAAGGCATGGACGAGATGCTCTCTCCAAACCATAAATTCCACAATGAGAAGTAAGCATATACTGCCCCAACTATTAAGCTTTTACAAAGAAATAAGACACACTGACTATCAATGTTTCTCATGTTTTTAATTACTGTGTACTAAATAAACAAGTTTTACCATTTTTTTAAAAAGTCCTTCTCAGGTGGCTCAGTGGTAAAGAATCCGCCTGCCAATGCAATCCCTGGGTCAGGAAGACCCCCTGGAGAAGGCAATGGCAGCCCACTCCAATATTCTTGCCTGGAGAATCCCATGGACAGAGGAGTCTGTTGGGCTACAGTCCGTGTGGTCACAAAAAGTCAGGCACAAGTGAACACACAGCAGCATAATACTCGATACTCTGCACAAACCACATTTTGACTTTCTATATATTTACAGCTGACAATAAAAGAAGCTTTAATGTTGTGAGAGTTCTAAGGCTCACAGAGTCTTCATGATCACCAAGGTGGTTTTGCACATTTCAGCCGATACGCCCCACATTTTACACCTCTCAAAGTCAGAGCTGCCAGAAGTGTAAGCACCAACCAGAAGTGGAGACCAGCAGAGTCATCTATCAGAATCAGTCTTAAGGAAGAGTAAACAAGATGGCATGATTTTGGCAGCAGGATCACTAGAGGTCTTGAAGAGACTACCCACGTATGGACATCGATACTGTATATCTCCTAGGAAGGAGAAATCAGATGGACATGGCAGCTAGACTTCAAAGACAAATCTCAAACTTTCAGAAAAAATATATAAGAAATCATTATAACAAATATAGGAAATGGCTTCTTCATAAAGCCCTAAGGGAAAACATTGATGTAATTGTACTTAATTAAAATTAAGAATTCCTATTCATCAAAAATCACAATAAGGAGAGTGAAAATACAAGAATGAATCTATATGCAGTAGATACAACTTAAAAATTCTTATTACCCAGAATATGTAAAGAACTTCTATACAACAGAGAAAGAATAATTACTCAAAAGAAAATTGTACAAAAGGCAGCAACAGAGAGTTCACAGAAAAAGAAAACTAAGTGAACAATACAGATATGAAATTTCCAAACGTATCAGCAATCAAGAAAATACTCCTTAATACTACCTCGTCAAGAGTGGCAAAAGTTGTAAGTTCTAATAATAGTTGACAAGGAGCTAAAGCAATGAGAACCTTCACACCCAGTCAATGACAGTCTAAACACACAAAAGAACTTTGGGAAACTTTTGACATCACTTTAAAATTTTATTATCTGCCTACTTAATACAATTACATTTGCCCCCATACATGCTCCAGAATGTCACACAAAGGTACAGCAGGGGACAGTCAGAATAAAAAGAGATCCCCACTGGTATTCAGAAAGAGAGGAAGAATCCAGCACTGACACAGACAGAGGCAGGAAATAAACATGACCATCCACCCAACAGGCCAGCAGCGGGAAAGGACGGGAGCAGGGCTCCAGGTGCCCATGTAGATGAATCGGGAAGCAGGTGGAAGAGAATACCAGGGTGATTCCCTCAGTGCCATTCTGGGTCTCCTTTGAGACTTTTAGAGCCATGGCCAGTTGATTTTTTGATAGAAAGAATCCCATTTGGGTTTGCCAGATGTTTCTCAAAATGACATGGGTTGGAATTTAACTAGCATGATTCTTTCTAGCCAAGTTTCACGTTTAGACAACTTTAAGGTGAGTTTGAAGTTCTGTTTTGTTTGGCCACGTGTAATAATCATGTCTTGACCACGGAACCATCAACTGTCCCAGGAGGTCAGAGCAGCTAAAACCATGGCTTGTCCTTTGAGAAAAACTCCCACACATTTCCTGGAGCTACCAAGTAGGTTTTTATGCATAGATTTGTTCAAAACTTTGCCAAAAAAAAGGCTTTTGCTGAATGCAATGATTAGACACCCATGTGGAAATTTTGCTCAAAACACAGATGCTGCATCTGGAATCCATCTGAGTGAACACTATATATGAACTCCTTGAGGATGACACCCACCTCCCCTTCTATGTCAAATCATTTCTCTGCTACCTTTTAAAACTCAGCAACTATAGCAGGGGCCATCGCCTTGCTCTCAGCTCTACTGCCTCTCCTGTGGTGGGCAGATACCTCGTGGCACAACTACATACATAATCTTTTTTGTCCCTTAGAGCAGCCATATTTGTAAGCCTGTCTCCCTAATAGGACTGAAAATTCTGGAATGTAAATCAAGCTAAAAAATACTGGCTTCCAGTAAAAGACCTGATTAAAATGCACGTGCCCTTCTGAATGCCCTCCACCACAAGGCACATGAAATTGCAGAATTAATCCACACAACCTAACGCAGAGAACTGGAGCGCCGCGCTGGTGAGCGGTGAGGTGCCGGTGAACGCAGCCTCGTCTGAGCAAGCTCTCCTGCCACGTGGTCGGGGCTTCAGCTCACAGACCAGAGAGTCTGTGGCCTCAGCTGCTCAAACTAGCTCTTCGTTTTACTTTCCTACCCAAATAGTTTGACGTTCCTCCACCTACATTTCCTCCTCTCTAGGACGGAGCTGACCATGCCCACGTCACAGCACCACATGAAGTAAAGTGTTTTCAGATTGAAGTCCAGGGTCCAGCGCGTGGGAAAAGATCTCCTGATGTGCAGCCTTCATGCTCTCAGACCATCCTACTACATCCAGCATCCTCCTGCTTCATCGCAGATTCTCATCAGTACAGGTGCGGGTGACCCAAGGACTGGGACCCCGAGAGCGTCTTAGGAGAGAACCCAGGCCATCAGGAAGCCGAAACCCTCCCGTGCGGGGTCCACACCTAACAGCAAGGCAAGAAAGGCCAGAGCCAGAGCCACAGCCACGGGGGTGAACGCTCAGCCCTCGTTTGCACCCGCCCTGCATCTCAGGGGGGAAGGAAGGGCTTTTCCCCAACAGCGTCCCCCACCGAGAGGCCACGTGGGGCCGTGGGTTTGACGTCCCGAGAAAAGGGCAGGGGCGCTCAGGCGGCGCCTGTGCTGTGCATGAAGGCTGGCATCCAGAGCCCCAGGGCAGCGTCCCCAGAGACCCCAAGGGCCGCAGGGATGGGATCCACGGGGAAACACTTGCGGAAACGGACTCTTCAGTGCCAATTCTTCAGAGAACCTGTCACAGGGGCAGACTGTGACTCTGCAGGAAAGGGAGGGTGCGGGGTGTCTCAACTCAGTTGATCAGAGAATCCTTTCCCCCAGAATACCCATCGCCCTCGGGAGCAGTACTGAGGAGAACCGTGGAGTGTTCTGGAGTATGCTGGACGCTTATATGTATGTGTATGTGTATGTTCATATATGTGTACATGGGTGTACATGTACATACATCTGTGTGTTTACATGTGTACACTTCTGTGTGTGTTGGGGTGGGTGCTGTTGCTTGCTGTTGTCATCTGCTCCACTCCTTTGAACTTCATGCAGATGCCAAAACACCTGAACAATCTGAAAATCCATGATTGAGGCAAAGTTTCTGGATAAATGCTTTTATTTAATATAGTCTTGACTTTTTCTAGAGCCTAGCACAATATTTGACAGATAAGAGTCCCTCAATGAATGTGTTTGATTTAAAGGACTTCTTCAAACACATAGAAAACACACACATATACACATACACACACAGAGGTCCCATCATTATAGAGATTCGCTAGATAGATGTTATTCCAGAACGAGGCAGAATGAATTGCATGGAAGAGCTAAATTCCCCATCAACAGACCTTCGAATGCTACCAACACACACTTTCACACCCTTGTTGACATATATGGATTTCCATAGCATTTTCTATTTCAAAAATTAAGACACCAATCAGAAAAAAATAATTGGTCCTTGGTTCTGGGCATCACAAGCTTTCTTCTCCTGTTGAGAAAGATATTTTTTGCCTTACATTTCCATTTTCCAAATCTGTCTCATGTATCAGATATTCGTTTCTGCTAGCAAGCACACAGGGCACCCCTTTTCTTGGTTTCCTTCCCGCCCTTACACTTTTATACTCCTTTTTAATTAAAAGAAAAATTTAAGATGTACTTCAATGTGTCAGAGGAAAAACAAGGAGAAAAGATCTGTGAGATGGAAAAAGAAAGTCCCATATTTGCAGATTTTTAATGAAGAGGTTTTTAAAATATTTTCTTACACACACAAAGTTAATGCTTCGGTAGGTGAGTTGTAAACGCTCCTTTTCGTTCCATAATTATAAGTGAAATGTTCTTTAATGTGCAATAATAATGTTCAAGCTGTGCTATTTTGCAGCTAATAATTATACACAACAGCGTGGGGCATGATGGGGAACAGAAAGTTTTCCTCCTCTCTGTTCCCCTCATCCCTGCTCTCCCTGCTCCTGCCTTATTTGTAGTGACTGCGCTTTTTAATCCACTCTTTATTCTAGGAATAGAAGCACTAGTTAGTTACTTTCTCAAGGAAAGAATGTGAGGCAAGACTGCTGACGGGGTAAAATCGCTCCCATACAAAGTGAAGTCTATAATAGGCTTGCTTTAAAAAAAGAAAGATTTCTTTCTTTCTTTCTTTCTTTTCACACTCGAACTCCAGCTAAGCTTGAAACATGCTTGCTTGAATCCTCAATATTAAAAGGTCAGAAGTTTGCTGTATGGTTTAACACAGTGTTACTGAAACAAGACTCGAATCTGGCAATGGAAGCCGAGGTCATCAAGTCCTGGCCCAGATATCAATTTTTTCGCAGATGGAGAAATAGATTTATCACTGCACACCCACATTTGTTCTTGTGGACATGCACCATTTCCGAGATATCGTGACGTTAGCCAGCTGTGTACCCCCGTCAGCTTCTCCATTAGCTTTTCAACCACACTGTTTCCTTGAGATTGCTGAATATATTATGTAATTTTCCCTGAAAAAAACAGAAAGAAAGAAGATGCCACATGTATGAAGAGAATTCAGAGCAGATAAAATGATATCTGGTGGGAGACATTTGAAGAAACCAACTCACCTCAAATTGAGTGTTCTAAATAGTTTAGATGAATTAATTTCTGCATAAATTTGAGAAATCATAAAAGGAATGCAACCCGGATACAGGAATTGATTCAGCAGAAGTGAGCATTCCTGACTTTCAGTCTACCCAGCGCTCATTTGGACAGCTGCCTGGATTTCTTCAGCTAACATTTAGCTCATTTCCAGCTGCTCTAAACATACCTCGTTCCTAATGGTTCACAATAAACTGACCATATGGGTTAATACTGACTCCATCCTTTACTTTCCCTTGCTCTTAGGAACTATGAAAGTGGATTCTTTGACATAAACTTGTGGATATGATCAGCCATAACCCAAATAGATTACTGGAAAATGTATGTATTTTACTTAGTATTACAGGGCAATCAGGGAAGCGGGTGAGAAAGTCGACTGTGGTGCAGGACATGGGGTCATTACAGATGAGAGGCTGCAAACATATACTTCGCCTTATTACAGAATCTAGAGATTACTCCTGTTTCTTATTGGTAGATATAGCCTGGGTTTTCTAGAAGCTTCCATAGGTTTATGCACAGTCAAACCAATTCACAACTTCAAGTACTAAGATAATATAAAGTTAGAACTTGATGGGAACGTTAAAGTCAAGTACTTTCTCCCCTCATTTCAAAGATGAAGAATACCTTGGTTCAGAGGCTGATACAAGCTGATTTGATTGTAATACTTGTCACCCCAAGAATCAGCAAAAAAGATTCTAATGGCTAGACAAATTCTCAGTTCTTTCTCTGTGTACCTGCTTAGCTTGGTATGTGTTCTGTTGAAGACCAAGGCTTGGATTCCACTTCAGGTAGATTATTTGCATCAACCCACACACAACAGAACACAACGCGGTAGACAATGTGTATAAGCACCAAAGAGCTAACAGAGCAAGGAAGACGTTCACTTTGGAGGTTTTGCTCTGGGAGCAAGTGTTAAACTGGAAGGACATGTGAGAGTCTGAGCTGAGTCTCTGGTGCCTACACAGCACTCCTGGAATGTATCTTAGAATCTGGGGCACACCATCAGTAAGGACTTGGATATATGAATACTACCTCTACTTTGGTCTAGAACTCTAAAAACTGCTCCCCGAGAGTCAGAATACACCAGAAGTAAACCATCCCTTTCATTCACAGCCTGAGGATCAGATTTAAACCATCTGGATGGCCCAAAGTGCTTAAAATAATCCCAGATAGTTAAAAATTGTCGGAAGTTAAAAAACATGTGTCCGGAGGAAGATAATGTTATCCTATGCCTCATATTATTTCTACCAAAAATTTCTAAACAAAATGTGTAGCCTAAAATCAGAGATAACTTGGCTCATAGGGAGATAAACCATCGTGAGAAAGAGCTTTTAGAAACCATGGGCAACGGAAGCAGACCTCTGAGGACTCAGATACCGAAATTATCAAAGACTCTGAAATAACCATGTGTACTCTGTTCAAGAAGATAAGATCTAAATTGAAAATTTGGAATACAAAACTGGAAACTATAAAAAGTAACATCAGATTTTTAAATGAGCTCACTGTAAGTATTAGAAATGAAATATAAAACAATTGAAATGAAGGACTTAATAGACAAATTTAACTGCAGATAAAGAGCTGAAAAAAGGTTGAAAATAATATGTCTGATAACAGCGGAATACAAAAAAATAGAAAAGAGAAGCTTCAACCAGGAAAACAGAAATCACCCGAGTATCTTTTTTTTTAAGAAATTTGATGTTGGGAACTGGTTCGACAGTAAGAAAAAGCTGAGAGTCCAAGCAGGAAATGTGAGACAACCCAGAGATTAGCAATAGAGAAAAGCCAATAATCTTCCTCCAAGCCAGATGATCAAAGGAAAGATGCGGGCTGCTGGATCCCAGGGGCCCTGTGTGGAAGCACAGCATGCTTTCCCAGAAGGAGCTGAGTCAAAGAGCAAATGCGGTCGTCGCCAGAGACGGGCCCGAAGGAAGGTGGGAACGAGACCTAGGTGCATCATCAGTGCTTCACTACCGTTTGCCAAAACCAGCCAAGCCTGCCCAGAAGCTAACTGCTGGAAGCCGGGATCTGCAGCTTGCAGTGGTCAGTGACCTCGTGAGCAAGAAAAGACCAAAGGATGAATCTGACAACAAAAGGCCAGGGGCTGCCAGAGGAAAATCAGAGCCGTAGACGATTGGAATGTGGAGAGGCGGTCTATTTAATCGGCCAATAGAAGAAGAGAGAAAATATGGCAGAGGCAATATGTTAAGGATGAGGACTGAACATCAATATCTGATACAAAACTTAATCTACATATTCAGTAAACACAACTAAAATCTTGAAGGAGGGAAACAGACATTGCTTTTACAATGTGACAGCTAGCTAACATGTGGCATACCTCTAGTCGAAGTAAAGTATGTTCTTTCTTTCTTCTTCTTTTCAGTCGCTCAGTCGTGTCCGACTCTTTGCAACCCCATGAATAGCAGCACGCCAGGCCTCCCTGTCCATCACAAACTCCCGAAGTTTACTCAAACTCATGCCCATCGAGTTGGTGATGCCACCCAGCCATCTCATCCTCCGTCGTCCCCTACTCCTCCTGCCCCCAGTCCCTCCCAGCATCAGGGTCTTTTCCAATGAGTCAACTCTTCGAATCAGGTGGCCAAAGTATTGGAGTTTCAGCTTCAGCATCAGTCCTTCCAATGAACACCCAGGACTGATCTCCTTTAGGATGGACTGGTTGGATCTCCTAGCAGTCCAAGAGACTCTCAAGAGTCTTCTCCAACACCACAGTTCAAAAGCATCAATTTTTCAGCACTCACAGCTTTCTTCACAGTCCAACTCTCACATCCATACAAGGACCTGCCAAAACTCTTCAACCTTCATATGTATTAGTGTCTCATTCTGGTCAAGGCAGCGCCGACTTTATAAAGCTGTAGTTCTCAGCCTTGGCCACCTGTTAGAATCTACTGAGAAGCTTTAAAGAAAAAAAAAATTAAGGGCATGTTGTTGTCATTTAATCACTAAGTCATGTCCAATTCTTTGTGACCCCATAGACTGTAGCCTGCCAAGTTCCTCTGTCCATAGGATTCTCCAGGCACTGGAGTAGATTGCCATTTCCTTCTCCAGGGGATCTTCCCAACCCAGAGATAAACCCAAGTCTCCTGCATTGCAGGCAGATTTTTATCACTGAGTCACCAGGGAAACGCCTTATCAAGGCCATAATGTAACACTTGTCAGTTTAATTAGGATCTCCAAGGAAAGGCCTATGCATCAGTTTTTGTGATATTTACTGGTTATTGGTTTTAAATCTCTGTAGCTGGTTGCAGTGTGAAAATTGAGTCTAAGAAGCAGTTACAGAGGCACCCTGATGTAGATCTAGGGAAGAGTTAGGTCGAGTATAGACGAAAACCTTGATGTAAAGGTATTAAAGCCTCAGAGACTCTCTGCTTATTTCCACATCAGATTCTTGAGTGTTGGCTATTCTGATTTACAGCGGTAGAGTTATGGCTCTCATTATCTCCTTAGCGGGCCGCATCTAATCAACTGAAGGCCTAAGAACAAAACCGGGGTTTCCACACGTGAACTGGAGTGTCAGCTCCTGCTTGAGAGTTTTCCATCTGTTGGCCTGCTCTAAAGATTTGAGACTTGCTTAGCCAGCCCTTCTAATTGTGTAAGCCAATTCCAGGTGATAAATCTCCCTTTCTCTCTGTCTTTCCTTGTCTATCTCTCTATCTATCTATCTATCTATCTGCCTATCTACTGGTTCTGTTTCTCTGACAGGTGTAAACTTGTCAGTAGAATCATCTCTTTGCAGCGAACAGCAAAGGTAGATGGAGACTTTAGGATTACACTGTTATTAATAAAATGCTTACGGTGATCTGTAATGTGAGTAACATCTTTAAGAAATCTGGACTTCTCCAAAAAGGATTTGGGTATTAGATTATTAAACAATAAGCTATTGGGGGGAGATGAGTTACAGATACAAATATTTTGGTAGGATCACCACAGGAACAAGCCCTAGGTGATGCTAGGAAATGGAATTCGGAAAGCAGACCCAAGCAGAAATACCCCAAAGTGGACAGGAGGCACTCAGGTCTAAATCCTAGTAAAATGGGGGAAGGGTCCAGACCACTTTGGTGCACAGCATTTGTTCATAATCACTCCTCCTTTCCCACCTTTCACAGATCTCCCCATCCCATTAGCTTTGGGTCTGATGATATGACAGCCTTTGAACCAAATATGGTTCCAAGCCTGAGCAGAAGCCTTAAACTTGCTTGCTTTCTCTGGAATGACTCTGTCACAGGAAGACAAGACATAAGAGATGCTGGATCATCATTCCACTTTATCCTAGAATAAAAGCCAACACATATTAACCCAAAACCTGGAACACAGCTACAGAAGTACAGAACATATACTAAGAATTGACTGCCAGCAGATGTGTCACATGTGGAACGAACAAACCTTACGGTTATAGGGTGTTAGGACTTGAGGGAGAGTGTATGCTTCTTATGTAGCCTCACCAGAGCAAAAAAAGAACTGATACGTCTTCTTCACCATTTGTCTTAGGATTCTTCATTCACAATTTTAATCCTCTTAAGTGTTCAAATAATGTCATCTTGAAAGTTGCAAGTGTTTCCAGAATGCGGTATTAACATTTTTATTATCGTTTAGCCTTAAGAGAGTCTTAAGTTTGAGGAAACAAGAAAGTTCCTCATTTAAGAACAGCTGTGTTAAACATATTGACCAAATTCTACACAAGGAATAATGATAAATGTAGCCTTAATGTTTCAAATTGGTCCTGCTGAAAGGTTAGTCTTCTAGCACCCCTCCAGCTTCCCAATATCCTGCAGGGAAATTAAAGGAACGTTAGACTAAGCAAGACTAGGAAGGGATGAAATATCTTTAAAATACTTTTTAAAAGATGTGACAGACAACATGCAGCTGAGTAGTTAAAACAATAACGTGGCCATCACACGATAAAGGGCTGGAAAGTGAAACCCTCACAAAAACGTCTCATGGCAAGAACTTTATGATTAAAGAAGTCATTTGATCCTCTCCTTGTGGTTTTGAATAACCCCATTTCGATTTTTTAAACTAAAAAGCTCAAATTCAACCCCATTTGTACTGTTGAGATGAGTAAACGAAAGAACAGATGCGTCTGGGCAGGCAGTAAACATGCGTGCTCACGGCTGACCTGAGAGGGACAAGTGAAAAGGCTCACTCAGAGAGAAACGCTTAAGGCCGCTGAAATAACTATAGGGAGTAAACAGTTTTATTAGGTTTTAATTCTATTTTGTTATAATTTCAAATTCACAGAATAGCGTCAGGAATAATAAAAGGAACTCCTACGTACCCTGTAGTCTGAAGCAATTGATTTACCATTCTCTGCCTCTCTTTGCCTCTCTCATGTAAATATATTTTTTGCACCAACTTAAGAGTAAATTTGAGACATTTTTGCTTCTATACTTTTAAATACATCAGTGTATGTTTTCCAAGTACAAAGACACTTTTTACACAAACACAGTAAAATTGCTGATTAAATTTAATATTAATAGAATACTATCATCTAATGCCCAATCCATATTGAAGTTTTGATAATCACCCCAATTGTGTCTTTTATCACAATTATTTTTCCAGTCCAGGACCATGCAATGCATTTTTTTTGTCCTATCTCTTTAGTCTCCTTTAAACTGGAAGAGTTTCTCAGCCTTTATCTTTCTTGACCTTGATATTTTTGAAGATGACAGGCTGGTTATTTTGCATAAATTCTTCATTTTGGTGTGGTTTTTTTTTGTTTGTTTGTTTGTTTTTCCATTTGGGTTTTCTGATATTTCCTTACCAGGAAATTCAGATTAGACCCTATTAGCAGGAAAATTAGGCCCTATTAAGGAAAGAGGACAGTGTCCTTCTGTGTGTATCACATCAAACACCACTATCTGCTTTGTCTCAGGATAAATGATGTCATTTTGATTGCTTACTTTCTGCCAGATTTTAGCACTACAATGCTATTAGTTTTCCTTTATACTTCATAAGTAATCTGTAGAGACCTTCTTTGTTACTATGTGCATATCCTATTAACCCTCACTTTCACCTGCTAGTATTAGTATGCACTGATAATTGCATAACTCCCTACTCCTTCTACATTTATTGGGTGATGTTCCACCAGGAGGAAGAGATTCCTTTATTACTTGTACACACAAGTAATAAAGTGTGTGTATAATACATGTGTACACAAGTGTATGTATCAAAGTATGTATGTTTGTGTATGTATGTGTGTGTGTGTATATATATACACTGATAAGTATATATATATACGTATATATATACACACACACACAGATATATACATATATATATATATATCAGTGTAGTCTTACCAAGCATTAAAAAAGAAAATTAGACTGCTTTCATTGGTGAAAATGACCAAAAAATTATGGAATAGTACTGAGATGTGTCACAGGAACCAACCAGTTGTTGGAACCATCAATTCAAGATGCCTCTCTGAGTAGCAGCCATTAAAAATAAATAAATAAAAGCTTATAACCACTTTACCTCTCTGGCTGTGACTGCCCCTAAGCCAGCTAGAATTACAAACACCCCAGCAGAAAACTCTCCCTGAAAATCAGACAGCCCTATCCTGTCTCCATAATCATCTTATGATCATTTTATCCAAAGATGCAAAGTAAATAGTGTACTCAAGTCAAAGGCTTAACGAAGACTCAGAAATCGATCATCTCAAGGCTGCACAGAGGTCACTCGGACCGAGTGTTCCAGTCAGCTCAACACTTATAAGTGCTCTCTGGTCTCACTGCGCGCCCTCTGCCATCCACGCTGCTCCTGCTCTGTGACAGCCACCTCAACATTGAGAGAGCCTTAGGTCTGGGCTGGGGGTAGAAGTCTGGAGATACTTTGCTTCCAACATCCAGTGGACTTTTACTCTCCTATACCCTTTGTCACTTGAACTCACTGCCAGGCTGCTCTTCCTTCAAGTTCAAGGAGCAAAATGACTTGTCCTTAAAGACAGACACTTGCTTCCTTTAAATACCAATGACTGTTGAATATGCTCTTTAAATATTTGAACAGGGTTGTGTTTTGTAACATCTTAATGTGTTTCTGCATCATGAATAATCTCTCCCATTCCGTTCCTAGCTCATCAACTTGGAAGGCACAGGACAAGAGTCAGACCTCGTGTGATTTCAAGCAGAGCTGAAGTTTCAGCTCAACAAGCTGAGAATAAAATGTGAAAGATGCTGAAGAGAAATCACTGTTGACAACACATTGTACCTGGCAGTCCAACATTGTTTATCAGAATAATAAAATGTGCCAATACTTATCACCACTCTAAAATATGCACTAATAATAAATAGAGATAGAGGGCATAATATGGTCAATGATGAGATGGGAATTTATGGCTTCCGGGGAAACAAAATAATGGGCTGCCTCCCAAAGGGCAGAATTAGCTCTGGATAAAACTGAGGGTCTCTCTCCTTTGAAAAACACCAGACAAAAATAGCATTGATTTTTTTTTCTGCTGTTGTTATAATTTTGTAAGACTAAGAAACAAGAAAATATCTAGTATATATTTTTTGACTACATGTCTTCCAGCTTCATTTTTTGCACATTGTGTTGATGGTTAAAAGCTAATGATTTTCATAAAAATAGGTAACCTATGGGCTTCGCTGATGGCTCAGACAATAAAGAATCTACCTGCGGTGTAGGAGACGCAGGTTTGATCCCTGGGTCAGGAAGATCCCCTGCAAAAGGGAACGGCTACCCACTATAGTATTCTTGCCTGGAGAATTCCATGTACAGAGGAGCCTGGCGGGCTACAATCCATGGGGTCACAAAGAGTCGGACAAGACTAACACTTTCACTTTCGGGTAACCAACAAGGACCCACTGTATAGCAGAGGGAGCTATACTCAATGCCTTATAATAACCTATAACGGAAAAGAATCTAAAAAGGAATATAACATATATATACATATACATATGTTGTTCAGTCGCCAAGTCTTTGCTATACATACATACACATACATACGTATGTATGTAAAGCTGAACCACTGTGTTGTACACCTGAAGCTAACATATTATAGATTAACTATACTTCAATTAAAACAATTTCAATGGGTATTTAAAGCAATCTGTTCTGCGTCATTGATATATTACTGGAGAGCTTTACAGACCTAATTTTTATAAATTGAATTATCCAAATATGCTGAAGTCACATGATAGGTAAAGGAATCTTCTTAAATAAACAAGTGAAATCACTTTTTAGAAAACTAATGCCTTTATCTGGAGAACAGAGCCGCATGCTGTACATGCCAATCATTAACCTGACAAGTCATCATCTAGAGCACTGTTTTCCTCCATTTCTCAAAGAAAAGGCAAAGAAAGACATAGAGTCACTCCTCCACTGTGGTTTCTTGTAACACTTGGATTCTCCGAATTTTCCTCAACTAAAGATTCACTCTTAACTGAAGAGACCACTGTGTAAACACTGCTTACCACCTACCGAGGACAAAGCCACAGCTCCAAGTTCCCTCTCCACGTGCAATGGCAGGTTGGAGCCGCTCCATGAAGACAAACAGATGCCTTGCCCACACTGACTTAGGGTGAGCGCTTCAGTCTGATGTTGAGGTTTTTTCATGTCGTGGCTAGAACTCAATATGCAAACATCACTGTTCCACCTTCCCTTCCTCTCAACAAACTTTAAGCTCATTTTTGAAGCTTTGGAATACCGTGGCCTCTCATTCTTTTTCTAAACCACCTAAGCAGAATGTTCATTTCACATTTGATGTTTTGTTTGTTTTCTTATTACAGGTGAGTTGACTTGTATCTACCGAGCTTTATCTCATTAAGTTTTAAGTTGACCTTCCCTGTAAATGCAATTTGGAACTCATTGTTTTTCTCTATGATCCCTGATTCTAATATAATGCAAAATGCTAGACAGACAGATCAATTCATTGGTCCAACTGGCATCGTGGTAATCTGGGTAGTTTCCACACCTAAATTTATAATCACTGGTAAAAGAGCTAAAACTGTTCTAAATCAACGACCATCAGGGTAGAACTAACTGCTTTCTGATGCAACTGTATTCATCGCCTTATCTGTATTCCTCCCAGAACTAAAATGACACCTTGTACAATGCAAAGTCATAGCAAACAAGAGCAGTAGCTCATTCTGGCTGCACACTGACTCCGCTAAGCCTCGGATGCATCCTCCTCTGTAATTCTCAGTCAACTTAGGGGATAAATACTCTACACGGTCTTGCTCAGTTAGATGGCACCGGAGATAACCTGTCAGTCAGTCCTGAAGATGCTGCTATGTGCGCACAGGAGGCCAAGTTCCAGTCTTTTCGAGTTAAATGAACGCCCTAGCCTCAGAAGGATGCTGTGATGCATCCTCAAAGACAAGATCTCAAATATAGACAGAGAGAGGGGCCCCGAAGAGTGTAAATACAGGAGAAGAGAGAAGAATCAGAAAATCACCTTAAAGACTCATCCCCAAAGTGTAGGCGTGAATGCCCTTGAATGGCTTGAAGAGGCTCTCTAGGACCTTAGATTCTCTCAGTATTACAACTCCCCATTCAGAAGGATGTGGCAGGACCCCCTGGGTGGAATAAAGGTGGTCCCCGCCCTAAAACCGGCCTTATTTTCTATAGAAAACGTGTGAATTCAAATATTGTGTTTGAGAGCTCTGGCAGCAAAGCAAACACTGGACATCTGCCAGCAGGTCTCAGGGAGGTGGAGGGGGTGCCTGGCTCCATGTGTGGCCCCCCATCTCCTGACGGTGTCCTGGGGCGTGCCTGTGAGTGACCATAGAGATGCTAAGTCCAGGGGTTGGCATCATGAGGCCCAGGCCTGGGGCAGAGCGGAGCAGGATCAGGAGAGAGAGGCATTCTTGCAGCGGAGATGTGCTGTGGAGGACAAAGAACCCAGATCCAAGTACTCACGGCAGTTGCTATTTAGTCACTCAGTCGTGTCTGACTCTGTGTGACCCTATGGACTGTAGCCCGCCAGGCTCCTCTGTCCATGGGATTCTCCAGGCAAGAATAGTGGAGTGGGTTGCTGTTCCCTTCTGCAGGGGATCTTCCCCACCCAGGGATGGAACCTGGGTCTCCTGCATTACAGGCAGATTCCTTACTCTCTGAGCCACCAGGGAAGCCCTGATAGTCTTAAGGATCCTTAGATTTCTTTAATCTCAGAAACTGGGTATCTACCCTTGCGGCTCAAGTTTCAGATTGCCTTTCCTCCTCTGCCGTAGACAGATCTGAAACTTGGAAGACAGGATGCTGCACCCCAGGTTTCTAATCCCCAAACACACCTCATTTACCACCCAGTCAAGGCCAGTGGCTCCAGCAGTTCCCTAGGCAGGCCCTACCCTGGAGTTTAAAATCCCCCTCCTACAATATATATAGTTAGTCTTAATAAATAAATGACTTGGACCATGCATTATATATCACTCAAATCCACGAGGACACGAATTATGTATAATACATCGGCTGTGTAATTTATTTATTAAGCAAAACGTGAATTTTCCATGCTTGTGTTTGGAGGCCCAGTTTGTCACGCACAGTAAATGATGTATTCTTATTAGTCCCACTCAATTACCGAGTCATCCCTCTGTGTGCGCTGTATTTGTTAATGATAGTGCCACAGCGCTGCGTTACAATACCTGTGATTTTAGTGATTCATAACCGCTCACTAAAACTGTGAAGATGATAAATTGACTGCTGTTGATTAAATGCCGCCAACAGTATGTTTCATATGTGTTTGTCGCAGTTAGGAGTTAAAGAAACAGCATTGCTCAAAATCATTTAAATATCTAATTAAGCCCAAGCCCTCACTCGATATAAAGAACTCACCGGAATACAAGAAGGAAAAATAAAAGAAAGCTCATTGGGGGATGAGGGAAGATATGCAACCCTCACCATCACAGACGGCCTCATCGAGTACAAGGCAACGGTCATCATCACAACTGGAGAGTGACGATACACGCGTCCGAAGGGGCCATGGCTTGCTCCCTCTGCTCAGAGGCGAGGCTCTGACGACTGGTCCTGTCTCTGGGATTAGTTTCGGGCTGCAGAGGACTTCTGTCACACTGAAGGAAGCTCTGGGTGATGGCCTTTAAAACGGGAACCGATTCACGGGTGTCGGGAGAAGGGGGCTGACACGGGAAGGGGAATTCTCCAGCAGCTAGCATCCCTTTGGCTTTCACTGCAGCAAAGGGGCTTTTTAAGGCTTCCTCGTGACAAATGGCAGCAGAAAGGCAAATACCATTTCAAACAAAGATTAATTATCTTTATGGCTTCAGCTAACTTTTTCTCCCCTTAGATAAATCCACGTAGAAAACCTTACAGCTAAAATTCTCGGCAGGTAGTGGGAGCCCAAGCACAGGGCATGCTCCCGTGGTAACGCTGGGCTCCTGACTCAGGATCATGACAACAGATACCCTGTGAAGCCTGGTAACCTTACTGAGACCGCCCGGGAGATGTTTATTTTCTTCTTTTGCAATTCTGAAATCAATTGAGAAGTATGAGCAGAAGGCACATGACTTCTTTTGGAAATCAGTCTTCCTAAATCAGACCATGTCTCCAGAATTTTGGAAGCGGAAAAACAAACAAAAGGAAAGAAAAAAAATAAGTGAACGATTGTGAATTTCAGAATTTCCATCTTCCAATTGGGTTGAAGACAATTCTTTGATTTCTTTTTAAGGATAATTTCTATTGGAGTCTAGTTGATTTACAACACTGTGTTAATTTCAGATGTACAGCAACATGAATTAGTTATACATAAACATATATCCACTCTTTCTTAGATTATTTTCCCATAAATGTCTTTACAGAGTACTGAATAGAGTCCCTTGTGCTATACTTGTCCTTATTAATTATATATTTTACATATAGTGGTGTGTATGTGTCAACCCCAAATTATCCCTCCCCCCTTTCTCTCTTGGTAAACGTAAGTTTGTTTTCTACATCTGTGACTCTATTTCTGTTTTGTAAATAAGCTCATTTATAAAGATAAAATTCTGGGTAATGCCCCATGGTGACTTTGCCTTAAAGCGTTATTTTAAAATTAAGGTGGAATATCTATCATTAACCACACAACCCATAACCGGCCGTGAAGAAAGCACCGTGTTCTTTACTGCCTTTGCAAAAGCCAATTTCACTCTTAAAACCCAAACTCAACAGAGAATGAGATGCTGAAATCTCAGAACTTTGAATGGCTCACAGTAACGGTGGTGGTGTAAACTTTACAGGCATAACTGAGGTCATTTTCAATTTCTAGACCAGAACCCAGAGCTTAACACATATGTGTCAATTTAAACAGACTTAGTCTTAAAAGTTGGGATGATTTTCTTGATGTCAAAAATCCCCAGGGCACTTTTAATGGCATTTACAATTTTTATTCCCACATCTGAAAGTGATTCCATGGGGTCCTGACAACAAGGGTCTCAAGAATCTGTTTGAACCCTTACTAGTTCCTGGATCCCTAAATGGAATACCTCCCATGGTCGTCACGGTCAGTCACACACTTACCTGTTGTAGGCTTGTGTTTTGTTGTGCTCGCTTTTTACTTGCAATCAACCACACAGTAAGGTTATGAATCTTGTTATCTGAGAACACTGGATGGTAGGAGGGCGCCCAGGTGAGGAAGGGCTTCTCCAAAGGGAGGGGTGTGGGGAGAGCCGTGTCTCCACGTCTTCCGAATGAGCTGCATGACTTGGGGCATCTGAGATTCGAAATTTCAAAACTGACAAACTTGGGCTTGAAGATGGTCCTGGTCCCCATCCTCACGTCTCCTTCAGGATCCAGACCCTTTGCAGCACTGAGACCCCCAGTTGGCATTTTAGCATCCTCTGACCAGCTCCTGGTGCCACACCAGCCCCCAGCGCTTGGGTGTCAGCGTGGGGACAGGCGCAACTTAGGTGGCCTCCCAGCTACGAGTCATTCCAAAAGCTCCTAACGTGATGCGACTGAGCCCCCACCCAGCAGAACACCTGCACAGCTTGTTATGCTCCGGAGACCCCAGGCTCCCCCTCCTTCTGCGGTCCCATCTCACCTGGCTGGCAGGTGAAGAAGCCTGCTCCCTCCCCACACCCGCAGCAGCTGCTCTTTGAATTCCTCCTCTGTGTCAGCGAGATTTCTTTAACCTCGAATATCTACAGGGATGCTCTTATGAGTGAAAAGAAGACAGATGAGGCATGCTGGAGGTGTCACGGGGAAGGACCATAGAAATACCAAGCCTCCCACTATTCTTTCGGCCTCTGTGGGAGGAAGACGCAGTCATGCAGGAATTTTCTAGCAGCTTCTCCCTTATCAGCAATGCCTCAGACCAATCTTTCTCAGGCCTTTTGCTTTCTCTACCAAACTTGTAGAAGAACTTTTAAATATAAAGTAGCACAATGGGAAAAAAAACCTGAACTCTATTCATTGAAAACCCCCAAAGCACAAAGTAATGACTTACAAGAGCACTGTGTTTTTCCACAAATAAAGTTGTTAACTAGACCTCCTGTGAGACAATCTCTACAGTGAAATGGAGATAGAAAATTTCTCAAAAAAAATTGTTCAGTGGTAAAAAGTACATCAGTGGAAAAACATCCCTTTTACCAACCTCTTATGATAGGTATACAATTAGAAAATGTCTGTTTTACCTTCCAGCTGTGCAGAAAAGCAAAGAAAAGACATGGGGCTTCTAGCACTATAAGCTGATTTTATAAGAACAATAATGATTTTTAAAAGTCCTTTGGAACAATCATTTTGTTAATCCTTCAGTAAAGTTCTCAAGCATCATTTTTGAAATAAGCTTTTGCTGGAGACTTCAGGTTTCAAACCAAAGGGCAGGGAGCTGATGTGCTTCCTTATTTCATGAGGATCTGGAGCTGCAGTGGAGAGGGGTGGCCTCCCTCCTGAGGGTCCCTGGACACTGTCTGGAGGGGCTCTGAGACGGTCTCCCACATTTCACAGGTGTGGGGGAGGCAAGGTTCGATGTCTGGACAATGCATCGACGGTGTCCCCTGAGGTGACCTTGGTCCTACACTGGATTCAGCTCCTCCACCTGCTGGGGTGGGACTGAGGCCACTCATAGAGCAGAGGTGATCGCATTTATTATTTCCTTAATATTGAGCAAAGTAACACAATATTACACATCACAAGTGCAAGAAAGAAAAGAAAGAGAGCAGAGATGAAGAGGAAGTAGGCCCAAGCATTGAAACACTTTTGAGTGAGCGCCAGCAACATGTTTTTTTTTACTTCTTTGAGAGTTAACTTTAGAAGATTCGGGGTGTTTCTGGGGCCCTTGGAGGTCAACTATAGTGAGGGGAATAATACTTTCCAGATGAAGCAGTAAAGACCAGTACACACAATAGAGTCAATACGATTGAAAAATTGAAGGGAGATTGTGTAAGAAGACCTTAGTTACATAATTACGGCAAGTATAACTTGCGTATTTTCTTCTTATGAGCGTCTATAATACCACATCTAACTGGCTGAGTGAAGGATAACAAAAATATGAAAGTCATGATAAAGAGAGATAATGAGAGAATCTAAAATGCAAAGAGGAAGGAGAAAGAAACGAAAAGAGGGTAAAGAGCTGGAGAGGAAAGAGAAGCATCCTGAAAAGGCTCTTGCTGCCATCAGCAGGGCAGAATGGATACTGTTTGGGGTATGGAAAAGCAGCAGAGACCAATAACAAGTCACAAACTCCTGACTAAGGGGATAAGAAGACAATTGTTGTCTGAAACCTCCCGTGCAGGAAGGTCTGAAAATTCTACTGAAATGTCCTTGGCAGAGAAGCAGTTCAGGACAACTGCACATCTGGGCTTTGCTCCCAAGCCCAATGACATCTGTTCAGTGTAGAAACAAAACCACTGGTGGTAGAACAAGCAAGAAGCACAGAATCACTAAGTTGGGAAGGGGGGATTATTTTTACATCAAGCCAGAGGCATTTTTTAGACTCAAAGTAGAGAACTAAACTGAACTTTTTCTGCTCAGTCGTGTCTGACCCTTTGGAACTCCATGGACTGCAGCATACCAGGCTTCCCTGTCCTTCACAATCTGGAGTTTGCTCAAAATCAGGTCCACTGAGTCGGTGATGCCATCCAACCATCTCATCCTCTATCATCCCCTTCCCTCTGTCCTCAATCTCTCCCAGCATCAGGGTCTTTTCCAGTGAGTTGGTCTTTGCATCCGGTGACCAAAGTGTTGGAGCTTCAGCACTAGTCCTTCCAGTGAATACTTAAGGTTGATTTCATTTAGAATTGACTAGTTTGACCTCCTAAGTCCAATACAAAGGGTCTAACTGAACACTCAAGTGAGTTTTAAATTAGGTACAGTCATTACTACAAGTGGAAAATCTAAGATTTGCTGCCTTTTGCAAAAACGTGCATGAGGCCATGCAGCAAGCAGGAGGCAGAACTTCAGTATTTGTCTGTCTGGCTCCAGTGCCAGAGCTGTTAATCACTGCTCTACACTGACTTGTGTTCAAATAATTTTTTATTAAATCCAAGTCTGTGCCAAGCCATCTGGGAAAGCGTGGTCTCATCCAGAATCTTCTCTGCTGCTGGGCATGGGTGACAGTCCTACAGAAGCCATGTCAGGGTGAGATGCAGACGAGTAAGACCAAAGTCATTGCACCAGCCTCTGAGTCAGGCAGGAGCAGACCTGGGATCCCAGACATTGGGGAAGGACTCCATGATGCTTCTTCAGCTCTAAATTCACCGTCAGTGAAGAGGACCACCGCCTTCCTGTCCGAGGAACCATTCTCGCCTTCGGACACTTAGAACGCAACCCTGAGCCACAGCGTTTTACTCACTGAAACATTTTTTCTTCATGTTCTTTTCTACTCCACACTGGGGCTTCCCTGGTGGCTCAGATGGTAAAGAATCTGCCTGCAATGCAGGAGACCTGGGTTCAATCCCTGGGTCGGGAAGATCCTCTGGAAAAGGGCATGGCCACCCACTCCAGTATTCTTGCCTGGAGGCGCCCACGGACAGAACAGCCTGGCGGGCCACAGTCCATGAGGTCACAAAGAGTCGGACACGACTGAGTGACTAGCAAAACTTTGCAGGCATAGTCGGCATCTCCCAGACACGGCCTTGGGTCTCTGAGAGAGAACACAGCTGGAGCAGTAGATGGCCCGTAAGCATGGTCAGAATCGCAGCCGTCACCCTCCCAGCGCTGCCCCAGGAGGGGTAGCTTCCCTTCTTCTCCAGCCCCCACCCCCCCGTGGCCATCCCCAGAGAGCACCAGCCTTGGGGACCTATCATCACGAGTACCACTACTCTCGAACGTTTTCTATAGAAAGGAGCAGCACAAACCAAGCGCCCTGCTGCCGCTGAGCATCGTGAAAGATGAGCCCTAACCGTGAGCCCCGCGGGGACCGGGGCCGGGGCCGGGGCGGCGCGGGGTCCGCCGACCAGCCCTGCCCCTCCGTGTGCGGCCGTGCTGAGGAGGAGCCCACCCTCTCGCCCCCTTGCTTTCCCTTCTCCCGCTCTGCTTCTCCTCCTAAGAAGGGAGGCCGGAAGCAGGGAGGCTCGCAGGGCGGCTCTCTGAGCCCGGGGCGTCCGCAGGCCTGTCCTCGCGGTGTCCTTCCCCGGCCCCGAGTCACGCATCACTCATCTTGTCACATTGAACTCCAGATGCTCCTACCCTAGAGAATGCTCTGACTCCGGCCATTTTTCTTCATTCTCACTAACAATTTGGTAATGAAATATTGATTTTTAGTTAGATTCATATTGATGCTATTAGGTTTGCATTGATAAATCATGCCCAACTCCTGTCTGGGCGGCCAGAGAGTGCTACACTGAGCCCTGGAGATTACAATCAACTCATTGATGTGTTAATTTGATGGATTTTTTCGTTCTCTGAGAAGGAGTGGGAGGGTGCAGGGAGATTTTTCAGCACAGTCCTGGTAAAGTTTTCACAGTGAGATCGGGACAGTCATTGCAGGCTTCACGGCACACTAGCCTCCGAGGAAGAGTCCTCAGGCTTGTTTGGCAGGACAAGCAAAGCAGGGAGGGGCTGCAGGCCAGGCGGGAGGGCGGGGAGGGGGGGTAAGGGGGGGAGGGGGGGTGGAAAGGGGGCGGCACACCTAGCGACACAGCCTGGGGGGGGGAGAAGGGATCACTCGGGAAAGTCTAATTAAACCGTTTAGAGGCCATCGTGGGAGAACACGCCCACCTCTAGAGGCCCTGTGGCCAGTCCACCCCAGGAAAGAGGAGGTGGGCCAGGGACACACGTGGCTGGCCTGCAGGCAGGCTTGACCCTCTCCCCTCTAGCTGGCCAGCCTCCCTGGTGGTTTGGGGGCATTTCCCAGGTTCTCTCCCCCCGCAAGTTGTCCCTGAGCCAGCAGCGTCCTCGGCACCTGCCGTCTACTTAGAGCAGCCCCTCGGTCTGAGGTACAGCCCTGGGCAGACATAACGCCCCTCACTAGGGGCCGGGCTCAGCTGCACCAAGGCTCACATTATGATCCTCCAAGACCCCGGGCCCAGCAGCTCCAGAAAGAAAGGGCTCTGAGAACGCTTAGACTGGAGTTCACTGTGCTCTCTTTTGTTTGCTTTCTGAAGCCAAACAGTTTCACATTCAAACTTGACGTGCTTCTCGCTGGTGAGCGGTCCAGCCCCTTCCATCCACTGGGCACCGAGGAGCGGTTCCCATCAGCCGTTCTGCGACATTCATGTGTGTTCACGCGTGTGTGTACGCGTGTGTGCACGCAAAGCAAACGTAAGGCCTGCCATCTGAAACAGAGACACTCGGAGAGGGAGAGAACCCTCCAGAGCCCTGCCGTGTGTGGCAAGGGAGCCGCCGGCCTGGCCGAATCATGGGAAGGAGGAAGGAATCTGCTTCCTTCACCTCAGCGTCTGCGAGAGCTCGGACGACCAACGGCAGGAGAGCACACAAAGGGGCCCTGTTGTTAACACAGGTGCGTGTGGTCCCCCGAGGCCAGCACGTGGGGTCAGCCTGGGGTCAGCGTGGGCTATTTTCCAGGTTAGCCTAATCTCTGTCTCTGCAGAGGGACAAGGGCAGAGGGAGAGGCAGCTGCACTTCACGGCTCCTTGTCATCCCAGGATATTCTTAGTGGCCATAGGCAAGGCTCAGCATTCAGAAAACTAAGATCATGACATCCAGTCCCATCACTTCATGGCAAATAGATGGGGAAACAATGAGACACTTTATTTCTCTGGGCTCCAAAATCACTGCAGATGGTGACTGCAGCCATGAAATTAAAAGATGCTTGCTCCTTGGAAGAAAAGCTATGACCAACCTAGACAGAGTATTAAAAAGCAGAGACATTACTTTGCCAACAAAGGAAGGCCCATATCGTCAAAGCTATAGTTTTTCCAGTAGTCATATATGGATGTAAGAGTTGAGCCATGAAGAAGGTTGAGTGCCGAAGAACTGATCCTTTTGAACTGTGGTGCTGGGGAAGACTCTTGAGAGTCCCTTGGACTGGAAGGAGATCAAACCAGTCAATTCTAAAGGAAATCAACCCTGAATATTCATTAGAAGGACTGACGGTAAAGCTGATGCTCTAATACTTTGGCCACTTGATGCAAAGATCTGACTCAGTGGAAAAGACCCTGAGGCTGGGAAAGATTGAAGGCAGGAGGAGGAGGGGATGACAGAGGAAGGATAAGATGGTTGGATGGCATCAGTGGTTCAATGGACATGAGTTTAAGCAAGCTCTGGGAGATGGTGAAAGACAGGGAAGCCTGGTGTGCTGCAGTCCATGGGGTCACAGAGTCAGACATGACTGACCAACTGAACCACAACAAAGGCAAGGCTTGGGAGAGCAGAAACTTTATAAATCACAGATACTTTCAAGACCACAGTCATAAATAACCACTGTAAGCTTCCAACTAGCGTCACCCACTCTTAAGCTCTCCACGGTTCCCAGTTCCAATCCCCTCCTTCTTTTGGGAGGCTCGTCTCCTGCCACTATGGAAGGAACCAGCTCTAGTCTCCAGGACAAACACCACCCCCAGGGTTCCAAGCTTGACCGCAGGCCCAGGTCCTACCTGCAAAAGCATCTAAAAGTGAAAGTCAAAGTCACTCAGTCATGTCCAACTCTTTGCAATTCAATGCACTATAGAGTCCATGGAATTCTCCAGGCCAGAATACTGGAGTGGGTAGCCTTTCCCTTTTCCGGGAGATCTTCCCAACCCAGGGATCAAACCCAGGTCTCCCACATTGCAGGAGGATTCTTTACCAGCTGAGCCACCAAGGAAGCCCAAGAATACTGGTGTCAGTAGCCTATCCCTTCTCCAGCAGATCTTCCCGATCCAGAAATTGAACTGGGGTTCTTTACCAACTGAGTTACCAGGGAAGTCCTGCAAAAGAATTTTGTCAGTAATAAAACACTGGCAAAGTCAGAAGGCATGCTCGCATCAGGAGAACTCAAGGTGCTGGGGAGATGAAGACCTTTCTGAAGCACCATTCCTGCCAGGACCTGCAGTTTTCCATTCTAGGCAACTGGACCCCACGTGGGAAACCAGGCCCCGGAGGAGTGAGCAGACCATGTCTCAGGTGGATCGGTAGCCAGGAAGAATGGGGCTCTCTTACTCCACAGGGGACCCTGAGAATCCAAGCAGGAAGGCCCTGGGTCACCAGTCTCAGGAATTTCCCATGAAGGTCGTAGCTCTTCCCAACATCAACACATCTTTCTTTGAACCTGCGAGTGATGAAGGTTATAGCTCATCCTCACCTCCTCAAATGCCAGCAATGCCTGGACCCCTGCCTCCTCTAGCCCAGCCCAGACCAGCCCCAAAGAACACAGGGGTCCCCCCATAGAGGCCACTCTGCTCTGCTCACACCAGGACACTGCAAGTCCAGCTGAAAAAAAGTTACAAAACCCTGGATCAGTAATGTCATTAAGCTCCATCTCTGTGAATCACATAGTCAAAGAGAACTCTCTACTCAACACTGTAAAACCACCTTCATCGCTTATTTCCTATCAGTGTTAACAGTTATGCTAAACACACACATGGGCTAAATTTACAGTCTCCTGGGTAGATCCACCATCTACATCAACAACTCTCATTTAAAGAAAGACCAAATCTCCCATCTCAGTTTGGCCACAATTCCCCAGAGAGGAAGCAGATGTCCACACCCAACTCCCTCCCTTTCTTCCACCTGCTATCTTTGGGGGACCTCAATTCACCCATGAATACAGACCACCAAGAGCCTATGCTCCCCACAATCTTCTCCACCCCCAAATCTCATTGTCTACATTATGATAGTCTCCTCCTCGCTCAATCTCCAAATCTTTGCCCTTCCTTTTCCCAATTGTGTTTGTACTGTTGGCACATCATTGATCTTCCTTAAACCTAAGTTTCATGTCTGTCTCCTCAAAAACACACAGTGGCCCCCCCCTCACCTGTAATTTCACACCCTGACCTCCCCACCTGGATTTGAAGTCCTCTGTGAGTTGATGCCAAGCCTGACCAGCCTTTTCCTCCCTGCTCAGCATCCCTCATCCATCAGATGCGGCATCTTTCTGTAAAGTCAACATCCTCCATCAACCTGGGCCCAAGTGTAGGGATCTTGACTTTGTTCTTCATTTCACTGTGGGGCCTTTCGTATGCAGGCATGTTAAGTCATGTCCAACTCTTTGTGACCCCATGGACTGCAGCGGACCAGGCTTCTCTGTCCATGGGATTCTCCAGGCAAGAATACTGGAGTGGGTTGCCATTTCCTCCTCCAGAGGATCTTCTCAACCCAGGGAATGAACCTGCATCTCTTGTGTCTCTTGCATTGCAGACTGATTCTTTTACTACTGAGCCACCAGGGAAGCCCTGACATCTAGAGAATCCATCTGCAAAAGGTGTCTTCCTCCCCGTATCACTGAGAGCACCGATATGAGGTTATTCTGCATGTACAATGCCTGCAGAGGGGCCCAGTGGACTGTATGCCCTGATGCAGCCTGTCCCCTTCCCTGACTTAGCCACCCTGGAAGAGACTTTTCCTCTCAAGTTAGACAAGCATCTCCAATCTCATCCCTCCAGGAAGCCTTCTCCTCCCAGTGCACTCAAGCTCGCTTGGACCTCAGGCTTCTCCAAGCTCTTGTCTTGCTGAGCAGAGGTTGCAGAGCATCCCAGAGCAGCAGCAGGGAGCACAGGTGAGCTCGCGGTCAACCTCTGCTGCATCT
This sequence comes from Muntiacus reevesi, assembly GCF_963930625.1. Classification (NCBI taxonomy): domain Eukaryota; kingdom Metazoa; phylum Chordata; class Mammalia; order Artiodactyla; family Cervidae; genus Muntiacus; species Muntiacus reevesi. The sequence continues at coordinate 3,150,100 of NC_089252.1, read as the reverse complement.
GTGATGCCAGACGCGGCAGGTGATGCTAATGGTCGGACCCAGGTGGCTGCCCAGGGCCCATGCACTTCACAGGGTCCTATGATGCTGTTTCATATCTGAAGGTGGATCTTCAAACAATCTCCAAAGTGTGGTTGATTTCTGATACATTTCATGTCCGACTTCTCTTTTAAAACTTGGAGGAGGGTGAGGCTTAGAAGCACATGTTCTGGAGCCAGACTGCTTGGGTTCAAATCCCAGTGCTATCCTGAGCTGCTGTGCAATTTCAGGCGAGTTCCTCAGCTTCTCTGTGTTTTCCTTACAAACAGCATGAAGATCCTGACATATGTACTCTACAGAGTTGCCATAAGCATTAAATGAGTTAATACACTTGCCAGACTTGGAACGGGGCCTGGAACACCAAGGACACTATCATCTATGTGTCCATTTTTTTCAGGCAAGTGGGACCCTCATTCTTGCTTAGGAGGAGTTTTGGGAGGCTGCAGATCCTGCTTCCTTTAGACTGATGGTGTCCACTTCTGTAATATCTGGTTGGGGCCCCTCAGACATTACTCCTGTGGCCATCATAGGCAGCGAAGTGTGCCGCCCGGGACGTCAGAAATGCCCCAGGGACAGCGCGGCCGCACGCGGCGCTGGTCGGGAGCGTCACCCCGGGTGTCAGTCCGCAGCCTGAGGGGCCCAGGGAGGAGGGGAGCTGAGGGGGCTGAGATCAGGCTACAGGGCTGTGAGTCAGCGAGTGCGGAGAAAGGCTGGTGAGGACATGGTCCTGCCAAGGAAGCGGCGCCAGGCCGCAGAGGCCCCAGGAGCAAGGCAGTCCGGCTTTGCACTCTCACAGAGAGAAGGCGGGCAGGAGAGAGGCCAGCAGCGCAGCCAGTTTAGAGATCTGGGAGTCAGGATGGAAGACGAGGCCCCAGAGGAAAGAAAGCCAGCACCCTGCCAAGGCCGGCAGAAGGGAACCGGCCAACAAGGCCCTCAGCCCAGCCCCGAGACGCCTGTGAGTGAGTCACGCAGAAAGTCAGCCCCATGTTCTGACCTGGTGGCCCCCAGGACATCAGCTTTGATGATCTGCTCCCGGGATAAGCTGGCAGGGAGCACAGGGCGGAGGCGGCCACCGGCCCCAACACGCGCCACACGCCGGGGCCACAACCTCAGGGCCAGAACCAACAGAGGTCTGTCAAGGTCTGCGTCAGTGGTGGACATCACACAGATGAATCCAGACGTCTAAGCGATGACATGGGTGCTTCCCTGGTGCCTCAGTTGGTAAAGAATCTGCCTGCAATGCAAGAGACCCCGGTTCGATCCCCGAATGGAGAAGATCCCCTGGAGAAGGAAATGGCAACCCACTTCAGTATTCTTGCCTGGAAAATCTCATGGACAGAAGAGCGATTTGTTAATCAGCCACAAACAATCCCCCAGGTCTGGAATGCCAGCTCCTTCTATAACATTTTTTTCAAGCAATTCCAGGTGAAGTGTTTCCTAAAATCTCACAACAATCCACAAAGAAAATATAAGTTGCTATGTAAGTCTTAGAGCTAAATAGTCGCTTCCAAAATAGCTGACCCTACCTAACAGAACAGGAATTTCTAAGTTCCAGAAAGTTATACAAATTGCAAATTACCTTGATTTCAGGGGGAGGCAGGTTTCATGGTCCCACCTCCTTTGAATTTTACCCACATCCCAGAAGTTTTTCCCTAGGCAAAGGAGAACAGAGTATATCCAATAAAACCTTTAAATTGAAAATCATTACCAAAGGGCTTTCTTCTAAAACAAGTAGGCTCCAAAGCTACAGTCTCTGTCCTCAAATTGTGACTTTCTGTAGCTTTTCCTGGCAGGGGCAGGTCAAGGCGTCTGACAACGGCAGGTTTGACTTCAAGGCCTGCCAACAATTCCTTATCTGACAAAAATAACTTCTTTCATGGGGAATTTGAGAATCTAAAAATTGGCGAGCGAGCCTGCTCTGTGGGAGGCGAGCACAGAGCTCCGCTGAGGAGGCCCTAACACTTAAGAAGCCCCTTGGATGTCCCCAGACGGGCCCTTCTGCTGGGGCTCACAATCAAGGGCTTTGTCACCGGGAGCAAGGCGGCTCCGTGGCGGTGCGTGTTCTGTATTTAGCCGGGTGCATACCTGTTAACATGCTGACCTCACTTTCAGAAGGCTTTTTTCCCAATGCACCCCTCCCTGGGGGGAAGCCTCTCCGTGACATCCATGGCAGCCCCATGGGGCTTATTCTGTGAAACAGCCTTCAGCATGAGGTTCTCTCTGACCCCACCTCCCCTGACTGTCTGCACTTCCCGTGTCCCAGTGGCAGTGGGGACAAGCGGCACGTGAAGGCCCCCGTGCACCACGGGGTGACGGGTGATCTGCATGCGTGGACTTTCACTTTCTTTGCCTTCAGGAACCAAACCCAAGATGTGTGTTTGTTGCTCAGTCACATCCAACTCTTTGCGACCCCGTGGACTGTAACCTGCCAGGCCTTAGGCAAGAATATTGGAGTGGGTAGTCATGCCCTTCTCCAGGGGATCTTCCTGACGCAGGGATAGAACCCAGGGTCCTGCCTTACAGGCAGATTCTTGACCGTCTGAGCCACCAGGGGATCCATCATGATGATGAGCAATTCCAAACTCACACACATCTCAGGTCCCAGAGGCCTCTGCAGACAGCTCTTTAGCTCCTTAATTTTCTGGCTATGATATGCCACTCCTCTAGAAAAGTCCAAGCCGTGAAAAGTGGAAGTCGATGTCAGAGCTCTGGATGGTAAGGAGCCCAGGAGCAGAAAAGACCCTGAGCATGGAGGTCAAGGTCCTCCACAGAGAAGGCGATGCTTGACAACCCTCCCAGCTCCCACCTCCCCTCCAGCATGCGAAGCAGACAGCCTGGCCCCCGCCTAGGCCGCGTGCCCCACCCGGCACGAGCTTCCTTCCCGTCTGCCCGCCGAGCGGCTGGTACTGCTCCTGAGGACTCTGGAGCACAGGCCACCGTTAGCAGCGGTCATGCACCGGGAGGGGGTGTTTCTGCTCCGGGGGCTCATGGAGTTGCCTCTACCTGCCAGCTCCGAGTCTTCTCTCGTCCTCTCTTTCCATAATTCCAATCAGGCTTGGGTCTCACCAGCCACCGAAGCTGCTGTGAGGACCGTGAAAGCCCGAGGAAGCTGCGAACGCGGCCCTGCCCGCCTCCGCCCTGCCCAGCGGCCGCCCTGGCCGCGCCCCCCTCGCCCCTGGCCTTCTCCCCTTGGCATCCAGCCCCCCGTGCCGCTTGCTCCCCCTCTTCCTGTGGGCCCCCTCTGCAGGAAATTCTTGGGTCCCCGAGCTTGGTGTCCTCCCATGCCCGCTACACCCTGGGCCACTGGTCCCCGTCTCTCAGCTCAAGATGCCATCGGAACAGCCTTGGCTCACGAGTCTAGCTTGACCCCTCTCCTTCACTCACTGTGCTTGGTTATGGCAGCCGGAGCAAACTCACCCCTCGAAGACAACGGTATTAACTCTCAACACGAAGTTTCAATTTTAAACCATCGATGTTCAGAGTCTGGAGTCAGAGGGGCTATCTTTCACCTTTCCAAGGAAATAGTCATGAAGGAGACACATTTTTGCCACTGAAGGGCATCTGCTCATTCTTTACCAAAATCCAAACACCACCTATTTCCATCCTACAGCTGATCATTTGCTTCAATAATCAGTTCTACCATTAAAAGATTCTATCATAAATGGAAATTTCTCATGATAATTAATTAATCACTAGACTACATTTTGCACTGAACCGACCAATGAAATTTGTTTATCCATTTCTTTTATTCTTTCCTTTACACTTACTTTCCTAGAGAAGATGAGGATGGGTCTTGAGTTAAAACTCCTGACCTTTACATGACCCTGGTCAACTATTCAAACACAAAAAGCCATAAAAAAACTATTATGGGTCAATTTAGCAGAAATCCAAAAATTCTCTCTCTCTCTCCTTCTTCTTAGCTACTGAAGAAATATCAGAAATGACATATATAAATTGGAAATCATTTCCCGCTTGCCAGCATACCTTAAATTGATGTGGCCAAGAATATTCCTTGTAATTGTTAAATTAATTTAGATATTCTTGATGTATTGTTCTTCACAGGAAAATCACTCATCATTCTTCCTTGGCTATTTGCCTTTCTTTCCCTAAGAATAGAGAAAGTTGTGCAGAACACACCACCAAAGTGTCTTCTGCACACAGGCCTTTGGCTGAGGACCACTTTCAACACAACTTCACAGAAACTCAGAGATGCTTTTATTACAACAGTCATGCCACTCCCAAAGCCCTACATCAAGACCTGCCCCTAGAATCTTGAAGTACAGGGGGGAGGTTGAATTTTCCCTAAAGGAAAATAAAGATAAATAATTATGCCTTTTGGGGGAAAGTCTTCCTCCAAAATCTCCTTAAAAAATCGCAATATCCACAGCTTCCCCGACGAGCAAGTACACGGAGATGAGACGCAATATGAATTAAATGTCAAGGCAACCTACAAATATTTTAAAAATCTAATAAATCATCTCCTGATTAGTTTTACCTGCGAGTGTAGAATCATATTGGGCTTGGCTGACACGTTATAAGAAAACTAGAACCATTCAAAAGAAATCCAGCCCTCCAGATTGTCCCCCATGTAAAAATTACATTCTAAATGATGCGGTTTTCTTGGTACTCTGCACCTCCATGAATGCTGAGTGACTCCAAGTGATCCACTGTCCCGCTCTGTGTTGTGAGGATTTAAAACAGAGAAGGTAAAATTCTGCACTCTTTTAAGCTTATCTAAGGAATATCTATTGTTTGTTCAAATGGCATGTGCGTTTACATTTGCAAGTAATTAGATTAAGACATTTTTATATTTCGAACAAAATGCTTCATGCAAACCATAAGTAAACGTGGTTTCCTCTTTTGTATTCTAAAGCGCCTTTGCAGGACTGCTGATATCCTGGTGGTGCCTCATAATGGAGCATAGTTAGACCTCAAGTCCCCTGGGCCCACAGCAGCGGTTTGCAAGTCATCCACGACGCCCACCATCTGGTCTCTGCCCGGCCGATGGTCAGGTGTTCAGACTCTCATATGTGCACACGAGACCCCTAGGATACAAGTGCCCCCCTTTGTAAGAAACTTATTTCATTACAGGGCAATAGCAGTGTCCCTCTCAGCCAGCATCTCTGTGTCTGCGGGGTCCCTGTCCTCAGAGAACCAGACTTCACCCTGCTGGTCTAGCAGCCAGCAGGCCATGTTGGGGGCCAGCCATGCCCCACTTCTAGATCCAGGGTCTTGGGATTAGGGCAGAACCCTGGATATTCATTGGAAGGACTGATGCTGAAGTTGAAGCCCCAATACTTTGGCCACATGATACAAAGAGACAACTCACTGGAAAAGACCCTGATGCTAGGAAACACTGAAGGCAGGAGAAGGGGATGACAGAGGATGAGATGGTTGGATGATATTACTGGTTCACTGGACATGAGTTTGAGCAAGTTCTGGGAGATAGTGATGGGCAGGGAAGACTGGCATGCTACAGTCCATGGGGTCACAAAAAGTCAGACATGACTGAGCAACTGAACGACAAATATAAATATTATATATATAATATACATATAATATTTCTATGTATATATTTACCCATGGTCCAAGAATTATAAATACCTTCCCATCTCTAGATGTGCTAGTATCCAGGTGTCCTGGCGTCCGGGCGTGCTGGCGTGCTGGCATCCAGGTGTGCTGCGGATGGATGTCAGTGAACTCCACGTTCAAAGCTCCAGGACAGGACACCCAGCTCCGCCCTTGCCAGGCCCTCCCCTTGCCCTTGGCTTCTTTCACAATGCGGGGTTGGGGTGGGGGTGGATGGGTGACGGGAGCTGCATTTTCTATTTCTTTCCTTAGATTTATACAATGTTTTCTCTTCAAAGAGCTCCCTCATGGGCCCACACATTAAACACCCTTTAAAACAGAACAGACACCGCTGAACAAGAGGTGTCACCCTGAGAAGACGAGAGAACACGGTTAAAATCTGCCCACAGGTTGGCCTGAGACCGTGTGTCCACTTCAAAGAAAGCGTCAGCAGATGCAGGACAGGAGCCTCAGAGGGGGGTTAGTTTCCTTCTCCTTCATCCCAGCTACTCAGGGAGGGGGGCAGGTCCGTTCTGAAGTCAGGGCAGGGAGGAAGCTTGGACCACGGGAGCTGATGGGCATTGGAGCGGGTTACACACCGGCTCGCCCCGGGTGTGGCGAGCTGCCTGGAGCTCCCGGGCCTGCCTCGCGTCTCTCTGCTGTGACTTTGGCAACAATCACACAGCGGTGCACTCAGCGCGGCTCGGGGAGGCCCACGTGGCTCAGGAAGAGGAATAAGGAAGGGGCGACTGTAAAGCCCAGATGGAGAAGGTGCAGGCCCTACTTCAAGGCACTGCCCACTGCCCAGCGGAGAACCCGGACAGCGCAGCAGCTCAAGTCCCCCCACCATACATCCCTCCGTGTGATGCGGAGAGGACCTCAGCAAACTCCCATTCAAAACAAGGGACGACCTGGACCTGAGAACCCATCACGGCACATCTTGAGTCTTGAAAACAGTCGCACATTCGTTCATCCAATGAACATTCATCAGACTTCACCTTCTAGTATGGTGTGGGGGTTCCCTTGTGGCTCAGTCGGTAAAGAATCTGCCTGCAATGTGGGTGACCTGGGTTCGATCCCTGGATTGGGAAGATTCCCTGGAGAAGGGAAAGGCTACCCACTCCAGTATTCTCACCTGGAGAATCCCATGGACTGTACAGTCCACGGGGTCGCAAAGTGAAGCTCGAAAGTGATTGACTTTCACTTCTAGTATGGGGGGCATGAAGATGCCTTCCCTGAAAAAAAGCAAAACATAAACAACAAACAAGCACCAACAGTCAAGGAGCAGCAACAACAAAGCGTCCCTGCCTCAGTCCCGGGAAGGCAGAGCCACTGAGGCAGACGGGGCCTGACTTCTGCACAGGCGCTGGGGGTGCGTGGAAAGTCAGTCCATCCTTCCTGCAGGCAGGGGACCGCAGGTCAAGGCAGGGGGTGCATAGGGGCCCGTCCATCAGAGGCTCAGACCACAGGGAGGCCTATGAAACAAGGGCCTTGCAGGAGGCCAAGAGCTTGTCCGTTGTGCCAACGGCTCTTGATGCAGCTTGACCCAGGACAGCGCCTGCAGGCCAAGCTCATGCTGACTGAGAAGGCAGAGAAGATGCAGGGGGCACCCTCAGGGCTGAGGAGCCAGGGCCTGGCTGCTGCCCCAGGAGCATGATGGGCCCGCAGGTCACAAGGGCAGCTGCCTCCCGTCCCCATTCTGAATATTGTGCAAGCCGGCATCAGAGGGAACACTGGGACCACCACTCTCGCTCCGCCAAGGGGACCAGCTCAGATCCCCTGCACCTCGCAAGAGTGCCCAGGATGCATGGGGCCATTTCCACTTCCTGCAGGGGCGTCACCTGTGCACAGGTGGAGGAACCCCCCCTCCACCCCGGTTTCACACACATGCCCCCAGGCCCAGCACTGCCCCAAGTGGGGAGCACAGGCCAGGAGACCACCTCCCAGGGAGCCCAGGCAGAGAACACAGTCGCCAAGACCTTGTCCAGTGTTTCAAATGTACTCATGCATTTCATGGTTACCTGTGATGTTTGTTGAGTGAGTCAAGTGATTGAAGATGCTGAGGCTTGAAGTTCACAGCATCACGTAAACCTGAATTCCAGCAAAGAAATGGACCAACACTACTTAATAGCTTTGCTGAGTGTGCAGAGGTGGAGAGACCAGGCTCTGACGTGATGACTGGGTCACCCCCCCTCCCCAGGTCTGCCACAGAGCACCACATCTGGTCCACAGGCTGGTTTAGGGCATCAGTCAACCATGGACCTCTGCCTCCTTTCCCACAACCTAGGTTCCCTTCAGACGCTGAGGGGACAGTGCCTCTGTTTTCTGACTCTGTGCTCTTCTGCAGGGCATTTCAAAGGACTCGTCTTCCTATCTGTAAAATGGGACTAGTGCTCGCAGCTTCATCACAGAATCATAAGGACTACACGAGGACAATCCATGTCAAATGCTGACACTCACACTAAAACAACAGCTGAAGTGTCCCCTTAACCTGCTCTCTATGCATTTGGCATCCCACCAACACATCCTTGAAGGTGGACACTCCCTCACACATGTCCCCCGTTTCTGGCATCTTCCCTGCCTCTCCCAAGGAAGCCCTCAATAAATCTTCATTGTGCCGAATTGGCGCTGAAATTTTAAAGACGTCTAGATTATTGTTTTAAATAATATATCATCTTTTCCCAAGAGACTCAAACACTATCCTTCAAATAGCTTCATCAGGTGCCCTAAGAGTTTTTCTACACTTCAGTGTAAAACATGAATTAATGATACAGGACAAATGGGATTAGTTCACATCATCTCTGTGGTTTCATGTCCAGTTTGAACATCCTGGTTTAGTAAATACTGAGAATAATAAAGAAAACCTGGATTGCAGGCATGAGTCTCTAAAGATGATGCAACTGTTGGCTTTTCAAAGTCCATAAGTGGAAGAAAATAGAAAAGTTCCTGAAATCAAGATGTTAAGATACAGTCAATTGGGAAGAGTAGGAGATAGAGGCTTCTGTTACTTATAGAAACAAACAATGCCTAAAAAATAAAGTAAAGCTGGTAGTCAACATTCCTTCTCCCCAGGGACAGATACGTGTATAATAAAGACCTCCAGAAGCATCCACCAATATGGCTTGGTAAGGATGTTCTGAACAGGTCACTTTAAATTCTACCAGGAAAAGACTAAAGTGATTTAAAGTTTACATTCCTGCTGTAAATGGGCATTTCATTTTCTATGTAAGGTCATATGATTTCCCTAGATTTACAGCTGTATCAAAAGACAACAGTTCAAATTTATGACTGAGATTTCTGGGGTGAAGTTTAAAATGTTAGGAATGTTGAAAATGCTCAAGGGTCAGGTGTATGGCCTTGAATATAGGTTTTACTCTTAGACCACGAGCTGCGGTCACATAAGCTGGGATATAATTGACCTGGTAATTAGAGAATGCAATTTGAATTATCACAGACCTGTATTGATTATGAAGGACCCCTATCTAGAGCCCAGCAGAGGATAAAGAGGCTGCAATCCAGCCCAGAGCTCTGCTGGAGTGGCTGTGGTCTTATGAAGTCATGAGGAGGAGCCGTGAAAAGCCCTGGGTTAATGAGAGTAAGGAAAAGCCTTAGGTCTTGAGCTGAGAGTTCGAATGAGAGTTGGAGTAAGGGCTGAAAAGGCATTTGTTACTAAGAATTAGGAAAAATAAGCACACTCATTCTGTGTGAATTTACTTAGGACCTATTCTAAATATTCAGTGATATTTATGTTTTGCAGCTTTACACCAAGAAAAAAAGTTCTTTTTCATTGAAACTCCTATAGAGTAAACCATTTTGACATCTGGGGCTTGAAATGCCAACTCCTTTTCCAATTAGAAATAAATGTCATTATGTAGGAATTTGGGTAGGGTTTTCTAAAGAAGGCAACTAACCAATGACAAAAATCTAAACATAACTGACTTGTGTACTTCTTACTGAAGTAAACAGATGTCCTCATCTAGTTCAATGGAGCAAACATTTCCCACAAAAAACACAGGTTCTTTCCGGGCACAGTGCCTCTGTCCTCTCCTGGGCCTTGTGCCAATCAAAGTTTTTAATCTGCAGAGTTGCGTGCCCACCATCCTACCCCCAAAATAACTACCCATTTTGTCTAATAATAAGCAACCCAAAGGCAGAAGCATATGAATTTGCATACCAAGATAAGTGAGACCAGAGGCAGGGCAGAGGAGGACTCACCCGGAGGCTGGGACAGGAACTGAGTGTGAGGCTGGGGACGGCAAGCATCAGCCGTCACACACAGGATGGGGACACAGCAAGACCCTACTGTGTACACACAGAGCTGCATTCTGTGTCCTCTGATACACCATAATGGAGAAGAAAATATTTAAAAAGAATGTATATATATGCATAACTGAACTACTATGCTGTCCTGCAGAAATGAACTCAATGCTGTAAATCAACTATACTTTCTTTTTTAATTAAATAAATAGATAGATAAGTGAGACCAAGAACTGGTGCACCTGAGAGGGTCTGACTTTCACGGGCATCTCTAGGAGCTGGTCCCTGTCCAATCTATGTGTCAGAAAAGAACAAATAATTACAGGACAGGCCTCGGTGGAAAATAAGATCCATTGTCCAAAGGTGAGAAATAGACACTCGATCCCGTGGCTTCACCTCCTAGAGAGGTCGCAATCTGTTCCCTGGTCTATCACTTTGGAAACTTCACCCACTGTTTCCTCCCACCAGAGGCTCCCATCCTCAGTGTCCCAGCAGCCCCCCAGCTCCCCACAAACACCAGCACCACCTCTAAGACGTCAGGCCACCTCAACTCTGGAAGGCTTGTCACAGCCAAGTCCCCACAGAACTGTCTGGTAATATGAGCAATCCAAAACCTCATCCTCCGGTTTTATTTCCAGGTAAGGAATGAATTCTAAAGAAATTTTAACCAAGAAAAAAGCAAAATGCATCTTGAGTTGCCCAATGACCAATTAATACCCAACATCATATTTGGCAATCTTTCCTGGAGATGACACACCACCACCTCCTTGGCAGGTAGAAGAAGTAAATGCAATCCAGAGAAGTTAGAAATTCTCAGCAACATTGACCCCTGGTGCTGGAATTTGGTGCCTTTCTGTAACTGGAAGAGGTAGGTGTAAACTACTTGAAATACAGTGATTGTCTTGGAACTCACTGTTCATCTACCCAGATTTTGTTTGAGCAGCCACACTAGCCATCACTTCCTTTAGACCTCTGTTGTATAAACAAATGCAAATGAATGATTAAGAGCCCAGGCTGTAACTCACCAGACCCAGGCCTGTTCCTTCATTTGTTTTTCTTTAAAAACAGTCACCGCATCATTGACGAAGGATGCAATGGCCTACCCATACCCTCTGCCATTTGTTCACTCTCTGATTTGAGCAAAGTCATTTTGCTCTTTTTGAACCTCACTTTTCTCGACTGTAGAACAGACTCTAGTCCAACCTCCCCAGTTGAGGGAAGAATGCCGTGAGGTCACTCATGTGAGAATCTGACCAAGAGTTGGGCTAGTAGGCATACCTGTCATCTGAGCTAGTCCCAATGAGGACCTTGTAAGGGGCAGATGCGGTCCCCACACTGGTCGGTCCCCACACTGGCCAGAGTGTGACTTCCAGGTCAACGTTGCAAGTACTTTGCAGCCACTCTGCTTCCCGAGTCTACGTTCTAGCCGCTCTGAATAAATCACTCACACATCGAGACTGAGCTGACACACAGCCTTTATAGTCAAGCTAAAGAATTAAGGGCAGAATTTTATGATCCCATTCCTCTGCGGTCTTGAGGTCAGTATTAGAAACTCATGCAAATCTATGTCCTGGCCGAACAAATGGACCACTGAAGAGGCGCTGCAGTGGCCCAAGTCATTATTGAAGAATCGGCACAGATGAGGGAGGGGGCGGACCACGGGAAACCCAGAGACAGGAACACACTTTCATCCCACACATCAACATATCAGATTACTGAGGGGGAAAGAAGTTAAAAAAAAAAAAAAGTGTGGGGAAAATAATTTAATATGTTCCTTCTTCTCCTGTCATGCATATAGAAAGAGGCCATCTGAGCTAAATCAATTGGGCAAAGTGTTTCTGAAACTGCTGACATAAAACTGGACGTTTTTGAAGGCCAAGGACTGCGTTTCCTTCAGTCTGTGTTAATCCATGCAGAGTTACACTTGCAATCATAAACTTGCTGGTGGGTAAAATAGCACAGATATAATAAAGCATCTCACGGTCTGGTACGTGTAAAGCTGAGAAGGGCCGTACCTGCCACCAGCCCATTACATTTCCGTTCCTTCTCACATCAACTTTTCTACAGGATCCCCTTTATAATGGAAAAACAGATGCTACTGCCGCTAATAATTTTATTAGTAGTAGTGTTTACCAAACCCTACAGGATGCCAGAAATTGTTCTAAGTACTTATCAAGGATGAACTTATTTGTTCTTCCCTGACTCTTATAAGATAGCTGCTCTTATCCCCACTTTCAGTTCAGTTCAGTCACTCAGTCCTATCTGACTTTTTGTGACCCCATGGACTGCCGCACGCCAGGCCTCCCTGTCCATCTCCAACTCCCGGAGTTTACTCAAACTCATGTCCATTGAGTCGGTGATGCCATCCAGCCATCTCATCCTCTGTTGTCCCCTTCTCCTACTGCTTTCAATCTTTCCCAGCATCAGGGTCTTTTCAAATGAGTCAGTTCTTCGCATCAGGTGGCCAAAATATTGGAGTTTCAGCTTAAACATCAGTCCTTCCAATGAATATTCAGGAGTGATTTCCTTTAGGATGGACTGGCTGGATCTCCTTGATGTCCAAGGGACTCTCAAGAGTCTTTTCCAACACCACAGTTCAAAAGCATCAATTCTTCAGCACTCAGCTTTCTTTATAGTCCAACTCTCACAATCATACATGACACTGGAAAAACCATAGCCTTGACTAGACAGATATTCATTGTCAAAGTAATGTCTCTGCTTTTTAGTATGCTGTCTAGGTTGATCATAACTTTCCCTCCAAGAAGCAAGCGTCTTATCTACGGCCATACCACCCTGAATGTGTCCGATCTCGTCCAAGAAGCAAGCGTCTTTTGATTTCATGGTTTTCCCCCCACTTTACAGGTGAATAAATGGAAACCAAAGATTTTAATGTACCCAGGGATGCAGGCTCTGTCTGGCAGCATGGGCGTGAACCAGGACACCAGTCCCTACAGCCTGGGCTCAGCCTCCATGTGATGCTCCATAAAGGAATCACCAAGGTTACTGGAGCACCTTCAAAACTCACAGCTCTTGCTAACTCAGAGGCTCCTCAGTGTCCAACCACAGGAGACAGACTGACCCGGGTCCTCTGGTCACTTCTCCAGGCCAAGGAGCTCTGGTTCCATCCTGTGGTCCTGCCATTAACCATCTCTTGGCTCCCCTCCACCCACACTCACCCGTGAGCTGATACATGGAAGTGAGGCTCCTCATGTAAATAACTGCTTTTACACATTGGTTTTTAATGGGGGCTGGAGTGGGGTGGGACAAGATGAGTCAGAGGCAGACGGCGTTTCACTGTGGCCTGTCATCTCGGTGAGATACATGAGGATCCATAGGAAAGGGTGAAGGTATTGAAGGTATCAAAACTGAGGAAGAAACTGAAATGAAAGCACATTTTGAGAAGGATTCTGAAGTGAAAATTCAGACTGAAAATGTAAATTGTCTACAGATGACGTGCTAATAGGGCTGAGAGGAAAGGGCTGTGATCTCACAGGAGGATGTACGTGCGTGCTGAGCAGGACCAAGCAGACGGTTCAACACACGCTGGACTCCGGCTCCTGGTGGGTGTGATGGGACCGCAGAATGAGGAATCTTCATACTCAGCGCCCCTCGGTTTGGGAAGTTGCTTCGTGCGATGGAAAGCTGGGCACTGAAACGCACAGACCCCAGGCCCTCTCGCAGCTCTTCACACCACGTGGTTTCCGGCAAGAGACCTCGTCTTCCTGAGCAGACAACTGGCCAATTGGAAGGGACCATCCTGGGGTGCCCAGATTCAAAGCTGGGGCCTGGAATCCCCTCGGTCACTGAGGGGATCAAGTTCACAGAGAAGCAAGTCAGGGGTCTGTGCCAAGGTGTCCAGCTGGAGCAGCTACTAGAAGAGACCTACAGGTTCAGACATACACGACCCCTGAACCAAGCTAAACTCCTCTCCTCCACTTGCAGACCCACTGTGCATCCATGTCTTCTCTCTCACACTGTGTATTGTGTATATTATGTGTGTGTATCTACATATTTATGTATAAGTATGGGGATTCCCTGTGGTGCCATATGACCCAGCAATCCCACTTCTGGGCATACACACTGAGGAAACCAGATCTAAAAGAGACACGTGCACCCCAATGTTCATCGCAGCACTGTTTATAATAGCCAGGACATGGAAGCAACCTAGATGCCCATCAGCAGACGAATGGATAAGGAAGCTGTGGTACATATACACCATGGAATATTACTCAGCCATTAAAAAGAATTCATCAGTTCTAATGAGATGGATAAAACTGGAGCCCATTATACAGAGTGAAGTAAGCCAGAAAGATAAAGAACATTACAGCATACTAACACATATATATGGAATTTAGAAAGATGGTAACGACAACCCTATATGCAAAACAGAAAAAGAGACACAGATGTACAGAACAGACTTTTGGACTCTGTGGGAGAAGGCGAGGGTGGGATGTTTCGAGAGAACAGCATCGAAACATGTATATTATCTAGGGTGAAACATATCACCAGCCCAGGTGGGATGCATGAGACAAGTGCTCGGGGCTGGTGCACTGGGAAGACCCAGAGGGATCGGGTGGAGAGGGAGGTGGGAGGGGAGTGGGGATGGGGAATACATGTAAATCCATGGCTGATTCATGTCAATGTATGACAAAACCCACTACAATATTCTAAAGTAATTAGCCTCCAACTAATAAAAAAAAAAAAAAAGAATCTGCCTGTAAGGCAGGAGACCCAGGTTCAATCCCTGGGTTGGGAAGCTCCCCTGGAGAGGGGATGGGAACCCACTCCAGTATTCCTGCCTGGAGAATCCCATGGATGGAGGAGCCTGGCAGGTTACAGTCCATGGGGCCGCAGAGTTGGACACAACTGAGCAACTGACACTTTATGTATAAGTATACACGTGGATAAATGTGTATGGACATGTATGTATGTATTTTTGTGCATATATGTGTATGTCTAGATGTATATGTGCGTGGTCATGTACATATTGTATTGTATGTATCTGTGTATGTATGTATACTCATGCAATTTTGTGTGTTTACATGTTTGTGTTTCTGTGTTATACATGTGGTACATGTATATGTCTAGCTGTATACATATGTATGTGTGCATGTATATATGTATTGCATGTATGTGTATATGCATATGTGTGTACATACTCATGTAAATGTATGCATATGTCTGTGTATATGTCTGTGTATTATATATGTGATGTGTGTGCATGTACATGTCTGTGCTGCTATGTATATATATGTGTATGTGAGGTGTGCGCACATGCACACCTGTGTGTATATACAGGTATCCTGACACTGGTCCTGTGAGATCGGCAGTTTTCATCGCTCTGACCTTGAGGAGTCAGGTGAACAGCCCTCAGTTTTTAGTGTATATGGAAACAAGGCCGTTTGCACGCAAGCCTGTATGACAGCAGAGCTGTGTGTTCTAATTCCAGAGAACAGCTGGGACTAACGTGCATCCAGATGGGGTCAGACGGAGAGTGCAGGCCAGGGACCCACAGTTCAAGATAACAATGGAAACAGTGAGCTTCAGGAAGCCTTGCAAGTCACCTCTGGGTAAGAACCCTCAACATCCCGGAGAGACAGGTAGGCGCTCACCCCAGATCTGAAAGGCAGCTTGGTCTCCCCAGCATCCACACTTGTAGTAGTTCATGACTTACATGTAACAGACTCGCTTCACAGACTCAGCTCTTTCAAACTAATGCTGCCCTTCTTTTAGCAAGCCTAAAAATAGGGTAATCCCTTAAGGGAAAAGCAGTAACTCTGTATGCATGTGCACACTCACAGGCAACATGGGTGGTCAATCAAGAGAATGATCTTAATATTTAAAATTATTACAGACAAATAACAAAAAGGAGCTTCGCAGGTGACTAAGTGGTAAAGAATCTGTCTGCAATGCAGGAGACATGGTTTTGATTCCCGGGTTGGGAGGGTCCCCTGGAGAGGGAAATGGCTACCCACCCCAGTATTCTTGCCTGGGAAATCCCGTGGACAGGGGAGCCTGGCAGGTTACAAGCCATGGGGTCTCAAAAGAGTCAGACATGATTTAGCAGCCAAGCAACAATTACAAAAAGATGAATATAACACACAATAGAGAACTGTGCTCACAATTCTCAAACACACATACAAAAGAACCATCTAGTCAACTTATGAATAAATCGAGCCTCACTGTCAGAGAAGGAAAATATTGAAAATAATGAAATACCACATTTCGTTTAACAAGCTAGAGTATGATGACTTTCATTTCTCTGTCATGTATTCCTATGCATTTCAAAGTTTCTGCAGTAACTATGTTACTTTTGCTACCATCAGAAAAAAGTGATATTACTTGAGAAAAGTGTTGAGAAGAGATAGCACTTTGAGTTCTACATGACAGGCTTAATAACACTGCATAGATGGACAGAGCTTTCTCCTTGACACTCTGTGTCCAGGTGAGAAAAGAACAGGTGAGCCACATTCCTGTGGGCAGCCCCCTTGGTGGGTGCATATGACAACCTCTGATATTACCAGAGTTCAAATTAAAAGACGATGTCTAGGTTTGTCATAAACCTAGACAGTCTATTAAAAAGCAGAGATATCACTTTGCCGACAAAGGTCTGTCTAGTCAAAGCTATGGTGTCTTCAGTAGTCATGTATGGATGTGAGAGTTGGACCATAAAGAAAACTGAGCGCCAAAGAATTTGAACTGTGGTGTTGGAGAAGACCCTTGAGAGTCCCTTGGACTGCAAGCAGATCCAACCAATCAATCCTACAGGAAGTCAGTCCTAACATTCATTGGAAGGACTGATGCTGAAGCTGAAGCTCCAATACCTTGGCCACCTGATGCGAAGAGCCAACTCATTGGAAAAGCCCCTGATGCTAGGAAAGATTGAGGGCGGGAGGAGACGGGGGTAACAGAGGACGAGATGGTTGGATGGCACCACAGACTCAATGGACATGAGTTTCAGCAAACTCAGGGAGATAGTGATGGACAGTGAAGCCCAGCATGCTGCAGTCCATGGGGTTGCAGAGTCAGACATGACTGAGTGACACAACAAGAGCAAGTCAAAATACCTTCTGCGTCTGAATACAAAGTTCTACCTGTGACATCAGTATGCTTAGCCTAACAATTTCCCACCATCTTGTCCCAAGGGGCTTAAATTGCAATTTCCTAAAACAATCAAGATTGGAGCTGTGGTTACAAAGTCCAAGAAGGATTCTGACTGGCTCTCGCGGGTGACTATTCCTGGCCCTGTGCCCTGAACAGAGAAACGAATCTCAAAGAGGATTTCCTGCCTTCCCCCAGGGATTGCCAGGCTCTTTTGAGTTCAATTCCAATGTTGTAGCTTTTTAGTTAAAAAATAATTTGACACAATAGAATGGATTCAGTGGCCTACTTAACGTAAAGAAATACGACAAACAGACAGAGACAGCGTTCCTTCAGCCTCTGGGCCCACCCAGAACTCTTGATCCACCCCACACCCCGAAGAGCATAACCACTCTGCTACCTTTTTCAGATGTGGCTTCCCTGAGCCCATGTGAGCCTTGAGTGTTCTTACAGAACTCAACCTTCTGGATGACCACGGTGTTTTAAAGCAGATCACTTGGCAAGTCTGTGGGATCCTTCTCATCTCAGGAAAATTATAATAGCTTGCATGTTTGCCGGGTGTGTGCTCACTAGACCTGGCACATCCTTTCCTGAAACATTCAGGGAAATAAGTCTAAGGGGCTTTTCGTGTTGTCAAAGCAGTGGTTTCACCAGGATTAAATGATACTTAATTCAAGTCCCACCAAAGTGTAGAACTACACCCAGTATTGTATTCAGAGCTCTTAAAATGGGGCTTCATTAATTTGTGACTGCTGGCTCACATCCACATCCTTCTCAAGATCAAAAAAGTATTGTTAAATACTTGTTCTGCCCAGAGTTTAAAAGTAGGAAAGGAAAGGGGAGAGGATGAGAGGATAAGAGGAAAAGAGAAAGGAGGAGAAGCTGAGTGCTCCCCTGTGTCAAGCACTGCTCTTCCCACCACGTGCCTGACCACCTGCTCTGTGGTCCTCCCACATCGCTGGTCCTCCCACATCGCTGGTCCTCCCTATCTCTGATCCTCCTGTGTTCAGTAAGATCTCCAGAGAGACTCCAACATACACAAAAGCAGCAGATTGCCTCCACTGAACTCAAGATCCTCTCCACAGAAACCTAGGGACAAAGTTTCCAATTTATCAAGTGAGTTACTGGAAATTTTTTCCTAAGATAATCTCTGAATTGTGCCTTAGAATAAGCACATAGAAGTATTATTATGGGAAAAAAGTGTGTGATGATTTTAGGGCTATTATTTCATATTAATACATGCCTCTCCAGAAACATACTTATCTATAATCTTACCCTTATAAGGGGCTTCCCTTGTGGCTCAGCTGGTAAAGAATCCGTCTGCAATGAGGGAGACCTGGGTTCGATCCCTGGGTTGGGAAGATCCGCTGGAGAAGGGAAAGGCTACAGACTCCAGTATTCTGGCCTGAAGAAGGCCATGGACTGTATAGTCCATGGGGTCACAAAGAGTCAGACACGACTGAGCGACTTTCGTTTTCACTTTACCCTTGTAAGTCATCTTGCCTTTATTAATATTAACCGTATTTTAACTTTAAGGCCATACGTCGTTACATTGAGGCAATGTTTGTGCTTTTTTTTTTTTTTTTAAAGAAAATCATTATTT
Organism: Muntiacus reevesi; assembly: GCF_963930625.1. NCBI lineage: Eukaryota > Metazoa > Chordata > Mammalia > Artiodactyla > Cervidae > Muntiacus > Muntiacus reevesi. Next base: position 3,131,535 of record NC_089252.1, on the reverse strand, counting down.
TTTTCAATATTTAAATTATTTGTAACTTAATTTAATTCAAAGGAACTTCAGGGGAATTAATGTTATAATTCCCAGTGCTGCTATGGGAATTACTGTCAGAATTCACTAAAATGAACTATGCTCTGGAAAGGATTGGCTGTAAGCTTAGTTTGAGGAAGTCAAACCTAAAGGAGATTTGAGCAGCTTTATGTATTCCATGTTCATGGTTAGAATGTGGGTTGTTATAATAAAGCTTTTATGAGAGACAATACATACCCTGGCATTGCTAAAAATTATCTACCATACATTCGATGACACAAAAAGTATGTGTAATCATGACCATATCTGAATATTTTACATAAAGTACATAAGTACATGTAATCTTGAACAAGCATGAATTTTTAACATTTTCCTATATTCTAATGGCATTCACTCCCTTAACTTAGTAAATCAACCACAATCAAAGGTACCTGTTGTGGAAGATTCAAATCTGTTGTACAGTTCGTGTGTCTCTTCCTCTTTGTTTTACCCATAATGGGAATGACTCCAAATTCACACCCTTGAGCCCTCAACCTCTCAACCTCTGATGTTATATTTACACTGACACAGACCTTGTCCACCCAAACCTGTCACAACTTAGAATTCTTAACTTCAAGAAATTCAAAAATATGTTCCAAAGATCATTAAATATCTAGTCCTGGATTAACCCTTTTATAGCTGACAATCCTAATTAATGGAACATGCAGCTCACTAACCCTCTTTCTTGGTCTCTTGGTTCTTGTTTATCCATCTGCATTCTCACCTGTCTTCTCTATCATGACCACACTGCCTCCCTTTCCTTCTTCCATTATTCTGTGGTGTGGTCTCATTCACCACCAGGTCTAAACCCGCCCTCCCCAGAGAGGCACAAGGCGACGTGAGTAAGGGCGGCCAGTACAAAGTGGCCGGGCGTAGGAAAGCTCTTTACTCTGCAGACCAGAGACTGCCCTCCTCCACCGAGACACACCAGGCGGCCCAGCCCGGCGGATCTCCCGGCACCGCCATAGGCAGCACAGGTGGGAGCCAGTCTGAATCTCGGCAACACGAGATAAGCCAAACAGACCAAATGACCCAGAAAGGGTCTGAAAAATTAGACTGCTGTTCGCACCTATAAAAGTAGCCTATGACCTATGTGCAAAGCTTAAATAGAGTGACTGCCTTTTAAAATAAAATATTTAAAAGGTCCCCCAGACTCCTAACATAATACTCAAAGTGTCCAGGATACAATTTTTTAAAAGCACCAATAATAACAAGAATCAGAAAATCACAAGCTAAATGAGAAAAGTCCATCAACTTAGTTAACACTAAGATGAATCAGGTGTTAGAATTATCTGTTGAGCATTTTCAAGCATCCATTACAAAAACGCTTCAGTAAACAATTACGATATATCTTGAAACAAATGAAAAAGCAGAGGAATATCAGCACAGAAATAGAGGTCATAAAAAAGAGCCAAATGGAAATAATAGAATTGAAAAATACAATAACAGAGATTTTTTAAATAGTGGAATGTCCAATAGCAGAATGGAGAAGAAAGAAGACAGAACTGGGGAACAGAGGGATAGATCAATAAAACTCACCCAGTCTGAACAACAGAGAGCAGATAGACTACAAAAAACATAAACCAAGGCTCAGAGACCTAGGGTCAATAACAAAAGACCAAACATTCATATCAGATCCTCTCAGAAGCTGAGGAGAAACACTGTGGTGCTAAAAGAGTATTTGAGAAAATAATGGATGAAAACGTCTCAGATTTGGGGAACACCTTAAACAGATTCAGGAAACTGAATAAAACCCAAATACAATAACCTCAAAGTCATATCATAAACTGCTGAAAACTAAGGACAGAAAAACTTGTGAAGACATCCAGAGAAAAACAATACATTACCTTTAGAGAAACAAAAATGATGCATTACCTACAGAGGAACAAAAGTGATGCATTACCTACAGAGGAACAAAAATGATGCATTACCTTTAGGAGAACATGAATTCCAGGGACAACAGATTTCTCAGTAGAAATCACAGAGGCCAGGAGGAAGTAACAGAATGTTTCTCAAGGGCTAAAAGAAGAGAATGGTCAACCAGTACAGCTGTGCTTCAGGGATGATGGAGAAACAAAAACACTCTTAGATGAAAGGAAAAAAAGAAAAGAACTTCTGACTACCCTTAAAGCATGCTTAAAGTGAGTCCTTCAAACTTAAAGAAAATGAAAAAAAAAAAGAAGAAATTTTGGACTCTAATTAGAAAAGAAGAAAGAGTAATGGAAAGAGTAGAAGTGTGAGAATATATAATGAATTCTCCTCCTTCTTGTGAATTTTCTAAACAATATATGACGGTTGAAAGAAAAATGGCATACTCAAGTTGCATTTAGATGTGGAGCACGTGAAGGGAACCCAGCGGAAGCGAGGTGTCACGCGTCACCCAGAGGGGAAAACGCTGCTCACAGCAGGCAATTCCATCTGGCTATTTATTACGACCAGTGACAAAGGATCTGCCTACCAAGGGAGGAGACACAGATTTGATCCCTGGTCCAGAAAGGCCCCACAGGCTGCAGGGCAAGTAAGCCCACATGCCACACCTACTGAAGCCATGCGTCCCAGAGCCCACGCTCTGCAACAAGAGAGGCCCATGCACCACAAGCAAAAAGGAGTCTCCGCTCTCCGCAACTAGAGAAAAGCTCATGTAGCAAGGAAGACCCGACTCAGCCAAAAATAAATAAATAAATAAAATAGGTTGGAAAGGAGGAAATCAAACTATCCTTGTTTGCAGATGACATGATTTTCCACATTATTTCTACAGAATCCCAAAGAATCTGTAAGATAATTCCTAAAACTCAAAGGTGAGTTCAGCAAGTTTGAACAAATAAGAATTAACACACAAAAAGCAATCTCATTTGGAAATAGTAACCTTGAGCTATGGAAATCAAATTATAAACACAGTATCATTTGCAATCTAAAGAAAATGAAATACTTACTTATATACTCAGCAAAACATGTACAGGATTCATATATTGAAAATTTTAAAACAGGGATGAAAGAAGCCAGAGAAGACCTAAGCAAACAGCCCCTCATATGTTAGAAGTCTCAGCATAGCCCTTCCTCTCCATTGTAAGCTCTTCCCCTAACAGAGTTACCACCACCATCACAGCCATCATTTTATAATTTCTTGCTTTCGTGTCTGAATCTATCTGCCCCCACCTGTGGGTAGGGACTGGATTTTTCACTGTTGTTTTCCCAGGGCCTGGCCCAGCTCCTGGTACAGAGGCATTCAGTAAACACCAGGTAGACAAGTCAAGTCAAGTCAAGAAGCAGTAAGTTGGTCCAGGAGAGAATGTCATACAGGCAACTTGGGGATGTAGTTCTGGCTTTCAGAAAAGCATTCAGGGCTGGTAGTTCAGACTTAGGAACCTTCAGAGTCATATGCTTAATAAGACTCTAAATGCAAAGAAATATCTGGAGAATAGAAAAAGAAAGACAGGGTGGGAATCAGAATGGCCATCATCAAAAAAATCCACAAGCAGCAAATACTAGAGAGGGTGTGGAAAGAAGAGAAGCTTACTACACTGTTGGTGGGAACATAAATTTTACAGCCAATATGGGGGACAGTATGGAGGTTCCTTAAAAAAACTAAAACTAGACCTACCATCTGATCCTGCGATCCCACTCCTGGGCATATATCCAGAGAAAAACATGATCTGAAAGGATGCATACACCCCAGTGTTCACTGCAACACTGTTTACAATAGCCAAGACTTGGAAGCAGCCTAAATGTCCATCAACAGAGGAACGGATAAAGATGTGGTACACATATACAAGGGAATATTACTCAGCCTGTGAAAAGAACGAAATAATGCCATTTGCAGCATCATGGATGGACCCAGAGAGTGTCATACTAAGTGAATTAAGTCAGACAGAGAAGGAGAAACACCATATGACATTCCTTATATGTGGGATCTAAAAAGAAATGGTACAAATGAACGTACTTACAAAACAGATGCATAGATTTAGAGAATTAACTTATGGTTGCCAGAGGGAGGGGATAGTTAGGGAGTTTGGAAAGGTCATGTACACACTGCTAGATTTAAAATGGGTAACCGACAAGGACCCACTGTGTAAGCCAGCGAACTCTGCTCAGTGTTATGTGGCAGCCTGCAGGGGAGGGAAGTTTGGGGGAGAACGGACACGTGTATATGTATGGCTGAGTCCCTTCACCATTTGCCTAAAACTAGTACAACCTTGTTAATCAGCTACACCCCAATACAAAATAGAAAGGGCTTTTTCTTCTTTAATTAAAAACAAAAAAGATGGGGAGGGGGAGGAAGGAAGGAAGGAAAAGAGCATACGAAGTACACAGGAGGGGAAATGGCCTGAGGAGCGAGCAGAAACAGGAAGCAGGAAGAATCCAGGATAAAACTCAGCAAGCCAAGCTGACCAAGGGCAGCAACCCTCAGAGTCTGAAGGGAAAGACCGCAGGGCTGGTCCCACCCGAGTCGGGGCGGGGCCGACTGGCCCTGAGCGGAGGGTCTCAGTGGCTAAAGGCCGGGAAACAGGGCAGCGCGTGGCACCAAGGGAGTGTTTGACAGGAGGAAAAAGTTTGAGAAAAGTCAAACGCTGAGAGGAAGGATGAGAAATCAAACGCAACAGGAAGCAAAGTGGAAGGCGTTCCTGTGGACTAAGAGCCCCCAGGAGAGGCGGAGGCAGGGGGAGACCAGGACACAGCGCAGAGGGCAGGGGGCCCGCGGACGCCCAAGGCGACACGTCGGTGTCAGACTTCTCTCTGCAATCCGTTATTGACCAAAGAGCTGGTCCAGCGAAGGCGGGAACTTCAACAGACTGACAAGGTTTTAAAGTTGCAAAGCAAGTGAAGCAAGCGGGGAGGGAAAAGCGAAGTTTCCAGGAGCCACTGACAGCTGACCTGCAGTGACCACGCAGACCTCCCAGCCCAGCCTTGACCCTCCCTCGGGCAGAGGTCGGGGTCCAGCGGGGAAGCCAGAGGATGGGAGGGAGCTCCAGAGAGCACCTCGGCCATCTGCCCTCCTGCGCCTGTACTTCTGGGCTCTTGGATGTCAGCCAGAGTCTACCAAGACCCCGTTCTGCTGTACTTCTGAAGCTACACAATCACTGCTTCCTCCAGTGTTCCTATAGTCTAGGAACAAAGCTTATTCATTGTCCTAGCAGCAGAAAAGACTCCAAAATTCATCTTCTCCATAATTCAGACTCAAGTCAGCAGGCTGGCAGGCTCAGGTAATTTGGCCAACTCACTGGCCAGGAGGACTCACGATGTCATCCATCATCATTACGAGCCGCATTCACCGCGTTTCTTCCTTTGGCATAAAGTGTGAAATGCAAAGGATTGTTCGGACAGAGAGAGATGAACCAATGAGATCCTGGGACCCAAAGAGGTGCTTTGTTAGAAACGAAAACGGAAATATGATTCCGGGGAAAAAGGACTTGATGGCAACATGGTCACACACTCCTTTCAAAACATGAAAAATAAATTCACCCTCAAGAAAAAGAAGAAAAATGGATCTGACAGATTCATTCTCTCCTATCTGGAGGCTCCTCCTCTGAGCCTGTACATCGGGAATCAGTCTGAAAGAGCAAGGCTGGGCCACCAAGACGAGGCCTAGCTTCCATTGTCACCCAGCCCCGTCCTCTCCTCACTGGTCTCTGATTTTTAAACCAAATATGATTAAGTGGCTTGTCCCAGAAATGAAAAAAAAAAAAAGGCTTCCATTCCAGCCCAAATGCAAATAGATCACACACTTGCATCACTACCAACATCCACTACTAATTTGAATGTTCAGAACTCTGATGGTATTTCTAACCCAGAAGGGAGTAAAAAACATCTTTCAGTGGTTCATTCGTTACAAATTCTCCCCTATGGTCTGTGAATGTACAACAGAAAAACGCATGTTGGACAGACCAGAATTATAAAACGTGGTCAGAGGTTCTGAGGTTTATCAGTCCCATTCCCTGATGTTACAGAGAGGCTGCCTAGAGACCAGGAAACAAAGGTCCCTGAGGTAGCTTTTCAGACCTGAACAGTTTTGACCACATTAGACCACCCATCAGCTGTAACACACAGCAATGCAGGCATCTCGATTGAACTAGCACACAGCAGTCTCTACTTATATCAGGGATATTTTCTGCACTCCTAAACCTAGATGTGGCTGCACCATGCCCAGGACACAGTGCATACTCAATCACTATTTGTTCAATCGCTTCCTAAAGTCGATGCAAATGAGAGCCCACTTTGATCTCCTTGAAAGTCCCAACCATAAATGATTCTCGGACGTAAGGGGAATCTTGACAACTTCTCCACTGAGGATGACAGTTTGTCAATTTATTATAGAATCATCATGGCCACTTTGGAACCAAATCTCAGAATACTAACAATGGACTTTTTCTGAGTTATGCACTAATTTACATCAATATTCATCTTTTTATTATATGGTTAGTGAATCACTTTAATGGGTAAATTTTAAATTGCGTGAATTCAGAACTGTGTCAGAAAATCCAGAATAACTCTCAGGCAAGATCTGAGGATTTCATCACAAATCAGATGTAAATAACTTGAACATTGTGATGTTCATTTTGAGAAGTTCTCATCTGCAAATGAACCTGATTTGATAAATTGCTCAGAATGTAAAATTATGAAACTCCTCATACACGGGCCAGTTTAGAGAGAGATCAGTAATGTAAAGTTATGATGGTAAGCCTAGTAAAAACTAGGTTTCTTTGATGGGACAATGAATATCATCTTTTTCTTACAGATGAGGGGAAATGAGCTTATTAATGACATAGTAACATTGCTTCATCTATTCTTCTTAATAGCTTGTAGTCTGTGGATCCAGTGTTGAGTGTTTATCTTGCCATCCATATAACTGAAAAAAAACAGGGAGGTTTTTTTGATGGACATCTCTGCCACCTTCTTACCTACTAAAATCAAATGTCATGTTCGTCTATTAATACTAAGATGGAACAGACAATGGCCAGATAACACCTTAATTTTAGATAGATTCCCAAGTCAAGATGGTATAAAGGCGATATAAAAAGGTTCGTGATGTCTAAAGACATAATGAAATCACAACATTCTCCTTAACTTGGAAGTACACAAATCAGTCACATATTACCTTGTTAAACTAGCTGCATAGAAAGGGTATACATCAATATTTTTTTTAAAAAGTTACCATTGTGAAAGAGAAAAAAAAAATGACTAATTGGGAAGAGGAATGAGTCTATTTTCTAAAGAGAAAATCAAGCTGGAAGCATTTAAAAGGATTTGGTTTCATCCTGCTTTGCTCGCTGAGAACATGGTTTCTCATGAAGTAGGGTGATAAACCCTGAGGCAAAGGGAAACGTTGGAACTTCCTGGGTCCGCATCTCTGACCGGCTACATTCGGAATGCAATGTGCAACATGAAAACACTTTTTTTCCTCTTTCCAGATCTCTGAGCCTCCTGGCACATGCAGTAGGAACAGACAATGCCCACCCCTGAGCGCAAAGAACACCCTCCTCACCACATTAAGCAGGGATCTGAACACACTTTTTAAAGGAGGTTTTGGCAACCAAGCACCGTGACTGGCAAGATCGGCATCTGTTACACTGAAGGAAGGTCGAGGGGAGTTCTGATGGGCGCCCCTCGGATGAGGGTGTACAGCTGTCAATGGCTGGAGTAGCATCCTCCTTTCCTGTTCCGAGAGGACGCAGAGTTTTTTAATCTGGGCTAAACTGACGCTACATACTTGAGCAGTGACATGTGTTTTCAATCTTTATTAGCAACGTATTAGCCTAAAAGTTTCTCTTCCTCCTTTCTGCCCCCACTTCCCCTTCTTTAAAAATTTAACTAAAGAAAGTGACATGTTAATTTCAGCTCCGCCTCCACTGGGTCACCCTGGGGTCAGCAGATCAGAAGCATCAGCAGAAGAAGGAAGACAGCGCGCTCCCACCCGTGGGCAGGGTGACCCGGCCATCAATCGGGATGCCGCGCATCTGAACAATGACAGTCATCTGTCAGGAAACGGGAGGTGGGGCCTCATCAACACACGGCTCACCTGCCCGCCTAACCCTCGCTTGTAACAGTCCTCATCGCTCACCACCAAGGTGTTGCTTTTCCTTCCTGTGTCTGCCTCTAACATACAACATTTAATTAATTTAGCCTAAAGAAACCTTGAAATGCTGCCCACAAAGAGAATTCTCCTAGAGAATATTTTGTTTTGAAATGATGTTTAATTGTGTTCCCCAAAGGAGGCTGTCACACATTTGTTGCAAGGCAGCCTTTGGGGTCTGTACAAACCCAGGTTCTGGGTGGGGTATGGTTTCTTTGATGGGGCATAAATAGATTCTGCTAAGAAGTTTTAATGGGAAGCCCAGTTTAAACCTGGGCCACCATCCAGAATGGCTCGGAAGTTAGAAAAATTTGTTATTCTTCCACTATAGGGGGATTAAACACACAAAGACACACAGAGTTGGCCTTTGTTAACTCCGGGGCAATACTAATGTACCTTTCATCCCCAGGTTGGAAAAGTAACCAAAGGCTGCTAAAGTCATAGGGGGCTCATGGGCGGTAAGACCGAGCCTGGGAGGATGCGGTGACCTCTCTGAGGCCCTGCAGACCGGAGGCAACACCACCCGGGGCTGGAGGGGCCGCCTCGGTCGCGGAGGAACTGGAGACCTCCCGGAAGGAGCAGGTGTCACAGAACAAGCCGATGGCCGGTGCGACACGCACGCTGGGTGTTTAAGGGGCCTCGAGCGGCAGTCACTTACATGCGGGAGGCAAAGAGGCCTTGGGGACCAGGAGGCGAGAGGAGCCCAGACAGGAGGTGGAGGGCACGTTTCTCCCGGCGCAGCTGGAGGCCTTTAACTTGACGGCAGCAGGAGAAGTTGCCAACCGGCGCGCATGCGGGGCCCTGCCGCACGGTCCTTCCAGGGCCCCAGCTTGCAGCCAGGCTCCGCCTCCGCCAGGCTCCGCCTCCGCCTGGCTCCGCCTCCGCCAGGCGCCACCTCCGTCTGGCATCGGGGCTGCGATGGCGGGTCCCGTGGCTGCACCCGTGCGGAGGGGGCACCAGCACCCTCCAGACTCCGAAGGGCCTGGCTGAGCGCAGTACTTCGATGAGGGACCAAACATCCTCAGTGTCGGCTGAGCCAGCGTCTGTGTTAAACACAGATGTTCAGTCCCTTATCTGCCTCTTCAAAATCCCCAAAGATTGGAAAACCGCAAATATTTTCATAGCTCCTTCCACGACAAAATCTGATCTTCCCTTAACTGACGTGAGACTCCATTATAGTTCTTGTTTAACCCTCGGAGCGTGAGCTCGGCTGGTTTGCTGGCATCTAGACTCATGTATTGGATTCTGGAGCAGCCTCCGACTCCGACGTGCTGCTCAGGACACAATGTGCACTGTTCCGCCCTGCACAACCTCAGATTCTGAATTCCAAACTCATCCGGCTGGGTGATCCCAGATCAGGTGTCATGAGGCCTCAAATAGGAGGAGGGTTTTGTCAGTCTCCATGTAGACACCTGCTGACATTCCTGAGGTTGACAAAACAATTACAAAACGGTGCATAGTTCATTTTGTTGTTTCTGGGAACCCCCATGCTGAAATTGCCCATCAATTATTGTTTTCTCTTCTTTTCTGGATAACAAGCAAAGGTCATGGTTAATAACAGTTCTGCCAGGAACGCTGTGTTAACATCAACTCAGAGGGATAAAAGCTCCCTGGGCCCAGGACGCAGCTCTGAGAGATGCAGCCATGGATGGCTTGCTTTCCTGCAAGCTACAGATCCGCTTGCAGACCCTCTGGGGTCGACACCCTTGAAGGAAAGGCCAGAAATCGGGTGCATATGCAAGTCCCCAAACCCTCACACTTTCCTCTCTGATTTGCAAAAGTCACTGTCACAGTTGCTCTAAGGGGGGAAATAAAATATAGGCCTACCCAATTCTAATTCCCAAGAGCTTAATCTGTATCACACAGAATTAAAATATTGATTTTCCAGGAGGCCACCAGAAGATAAAAGGTGGGTTTTGATGCAAGAGTCTTACGTGTAACAGAAACCAAATTTCACTTCTGGTGATGCTTGTCTCATTTACCGGGAAAGCACTTGTCCCTGACACTTGCCCTATCTCCTTTTGTTTCACAGAAATTATTTTTAAAGCTTCATATTTTTAAATCCACCACCTGGCTGGCTGGGTAAGATTTTTTCCAATCACAGGGCAAATGATCTTTTCCAAAACAAAATCCAGATTCATTAGCTCTTTAGGTTTCCTTTATTTATTATAGACTTCAAAAAGGCACACACAGCGCACATCTGAATTTTTAAAAATAAATCTTTCCCCTCTCTGTCTCTCTCCGTCTCTCTGCCTCTCTGTCTCTCTCTCCTTCTATCTGCCTGTCTCTCCTTCTTTCTGCCTGTCTCTGTGTGTGTCTCTCTCTCTGCCTGTCTCTCCCTCTTCTGTCTCTCTCTCCCCCTCTGTCTCTCTCCCTCCATCTGTCTGTCTCTCTCCCTCTCTCTCTCCCTCTCTCTGTCTCTCTCTGTCTCTCCCTCCCTCTCTCTGCCTCTCTGTCTCTCTCACTGTCCTCCTCTCCCCTCGTCTCTCTCCCCCGCCACCCTCCCTAACTGTCCAGCCTCTACAAACCCAGGACTGTGAAAGAAACACCCGTCTATTGCTCTGTCAAATGTGCCTGCCTAGGATAGCGATTGGGTTTATAGAAGAGACAAACATTTCAGGCATGCCATTCTGGGGTAATGAAGCATGGCAACAAAATATACCTGTGCAACATTTGATAAAGATGAGCTGACACGCCAGTCCAAATAGGTTCTTTTGTGTGTCTGCACGTGTCTACCATCATGGCCCTCACCTGAACACACGAAGGCAGCGGCAGCTGGCAGGGCCCAGGAGGGGAGCTGCTCGGCAGTGAGACGGCGTGTGCTGCTGGCCTCGCCTTCACTCCCCCTGCCCCTAATTTATGGTAGGTGTCCTCCCTTTCTATGAAAAAAAAGTGGCTCGATTTTTCTTTCTCTTGCTATCTAATTCCTGTCACAGGGCACAGGAGAAAGACAATGAGCTGGGTCCCTCGGTGTTTAGCATGGGGTCTTAAGGTAGAATGCTCCTTAGTGGGGTTTTTATGGCTTTCATTGTGGTTTGATTAATGCAAAGCAAAATTAAATCCTACAGTTACACACGGGTACATCAAGCCAGGAGCAGGCCCACTGTACTTCCTGCTTTGGTTTACAGAGAGCATCTTTTGTTACTTAATCTTCACTCAGAGAAGGTGGGGTGGCAGAGGGCTGGGGAAGAGAGACTGTAGACCAGCTGGGAAGTGATCCGGAAGACGTAGGAGATCCAGTGACCCACCTGGGAGCTCGGCAGGCATTCCGATCGCTCGTCCACATTGGGGTTTTCGAGCTTCCGTCCGCTTCCTGGCTTGGGGACAGCCACGGTGGCCAGCCCAGGTGAGTCTGCGGGTGCCTGGCGCAGGGTGACACCCAGACAGCAGGGAGGGTGCTGCCCTGCCCCCTGCCGCTCTCTCTGAGCCTGACTTCACAAAGGCCTGCACAGAGTATGGCCTTGATGCTATTTATAGAGAAGCACGTCCTATTTATAAGGCGACGCAGTGAAACCCAAAGGGGCATAATAGCCACTCTGTATTATAAAGCCCTTCTGCTAAACGAGCTGGACAAAGTGCTGTGGGTGATCTGATTTCTTTTTTCTCCCCGTGGCAGCCACAGTGTTTGGCACTCCGCACGATGACAACAATGAACGCTTTGTGGTGTGACGACCGCTTCAGGAACCAGACACACACAGGTTCTACTTTTGTTTCATTACCAATCCGCCATCACACCCGCTCCCAGACCTAGAAACCCCAGCTAACCCTTACATTCACATGGGCTGGACCTTCACTTTGCCTCCATCAGACGAAGATGCCTCTGAACTGTAATTTCCATGCAAAGTCATCTTGGGAAAGGATCCCTCTTTATCCCCCTCAGAGCTTGCACAATAACAATACAAATCTTGACTAGAGAAAATACGGAGCAAGCATGTGGAGCTTTCCCGGTGGCTCAGACAGTAAAGAACTGCCTGCAATGCAGGAGACCTGGTTCGATCCCTCAGCTGGGAAGATTCCCTGGAGGACGGCATGGCAACCCGCTCCAGGATTCTTGCCTGGAGAATCCCATGGACAGAGGAGACTGGGGGGCTAGAGGCCACGGGGTCGCACGGAGTTGGACCCGGCTGAGCGACTTAGGGTGGGCATACGCATGTGGGGTTTGGTACAGGAAGGCCGATTCGAGCGTCTGCCTGGCCTCTCCTTAACTGGGGAAAATCTTAACTGATCTTCTAGAATATTAGAATAGAAAGGGACTTCCCTGGTGGTCCAGTGGTTAAGAACTCTCCTGCCAATGCAGGGAACACAGCTCAATTCTTGGTCCAGGAAGCTCCCACATGTCTTGGAGCCACAGAGCCTGTGCTCTGGAGCCCGGGAGCCACATCTGCTGAGGCCACACGAGGCAACTACTGATGCCCTCGCACCTAGGCCCTGCACTCCGCAGTAAGAGAAGCACCGCCACAAGAAGCCTGAGCCCTGCAACTGGAGAAATGCCCACAGGCGGCAGTAAAGGCCCCACGCAGTCAAAAAGTAATTAATTAGTAATAAAGACAAGCATCCTGTTGTTACTTACTCACTGAGTCATGCTGACTCTTTTGAGACCCTGTGGACTGTAGACCACCAGGCTCCTCTGTCCATGGGATCTCCCAGACAAGAATACTGAAGTTGGTTGCCATTTCCTCCTCCAGGGGATCTTCCCAGCTCAGGGATCAAACCCACGTCTCCTGCATTGGTAGGCAGATTCTTTACCACTGAGCCACCAGGGAAGCCCAAAGAAAAGCATACAGTTTTTTTTTTTAATATTAGAAAGATTCCGGGCCAACCATAAGAGGAGTTAGAGAAGATCCAACAGACAGTGTATATAAAGCACTGTGTAAACTGCAAAACACTACTCAGGTTCATTTCTTTTATAAAAATTTTAAGTGGTTTACCTAGAAAAAAGCAAATTCTAGAAGTAATTACCAGAGAAGGAAATGGCACCCCACTCCAGGACTCTTGCCTGGAAAATTCCATGGATGTAGGAGCCTGGTGAGCCGCAGTCCATGGGGTTGCTAAGAGTTGCACACGACTGAGCGACTTCACTTTCAAACTTTTCACTTTCATGCATTGGAGAAGGAAATGGCAACCCACTCGCGTTCTTGCCTGGAGAATCCCAGGGATGGCGGAGCCTGGTGGGCTGCTGTCTATGGGGTCGCACAGAGTCAGACACGACTGAAGCGATTTAGCAGCAGCAGCAGAAGTAATCACAGAATAAAGTTGTGTTAAATCTCAAAAACTTGGTAATAAAAAAGTGGGAGAAAAAAAAACAACAAACTCCCAAATTGTATTGCTTCTGGCCTTACAGAATCTGAGTTTTATAAAATCCCCAGTTACTTAAGGCTTCTGTATTGTCCAAGCCATTTCATTGATGTCATTCTTTTAAACTGCAAAGGAATGGTGAAAGTATCCCTTGAGATTTGCAGCAGAGAGAACTGTCTAATGGAAGTCATTTGGTGAGTTGACTACTGTTTGTTGGTAATGAGAGACATACTCCTGAGAGGAGATGTATTTGAGGGGAAACTTCATAAACTTATCACAAAATCAGTCCGTTTCTTTTTAATTGGGATATAGTTGATTTACAATGTTGTGTTACTTTCTGAGCAAAGTGACTCAGTCACACATATACATGCATTCTTTTTTATATTCTTCCATTGTGGTTTATAACAGGGTATTGAATATAATTCCCTGTGCAATACATCAGTATATTATTGTTTACCCATTCTACATATACTAGCTTGCATCTGCTAATCCCACATTCCCAACCTCTCTCTCCCCACCCACCTCCCTTGGCAACCACAAGTCTGCTCTCTGTATCTGTGAGTCTGTTTCTGTTTCGTAGCCGTAGATAATTTTATTTGCGTCATGTTTTAGATTCCGCATATAAATGATATCATATGGTATTTGTCTTTCTGTCTGATTTACTTCATTTAATATGATAATCTCTAGGTTCATGCATGTTGCCAAAAATGGCATTATTCCATTTTTTATGGCAGAGTAATATTGCATTGTGTATGCATACCACATCTTCTTTATCCATCCGTCTGCTGATGGGCATTTCGGTTGTTTCCATGTCTTGGCTGTTGTGAATAATGCTTTTATGAAAATGGGGTGCATGATTCTTCTTATTACAGTTCTATCTGGAAAATCACACAAAAATAGTGGAGCAAACAAAATTTCCAAGGTAAGTTGAAAGGTTCCATTATTTCCTTTAGTATCTTGCTCTAAGTCAGATTTATTGAGATATATTTCACAATTATGAAGTTTGATAAACACATGCACTCATGGACCCATCACCAGAATCAAGAACATTTCTGATGCCCTTCATCCTGCTTGTAGCCAGTCGTGTCCCCGACATCATGGACAACTCCTGCCCCAGTCCCTAGCCACCACTGACCCATTTCCTGTGTCCATGATTCTGCCTTTTCCAAACGCTCATATAAAATGGAATCCGAGCATGTACCCTTTAAGTTTGGCTTCTTCCACTCCAAATAACCCACACATGAGAGTCCTCCGTGTGTCTTGGGAATCATTTTTTTTTGCTTTTGGGTAGTATTGTATGGGTATCCCATGGTCTATTTATTTATGAAATGATGGATATTTGGATTGTCTCTAGATTTTTTCCAACTATGAATAAAGGCGCACACCTTTGCCTAAATCCCGCACACCTGCAGCTCCAGAGCACTCTATCCTCTCAGAGTCAGCACAGGCAGGTTTTTCTATGAATGTACGTTTTCATTTCTTAGTTAAAGTCCTGGCAACGAGACAGATGGTGGGTTATACATAGTGGGTATCTCCTTTCAGAAGAACCTGTTCAATGGTTATCCAAAGTAGCTGCACCACGTTGCATCCCCATCAGTAACTTCTGGGACCCGGAGTTGCTCTGTATCCTCGCCAGCACTTGATGTGGTTTGCAGCCTTTGTAGTGGGTGTGCACGACTCGCTCATCACAGTTCTGATTTGTATTTCTCTGGTGACTGAAGATGCTGAACATCTTTCCATGTGCTAATTTGCCATCTGTATATCTTGTTTGACGCAGGCTATTTCAAATCTTCTGCCCAGGCTTTTTACTGAGATGTTTCTCATTATTGAGCTTAGTCTAGATCCCAGCACTTTATCAGATGTGTGTGTTAAGCAAATTCTCTTCTAGTGTGTGGCTTGTGTTAACAGGCTTCTGATGAACAGACGTTTCCAATTTTTATAAAGTTCACTTTATCAAGGTTGATATTATGACTTATGGTTGTTGAGAGGTTGTTAGCATGTAAATTAGTTAGAAATACTCATTCACCAATTAGAGGATCCTAATGGAGTCAACGCTATGGTTTTTCCAGTGGTCATGTATGGATGTGAGAGTTGGACCGTGAAGAAAGCTGAGCACCAAAAACTTGATGCTTTTGAACTGTGGTGTTGGAGAAAACGCTTGAGAGGCCCTTGGGCTGCAGGGAGATCCAACCAGTCCATCCTAAAGGAGATCAGTCCTGAGTGTTCATTGGAAGGACTGATGCTGAAGCTGAAACTCCAGTACTCTGGCCACCTGATGCGGAGAGTTGACTCATTGGAAAAGACCCTGATGCTGGGAGGGCTTGGGGGCAGGAGGAAAAGGGGAAAACAGAGGATGAGATGGCTGGATGGCATCACCGACTCGATGGACATGAGTTTGAGTAAAGTCTGGGAGTCTGTGATGGACAAGGAAGCCTGGCGTGCTGCAGTTCATGGGGTCGCAAAGAGTCGGACACCACTGAGCGACTGAACTGAACTGAACTGAATGGATCACAAGAACACCTCAATGTAACATTTTCTCTTCTTTTTAACAAATTTGTGAAATTCAAAGACCCACTTGAGGAACATGGCCTGAGGGAGTGCCAATGGCATAACTGGTGCTTTAGGGCCTAAAATGAGACTAATCCTACCCTGATTATTATTCCAAGTATTTGGAATATGGAGAAACAATAAAGCGACCATAGATGACTTAGTTTTTCTGCTTTTTCAGTTCCTGACCTAATGAACTTTAAAAAGGAAGAAACTGGATATAAAGAATTTTTTAAAAACTCTATGAATGACTAATAGGCATATTTAATGAATAATTAATATTTTAACTATTATTTAACAATTGATTAATTAATTAATATTTAAGATCCCTTGGACTGCAAGGAGATCAAACCAGTCAATCCTAAAGGAAATCAGTCCTGAATATTCATTAGAAGGACTCATGCTGAAGCTGTAACTCCAATATTTTCGCCACCTGATGCAAAGAATGGACTCATTGGAAAAGACCCTGATGCTGGGAAAGATTGAAGGCAGGAGGAGAAAGGGATGACAGAGGATGAGATGGCTGGATGGCATCACCGACTCGATGGACATGAGTTTGAGTAAGCTCCGGGAGTTGGTGATGGACAGGGAGGCCTGGCATGCTGCAGTACATGGGGTCGCAAAGAGTCGGACAGGACTGAGCAACTGAACTGAACTGAACTGAACTGAATGAGCAATTAGGTTATATGCATATACAACTCAATGCATAGAACAAGTGCTTCTTTTTGCTTGTTTAATCACTCTTTTCTTTTCACTTTGGAGGGGGCAGATTATAAGATTCTTCTTAATTAATGTGTGGAAGTCATTTCTGAAACACAGGCAGATCGCCATCTCAGGGTGAGATGTTTTCTTTGGAATCTTCTATTTCCTGGGCTTCCCCTGCCTTGAACACCGCCTTCATTACTGGAATTTTCTAGAACCTGTTGGTTGAAAGGTTTCAGTCCTTTGGCATCAGATCTCTGTCTCCATTCCTGCAGTTGTTCCTGCAATGCTGCTCTTAGCATTTTCTTTCCGTATCTTTATGCTTTTCATGACACCTGTAAGTAGATGCTTTCCTCTGATGACTCAGAAAATAAATGGAGTTTTTCTTTTAATCCATTAGCAATTCTGCTTTTTCAGCACCTGCACGAATCCCAGCTCAGCTCCGGTTCCTGCAGCCACAGCGACTGCTGTGCTCCAGGCCTCTGGTTGTTCTCTGAAGCTTTCCCTGCTAGCCTTCTCACCAAGGACTGGGCCATGTGTTTTGCTGTGTGTTCTCCAGGCCTGGTCATAATTGGGTCTCTGGTCTCTCCTCTGCCCTGGGACTCGAGAACGTCTCTGCTCTTTGCATTCCAGTAAGATGCCACAGAAAAGCAACCCCAAGACACTCCTGATGTCTCTGGCCTGAGATCTAAGCCCCTGTGTCCTTTCATCCCAACACTGAAGGCTGCTCAGCAGGGGACACCAACCTGTTTCCTCGAACAGGTGTGCCCTTCTCAGTGGACGCCTGTGGTTCCACAGAAACGCCCAGCGGACTCCCTGACTCACTGTAGGTGGCATGAAAGTAGCTCCTCAGGGATTCAGGGCTTGGACACAGGAAAGGGGCCAAGGCGGCCCCAAGGCCAGTGGGCTCACACGAGGGCCAGCCTGCGCCAGCCGTGTGGCCCGGAGGATCCATCAGGTGCGCTCAGCCATCTCACACGCGGTGAGACGCAGCCCCAAGGCCAGTGGGCACATGTGAGGGCCAGCCTGCGCCAGCCATGTGGCCCGGAGAAGTCATCAGGTGGGCTCAGTCATCCCACACTCGGCGAGACGCGGCCCCAGCTCCCACCGTGGACGGGGATGGGGGAGGACTGGGAATGTTCAGAATGATTGACCAAGATGGTTTTGCAATCTCTCTACCAAGGGCCATTAATCTGAAAATGGTTCTGAGTCTATTTGATTTCCATAGAAAGAAAAGACTCTTTTTGAAATGGATAGTGACAGGCAAGTTCAGAGATAACAGACTGGCAATGACAAGGCTGCACTTCTTAGAGCAAACAACAGAAACTTTTCCTAGCTGGGTTTGGAGAGGCTCGCTCAGCTGTATATACGGCCATCATGCGGGGGGCGGCTGTCCCCCTCCCCAAGTGGCTCCCTTGCCCTCTGAATTCATGCTCCTGGGGAGGCTGACGCAACGGGGCCGAGGGGCACGGGGTCTGGAGGCCAGGGAGATGGGGGTCAGCACACAGGAGAGACAGGTGCCCTGGCCACGGCGTTCTCCCACCACACCCTCCACGTGCGAAGGGAAGAAAGCAGTGTGAAAAAGAAGGATGCAGCACAAAGTGAGGGAGAATGGTGAAATGGGATAACACACTGACCCTAAGGAGAAGTGTGTGTGTGTGTGTGTGTGTGTGTGCGTGTGTGCGCGTACATGTATGTTTTAGAACCAATGCTTGGACTATCACTAGAAGGACAGTAGGACAAGGTCATGAGAAAATACTCCTTTGAATCTCACTTCAGCAAGCCAAGGAATTAGGACTGATTTATGAATGTATTCCCACAATTTACTTGAAAATTTGTAACGTCTATGCAGCCTGGCCGGGAAAGAAAGGGGTGGCTACTGTGAAGGAATGCTTCTGTTCCACTTTATTGTAAAATTATCCCATGCTACCTGCTCTAATCCCCTGAAAACAAATTAAATCCTCACTAAGCTGACTTTAAATCAATAGTTTCATTTAAGAATAGTGTGACTTAATAAAAATAAAAAACTAACTGGTCCAGCCAATTTAAGAGGGAAATAAATCATTGCCCGAGGAAAAATAGCAAATTTGACTTGTATATGGGCCCCAGCTCTGTTACGCAAGGGGGGGGGGGCGGGTAGCCTGCATAGAAATTAACTCTGGCCTCAGACGAAATGCATGGACCCCATTTAGAAGCCTGCTTTACCATGGACACCCCAAGAGCCAGGAGGTCCACCACCCCCAGAAGGAGAAGGAATATTGTGATCTGTATCCTGAAAAAAACTAATCACTAAAAAATACAAGACAACCCTCCTTGGAATCCCGGTTCAGAAACCCTAGGCTGACAGTCCACGGACCCCATGTGTGGACTAAGAAATACATCTCTGATTATAGCAGAGACAGAAAGGTTCCTGGTGAAGGTGTGTTGGTTAAGGTGGCACTTGCCTCAAACAGCCAGGACAGATGTAGAGTTACATGTGGACAATTAACATCAGTAATTATAACAGAAGCACAATGTATATGCAGATCTTTTTAAAAATCTAAGAGCTGAGTCGATTTCTTTTGGCTGTATACAAGCAGTGTGTTGCCATTTTATGAAAAAACAAAGTCATCCAGAAATAAAGACTGGAAATTTACCCAAGAGGTCTTTGCAAGTGGTTGCAGAGAAAACTCTGCAATAACATAATTCTGAACTAGTACTTTATCCACGTAATGGAGAACTGGTTTACTAATCATATCAATGAGAAAAATGCCTAGGACGTGATGCCTGCCCACTTAATTTATTATTATGTACAGGGGGCACATAAACATTAAAGTGAGTGCCTTCAGACCAGGACACATCGATATTATCAGTGCTGCCATTATCATCCGAACATTTTTAAATTTTCATAATTATAAAATGTCAATGCCAGTTACTTACTGATGTTCATTGCCAGTAGGGTGCTTTTATTTATCATGCTGACACTGACAAATAAGAAAGTGTAGTCTTTCTAATGTAAGATTTAAACCCAAAATGCCAGGCGAGACCACTTGTTCTTCCCTGTGGTCCCTCTCCTGGGGACTAAATTTAATTTAATTTGTTGACCAGAAAAACACTTGACCAAATACCTAGAGAAATCAATTTTTTAAGGCAGCATAATCTAGGGAGAAACGGCACTTGGGCTCAGATTCAGGCTTACCTTGTATTCTTGTATCTATAATCTTGGGTCATCTATCTAGTTACTTGGCATCCTGGCCTCAATTCTATCAGCCATAAAATGGGGGTGATGATACATGCGAAGTTTATAGTTCAGAGGCTCTCACTAGGCAGTGATACTTAAAGGTAAGGAATGATCGGACCTCTTCTCTGTCCAGAGATGAGCGTAGTGATTCATTCCAACCCAGAAGATGCTGGCTTCACTATGACGCTTATGTACGAGTATCCAACGTGTGGAACCCCATAATCATCCATGGGAGAGGGCTTTAGGACGGGAAGGCAGTATCGAAAGAGCTGGTGACCCAGGGTTAGTTACGGGGTCCTGGCAGCTCTGCCCATTCTGAGCCAAGTCCACAGTTCATAAAGCAGGACGCCAGCCTGAGAGGTCTGGGAGGGGTTCCTCCAAGCCTGTTCAAACCTGAACACCAGATGAGATGAATTAGCAGCTGTTTCATAGTGTTGGGATTGGCCCTCCGGGAGCGAGTGACCTGACAGCCACAAACGAACAATGTATTTGTTTCTATTTGTCATGAATTAGGAGTGTTTTCCTTTTCGGGAAGGTCAATCCTTTGTTTTCAATACCCACTCAAGTGAAAACTTTCACTATTATGAAGCAATTCCACAGCAGGCTCTCCTGGAAAAGCGCTTTAAAACCATTTCATGAATGACTCCTCTCGATTACCGCAGAGGTAGGTGGGCGTTTTACAAATGGACAGATGGAGAATGAGGGAAGCCTCCCCAGAGAGCAGGCGAGCGACACGCGCGGCCCAAAGAAGGGGTCCTTCTCCCTTTCTGCAGCTCCTGAATGTCCAGCCTCTGGCCGCACGGCTCTGCAGGGCAACCCGCGAGCACCGGTGAGCCAGGGCAGGCCCGAAGCAGCAGGAACCCCTGCGGGAGCATGTTACCTGGTCCTCAGCCACGCTTCTGTTCGGCCTCCCCTGGTGGGCTGAACGGGGGCTCCAGGACAGCCCAATCTCATGGTCCCCATTGTCCTTTAAGAAGCTCTCGCCTGTCCTGAGCCTATGATGGTGGCCACGTCACTCAGAAGATGCCTGCGTGCTAAGTTGCTTCAGCCATGTCCCGACTCTCTGTGACCCCATGGACTGCAACCCACCAGACTCCTCTGTCCATGGGATTTCCCAGGCAAGAATACTGGAGTGGGTCGCCATACCCTTCTCTAGGGGATCTTCCCAGCCCAGGGATTGAACCTGTGTCTCTTATATCCCCTGCATTGGCAGGTGGGTTCTTTACCACTAGCACTACCTGGAAAGCCCCAGAAGATGCACAGTGAGACAGAAAGTTGCCCAATTTTCCTGCTAACTGAGCTGAGCCAACATCTGTGTCTGCACCAGGCCTGGAGGACCACGGCCTCACATCCTAAGAGGAGCTTCATGAGTTCTAGGCCCTCAGCTAGAACGTCTGAACCCCAGCTCAGCCACCTTCAAGGCACAGACCCCTGGAGGAAGTCCACAGTCTCCCCATTCCACCCAGGAATCTGGGGATGCAGGTCCTGAAGCAGTCAAGCCTCTTGGAAGCCCCAGGCTTCCCCAGACTTCCGAGTGATGGGGATTCCGGGGCTGCTTGTGGACATTCCGGTTGTCAGGTGGCTCCCCTGAAGATTCTGCTTGTCCTTCTGGGATGGACCGCAGGCCTCAGCGGGGCTCACGCACACCCAGGCCATGCTTTTCATCAGAAACCTTGGGGCAATAATAACCAATGGGCCTGGCTGGAGGCCGGTGTCACACACTGGGCAGGAAGCGGGAGCGTGGCAGGCCTCTGCCAGCAAGGTCTCCACACACTGGGGCCAGAGCAGGGATGGACTTCCCCAAGGCGTTTGAGGATTCAGGACCTTGCAAGTCTATTCTTTCCTTTGTACTTTCCCCATTCAAGCCCCTCTGCTGTTCTGTGTCTGTTGCCTCAGGAGAAGAATTCCGCAAAGGAAGAAGGAAAGAATCTGTGAATTGCCTTCTGGCTCATGCGCTCCAAAAATGTACCCCCCACCCCCCGCCAGAGGAAGAAATAAGCAAGCCAAGACCAGAGATGGTTTGAAAAAGAGGTGGGCATCTCCCCCCATCGCACAGAGCAACACTACTTCAGACTAGATGAAAAGTTGTCAGCCTGTGGGGAAAGAGAGGAAAGGTGGACGAGAAAAGCTGAGTATGATTTCAGGTGGGTTCTGGGAGGCTGGAGAACCTGGAGGACTTTTGTAACATCCAGAGTTTCAGGATGCCTGGGTGGTCGTCAGGAAGAGCAGTCTGAGTTGGTGATCCCTGGAGCTGCACAGTGATTCCTGGCTTTTAGTTAGTGGCGAAAGCAATGAAGGAAGATGACAGAGCCCAGAAGAGCTGAGGAAGTCACAGCAGGGATGCAGGGAGGTGGAGAGCATCAAGGTGAGCCCCGGATGGGACCACGGCCAGCACAGCTGCTCCCGGAAAGGCAGGTGGCTCCACACAGAGGTCAGGCAGGACCCCAGGCTTTCCTCCAGGTCTGGGCGATGCTGGGGAGCTTGGGGGGTGGTATTCAAGAGGCCAGGTGACTGCTACTAAGTTTCTGCCTCTCTCAGAGAAAGGGCGTCTTACTTGGAAACTTAATCGGTTACTAAAAACTAAAGGCTTTTCTATTTCTTGCCCAAGAGCTTGGGAACCCAGAGTTGTCCCCTGTACAAGTCACAGTCAACGGCATCAAAGCTGCTGGAGGCAACTCACCTCTCCAGTGAGTTTCCCCTTTTCGTTTCTGGGCAGAACAACCCACAGATCCAAGTGTCCCTTGGCTGACAAGGCTGACGCTCTCAGACCGGAGCGCCCCGTTCCACACACTTGACCCTCCAGACCCATGTCCACTCACCAGCCTTCAGGGTGCACTGTGGTCCAGTGACTAGAACAGGAGCTGCAGACGCGGAGGGCAGGGGTCACACCTGCGTCCGAGCAGCAGCTTCCCCTAGAAGTCCTGGTTTAATCCTCGTCAGTGTTCATTTTTCCCCTCACAAATGGTTTTCTTAACAGTTGCCTCTAGGACTTCACCAGAGAATTAAACATTGTCACGGAGAGCTCTCTGGGGCGGGAGGGCTTCCCGTAAGTTCTCCTGTCTAAGCCAAGAATTCTTGGAGCCAGAAAAAGCAGCACGTTCTCTCTTCTAATCTCCCCCCACAGTCCCATTCCAGCTGAGAAAAAGCACCTTCCTCAGATGTGCCTCTTGGGTGATGGATGGTGAGGCCACCTTCAAGGTAGAGATTGAGAGTTCTAAGCAAGCCTGATCTCTTAATCCACACGCTGACAACCTCCTGCTTCCCCTTTGGAAATGGTACATGAGGCATCCCAAGAGCACTGGGGAGACGGCAGAGATGATGGAAATTTCCAGTAGAACAAGGACAAAAAACCAGCTTGGAGCTGCTAGTCCTCACCGGCGCTTTATTCAGAACGTCATTCGGGTGGACTCATGAAGCCAGACCTGTGGGTGGACTCTGCTGGCTGTTGCGGTTTTCATGCTCACTGTTGCCCTTCGGGTCACTGCTGCCTGTCCGTTTTCTCTCATGATACTCATGGTCCATGTTGAGCTGGCAGGAAGAGAAGGTTCCTTTCCCTCTGGTCACCCCAACAGTCAGCTGTCAGTGCCCGTCTTCTTGTGCGTTCCACGCCATCTCCCCAGCTTCTGCTCCCAGCGCCGACTGACTGATCGTCTCAAACCTGGATCCAGTATCAGCTCATCTGCCCGCCCCAACCCCTCTGTGATCTGCTCTGCTTTCAGCTCCTAGGCCGCTCTCCTCTGTTCTCTTCCTGATCTCATCATGTGCGATTGTCCGCTCTATGTAAATAAGGATTTTAGCACAAGAGACCTCCTAGGTCCCTTTATAAATGCTCTGCTCCAGCCAGGCTGGTCCACGTGCTGTCTCTCCCCCGCAGGTCACAGAGCGAACACGGAGGAAGCTAGCAAGAGTCTCCGAGTGGCTCTCCAGGATGGCATGGTTTGAGGCAGTGGTGGCTCCTCCATGCACCTGAGGATCATCAAGACTGGATGCTGACTAAGACCCCCCATCCATTCCAAAGCTGAAGGTCTCCCTGCCACGACTTGGCTCGTGAAAATTCTCATCTAGATGTTCTCCTGCCTCAGTTTCCTCATCTGAAAAATGGCCAACATAATAATACCACCTTGAAATTGACAAGACTTAAAAAAAATATTCATAGTAAGCATTTAGTACAGTGGCTGGGTCATAGTAGGATCTCAGCAAAGGATAGCTTTATCATTGCTGTTATTATTATTATCATCTCATTATTACTTCCTTCAAACACCAGCCGGCCTCCACCACTTCCAGGAAGCCGCCCTGCATCTATGTTGATCTCTCCTTCTCAGGACCAGCAACATCAGCTGCCTCTTCCCTTCCCTTGAGACACAACCACGGGCCCTCCTCGAGAACTTCACAACACGCCAAGGTCACCACCTGGTGATGCAGTCCTCCAGCTGGATCCGGGGGCGCCCCAGGATCCCCAGGCTGGGCTCCTTGGTCAGCACCCGCATACCTCCACGATGCTCCGTCTGTGGTGGCACAGTTGGAGTTACACATCCTGGAACCCTCAGGGAAATGTCACACGTGCGGGTGTGTCCAGCAATGAGCTCTCGGGTGAGCTGTGTGCTGGAAACCAAGAAACTGGCTTCAGAGAAGGTCACTGACCCACCTGCTTCATGGGGGACGTTCTGCGAGCAGAGGATCCCCTGGGCAGCTTGATTCACTTATGGGGCAAATCACGCCTGGAGACTTGGCAGAACTTCAGGTTTGGGGGCCTCCTTTAAATTTTTCACACTATTCGTATTTTCCCTTCTCTAGTGACATCCATATCATTTGTCAATAGCAACCCATCTCAACATGCCGTGTGCTTGAAAGAAAAAGGAGGGAGAGAGAGACCAGTGTGCAAGAGTGTTGGTCGTTCCTTGAGTTTAAAGTGACTCAAACAGGCAGTGCTCAGTGCGTCCTCGTGGAAATATCAATCTTAAAAGAATTACATTAGTCTCAAGAGATACCAATGCCGGGAAGTTCCACAGCACCACAGCTGGTCAGCTGGGCTGGTTCTTCTCATCTGGGAAGATCAAATGCACAGAGATCCATGAATCATCCACCCGGACCTTCTACTGAGCGGAGTCTCATGTGCAGATTGACAAGCCTGAAGCTCAGCACTCTTTGTCCATAAAAGCTGAGTAAGAACAGGCAACTTCTGCCTCTCTTGACCTCAATCCTGCTTTAGCAGAAACAGCTTAAAGAGAAACGCCCAACACTAACATTTCCCAGAAGTAGCCAGAAGTAAGTCCTTTGTAAAAGCTGCTGCAAAAAGGGAAGGAGCCATCTGCCTCCTGGGATGTCTGTGGGGTAAACACCTTTCAGACAAGGCAAGTCGGAGTCTGCAGGCAAGCACCAGAGTTATCCCAGAGAAGGACCCCTTTCTTGAGGGTATTCATTTTGGTTTACTTTCTGGCAGTTCTTTACAGATGATGGTGTCTTTACAGTGATCCTAGGAAAGTTGGAAGCCTTGGTTCTTTAAAATGGGGCAAAATTATCCTCCCAGCAATGATGCACTGTTACAGTAGATGGTCCGTTGGATGCGTGGTCAGTCACTCAGTCGTGTCAAATTCTTTGGGACTCCATGGACTGCAGCCTCCCAGGCTCCTCTGTCATGGGATTCTCCAGGCAAGAATACTGGAGTGGGCTGCCATGCCCTCCTCCAGGGGATCTTCCCAACCTAAGTACCGAAGCTGTGTCTCCTGCATCTCCTGCATTGCAGGTGAATTATTTACCACTGAGCCACCTGCAAAACCCCCCTTACTCATTGCACTTGAGATAGAAAGAGGACTCTGCTTTGCCACAATGGCCCTGGATTTCCTGAAGCCCTGCCAAGGAAAAGAATATAAAGTTTTGAGGCAGCTTTCTGGGTGAAAAGCCTTTGGCCATAGAACGAAAGTAATTTTATGCTAAAACAACTCATATGTGATCTCCTTACGCAGTAGTGCAAACCAAGGGCCTTTCAGAAGAGCCAGCATAGATATTCTGAAGACAGAATGTTCTCAGTGGTCCTGCAAGATTAAGTCCTTGACAGTAAGATCAATGGCTCACCAAGGAGCCCCTCAGTCAGGATTCCTCAAGCTCGGCACTACTGACATTTCGCGCTGGATGATTCCTCGTGGGAGGGCTGTCTTGTGTGTTGTAGGAGGTTTGTCTGCATCACAGGCATCTGCCCACCAGATAGAGTAGCGCCTCCCAGGGGCGACCATCAAAAGTGTCCATGTGGCCACGCTGTGCCTGATGAGTCGTGTCTGACCCTTTGCTGTCCCATGGACTGTAGCCCACCAGGCTCCTCTGTCCATGGGATTCTCCAGGCAAGAAGACTCGAGTGGGTTGCCGTGCCCTCCTGCGGGGATCTTCCCGACCCAGGGATCAAACTCACGTGTCCTGTATCGGCAGGCAGATGCTCTGCCTGCTGAGCCTTGGGGAAGCCTAAAGTATCCACAGCACTTGCCAAACGTCCTCCAAGGGGGCAAAGTGGGCCACCTGTTGGGAAGCACTGCCCTAAATTAACAGGAAGCTCTCCTTCCTTCGAGACGCCAGATTTCAGCCAACGCCTGTCACCTGACTAAATGAACCAGTGCTTTTTACCACTATTACACTTTGGCTTCGGGTAAGGGGAATGGAAAAACTATCCCCTTCTATTTTTCCAAGAGAGTTTCCGAATAAACCCGGTGATCCCAAGGGTTCCTCATGTTTCATGAGTGGGACGCAGCCCGATGGCTCTCTACCGCCTTGTGAATAACTGTTTCATCCTCCCCGGGGAAAAGATCCTCTGGCTTTTGAAGGACACCCAGACAGGTTGCTTAATGATCATTGGGACACTGTGGCCCAGATTTTTTAAATGAAACACACATAAATATCCTGAACCTGGGGGTTGTTTCTCTCTAGTCCTGATAGCCTCTCTCATCGTAAAATAATTTACAGGAATTCTGCAAGGATAGTAGAGCCGGGGTTGTTTTTCCTCACATCACTTTACAGAGATACTCATCAAAAGCCCAAACAAGGCGCCGTAAATCGCTGGCTTCCTGCTCGGCGCACAGCGTGCTGAATCCCATGTGGTCCACCAGAGGGTCACTTGGTGAGAGGCCAGGCCACCAGGCCTCCTTCCTCATTGCTTTTTTAATTTCCTCTCTCCCTTCTTTTATTCTCTGGGATGCTCCATCTTTAAATAAAAGGCCATGCACGGCTTTACAGGGAATTTCATTTTAAATAAAATGTTCTTGAATTTAAAGACGAAAATTGAGAGGGTATGAGGAGAAGCCACAAAGCGTTTTCTTGAGACTTTTCCTGGATTCGCAGCTCAGGTATTGGCCGGGTTCCCACTCCGTGAGTCTGCACAATCAGTGACTTTCCGACGCCTCATCAACGGCCTCGACGCCAAACAGAAGGGGACAGTTTCACCGTCTGTCCTCCCGAGGCCCTGCTATTTCCAGGAGATGTGCTGCTCTGCCTTCCCTGGACTCTCCTTTTCTGAGGGCTGGCATCCAGGAGGACCACTCCCCTGCGGAGCCGGCTCCATGTCCCTGAGGCGTCCCCCTAGCTCTCCAGAAGCTCCCCGCCCACCCCCAACTCTCCCCCACCCGACTCCCCACTCTTGCTATTTCACATCTATTGTTGTCACGTCTGGGGGCCCAGACGCCTGAACACAGCTCCATCACCGTGCACTCCTGAAGCCCCATCGACAGGAATCAAAGCCTTCTGCCTGACAGTTAACCAGATCTAAATTTCTTCTCTTTTTCTAAATTTATGAAAAATCAGGCATCTCATGTCTTCCTGTAAAAGCAACCTGAAATGGAGATGCTTTCCCCTCTTTTGACAAACATTGTTTTCAGTCACTAAGTTGTGTCCGACTCGCTGTGATCCCATGGACTGCAGCACGCCAGGCTCCCCTGTCCTTCACTGTCTCCCAGAATTTGTTCAAACTCATGTCCATCAAGTCGGTGATGCCCTCCAACCATCTCATCGTCTCTTTCTCCTTTATCCTCTTGCCCTGAATCTTTCCCAGCATCAGTCTTACCCAATGAGTGAGTTCTTCACATCAGGTGGCACTGTACTGGAGCTTCTACTTCAGCATCAGTCCTTCCAGTGAATATTCAGGACTGATTTCCTTTAGGATGGACTGGTTGGATCTCCTTGCAGTCCAAGGGACTCTCAAGAGTCTTCTCCAGCACAACAATCTGAAAGCATCAATTCTTCAGCACTGAGCCTTCTTTACGGTCCGGTTCTCACATCTGTACATGACTACTGCAAAACAAACATTATTGGACCAGAAACTCGTGGTCCTCTCACTCCTGTGATCTGTGATGCTCAGATCTGGTGAGTGACTGGATCTGAATGACTGCTGTGAAAAGTCTGAAAGAGAACACTTTAACACAAAAACTAATCCCGCATGTGTGCTTGGGTTCTCTTCTCAACAGACTGCAGTTTCCTTGAGGACAAGCTCTTGCACGAAGCTCTTTATCCTTTTTTACAGTATGATTGGAGCACTATCTCTACATTTATCCCCTTAAATTGGGACGTAGGTGATAACTTATTCCACTCCTAGCCTGGGTCAGGTTCATAATGTACAACAGTCCCTCCGGGATTGTCCTTCAGTCTGCGGCTTTAACGTGTCTGCAGGACGGGCTCTCCACACAAGCAGAAGACAGTCTGCCTCTGGTTCATGGCTAGGAGGTGATGTGACTGCGGTGAGGAAGGAATTTATGTCCAAAACTGATACAGACGTGTCCCCACCTGTTAGGTAAAACACCATCAGTAGTGCACAGAATTTGGCAGAGAGAGTATACTGATGTAAACTTGAATTAAAACCCAAGAAAGTAATCAGAAAGTGACTGGAAAAGTCAAAGAATGGACAGATGGGCCATAAAGCTGGGTGAAAGGAGAGAAGGGCCCCTCATCAAAATCCGACTTGTCTAACCTCACTCCTGTTACCAGGGACAAACTCAGTGCCATAGAATCTTCATATCACACTCATCTCATCCTGGGATGAAGCAAGTCAGAATTCTACATCTCCAAGTCGTTCGGTTACTCGTAGGAAGGAAACCTAGAGATGGGGGTAGGGGTAGGGTGTCTGCTTTAGTGAAGGGTGACGTGAGTGGGGTGATGACAAAAGGAAATGCTGAACACGAAACCTGCTACAATCGTCAACAGAGAAATAGAGTCCACAGCAATCAATCATCCTCAAAAACAACAGCAAAAGACTTCTTGATTTACAAAGTGATCATTTCCTCACACCTTGTCTCTCTTGTATTGAAGGCTCTCCAAAGGGTAGATCTACATTCTTCCAAACAGATGAAATCCCCGGGGATATGAACTTCTCACAGGATATAGGAAAACACGTTTTAACTTCCAAGAAAAATTTAAACAACTTCATTAGTATCTGCTGTTATTCAGCTCTGCTCAGTCACTCAGTCGTGTCCGACTCTTTGCAACCCCATGAATCGTAACACGCCAGGCCTCCTTGTCCATCACAAACTCCCGGAGTTTACTCAAACTCATGCCCATCGAGTCGGTGATGCCATCCAGCCATCTCATCCTCTGTCATCCCCTTCTCCTCCTGCCCCCAATCCCTCCCAGCATCAGGGTCTTTTCCAATGAGTCAACTCTTAGCATCAGGTGGCCAAAGTATTGGAGTTTCAGCTTCAGCATCAGTCCTTCCAATGAACACCCAGGACTGATCTCCTTTAGGATGGACTGGTTGGATCTCCTTGCAGTCCAAGGGATTCTCAAGAGTCTTCTCCAACACCACAGTTCAAAAGCATCAATTTTTCGGTGCTCAGCTTTCTTCACAGTCCAACTCTCACATCCATACATGACCACTGGAAAAACCATAGCCTTGACCAGACAGACCTTTGTTGGTAAAGTAATGTCTCTGCTTTTTAATACGCTGTTATTAATCTGCTGTTATTACCTATTATTAAATTCTCTTTGAAAAAACAAAAAGGAGGAATTAAGGAAACTATAGGACAAGGAAGAAGCAATGAAGGGAAGGAGGACAGAAAAACACAAGGGAGAAGGGAAGGGAGGGAGGAGACAGAGGAAGGGTGGAAGACAGGAAGGAAATCGCCTTCTGCGCTGTGTGTGGGGAGGGCGTTATGCTGGTCTGGAAGCCCTGGCAAAGGGAGAGGTCATGGAATAGTGTGCTCTACTCTTAAAAAATTATTCTAAACACTTACACTTCCAGAAAAAAATGGGGTAGACCTCATACTGACTGTTCCTCCTGCTAAGGACACCTGAAATCCCTGCTCATTATCGCTAAGCCAAGCACAAGGAGACCCTAAAAGTTAGAAGAAAGCAGGCCAGAGGGACCTGGGAACCCAAAGAAACACACAGTAGTAGCATCTTTAAAATCCACGTGTATGTCCATCTCATAGTTACTAAGCTGCAGACTGGACGAGACAACCAGGAGCCCAGAAAATGCCCATCAGCTCAGATGACAAAGGGGCTGAAAAGCCTGCACTCACCAGACCAAGGGGAGTTTATCGTGCCTCCCTCGCTCATGTCAGGAGGAGGGGGACACTTTTTTTAAATATTTGTTTATTTTTAATTTGTTTGACTGCCTCGGGTCTTCATTGCAGCATGTGGGATCTAGCTCCCTGACCAGGGACCGAATCCTGGCCCTCTGCCTTGGAAGTGTGACGGCTTAGCCACTGGACCACAAGGGAACTCCCAGGCAAAAGGGCGGTTTGGCAAAAATGAACACTTTTGACAAAACTCATTCTACTCCAGCCAAACACCATAGAAAATAGTTGTGTCCACCTGCCCCCTGCCCGCGAATGGAGAGTCTAGACCCCGCCTTTGGTGGGCTATCACAGGGCGCCCCAGCCTACCCTGCAGTGACCTCAAAGGTCCTGTGGTGGGAGTGGGAGGCTGGACTTCCAGCCACCCTTCCCCACCAGAGTGTGCCAGAGTGCAGAGAGTGTACCAGGGTGTACCAGAGTAGAGAGTGTACCAGGGTGCAGAGTGTGTACCAGAGTGCAGAGAGTGTACCAGAGTGCAGAGAGTGTACCAGAGTGCAGAGAGTGTACCAGAGTGCAGAGAGTGTACACGGCGTACCAGAGGTGAGCGGTAGCAGCAAGGTCACCAAGTGAAGGCCACATGGAGAGCAGTGAGCAGGCACCCTGCCACTCCCAGCCAGGTGGCACCAGCGGGGGCCCCACCTGGATCCTGCAAGACCCCTTCTTAGCTTAATTACATCTGCAAAAGACCCTCCTTCAAAATGAAGGTCACGTTCATAGGGACCAGTGGTTAGGACTTGAATGTGACTTTTGAGGGGCCACCTCTATCCACCACACAAGTCTCCCAGCTTCTCCATACAGCCCTCTCTTCCTCACCATGGCCTTGCCCTAAACGTCCCCAGCTCTGTCCACGGCCAGCTCTTTGGGCATCTCCTTTTCTCCCCCTGGAATGTCTCCCCATCTCCCAATCTCCCCGTGGCTGGCTCTTTCTCCTCTTTGGGTTCTCAGCTTACACACCATCTGCTTCCCACTCTGAATAAGTCAGCACCTCTGATGTGTTCTGTCTCAGCTTCCTGTTAGATTTTATCATGGAACTTACTGTATCTTTAAATTCATATTTCTTTTGCTGCTCACTTAAGTTTCTCTCTGTCTTGAGCAGCTCTGACCAGGAGAACAGTCTGGGAATTGAATGTTCTAGAACTGAGCTATCCAGTGTGGTAGCTGACAGCCACCTGTGAACACAGAGCATTTTTGATTGGTGCTGGTGCCACCAAGGGACTAAATGTTTTGCTTTCTTTCATTTATATTTGTTGTTGTCTTTCAGTCACTCAGTCGTGTCCAACTCTTTGCGAACCCATGAACTGCAGCACACCAGGTTTCCCTGTCTATCACTATCTTCCGGAACTTGCTCAAACTCAAGTCCATCCAACCATCTTATCCTCTACCATCCTCTTCTCCTCCTGCCTTCAATCTTTCCCAGCATCAAGGTCTTTTTCAATGAGTCAGCTCTTTGTATCAGGTGGCCAAAGTATTGGAGATTCTGCTTATTCCTTCCAATGAATATTCAGGGTTGATTTCCTTTAGGATGGACTGGCTGGATCTCCTTTCAGTCCAAGAGACTCTCGAGAGTCTTCTCCAACACCATATTTCAAAAGCATCAATTCTTCAGCACTCAGACATCTTTACGGTTCAACTCTCACATCCATATATGACTACCAAAAAAAAACTATATCTTTGACTATAAGGACCTTTGTCAACAAAGTGATGTCTCTGCTTTTTAATATGCTGTCTATATTTGCCACAGCTTTCCTTCCAAGGAACAAGATTCTTTCAATTTTGTGGCTGCAGTCACTGTCCGAAGTGATTTTGGAGCCCAAGAAAATAAAGTCTGTAATTGCTTTCAAATTTTCCCTTTCAATCTGCCATGAAGTGATGGGACCAGATCCTAGTTTTTTTAATATTGGTTTGGAGAAGGAAATGGCAACCCACTCCAGTATTCCTGTCTAGAGAATCCCAGGGACAAAGTAGCCTGGGGGGCTACAGTCCATGGGGTCGCAAAGAGTTGAGCACGAGTGAAGTGACTTTGCATGCGTGCTAGGTAATGAGAAAAGGAAATACCCTTTGAGACACCCCATCCCAGTACAGGTGCTCAGAGCTGGGGCCCAAGGGAGACGCAGCTGGAAAGATGTCCAATGTGGACATCATGAGAGCCTGAAACCCTGCATTTCAGAGTTGAAAGAGAAGTCCGCATGGGGCCTGCCCTGCGGGGCTCGATCTGCATCCTGGTTTCTGTCTTCCTGAAAAGGAGATTCTCGCAGTGACCATGACCATGTGGTCACAAAGCCCAGGAGGAAACCCCATGCTCAGCACTGGGTGGGGGACCAGCCCTGAGATCCCCGAGCCTGGACCCCGCCCAGAGCAGGCCAGTGGCGGGAGCAGAGCTCTGCGGCGGTGGTGTTCTTCCGCTGCACGCCTTCCCCGTCTTACCCACCGAGCTCCAAATGACTGTATTTCTCCTTGGAGTTTCCTAAGTTTTCCTAGTGTTGTGACACCTGACAGGCGCTGACTGTGTCGGTGGAGGATCCACATGTGAGCAACTCATTGTTGACGGTAACAAATCCCTGTCAATTTCAGACTGACAATTTCTACTTATGTTAAATTGCGGAGAAAGACACAACACCCTCCACTACGATATTATGAAAAGGAAATATTTGATATGTGCTTTTACAGTTTTGAACAAAACCTCAAGCTTTAGCTTTCATACCTTCTGAAAACAGAAAAAGCAGCATGACTTCAACAGAACTGACATTATATGATGGCTGCCTCTTAGTTCCTCTTCACACAGTACACATAGGTCCATGTGTTACATGTGAATTGAGATTCCATCACATAGAAATGAAAAAAAAAAAAAAAACTAGACGTTGTTACCAATAAAGTGAATTAGGAAAATGTTTCTGGCTCCAAAAGTCTCTGCTTCTTAAAATGAGTGCAATTATAAGGGCTATAAACTTTTAAATCATTTCCTTGAACGTGTACAAGTGCGTACCTGGTGAATCTCTTCCATAGGAAACACTAGCCCTCTTCCTAATGGTACATTTTCTTAATGGCTTTGCTGTTCCTGAGTTCATTTCATTGAACTGTTACCTGTTATATCTGACATGAGTTAATATTGCACTTAAAAATATGGGAAAGCATTTCTCCACCACATCACCTATTCCCCACCTGCAGGGGAAGAGAAACAGAACATCACCAATAGGAAGGAAGGCCACTGGACCCAAATTTCCAGGGAGCACATTTAATACTCAAATCTGATGAAAGGGATGAGGTACAGCAGGCTGCTAGAATACATGCCTGTCAATGTGTGAATGAAAAGTATATGTCCCTGCAAAAAGATCGCTGTAGGGTAAGTTGGGAAATTAGATACTTACAGCACCGGATGGAAAGATTCGCGCTGAGGGTCCTCCCTGTGCAGCCCTTGCGACCCTTCCCACAGAGCCTGAGAAGAGGCAGCCTGAAGCCGACTTCATGTCCATCACTCCCGAGACAGAAGCCCAACACTGAGAGGTGGGTTTCGCAAATATCCTAAAGACCACAAGCCAAGTTCACATTTTTTTTTGCATTAACAAACTTTATTTGCATTAATAATCTGGCTCTGTTGCCTATGACAAATTCACTAATTATACACCCATTACTTGAATGTTACCAAGTGTGTGTCTGACCTTATAAAAGTGGCTACAAAGCTGAGGAACACTGTGGGAGGCACCTTGGGGATCATCTAGACCAAGAGCAAAGTCTGCCCCAGGTCAAGAGTTGAGAAGGCCAAGGTCAGAGCAGTACTGTTTGAAGGTCACACTGGCAGTCCCTGTGAAACCCCAGACCAGTTCTTAAACCCACAACCTCCTCACCCAGTGGGGTTACTGTCCCATGACAGGGTACGGTCATGCTCCTAAGACGGGAAACAGAAATATCTAGGAAGTCCTGGGAGGGAGGGCCTTACTTCTTGACTGGAGAGTGAAGACTTGATGTACTCTAAGACTGCTGCTCGACTCGGGACTAGTCATATGAAATGATGAAGTGGAAAAAATCTACTAGTAGGAAAAAAAACACACACACTTTTAAAAAAAACAAATTGTGTAGATTTCAAAGCACTTAGAATCGTTCTTTTCCTTTCATATCCTTGGCTCCTTCTTGGATTCTGGGTCCTGTTCAAATGTTAGTTTTACTGGAGTGTTTTATTGAGGCTAAATTAACTTCCCACCTGGAATTAATGCTCACCTCCGTTCTGCGACTCAGACTCCAGATGTCACTTGGGTGTTGAGCACATTCCAACACTCGAGAACATTTCACACCAGAAAAACACATCGATTTACAAGAGGTAGGAACCTCGGACGTCTAAGCCCTAATCTATATTGACTGCTCGGCGGGGTCCACGGCTCGCACCCGCCCCTCCCTGCACGGCTGTTTTCTGTGGTTTGTATTATCCTGAACCCAAGGGATGCTTCCCAGGTGGCGCAGTGGTGAAGAATCCGCCTGCCGATGCAGAAGCCTCAAGAGACATGGGTCAGACCCCTGGGTCAGGAAAATCCCCTGGAAGAGGAAATGGCAACCCACTCCAGTGTTCTTGCCTGGAGAATCCCGCGCAGAGAGGAGCCTGGCGGGCTGCAGTCCACAGGGTCGCAGAGTCGGACACCATTGGGCAGCTGAGCACAAGGGGCAGGAGGAGGACCAGGGTCTTTCCTGTAGCACTCCAGTCCCTCCAGCACCGCCACCTTCTCTCTGCTTGGCCCCCAGGCAGGTGAGCGAGATGAGCCCTGTTCCCTGCGGGATGCCCCGCGGCCCGGCCAGCTGGGGCCTCTGCTGGGGGTCTCTGGGCACCACGCTCCCCGGGCTGACTGAGTTCAGGGTGCTCTTTTGTCCTGGCCGAGGCCGGGACTTCCACAGACAAATTAACATCGTTTCACCTTGTTCTGACACCATGATGTCGTTTCAGTACGCCTACTCTGGCATTCTCCTGAAATCATTGCATCCCAGTCAGCTGTGCAGGGAATCGGCGTTGTGACACCAAACACTCCCAAAAGTGTGGGCTGCTTTTTGTATCTAAATGTCTCATCCTCATGTGCCTCTTTGGAGAGAGAAATTCAACATAGAACAGCCTGCAAATTTCAGTCTGATATACACCTATTTTGGAGGAGGAAATGGCAACCCACTCCAGTGTTCTTGCCTGGAGAATCCCATGCACAGAGGAGCCTGGCGGGCTGCAGCTTTGGGCTCGCACAGAGTCGGACACGACTGAAGCAACTAAGCAGCACCAGCACATCTATTTTGGAGAAGGAAGTGGCTGCCCACTCCAGTACTCTTGCCTGGAAAATCCCATGGACAGAGGAGCCTGGGAGGCTACTGTCCTTGGGGTCGCAAAGAGTCGGACACGTCTTAGCAGCTGAGCACACACATACACCTGTGTGGTTTTAAGGTCTGTTCACAACATGTACCATGCATAGCTGCATTCAGACTTGGGTAAGTGGTTAACTTCTGTGAAATAAATCAAATCAAGGACTTTCATAGAACAGAAATGTTTCCATGTTTTAGCATTTTAAAAGTAAGAAATATTTCTTGATTGACATCCTTGATCATATTAGAATAATTTATTATTGTTATTAATGATTAAAATTATTATTATTAACATTAAATCAAAATGTTATTAATCATTAGTAATAATAATTATATTCTTTGTGAAATGCTTTCACATTCCTCATACCATATATAGCACAAAAACTCCAGCATGATTTGTTTATTATTGTCTTAAATTTACAGGCTGAAAACTGAGGTTAAGAGGTGGTGTATGTGGTGTTGAAAGCACCAAACCTAATTAATGGTGGCGGGTGAGGAAGGATAAAATTTCAGTCTTTTGACTTCCAAACCATCATACCACAAAGAACACTGTGGAAACACTATTCTTAGTGACTCTGCCTGTGCTATTTTCTAATTGTTCCTAAAACAAGTTTCTAAATCCTAGAGTCTGGGCTTTATTTTTTTTTAAACCAGTGTCATTTTGTGATCCAAGAAATAGCTACATTAAATCATTCATATGTATACCACATGTAGTTTACTGAATGTTTACAAAGGCCCACACTGGATAGTGGTGTTTTTTTTGTCAAATAATGTTGCTACAGAATTGGATGGTGTGGAAAGACTTTTTAAGTGAAGTCTTAAACTGTAATGCCAGCTGTGTGTACTGGCCAGGAAAGTCTATGGTTTACTGATAAAGAAAAATACAAAGCAAACATAATAAAGAGTGTTTTCATCAGGGTCAAATGGTAGAGGTAGTTCTTTAGTTTTCAGTGAAAAAATGCAGCTTTAACTTACTTGAAATTGTGTTTCTCTGTCTAAAATGCTTTATTACTTTCCATGTTTTTCCCATCCACCTTAAATACTTATATTCATCCTATAAGATCTTAACCAAATGCCTTTTTTTCTATTAAGTTTTCCAGATGAAACTGATAATTATTCATCTTTTATGCATCCATTTTCACCCAAAACATTAACTATTATACTTAACTCCATTTATTGATGTCTGTGTCCATATAAACTTCCCACTCTGAAATTTAGCCTGTAAAATCCCCCATGGCAGAACTACGTGTTATGATTTTTTAGATCTCCAATGATTAGCACGTAGAAAGCCTTGTTAAATTTTATAGCAGCTTTCCAAAACATTTCCTTCCCCCCTTCCAAATGACTTCCCTAACTATGTACAATGCAGGTAAAAAAATTAGTAAATCAATAAGTATCCGAATCAATTCAACAAATATTGATTTCTGCATCCCCTTTGACACGCAAGGTGATGCACAGAGCTTCATTTACCACCGCCCTCTGCCTGTAGTGATCGTGTTTATGCAGTGGAGAAGATATTTATAATTTATAAGATATGTTGAGTTATTTTCTATTTTGGAAACAAATTCATATGGGTGCATGCATCTGCAGTTGAAGTATAAGAAAGTCCATGTAGAATCTAGGAGCAGGAGGTGAATTCATTCTCCAAAGATCATTCTTTACTTTATTCTCCAAACCCAATTAGAGGCTTTTTCTGGAGTTTAAGGTATGAACGTTCACTGGGAGAATCCACATGGGGAATTCTAACTCATTTTGCTTCTAACCCCTTTCAGGGCTATTTGTTCTACTGAGTTGTTAATTCCTCACACCTTTGGTAGTTCTAACAGGTGTAAACTTGATAGGATTAATGATATTTTTGTTGTGATTATGCATGAATTTAGCCTTCTCTCAAAGTTTGCCATAAAAAGCGAAGGGCTGAAGGAAGGATAACAGCTTTCTCTTTAGGTGCTAGACTGTCCTGACGTGTTGGACATTAAAAACAAACTTTTTAAGCCTCTGAGTACCCTTGTGGCTCAGACAGTAAAGAATCTGCCTGCAATTCAGGAGATCCAGTTTTGATCCCTGGGTCAGGAAGACCCCCTGGAGGAGGGAATGGCAACCCACTCCAGTATTTTTGCCCAGAAAATCCCATGGACAGAAGAGCCTGGCAGGCTACAGTCTGTGGGGTCACAAAGAGTTGGACATGACTGAGTGACTAACACTTTCATTTTCACCTCACCCTGGACCATTCTACCTAACTCCAGTGAGATTGTTCATGTGGGTACTGGGTTTGGGGTGTCAGGAAGCACCCACAGACCCCTATAACCTGCACTGTGCTGGACATGCAGCAGGAAGGTTGATCCATAACTGATTTCATGTCCACCCAGGTGATGTCTGGTGCCACTTTGTCCTTAAACGTCCCCATCTGGCACAGTCCACCAGGGCCCCCTAGGGTGGGCGGGACTCCCGGAGTCTCAGGCCTCACCTGCACTCAATTCTGAACTACAAGAGGGAAGACGGGGTCCCTGATGAGCACCCAGCAAAGTGCAAGGACCTCACTGCAAGCTCCTCAAGGCTGTGGTCACCAGTCAGCCCTCTTCTCATGCTCGGTCCCGTTTTCTTAAAAGCCAGAGCGTGGAGAAGGAAATGGCAACCCACTCCAGTATTCTTGCCTGGAAAAGTCCATGGACAGAGGAGTCTGGTGGGCTGAAGTCCATGGGATTACATGACTGAGCATGTGTACACGAGGGTGGAGGGAAATGGGTTGGTAGCAATAAAGTGGTAGAACTTAAAAAAAAAAAAAAAAAAGCCAGAGCGAACTGCGGTCCTGGAGAAGACCCCTGAGAGTCACATGGACAACAAAGAGGTCAAACCAGTCAATCTTAAAAGAATATTCATTGGAAGGACTGATGCTGAAGCTGAAACTCTGATATTTTGGCCACCTGATACAAACTCATTGGCAAAGACCCTGATGCTGGGGAAGACTGAGGGCAGGAGAAGGGGGCGGCAGAGGATGAGATGGTTGGAGGGCATCACTGACTCAGTGGACATGAGCTTGAGCAAGCTCCAGGAGATGGTGAAGGACAGGGAAGCCTGCAGTCCATGGGGTCACACAGAGTCAGACACGACTGACCAACTGAACCACAGAGTGTGAGTTTCCCAGAAGTAAGCCCACCAGGGAGTCAAAGATCCAACCTCCTCCCCCACCCCTTGGCCACGGGCTTTGAGTGGGCCATGACACCTTGGCAGGATTCCAACACCAACAGAAGTAACGAAGCCAGCTTCCGAGGCAGGCGAGCAGCAGTAGACGAACAACAGGCCACAGAAGCAGCTGAAACCTCACCTGAGTTCCAATCCCCTGCAGGGCAATGGCTGTTAGGCTTCTCGCCTGGAGTGGGGTTTCCATTTTCATGTGTCTGAGCAATAACCTAGGCTTTTAAATCCAAAGAGTTGGCAGGGGATGACGTTTGGCTTTTCAGCGACGTGAGCTCCTCCGCGTGCATGCTCATAAAACATCAGATGAGAAAAGCGCGTGTAGAGAGAGATGCTGCGAGAAGCTGAAAATGGAACCGCCAGTGTGGTGCTCCTGGACTTTCCTAAGTGCTTCATTCAGAAGGCTCAGTTCCTCCACTGCACACCCCCTCCCCAGCCCAGCAGAACCCCACAGCCATGTGCAAACCCTCCACCCAGGGCAAGGGCTGGGCTGCGTGAACAAAACAGTAAACGTGAGACGAGCTGTGGCCGGTCCTCACCTCGCTATTCCACCTGAATGTTGTTGATACATGTCCCCATCTGGCCTGGCAGTGGCCTGCCTCCTTCCTGGCATTCTGCAGAGAGGACACGTTCATCCTCTCTGGCTGCTGTTTATCCCAAACTCATCAGTTTGTTCAGCAGAACTTCAAAGCGTCAGGTCAACTCAATGACAGATAAATGCTGGCTCGGTGTCAGCTCGTCTGGGCTGAGTTCTTTAGAAACGGAGGTGTCGTCTGTTTCTTAGATCCTCCCGGGGCACAGCCTCCTCACGGGGTCTGGTGATGAGACTGGAAACATGCACAGCGGCCGCCCCTCTCTGTTCCCGCTGCCTCCAGAGTCAGAAGCCGGGGGGTGTTCAGGGCCTCCCCAGAACCGTGAAGGAGGAAGCGGAATGATTCTGTCCGCAGCTATGGCCCTGGCATCTCGAAGACTGACCAGGCAAGGCCACTGCCCTGGGATAAGTCCTCGGATAATTGGCATTTGTTCGTTACTGAGATCCTTCCGGGGGCGTCTGTTCAGCCAGGAGCCCAGCTATGTAGCGAACATCAGAGAGAGGCAGAGAGAGGCTGGATTTGGAAACCATCTCACACCCTGCGCGTGGACAGGTTTGCACGGAGATATCCTGGAACCATATGAAGTAAACAAGGTCGAAATTCCCTGGTTTGAAAAGATAAGTGCTCAGGGTTCTGTAAGCTAAATGCGCTTTGCTGAGATTTGATTGAAAACTTCATGATGTGAAGACGGAAAATCACAAGAAGGAGTCAGGCAGCATTTAATCTTCTGTTGGATGACAATTCCAGATAGACTAATGGAGATCCCTCCCTCCCGATACACCCGTCAATATTGTAAATGGGAGGCATCCGAGGAAGCGGACGCCGAGGAGAGGGCCGCAGGTGGGGACCAGGGCTTTCCCAGGTTGTCATCCTCTCTCGGCTTCGAGCTGCGTGGGGTGAGACCTGCAGTTCACTGCACCGTGCCACCATGTTCCGGGCCCCTGAAAGTCCAACTCCTTCCAGGTAGAACGTCCTTGTCTAATTTCTATTTTGTGTTGAGCACAGCTGATTTACAACATTGTGTCAGTTTCAGGTGTACGGCAAAGTGATTCAGTGTTGCATGTACCTATACTCATTCTAGAACATTCTAACCTTGTACAGACATGCTCTCTAGCCATGACGTTTGTCCATTGTGGGTGATACATGTTTATCTATCCTAAGTGGAGCAGAGAGTAGTCTTTGAAAGAAATCTCTCTATCTCAAGGAAAACCAAATTTTCAGGCAGAACATTTTCTAGTTAGTGCTTAAAATTCTTTTTTTTTAACTACTCAGGCAGGAACATACACCCAAACACTCACAGAAAAACCAGATAAATCACTGTTTCAGCCAAAGGACAAGACTACACACACACCTGCAGTGAATAAAACCAAATAATGGTGTGTCTAGAGTTTTCTATTGTGTGTGCACGTGTGGGCAAGCATGTGCCTACATACTCAAACACATATGTCAGCTGCTAGTGGTACCTTTATCTCTGCACTTACCTGAAGGAAATTTGAGAAGCTCTTGTCAACATGGTCTTCTTAGTGGATTTTATTTATTAAATATTTCACCGGGCTCCTCTTCTGGAAAAATTTCCCAACTGAAACAGAAAGCGAATAAGAGGAATGTTTCTAGCAAGAATCGGCTCTGAGATATCTTTTCTCTGGATTCTTTATTCAGTAAAACTATGTTGCACCGCCATTCCTACTGAAAACTATTATTTAATTTCCCTCTTTTGCAGATATTTTGCTTCCTCCTAAATGTCAGTGCTTACTGGGAGAAAAAAATATGTATTGGGGGTTGTTTCTTTAGAGCTTCTTGCTGTCTGCCTCCACCTGCTGGAAAGAATCAGGCATTTTTGTTCAGTGCAACTACAGAGCTGAATGTCTGGGATATTCAGATATTCAGGAATGTCTGCTTTCATGTAGACATTATAAACACAGATAACAGATGTCTATCTATAAACATCGCATGTAAATTAAATATTATGCATCAACCTACTGGAAAATTGTATAAGCAAGGTATTTTATTTTTATTAAGTCTTTATGGAATGTGTTACAATATCACTTCTGTTTTATGTTTTGTTTTCTTGGCCATGTGGGATCTTATCTCCCCAACCAGGGATTGAACCCACACCTCCTTCACTGGAAGGTGAAATCTCAACCTCTGGACCACCAGGGGTGTTCAAAGGTGTTTTATTAAATGTAGTTTGAATTGGAAGTAATTTTATTTCAGGTAAAAAATTAGCTTGCGTTGATGCAAGTAATCTAGTAATTTTGCCAATAAGATGAAAGGTAAAAGGTGGCATTACACTTCTGAATGTGAACAAATATTTGCATTTTCCAAGTAGGAGTATATCATTTTTATCAGCAATTTTTAAAAAGCTGCAGGGGGTGCCTCTTTTACACACCAGTACGTTCCAACACGTCCCCCTGTGCCATGGCACCTGCATAAATTCAAAGAGCTCTACAGTGCACCTGGTAGATCAGAAGCCATTACAGTTGGGCTGTATAAATTCATATTTTGGCACTCTTTAGAAAGTGGATTATCATTGACCCAATAGACCATAACAGTTCCAAAGAAGCCATTACTGTCTGTTGTGTAAATCCTTCAGGGTGTGTGTTTTATTGACCCTTCAGAGCCATCAGGGCCTGGCCTGTCAGTCCAGTCGCCACGCACGTGTACCAAACGCATGTGTAAGAAACGCCTTGGATATAGAAGCCGTTCTCAGATCGCCCTTGTTCTTATGCAAAAAGCCGCAGTGTAAAATTGGACGTTTCTACTGCAGCTTCTTTCTCAGCCTCCAGAATTCCATCTCCCTGTATTTATAAAGAGGTTGGAATTTTTTTAAGTGAATGGAGAAATGGTCTTTTGATTTCAACAGTTAAAAAAGAAAAGGAAAGAAAGCATGGAAAACAACTTTTGCTTTGTGTGAGAAAGCGTCTCAAAGACCATATGAGTTTGCCAGCTTTGTCAGGAGGCGGACTACGATGCCATGAGATTTCTCTGGCATCCAAATGAGCTTTCTGGATTCCAAATGAGCTTTCTGGATTCCAAATGAGATCTTTATTTTATTGTCTGTGTGCTTATTTTGTGTTTCTCCACCTGCCTGTCCTTTTCTTACATTAAGAAAAAATGCACACGGGAATATTTTGCCAGGAAAAACCCTTAGTTACTTGTATGTTCAGTAAAACTACAAGGGAACACTCTAAGACAGGGCTTTGCTGTACTCCTGAGCTGCTAATAGGTCTGAGCTAAGGAGCGGGGGGCAGCGGAGGATGAGACAGTTGGATGGCATCGCCGACTCAACAGACATGAGTTTGAGCAAACTCTGGGAGATGGTAAAGGACAGCAAAGCCTGGCGTGATACATTCCATGGGGTTGCAAACAGTTGGACATGACTTAGCAACTGAACAACAACAAAAAATCGATCCTCACGCCCCATAGCACAAATTAGGGCCTTTAAGGTGATGAGTAAGTTCTGTGTTATTCAACTTCCTTGATTTTGCCAGAAGGATGCAAATCAGTGTGGATTCCCCATCTTCAGAGACAGAAGTATTCTAGAATCAAGCTACAAACAAATGCACAGGTTGGTATTACCCCAGGAGGTTCAGGTCTGATATACATCCTTCCCTTCTGGCCTGGAGCAAGTGGTTGGTACATTTTTGAAGATAGAGAGATGGTGCTTATGGAATGATGGTTTCAAAACATAGAGTC
Organism: Muntiacus reevesi; assembly: GCF_963930625.1. Lineage (NCBI taxonomy): Eukaryota > Metazoa > Chordata > Mammalia > Artiodactyla > Cervidae > Muntiacus > Muntiacus reevesi. The sequence continues at coordinate 3,088,296 of NC_089252.1, read as the reverse complement.
AGCAAAGAGACCTGCTAAAGAGACCACTCTTCCTTCCTATTATAGAGGAAAAAAGCAGAACAGAAAGGTGAGATTAAGGGCTGTGAACTTTACTCTCTGGCCTAGGAAAGAGTGAACACTCATGTTCACACTGTATTGTTTCCACCTGTCACTGGTATCACTGATGCTTAATATCCTGAGCTTCAAGCGGAGATGACAGAACAGACAGAGAGGCTTGGTGTGTGTGTGTACCAGCTGGGGGGCGGATCTCGAGTCCTCTAGAGTCAGAGGGATGGACGGAGCATCAAGGCCGGCAGATTCATAAGGAATCTCTGGGATGATGCTGTGGGGGCAATTCTGTCTATTTTCATGTTGCAGAAATGTGCTAAGCGCTGAGTTGCCTCGAATATGTGCTCAAGAGGAGAGTGCGAAGCCTCCTCCCCAAGGCCTGGGGAAAGCGTGGGAAGCACTTCCTGGAGCTGAGGCGCACCATCCTCAGGGAGAGTCGTCCCTTGAACGCGTCCAGAGCTGGCCCTGTCCCCAGGACCCCTCCGCGGGCTATGGTGAGGAGCAGCCCTGCCTCAGTGGCAGCCCCCTCCACGTGCTGACGGCACACTACCGCGGCCTCGTGGGGGTCCCCACCCCTTCGTGGCGTCCATTCGGGGCCCGTGAAGCTGGTAGCTGGGGCAGCAGAGGGTTAACACGGGACTGCTGCCTGGCAGGCACCAGCCAAGACGGACCAGCAGCTGCGGGAATGCATTAACCCTCCCAAACTATCCCCAGACACGAACAGGGACGGCCAGCCGACTGCATCTCCCATTGCCTTATTCAGGACACACACACACACACACACACACACACACACACAGTTCATTCTGCCCCGTGGTCCCTTTGCCTCTTGTCCTGCTCTGAACAGGAAGTTCTGCTTCCAAATGCAGTGTTTTCTTTCTAACAGAACTATTTTTGTAAGACAGCAGGCCAAGTTGCTGCCTTTTAAAAAAAACATTTGCGTGCACACACATACACACCCCCCCCCAGCGTGGTGACCTCACAGGCTGGTGATCCTGCCTCTTGCCAAGGGAAACCCTGGGTAAACACCGCCCTGGGAGAGAAAACACCCTGTGGTTTCATAGCTCTGGTCGGCCAGGCACAGGCCGGGCCGAGGTCACAGCCGACCCCGTGGGACGAGGGTCTCAGCCCGGCTGCCTGCAGACCACCCACCCCGGCAGAACACGGCTCTCCAAGCTCACCTGTTTACCAACAAAGGCAAAATTTCACCGCTCCATCACGTCGAAGGAAGAGGGTAGAAACGGGAATTTAATTATGTGAAATAAAATGGAACTCCAGGAGCATTAACACGTTCTTCAGATCCCCTTTCTTTCCCTGTTTCTTATTTGAATTCGGGTCTGGCTTGGACACAAGGAAACTGACACCCTCTGTCACCAACAAGCACTGGGGTGTTTGGCAAACTTAGGATTTGGGTTCCTTCCCCGACAGCTGAATAAAAGAGTTACAGACCCAGAACTAAAGGAGATCCTGGAAGCAGACGCAGCACACACATTTCCAGGGAAGTCTGTGCCCCGGGGTGTTCCCTGCCATGCACACCCGCTGCCCTCAGCACACGCGTGTTTGCACCATCAATAAATCATATTTCTAACACCACATTAATTTCAGGAGCAACAACACATGTAATAAAAAGTAGATGTCCATCGCTGCTCAGGGAACAGTGGACTCCCTCCTGGTCTCTGACCCAAAACACACCCGCAGTTTAATGTCAGACACAGAGCGCATCTTTAGAAACCAGAAAGGCCGCACCCTTCCAGGGTGGTTCCCGTCAGATCCAGCGACTTCATGAGTCGTTGTGTCCCAGGCCAAAGGCTGAGACGGCTAGAAGCTGAAACCTGATGGAGAAAAGCCTCAGGGAAGCCCGCCCCCGGGGAGAGGAAAGGGCCCTGGTGACGTTTCTCACAAGGCTCTCGGGCTCAAGGCCACATAGAAAGGGGCCAACTCAGCCTAGCAGTGCCAGCGGCCCCCCGCCTGGGAGGGGCGCCCTCAGCACCGCAGACGAGGGGCGTCCCGGGACCCCCGCCCCACACATGTGTGCAGGAAGCCGAGGCGAGCCTGCCCTGCTCTCGGGCCTGCGCTTTGGGGTTTACGTTCAGAAGTCGTCTGCTGAATGATGGGTGCCGTCAGCAGGGACTTCTTGTTTAAAAGGAATTTTAAAAGAGGGAGACACTTGGGATCTTAGGATAAAGATCTTCACAGTTCTCTTGTCCAGCGTCCGTATGATGGCCGTCCAGGCACGCCTGGGTCCGCCTTGTCCAGAGCAGAGAGAGATAAGTATCTCCTGCGTGTTGGTTTGGCCAGTTTGGGACGAGGCTGGTCTGTCCTCAGAGGGGCCAGAGGAGGAGGGGTTGAGACCCCCTCGAGGCTCAGACAGCCTCTCAGGGCACCAGGAGCGCACACCACTGGTCAGAAAGAAAGGAGACCAGCCCTGGTTCTGGAATTCTCTGTGCATCTTGTAGGGGCCAGCTGGAACACGGGGAGGGAGACGGGCAGAGTCTGCCATGCATGGCAAAGCACTCACACCCACACCTGCTGCTGCGGGGACCCAGGCACCCCAAGAGTTCCGTCAGCCCTGCCCCCTCGGTGCAGAGCCAGGAACGGGGGCCCCCGGGGCTGGGCCCTGCCCCGGCAAGTGGGCACAAACGTGGGAACCTGCTCACTGACCAGGCGCCACAAGGGGATGGCCCTGGCACAGACATGTATTGCCTTGCTGGGATTAAAAGGGGGCTTGCTGGGATTAAAAGGGGGCTTGTCGGGGGGACCCTTAAAAACAGCCTCTCCTGCTCAAGACACAGGGTCTGGACACTTTCTGAGGCCGATGAGACGTTTAAAGACCCCCAGGAGTGGAGACACTCAGCCCCAGGGCTCTGTGAAGGTGGGAATCTCGGACACAGCCCCACACCCAGGTGCCCAGGAAGTTGCCTGTAAGCAAGCCGCCGTGGGAGGATGACTTCCTGTTTCTCTGGAACAGGCAGATGACTTCCCGTTTCCCCGGGACAGGCAGCATCACTCACGACCCAGCGGCTCAGCGGTGAAGAATGCACCTGCCGGTGCAGGAGACGCAGGGATGCAGATGCCACCCCTGGGTCAGGAAGATCCCCTGGAGGAGGAAACGGCCACCCACTCCAGAATCCTCGCGTGTAAAACCACATGGGCAGAGGAGCCTGGCAGGCTACAGTCCATGGAATCGCGAAGTCTCTGACCCAACTGAGCAACTAAGCAAGCGCGCGCGCACACACACACAGAGGTAATGACGCAAGCCTTATAAACTGAAACAGCGTCCTCTAAGATGTTGTCCTTGAACGTTTCTGGAGAACAAACAGGGGTCCCGGAATCGCCGGGGTGGGGAGGGTTACTCTGGCTCCGAGTTCCTCTCTTCTGTCAAGGTGTTAACAACAGGCCTGGATTCTAAGGAAGAGAGGAGGGTAGAAACAGGCAGAGGGGCAAGGGGAGGTTCGGGGGGAGCGGGTAGACACCCCCACCCCAACCCTGTGGCCAGAGCAGAAGACACCGAATCAGGGGCAGCCCCCACCACGGTTGTCCCACACAGGCTCATCACCCGCCTCCTGGTTTCCTTAAACGAAGATGCCAAATCTCTCCTATCCTGAGCTCCTAAATGAAGCCAGCAGCCAAAGGGTACAATTTATAACATCTCCACTCACGAATTCCCTGTGACTTCTCCCTCCCACTTTTAACCTGAATCTCTAACCTATTTTAAACATGCCCCCCCCCCCATTCAGGAGCAGGGATCTTTTCTTCGGCGCCTCGACAGATGAACTTTCCTGCAATCCCGGGCTCATCTGGGCTGACCCCCTGCCGGGAGTCATTGTCTCGCGCAGAATAGGGGATCCAGAGCCTTTGTGCCAGGGAGCTGGGAAGACAGACATTATTATGATTTTGAATTCGAAGCTCTCGTCTTTTCTTTCTTTCCTTTTATTTTATTTTTTCCCCTGGATCTAACAGCTGTTTCCCATCACAAGTGGTGTTTGAAAGACGAGGCAAAAAAACGAGTGTATCAGTATCACAATTAGTTTCGCAGGCGGCTGATAACTTATTTGCCCATCCATGCCTGATGTCATCAGGAAGGTCTGATTCACAGCTGTCTGTCCCCACCAGTCCTACGGGGAGGGTCCTGCGGGCCTGCGCCCCACCCTGGGGTGCCGGGGTGGGACCCTCCAGTGGCAGGACTCCAGAGACAGCGTGGCCAGCGTTGGTCCCCTCCTTCCGCCCGCCTCCTCCCACCCGCCTCCTCCTCACACCTTGAGGTCAGAGAAGCTTCCAGGCGTCACATTAGTTCAGATGTGAAAGCCCCACGCTTTGGAGGGAAGGCTGCTGTTGGTGCTGCCAAATTATGCGTGTCTCGTCTTTGTGATATGATCTACTACCATTCATTAAGGGCTGAGCCCAGACCAGCAGCTCATTTTTCTTGGGGACCCCAGGAGAGTTTGCGGGGAGTCCCAGCACCTTCTTCACTCACTCAGCAACTTGGCTCTTACGATTTTTTTTTTTTAATGAAAAATTTTCATGCAAAGCCGTGGAACCAGGCCTTTAACACAGAGTGAAAGGATCCCAGCCTACACCGATGGAGGGCACGTTTTGGGGTTGTGGAATTCACACGGACGTGTACAGAGTACCTCAGGAAGGCCGTGAAGACCCCACGAAGGACTCAGGGCCTCCCTCTCTTCAGTCAACACATGGGAGATTTGAGTCGAGTTAGGAAAGTCACAAAGAAAAGAAAGAAAGTGAAGTTGCTCAGTCATGTCCAACTCTTTGCGACCCCATGGACTATAGCCCACCAGGCTCCTCTATCCATGGGATTTTCCAGGCAAGAGTACTGGAGTGGGCTGCCATCGCGTTCTCCAGGAAAGTCACAAGCACCAGGCTAAAAGTAAGCCTTCCTGAGTCTCAGTGACCAGGACTGGACCAAGCGCCCCAAGGAAACCAGTGGACAATGCTGATGGGAGGCTAGGCCTCCCCTCCCGGCTTCCAGCTGCCTCGCCCCCCTGCAACTTCGGGGGGCAGAGAAGTGATGGTGTCAGGGCGGAGGGGGGAGGCTCACAGGAAGCCCTGAGGAGGCCACCTGGGCCCCCTGAACCAACTGCTGCTCTGGAAGCCCCTACCTCCCCTCCCCTCCCCACAGGGAGCCCCTTCCTCAGTCTTTCAGTTCTGGGAGCAATGTTCCAGCCCAGGACCCAGACGGTGAGTTCCCAGCCTGCCAGCTGGGCCAGAACCAGGACACGCAGGGCCTCCAGGGACTCCGGGGATGGGTTCCCCACCATCTTTCAGAAACCCTGCTGATTCCAGCACCGCCACCCCAGCTGCAGCTGAGGACCCCCTTGGAGCAAAGGTAGAAACCAACAAGGGCCCTCAGGCCCCAGACAAGCCCCAAACACCCGAGGAGGGTGCCCGCCATTTTACAGATTAAAAGAAAATAACCAAAGCCCCGAAACTCTGCCCCCAGGTGGTGACCTAAGACAGCTGCTGCTCCACCTACAGGCACACAGCGATCCTCATGTTCTAAGCGAGTCTGACACAACGCGAGGAAGTAAAACCTGAGTCACCAGCATAATCAAAATCTGTTTGCAATTACTAAAAAACGGGGGGAGAAAAAAGATCAGTCCCCATGGTGTTCAACGGTGCCCCTTGTTATATCTGTGCTGCTGATTATCCCAGATTTGTGGAGAAAACAAAACAGAAATCGGCAAAGACTTGAATTCCCATTTGTTTTGTGTTTTTGTTTGCTATATATTGCTTTTGCAGAAAGTTTCCAGTGACTAGGAGGTTGGTTGTTGCCATGTTTGTTAGGAGGGGCGCTGAGCAGTTTTTACAAATAACTTAAAAGAGAGAAAAACCAAACTGCCATCAAATGCCAAGGGAGGTAGATGTTCGAGGTGTCCCTGTGGGGCGTGATTCTGCAGTTTCTGGTGTTATTTTTTTTTCCTGTGTGTGCAAAAGACAGGCCAAGTTCGGCCGAGTCAGGGAAGCTCTGAGATGCTGTCCTTGGTTACTGAAGTCAAAGAGGAGAAGATGAGAGGGAAAAAGTGACAGTCCATCCATCTCACTCGGCATGTTTACATGTTCTTTTAACCAAAAAAAAAAGAGAAAAAAAAAACTGTTTACAAAATGGAGTGTCAGGAACATTGTGTAAAAGAGCACTTATCTGGGAGACTTTGATCTCTGTCTGAAGTCCCATTAGGACCCTGAAAGGATGACGGCTGGGTCATGGGGAGGAGAAGAAGCGATTTTTCCAGAAAAAAAAGAGCTTGTTTGTTGTACTGCCTCCGGGTTGTATTTAACTCACAAATCCTGTGAAATCCAGGGGACCAGCCAGAGGTGGGCCAAGGGTGCCGCCAAGGCACACAGCACCTGGGGAGCCAGAGGGTGCGGCCTCCAGGCAACCCTGCCCACAGGGCTGGTGGGCGTCTCTGCAGCAGAGTGAGACCGGCCGGGAGAGGAGGCTCAGAGCAGTGTCCCCAGGCCTCCGTCCAAGCTGGGAGGACACCCCACTGCAGGCTCCTTATAGCAGGACGGGCGTTAGAGCTTTGTGGAGTGGGGCAAGGGGGGGAAGGAGGAGGGAGGAGGGAGAGAGAGAGGGAGGAGAGAGGGGGAGAGAGGGAGGAGGGAGGGGGAGAGAGGGAGGAGGAGCGGGAGGAGGGCGGAGGAGGGGGAGAGAGGAAGAAGGGGGGAGAGAGGGAGGAGGGGGAGAGAGGGGGGAAGAGTGGGAGAGGGGAGGAGGAGGGGGAGAGAGGAAGAAGGGGGGAGAGAGGGAGGAGGGGGAGAGAGAGGGAGGAGGGAAGAGGGGGAGGGAGGGAGAAGGGAGGAGGAGGGGGAGAGAGGGAGAAGGGTGGAGGGAGACAGAGAGGGAGGGAGGGAGGAGGGAGAGGGGGAGGGAACATTATTATCAGATTTCCATACCCACTTTTTTTCTTTCTTTTTTTTTTTGCAGTATAGTTGATTTACAATGTTGTGGTGTTAAGTTTCAGGTATAAAACACAGTGATTCGTTTAAATGTATGCATGGATTCAGATTTATTTTCTGCTACTACGTCACAGGGTATTCAGTACAGTTCCCCATGCTCTGCAGTAGGACCTCGCTGTTGTCTGTTTTCTATGTAGCACTTTGTGTCCTCAGCCCCTAATTCATCCCCACTTCCCCCTTGGGTAACCACAAGTCTGTTCTCTATGCCTCTGAGTCTGTTTCTGTTCTGTAGATTAGTTCACTGGTATCAGCCAAATAATAAGACTCTTAGGCTTGAGCAAGACTTCATGCAAGTAGAGTTCCAAGATGTTACTTCGGAACACCAGCTAGAGCCTCTAACAGATTTTTTTTTTAATTAATTTATTTATTTTAAACTGGAGGCTCTAACAGATTTGACCCCTTTTCATCCTGGCCGCAAGGGGGCAGTGCCAGCGGCTCTTACAAAGGAGGAAGTGAAGGTGCAGAATCGTCAGCAAATCACCCCAAACCGCAGGTCCCAGACTGAGGCCGAGTTCAAAGGCAGGTCTGCCGGCCCCCAGAGCCCTACCCTCATCCCGCTGAGGACGTGGGGCTTTGCCCGCGGGGAGCACATCGGCAGGGACCGCCTGGCCGTGGGCGAGCCACTCAGGACCCCCAATTCCTCGTCTATGAAAAGGGCGCACGGATACCACCTACCGAAAGCTGCGGGAGAATTCAGTTAAAATTTAACTTTTTAATAAAAATTAAAACTTAATTTTTGACTGCTTTCCTGGTGGCTCAGAGGGTAAAGCGTCTGCCTGCAACGTAGGAGGCCTGGGTTCGATCCTGGGTTGGAAAGATCCTCTGGAGGAGGAAATGGCAACCCGCTCCAGTATTCCTGCTGGAGAATCCCATGGACGGAGGAGCCTGGTGGGCTACAGTCCATGGGGTCACAAAGAGTCAGACATAACTGAGCAGCTTCACTTTCTTTTTCGCTTTCAAAGCTTAATTTAAAGTTAATTAAATTTATTTAGATTGATTAGATCACATTAAAATCACACTAGCTGATATTCAAAACACAAGTAAACTAAGCTACACGTGAACTAAAGGAAATGAAACACGTACAAGTCTTAGAACATTCAAGCAGTTCAATGCCCATTCAAGCCACTCATGATGCTTGGAGGTGTCCGTGTCATCACCACTAGCATCGTTTTCTTTACAAGTTTGCTCGTGGCCTGCAGAGCTCACTCAAGTTCAGCCTGTGGGTGTGAGGAGTCCGCAGTAGTCAAGAAGAACAGGATTTTGACATCATTTCTTACAGCATCCTGTGAAGCTGACGTACGTTTTCTGTGTGAGTATTTGGCGAAATGATTCAAGTTTATCATCTGCCCTCAGGATCTGCCATCTGTCCATGGGGATTTCCCAGGCAAGGATGCCGGAGTGGGTTGCCATTTCCTTCTCCAGAGGATCTTCCCGAGCCAGGGATCGAATCCTCCTCTCCGGCTTGGCAGGTGGATTCTTTGCCCCTGGGCCCCCGGAAAGCCCTGCTTTCCGACGCACATTTTAATAGCGCCTCTTCCAGCTGCTCCCTCGCCTGCTCCTCTGGAAAGCCGTCTCAGGGCCTGACGCTCTGCCTGGCCTCCCGCCCACCTGCCGCCTGACCATGTGGCCTCTCCCAGAGGGACAGATAAGCCACGGCCACGTCTTTCAGAAGTTTATCTGCCCTGTCAAGGTGGCCAGTCTAAAAGACGGACTGGGGCTGTAAGTGCAAAAGACGACCCTCCTCTTCAGACAGCAGGGTCTCAGTGCAGACAAGGTCAGCAGGAGACAGGGGTCTGGCAGCCAAGGCCCCATCGGGGGCGCCTCACCCACGCTAAGATGGGGCGACTAGCCGACTCTGACCCACAAGTATCACACTCAGGCCCCGCAAGCCACACAGCTCTGAGGCCACAAAATCGCCCTTCTGCGCTTCTCGGGAAAACTGGGCTGGAAAAGCTATCCTCCTTGAGCAAGGAGGACAATTGAATCCCACATCTGTTATTCCTGGGGCCAGACTCGTGGAGGAGTGGGGCGGGGCGGAGGTCAAGAGTAAGGCCCCAGGAAGACGGGCCGAGCACGTGCGGCCGGCTGGACAGCATCCCCAGAGGAGGAAGGCTCTGGCGCTCAGAACCCTCACACCAAACCTTGTCACGTTCACACTGAGATCCGGTTCACGTGCAGTGATGACACCCAATTTGCAACCCTCTGATGGGACGAAACATCCAGCCCTTGTTGACCCTCTAACCTCCCACCCAGCCCTGACATTTGAAGGTCACGTGGGAAGACACAGGGACAGAAGAGCCTAGCAGGCTACAGTCCATGGGGCTGCAAGGAGTCGGACACAACGGAGACTTAGCATGCACGCACACACCTCATAGATCTTATTCCCCAAAATGTGATGGAAGGTGTCGAATCCCACTTGTGGGACCAAAGCCTCTCCACGAACGTGACAACTGCCCCTTGAATAACACAGAGGCCAGGGCTGCAGACCTCCCTCCTGCCGCGCCTGGTCTTGCCAGTTCAGCCTCTAAAACAAAGGAATTGATGATGAATGACTCAGCCAGGGTCAGGGAGCCGAAAAAGGCTGGACGGAACCAGGACGCACACCTCAGTTCTTTTAAGCCCTCGTGTCATCATCCCTAATCGATCACAGATTCTCCGCACACTTACTTAAAGATCCGTAGAATGAAAACCCAGGCACTGCACTTATTGAAAACACACCCTCCTGTAACCAGACCAGCCCGTGTGGGTCAGGGTCAGCGTGTGCGTTTGCTCCGTCTTGGTGCAGGTCACACTGACTGACCGCTGACTCCAGTTTACACCCCGTCTGTACAGCACCAGCTACATTTCCAGGGTATCAGAATCCCTGAATGATGCTGTGATCTACACGGATGCAGACAAGAGGAGCGGCACCCTGCGCCTCACCTCCAGTAACGATGCAGCAGAGCTGTGTACACGGGAATTGAAGGCACCAAAGATCTGTGAGCAGGACACACGCGCTGACGCTGGTGGACACGGAGCAGTGTAGCGACACCGTGTGGCCAGAGCCGGCCACAGCCCTCCCTCGCCGCCTGCGTGTCATCACTCACACAGGAGTGAGGGGGACAGCTGGGCTTCGTAACAGCTGCCAGGACCCCCATCCTGCACCCACCCAAACTTTCCCCCTTCCTCTGGCTGAGTTTCGTCATCCCTGGATCTGCCAGATCCACTCTCCGAAAAGCCCTAGAACTGGGGAGATGATTTGTTTGTTGTGCAGGCAATAGCTGTACACTTTGGTTAAATTTATTGCTCACATTTTATGTCAATGATTTTCAGGTTTTTTTGTAAAGCAGTGAGTCTGGCTCTGGCTACTTTTTGAGCTATTGACACTCAGAAAAACAGAGCATTGTTTAATTAAAGCAAATCATATAATGTGTTTCTTTGAAAGAAACCACATTTCATGTTCCAAGCCCACCAAGATAGTGAATACAAATAAATTCGCTTCACTTCCGGTACGTACTGTCTTTCACACCTGATCTACTAAGCACGCTGCGTTGGAGTTCATTATTTCTAAAGAGAAGGGCTTCAGCGCGTCATCTTGAGAGCACCGACTTCGCCATTTGGGGCATTGCCGTAGCTGTTGTTTAATTTACCGTTCAGTTTCCACAGCTGTCATCCTGTGGTCTTTACCCACATACAGTCCAAAATGGTTTTGCTGCTTCTTTTCTTCCAGGAATATGGGGAGTGTTGTCAGACCAGTTTTGCAGCTTTGACCTGAGTGGCTTTGCATATTTACAACAGATCCTGAAGTTGGGGCTTCCCCCCATGGCTCAGCCAGTAAAGAATCTTCCTGCAATGCAGGAGACCCAGGAGATGCATATTCAATCCCGGGTCAGGAAGATTTCCAAGAGGAGGAAATGGCAACCCGCTCCAGTTTTCCTACCTGAAAAATCCCATAGACAGATGAGGCTGGCGGGCCACAGCTCAAAGGGCCACAGAGAGTTGGACAGGACTGAGCGCAGCACTGCACGGGAAGCTGGTGGTTTGATTTCTTCAGCTCCCTGAACGCAAATTTGCCGATACGCTCAAACCACGTGCTTGGATGAAGGGCTTTGACAAACACTTGCCTGGCTCCGTCCCAGACAGCACTCTCTCTGGCACCTACTGTGTGTGTAGAGAATGTCCCAGGCCTTGGATTTGAAGTCTGGGATGACTATGCCAGCCATAATCCATTCTGGAAGCAGAAAACTCATTTTTCTAGCTAAAAGGATTCAGTTCAAATGTCAACTGGGTAATCTGCTGATAGATAACTAATCAAACCTTTCAAAGAAACTATTTTCAGTAAATAATTTGAATTTCTCTGTTCTGCTATCAGTTCCAACCAAGACGATCACTCAAGAAAAATCATGTTTCGTCCTCATGCACCCAAATCGTCTATTCTTCTCAACGTGCTGGCATCGCTTATTCAGCCCCTGCACTGGGCAGATACTGTGCTGGAGGCGAAAATATCAGCCAAGATAGAAAGGACCCAGTCATCGCACTTAACAGGCTTAAAGTCCAGAGGAAGACAAGAGACACATGAAGATTTTACCTGGGACGGACAGTGAAAAGTGGGCATCACCAGAATGCACAGCAACAGAATCTATCACGTGACTGAGTACAGAAATGCGCACTGAGAGACCAGGAGAGCGAACCCGCCCCAGCCCCAGGCCCCCTCCAGCGCCCACTGAAGACGCTGCTTCTCCCAGGTTGGTGAGGAAGGGACTGGGGGGTGAAAAACAGTCACTAAAGGAACCTGACCAGGCTCCCTCTCTGCACATTTTAAAATAAAGGACTAATCTATTTCCTTCCTTCGAATCAAGGTAAATATGAAAAGAAATGACTGCAGGAGGTGGAGGCTGACCCCCCACCCTGGGGTGGCTCCATCTCCTTAAAGCACGGCTAACCTGATGATAAATGGTGAAGTCACTTGGGCCAGAGCCAGTAGCTCTCTCCTTCTGTTCTGAGACCTGCATCCAAATCCGAGCCTGTGAAATGGCTTGGGTGATCTTAATTTGACAGTTGTCAACATTTCAAAATCATTGCCAAGTTCAACCAAATGGAAGTCTCTCATCAAGTCTGGCTCTGGGAGTGTGTGTGTGTGTGTACGTGTGTATGTGTGTGTGCCTGTGTTGTGTGTATCAGAGAGTTGCCAATCTGAGCCCGTATAATACACCTGTGCACTCTCCCTCAGTCATGTCTCATTAGCATCCTTTCTACATGACAGGTTCCATGGGAGGGGGAGAGGAGATGGCACTTGAACTTCAGCAAGTTTTGGTCCAAGAAGGAGCAAAATTCGCAGATGAAAATTTTGAGAGAGAGGATTCAACTAATGAAACATTAAAATCTAAGAAAATTGTTGCACAGAATATAAACTTTACATTAAAAAGAAAGAGGATGGGATGGTGGACAAAACAATTCATACTGAGCATTCCCTTTTTAGCACAAACATCTCAGTCTAAGCTAGATCTGAGAACAGTTTAACTGATTCCACATCAGCAGAAAAGCAATAACGAATGTAACAAAAATAACCAGGAAAGTAAAGAGACTTTTCTGAGATTTGCCATGTACAAGACACCTTATTTGAAAATGAAACTACTGGCTCAGCAATCATGGAGTCACCATAGAGAAGTCTGTTGTAGTTCACTGTTCTTCAGTAGCTAGTCGTGTCTGACTCTTTGAGACCCCAAGGACTGCAGCACACCAGGCCTCCCTGACCTTCACTATCTCCTGGAGCGTGCTCAGACTCACGTCCATTGAGTCAATGATGCCATCCAACCATCTCATCCTCTGTCGCGCCCTTCTCCCACCCTCAATCTTTCCCATCATCAGTCTTTTTCAATGAGTCAGCTCTTCGCATCAGGTGGCCAGAGTATTGGAGCTTCAGCTTCAACATCAGTCCTTCCAATGAATATTCAGGGTTGATTTCCTTTATGACTGAAATAAAAACTTGAAGATACCTAAACCCTCTGCGTAGGGAACCCAGCTCTGATCAAAGGAATCTTTTCCCTTTTTTCTTATAACGTGCACTCATGCAGAACCTAAAAGTCATTTCCATTAGTGCCAAATATCATGAAAGTATAGAATAGAAGAAAAAGGACATTTTTTGAGACTTTTTTTCTTGTTTCAATATATTGGAATGACTGTTAGCCAAAAATTAAAGTCTTCCATAAGAGTGTAGACGCATAAATACAAACTCTTGCCTGATAACAGCGGGTGAGAAGAGCATAAGAATTGAATAAATGTTTGTGAAATAAATCAATGGATGGTCAAGGGACATAGCAAATCCACATTGTTCCATAAGGAAAAAAAATTGATTTAAAAACTGTGTCTTTTTAATTTATTGTTAATACTATATATCCAAAACCAACACCAGCTAAATTGCGCTGAATCCAAACGCTGTATAGAGAGGGCCAATTGCCTTTAATTTCCTGTAATCAGCTCACTGGAACAGTGACTAAGATAAAGTCTCTGGAAGGGTCTCGATCTTGTGCAAAAATCATGGTCAGCACCTTGAAGAACTCAGTCTGCCTGGCCCCACACTTTGTGGTGTGGATGTGCTGACCCCACTGGGGTCCATCTGTCCAAACAGCTGAGAATTTCCCCTGCCGCATTCATCCGTGACCTCACCTGACCCGTGGGCGACCCTTGGTAAGAGATGCCCTGTAGAATGGCTCCCTGACGGCCGCGCAGCCTTACTGGTCCTTCCATCCCAAGGGCCAGATCAGGTTCTGTAGAGGAAACAGAAGGCCAGCAATGGTCTCGACAGTTCAGAGACGCACAGGGGACTCTTTACACCCATTGCCCCATGTTTCCTGTTCATTTGAGGGCCTGCCATGATGGCAGGGTATGAAGAATGCCCATCAGCAGTAGGAAAGGACGGTGCCAGGCGGGCAACGAACTCGGGGCAGAACAGAGACCACCCACCCTGAACTAAAGCAGCGTGTGTCCCAAGCGGGAGCCTCGGCCTTCTGTTGCTGATCACACACATTCTTATACCAATATGGTGACTGCGTTTAGTTAAAATGGTTACTGTGGGACAATGTTACTCTTCATGCAGTTGTAAGAAATAATAGAGAGAGGCCCTGTACCCTTTTCTCAGTTTCCCCAATGGTGACACCTTACCAACCGTGGTACAATAAGCACAACCAGGACCCTGACCTGGCTTCAGTCAAGACTCAGGACATGTCCCCCGCCTCCCCCGAAGCTGCTGCCCTTTCACCAAACCGCTCGTCTCCAGCTCCCCACCCTCCTTTACTCCTGGCAAACCCTGATCTGTTTTCTGTTCCTATGATTTTATCACATCAAGAATTTATATAAACTATTACACAGAGAATGCATTAACAACAAGGTCCCACTGTGTAACACAGGAACTGGATTCAGTATCCTATGAAAAACCATAATGGAAAAAGATATTGCCACCTCCAAATTGGCACTTGCCATCTACCTCTACAAGGATTGAATTAGGAGCACTGCAGCTGCTGACCATCAACCCACTGAAAGGAGTTCAAGATGGAGATCCGGAATGAGGCATTCTGTGCTCTGGGAAAAGCTGGCAAAACAGGTCTTCAGATAATTAGATATTTTTAGAAGATGATTTTATGAGCCCAATTTTTGCATCTTCTCATATCTAGAAAAACACTAAAATCTTCCAAGGGGACTTTTTTGCAGAAACTTGCAAAAATATGTGCTTGATTGCATGCACTCCACCTTCACCAAAATCACATGTATTGACCTTCCCCCTGCCTCTTTGGAGCAGTCTCTCAGAGCTATCTGAGGTGCTGTCTCCAGGGCTGCAGTCCTCACTTTGCCCCAAATAAAGATTAATTCTTAACTCTCACATTGTGCATTTTTTCAGTTGACAATATTACTATATATATAACTGAATCACTTTGCTATACAGTGGAAATTAACACATTGTAAATCAACTACTTTTTAAGTTTTAAAAAAAGAATTCATGTAAATGAAATCAAACAGTTTGTAACTTTGGGGATTGGCTCTTCTGACTCAACATAATTCTCTGGAGATTCATCCAGATCATTGTATCAACAAAATTCCATTTTATTCCTGAATAGTGTCCCACGGTGCGGGTAGACCACAGTTGGTGTAAACATTCAGTCACTGACAAACACCTGGGATGTTCCCCTTCTGGGGTTAATCACAAATAAAACTACTAGAAACATTTATGTGTAAAAGGGAAGACCAAATCTGCCTCCATACTGGATTCGTTTCTTTTGTCTTAATTTTTGTGTCCTATTGCTTCTGCTGCAGTTCATCGCTAAAGAGGCATTGCCTACAGCTTAGGGCAAACACGGTGGCCTGTCTCCAGGAGCCCTGCCTCCCAGGCCTGAGAGTTGAGCTAAAATACCTTTGTTTAAGTCACAGGAGGGACTTCCTCACCAGGCCCACCTGTGAACGGAGACAGGAAAGAAATGAACACATCCCCTCCAGATTCTGGCTGGAACCAGGAGATACTTGAGGAAAATATAAAAATAGAATTACAGATAATCTTTTTAATGTTGACAACTAATCAGAACTCTTTAAAATATCTGTTGAAACTCCTGCATTTTCTAAAAGAATTGAAAACGGACAACAAAGTCATGTTGGCATATGTTCACAGCAACGATGCAAAACAGCTGAAGTGAAACAGTGCAAGAGTCTGCCTACGAATGAATAGTGTCCATCCACTCAGTATTATCCCACTATAAAAACAATGGAGGGCGAATCCCTGCTAAGACGTGGATGAACCTGCATTGGCCTGATACCTAAACCACTGTGTGGTCAGGCGCAGAGACCCTGGAGCAGAGCCAGGCCACCTCACCCACCCTCCAGGCTTCCGGAGGAAGTCCAGGGCCTCGGGAGGAGACGAGGGCAGAGCCCGCTGTTAGCTGCCTGTCCAGACACGTCTCACTCCCAGGCTGGTGTCATCAGGGAGACACAGCCCACAGCAACCGGCTCCAGTGCGTGCACTGGCCTGCCTGCCCACTCCAGGCCCCTCCCTGAAGCCTGGGGCCACTGGGAGGGGCGGAAAGACTCCTCAGGCTGATTCTCAAAAGCAAATGTTAGCACCGCTTTGGAAGCTTGTCCCAGAAAGATGACCAGAGATGCCGGAGACAAGCAGAGGAGGTGAAGGGGCTGCAGGCAGCAAGGACGCCAGACGGGGAGCTCAGCGCCGCCTCTTGGATCTGCTGCCTCTTTTGGGCTCTTCATGGGAAGCCACATAACGTGAAATGAGATGCACACTCCTGGAACGTGTCAGGCTGTCCATCCAGTCCCTCCTGTCGCTCTCCCCAAGGAGGGCTAAACTACAACCGCTAGACCAACGGTCCCAGATGGACAAGACGGGCAGAGTCATGAAAACTCCTCCGAGAGGGGTGTGGATGACTTCCCAATCTTCCTAACACTCAGTATTTCCACAATTATTTTCCTGTGTCTCCTTCTTTAATGGTTATCACATATTTATTTGTTTCACTTCTCAAGATCTTTTATTACAGGTAAACTTTGTGATGATCCCAGCTAGCTCACAATATAAATTATCTTACGTGACTCTCAAAACAATTGTGATTCATAAAGTTTTCTTGCCATTAGTCCATGATCAAGTGTCTTGGAAGCAGGGAGAGTGAAAACTATTTTCCTAGCCCCTGAGAGAGGAACTTTAGAAAACTGGGGTTGTATTAATGAAGAGGCTGTGCTGTGCTGCGCTCAGTCACATCCGACTCTTTGCGACCCCACGGACTGTAGCCCACCAGGCTCCTCTGTCCATGGGATTCTCCAGGCCAGAATACTGGAGTGGGTTGCCATTTCTTTCTCCAGGGGATCTTCCTGACCCAGGAATCATACCCACATTTCCTGCCATGGCAGGCAGATTCTTTCCCACTGAGCCACCTGGGAAGCCCTTATCAATGAAGGGTAGATTTCCTTTAACTACAAATCACTTTTTGTGTACACACCCCCCCCCCCCCATAGCAGAGCCAGATATGTAAATAATTACACCTGTGAGAGGTTATTTACACAAAAACATCTGTTCTATCTGGGGTCAAGATACAGAAGAAAAGTTAATTCACTTCCTAGTCTTTATATAGAGAAAAAATATATATGTATATATCATTCCCAAGGCTTCTTACATCCTTCATGCTTTATTTGTTGTCTGAAATTCTCACAATAATCTTATAAATTCATCAGTTTTATCCCATTTCACAGAGAAATTGGGGATGAGAAGGTCACGTAACTGGTCATTGTGTCTCTTTTGAACCCTGGACGTGGGTGGCACAATGTCCTTTGATTGACAGGCAAATGCACCAGTGAGCTATGCCCCAAGGAGGGTTACTCGTTGATGATAGGGTAGATTACTCTATCTGAATCTGAAAATTTCAATATTATTTCTGAAATGAGACTTTTTCCATTTGGTTACCTCGACCTTTCCTAGAGAAGCTGTGTTTGTGTGGTCTTATTTTCTATAATCACTCAAGTGAATGTTTGTTCAAGACCAGAAAAGCCAAGTGACCCGGCGCTAAGCTTCTTTCAGGTTTAACTTCAAATTTTTTTTATTTGATTCCCAAACTGGATATACGCTAGAATCATGTAAATCAGGTAAAAAACATGCTTCCTGGGCAGCTTCCCTGGAAACTTTAATTCAGTATAAAACAGTACAGGAGAGTGCCTTAGGAAGCAAAAGTAGTTTTCAAAACCGAACTTAGAAGCATTTATTCTCATTCTGTATACCTGCATAACAAGAAATGCAGGCTGAAGATAAATGACACCAGATGGATCTATAAGAAGGAAAAACTGCACTGGAAATTATATTATATCCCACTATAAAAAGTTATAATTTTATTTTAGTTCATTTGAGACATGACTATTTAAAGCTAATATTATAGCAAGTTTATGGGGACAATATCATATGTAGTTGTAATATACAATAACAGCACAAAGGATGGGGGAAGAAAACTATACTGTTGTACATTTCTTATTTATTATGTAAAAAAGTATAATACTAACTCTAAGCAAAATGTTAATAAAGATGCATTGTAACCTTCAGTGTGCGTGCATGCCAAGTCACTTCAGTCATGTCCAACTCTATGCAACACCATGGACTGTAGCCCACCAGGCTTCTCTGTCCATGGGATTCTCCAGGCAAGAATACGGGAGAGGGTTGCCTTGCCCTTCTCCAGGGCATCTTCCCAACCCAGGGATTGAACCCGTGCCTCTTATGTCTCCTGCACTGACAGGCAGGTTCTTTACCACTAGCGCCACCTGGGAAGCCCCATAATCTCTAGAATAGCCACTAATAAATGATGCAAAGTGCTATAGTCAAAAAGTCAACTGAAGAGTTACATAACCCCAAATAAGATGCATTTTAATAGAAATTCACAGACTGCTCCCAAAATATATAAGGAAAAGGAAAAAACACAAGCAGCTATAAAAAATCTTGGAAAGAAAAGGAACAAACTTGATTGTCACACTACTTGACTTAAAGTATTATTACTGAATCTCTAATAAAATTATAATTTGCTTCTGTTTCTGAAGGATAACTTAGAGAAAAAATCATAACAACCAAGATAAACTTTCTTTCCAACTGACCCACTCAGCCGTTTTTCACACATGATCGAGACCTTTAGCACAAAAATAAGTAGATACAATTATAAGGAAGAAAGGATCAAAGGGAAGATACAAATACGAAACATCTATCTTCTCCAGCTTGTTTAGTTGTAAGAAAATAAACTATATGAATGTTTGAGTTAAGGAGGAACAGAAGCAATCCCATAAAACACATGTGAGCACAGGAAGAGAAATGGATTGTTTGGACAGAATTATCTAAATTTCTCATGCAAAAAGAATTTACCAAGTCCATACATTTGATAAATTCATGGATTCTTCAAACTCTGAGGAAGATCCATGTGCATAATTCCAAATTATTTGTCCTGAGATTGTATTATACTGACTTTGTACCACATTTACTATCAAAATGAAGCTCTGTTCAAGCTAATGGGAAAGTTTTCTTGCGATATTCCAAAACAAAAACCTCAGATGATTAAACTTCAGGCTGGGATGAGCTTTGTGCTATGCAGAGTCCACAGAAATGGTCTGCATATGCAGAGCTAGAACATGATTATAATTTATTTTCTCAAGACGGAGTCTCAGATTGAAATTTTCTGCAGTCTCACTTATGCATGTTTGGAATATTATGTATTATCATGATGTTCCACCAATAAATTCAAGTATTAATAAGTA
The DNA here is from genome assembly GCF_963930625.1 of Muntiacus reevesi. Taxonomy (NCBI): domain Eukaryota; kingdom Metazoa; phylum Chordata; class Mammalia; order Artiodactyla; family Cervidae; genus Muntiacus; species Muntiacus reevesi. The sequence goes on along the minus strand of NC_089252.1, from coordinate 3,069,027 downwards.
GAAAAAAAGAACAAATAAAACACAAAGATTAATTCACTACACAAGACTGAGGGTAAATCAAGGCCTAAACCTTTTCCTAGCATGAGGTTGGCGATGGCTATTTTTCTCCACCTGGAGCATCAGGAATCTAGTCTTATAGGAACAAGAGGTTGGTTTCTCGCCCCTCCACGGTGCCTGGTCTGAGGGAGCCAGGCTCCAGTCCCTTTAAAATGCTCACTGAATCTAAGCAGGGTTCCAGACGAGGAGCACTAAGATCTCACAGTACGTTCACTTCCCCTTCAGCATGGTTGTGAACAACTGAGGCCAACGTGACTGTCAAGTTTTCATCCAAGTGCGTCCTTGAAAAATGAAGCAACAACATAAAGGACTCCATCTGTGCTAAGTCACTTCAGTCGTGTCTGACTCTCTGCGCTCCAGCAGACCACAGCCCCCCAGACTCCTTTGTCCATGGGATTTCCCAGGCAAGAACACTGGAGTGAGTTGCTATGTCCTCCTCCAAGGGATCGTCCTGACCCAGGGAACGAACCGAAGTCTCCTGCATTGGCAGGCAGGTTCTTTACCTCTGGGACTCACCCCTAATCGGACCAGAGAAGTGTCTTCCCTCTGCCTCCTCACCTGTACCTAACTGTCCTGTAGTTAACACGGGTGCAGTCTCTTTTGGGCAAGAAGGTGATTCCACTCGGGCTACAGGCTGAAACCCAGCAGGATCCTGTCGGGGAACAGGAGCCTCTCTGAGTCCCCATTTCTTCATTGAGCACGTGGGCTTCATTCAGCCTCCAGGACCTTCCCTGAGTTCCAGGCGAGGTTCAGGCAGATGTTAACCAGGGAAGGGAGGGCCCGAGACAAGGGAGGAGCTGGGAGAGAAACAGCAGTGCAGCCTCGGGGCAGGTCCTGATTCCCCTCGGGGGTGCACATCGCAGGATCTCTGAGCTGCTTTGCAGACACTGAAAGCCCCCCAGGTGGGAGAAGGTAACTGTGCGCTGCCCACAAGCACGTGGACCCCAGACCTGCTGGAACCAGAAGGTTGAAGATGCTGACTCCCAGCTACGTCACCACCCACCGGCCAGAGGAAGGTCCGTGAGTGGATCACATTGTCTTCCTCTTTAAGCCTCTTTGACGATAAAGCTCCCCACTACCCACTCTGAGTGAGAACACACTTGGCCTGCTGAGGCCCCTAGGCCTGGCAAAGCAATAAGGCTATTCTTTCTACTTCACCCAGGACTCTGAGAATTAATTCGGTGTTGGGGTACACATGCCCAGGCCTGGAAGGAATCATTCTGGCCTCAAAGACCAGGAGGGGGCCTTTCCACCAAAGTGAGTGCTGTGGTTTGGAGGTTCCGCCCAGAGAATCTTCCCACACCCCTGATCTCAGGTCAGGGTTCAAACCCAAATGCAAAGCATCACTACCCAAAAGCCGGCAGGCTGGGCACCGCCAGCTCCAACAGGCCCCCGTGCCTGGAGGGTAGGTTTCAGGAGAGGGAAATCAGACGCAGTGATTCTGTAAATACATGAAAGAAGGCCACTGAACTTCAAGGGGTAACTTTTTCCCTGGGGGAGCTCACAGCACGAGCTCTGTGTGGGTGAAGAGTGCGCAGACAATCACAGCCTCAGAAGGAGGGCAAGTGGAGGAACTCACAGACGAGAGCAGAGAGGGGAAGAGTTTCCGCGAAAATGAAAACCCAGGGCCACGCGAGCATCTGAAACACCAAAATAGCACAAACCTGAGACCTGGAAAGAAATTGTGAGATAAAATCCAAAGTTAGAGCAACTGGTAAGTGGCCTGGTTTAAATTTCGTACGGAATTGAGGGCAAGAGGAGAAGGGGACGACAGAGGATGAGATGGCTGGATGGCATCACTGACTCAATGGACATGAGTTTGACTAAACTCCGAGAGCTGGTGATGGACAGGGAGGCCTGGCGTGCTGCAGGCCAGGGTCGCAAAGCGTCGGACACGGCTGAGTGGCTGAACAACAGCAACAAACAGAAACATTTTGGCCAAACTCCATGAGATGTTTCCTCAAAAACCTCTGAACGTAACCACGGCCACGGGCCTGACACGGCTTCAGGTCTGCGGAGACTAGTCAGTCAAGTGCTTTCAGCCAAAAAAAAAAAAACCAGATAGAATGGATCCTTTGCCAGATTTAAAAGATAAAATATGGGAAAACACTGTCCCGTGGGAAAAGAGGAAGAGCTCTTCATCATTTAAGGAGATAGATTGCTCTTGGGGATCCAGCTGAAATCTGGGGAAATAAGCGAACTTTCTGCGCTGTGAAAGCAGCCCCAGAGCCTCAGCTGCTGAAACACCCCCACCCGCTGCAAGAGACACTGGTCTGCCAGGGTAAAGGTCAGGGCTCTCAGAGCCAGAATGGTTTTATCAGCACCCTGACGCGGCATCCACACCCTCCAAGAGAACAGACGCTTTAGGAAATGAAACACTCATTTTAACAACTTGGCACGCGTTTGCACTTCTTTCCCCCTTCCGCAGAGCTCCTTGGGAAGCCCCCCAAATGAAAGGGAATAAATCGCCCTCTGTGATCAGTTCTCTGCTCCTCCGTCTCCCTGAACAGAGGCCAAGACTCAGGCAAGACTTCCCTGTGTTTAGGTGTAAATAACACTGCCTTCACAGGAGGCTCCCCCTTTCCTGTTCATTACTGTCACAGATTTGAAAAGAAAAAAGCAGAGGTCATTTATTAGAGGTTATTTTTCATGCAAAACACCCTGTGTTAGCTGTCATTCAAAAGGATGTAGCCGACGCCTTCACTCATATATTAACAGGGCTTCGGGTCATAACCTTTTATGGCATTTGGAATTCCAGAACCTCTGATTAGTGCAATATTTACATATCCTTCAGTAAAAATTTCCCTCCATAGAAATGCCTGAAGTGTTGTAAATTTGTTTGGCCTTTAGTCTAGACTCTGCGTGAACTCTGAATTCAAAGCAGGGCGCATTAAACCGTATTACTTTGTCTTGTGATAGTGTTTCCATTAATGGGACGCCGGTTAACCCCTTAGAGATGCGCGAGCCTTTCAAACCAGCAACATCAATTGAGGGAGGTCCTTTCAATAAAATTAATAGTTGCCACTTACCCGAACTACCTTGACCATCTGATCCCATTTATATGTTACCGTATGAGAGAAATATTTATGTCCGAATCAGCCATGATTTAATGGCCTCAATAGGATTTGAACTGGTGGAAATTTACTGGAAGTTTTAAGAACATCAGTGAATTACTGCATTGTCATCTAGAAAGAGAGATCGCCAGTAAGAACTCTGGGCTGTTTGATAATCAGGGAGCAACTCCTGCTTACATGGCATGATCAGTGTATGTTAAAAAAAAAAAAATTGCCAAATCGCGTAGCTCCCCCAGGTGAGACGTCTGAGCTGAGCCTACGCCGGGCATGCTGCTGTGGCTGGGGGGTGGACTGTTGAAGGCTGCCGTACTTCAGTAGTGAAACAGATCTATCAACTCCAGGTTACTCTGCTGAGTGATTTTTTAAAACAAAAATAAAATCCAGCCCAGAAAAGATGTCCCTAAACTGTGGCAGAAGTCACCCAAGATATAGACTGCAGCTCTCTTGCTGGAATTCCTCTACCAGTGAAGCCGAAGCAATCTCCTAGACTTCTGCAGAAACACAGTTTACAAATCTCCCTTAATTTGCTCCTCAAGCTGCACTGTGGTTTTACAAAGATAAGTTATTGCTGTCTCTCCTGGGACGTTTGCACATGTGGACGCCTACTGGAACTTTACATTCCAAGAAGGGCTTCCTCTCACATCTGAATTCCCACCTGAAGTTTTTGAGCACTGTTTAAAATATGTTTGGTTCAATACAGAAATAGGCGTATTTTTAAATTTTATGTTTTTAAGCTGTCCGCTCTGCCCTGGATGATGAAGGTGGGACTTCGTCTCCCGCATGTAAAGATGAAGATGAACAGTGCCAATGCATGTACGGGGTAAGAACCAGGACAGCTGAAAAAGAACAAAAGTGAGTGCATCTTGTGGGTGTTCACACCACTCCACCCAGGTCACACCTCTTTCCAGACACAAGAGGCCTGACATCCTTCCCCTCCTGCCGACTTCCGATCTTTACTCACAGCCTGCTTCTAGTCATTCATCTGATTTTCCTTCTTATTCCCCATTCTCCAACCCTATTCCCCTTTTCTCAAACCCTTTTCTCAACTTTCTGATTGATCATCCACCCAGAACCTTGTAAACAAATTATATCTAATACAGTTACCTTTTCAAAAAATTTGAGATAGCAGACAATATATTATACTTCAACCTATAAAAACAAAGAATATCATCTTTGCACTTTATTAGCTTTTTAAAAACATATTTCTAAAAAGTAATCCTTTCTAGAAAGCTTCTAGAAAAATATGCTAATTTTTCAGCTTGGTTAGAGAAACGAGTATGGTTGAAATAATACAAACTGTCTTGGCAAGGAATCTTCACTTTAGCATAAGAAGCGTTCAGGCTTTTTTATTTTGACTTCAGCATATTTGTCAGGAAACTGGTTTGCAAAGCTAAATGATCATTTATTAATATGCTTGCATGTGCGCTCAGTCACATCCGACTTTTTGCAACCCCATGGACTGTAGCCCACCAGGCTTCTCTTTCCATAGGATTTTTCCAGGCAAGAATGCTGAGGTGGTTTGCCATTTCTTTCTCCAGGGGATCTTCCCAACCCAGGGATCAAACCCATGTAGCTTTATGTTTCCTGCATTGGCAGGCGCATCTTTTACCACTGAGTGACCTGGGAAGCCCTTCAGTTTAGTTCCGTTCAGTCACTCAGTCGTGTCCGACTCTTTGTGACCCCAAGGACTGCAGCATGCCAGGCCTCCCTGTCTGTCACCAATTCCTGGAGTTTACTCAAATTCATGTCCATTGAGTCAGTGATGCCATCCAACCATCTCATCCTGTGTCGTCCCCTTCTCCTCCTGCCTTCAATCTTTCCCAGCATCAGGATCTTTTCCAATGAGTCAGTTCTTTGCATCAGGTGGCCAAAGCACTGGAGTTTCAGCTTGAGCATCAGTCCTTCCAATGAATATTCAGGATGGACTGGGTGGATCTCCTTGCTGTTCACGGGACTCTCAAGAGTCTTCTCCAACACACTCACTACATGTGAATATTGGTGTCACTTAAGTTATTCCCACTGTATTACTTAAGATTCACTATTATTACCTCTACAGGACTGGGAATTTTCTTCTCAGCTGGGGACCCTGAGGTTCAGAGAGGGAAATTAACTCGTCCAAAGTTGTGACTAGGTTGGCAATGGCGAGAAAGAGATTTGCACTTGGGTGTGACCCCAAGCTGGTGTTGTTGACCATGAGGTCATTATAAGGGTGCACTTCCTGTCTCTGTATCCATTTCATGCCTTGCATCTCAGTTGTGATGGACAAGAACACACGGAGACGACCACCTCAAAGAACCCCTTGTCCTGAAAAAGATCTGATCCAAAACAGGTGAACGCTGCCCCAGGCATGAAGAGGGTCATAAATGGTGCCCGAATGACAAAATGCAATAAAAAGATGATGCTTCCCACTTTCAGAGACAGACTGGCGGCATCCAGTTTTGTTATGGGTTGTCTTCTTGGTCCTGTTAAAAGGCAGGTACACACATGCTTTCTCCTTACAGCAGAGAGGGCTAAGTTTGCTTGAGCTTTAGAAATGCATATTTCTCTCTTCCACGGGAATATTTGCTTGACTGATCCCTGACAGTTTCTGAAACACATGCAAATGCTTTGCTTAAGAAAACAAAGCGACATACAACACTTAACACGTTAGGCTGACGGAGCACTGGCTCCACGTGGCTCTTGGTCACGTGTGCTGGAGGAAGCCTCACGGGCACAGACTCCGGTTCTAGACCGACACTTTGTCTCCCCTCCAAAATATTCCCCATCAAAGACCAGGCCCCGAGTCCTGGGCAAAAATGCCTGCACAGGAACCACCCTGCCACACAGACGTGTCTCCAGCCGATTTTTAAAATTAAGCACAAATACACATGACTGTCTGTATGTGGCGACTGAGCTGGACATTCAGCAAAGAACAGCCTCCTTCTGGTTCCACATGTGCCCAGATATTTGCTCGGCCAGTGTAACCACAGTGGCAACAAACAGTTACCCTCCTCTACCCAAATGCTCCCTGTTGCTTGACATATATCTTCTTCCTCAATCTCTAGAAAACACTCCTGCCCATAGGGAAGATCACCAAGGTGCTGAAGTTCAAGCCATCATATAAATAGAGTCTGTGCCCTGATTGCTCTCTACTCCTCTTCTGTGGGCTCTTGTGCAGTGAAAATGTGGAGTAGACCTGTGAGAATTCATGAAATATCTCTGTTTTATGCTCAGAGCCCATAAAATGCACAGTGAGAGTCATGAATATCACTTTTAGACCCAAATTGAATTCTAGTCCAGGCAGTGGTTCTGCCAGGGCTAGTTGACTGGACTAGTTACCTGGAGCAGATGGTGGACTCCGGGTGCAGCCAGTTAGCTTGGTTTTCCTCTGGGGCAGCACACAGATCGCCAAGTGCCAGGTAAGCTTCTTATAAGTGGAGGTCATCAGTGACTAAACACTTGGGTAGGACTGTAGAGAGGAAGTCACACCATCAGAGCTCCTCTGTTCCTTCTGGGGGCTCAGTTGTGTTCGACTCTTTGCAACCCCATGCACTGTATCCCGCCAGACGCTTCTATGGGATTTCGCAGGCAAGAATACTGGAGTGGGTTGCCGTTTCTTCTCCAGGGGATCTTCCCAACCCAGGGATCAAACCTGAGTATCCTGCAGTGGCAGGTGAATTCTTTACCACTGAGTCACCCCAGAAGCCCTTAATATCCCAGACAAGAGGCCTAAATATTATATCTGGATATTGCACTTTACAGACTGTCTCAGTGAATACACTCCATCTTAGACTCCTCTCCCTGGAGAAGGAAATGGCAACCCACCCTAGTATTCTTTCCTAGAGAATCTCCATGGGCAGAGAAGCCTGACGGGCTACTGTCCATGAGGTCACAAAGAGTCGGGCACAACTGAGCAACTGAGTACAGAGTGCTCTCTGGGGTCAGGCAGCCCTGGGGGGTCCTGGCCCCTCCACTCCCTGGGGACTCAGGCCGCCCGCTCCAGCCCTGAAGCCACAGTTTACCCATCAACATGGCGGCATCACAGGACCTGCTCTGTGAACCTGCAGAGAGAGTTAACAAGACTGCACAGGAGGAGCTGCTCTTCCAATGGCCCCAGTGTCCCCAACACAGATGAGTCAGGGGCTAGGTTGGCAGACACTGCTCTTTACCTGAATCCCTGATTCCTCGCAGGCACCCCTGCTTCCTTATCTCCTTCCCTCACCGTTTTGCAGACCCCCAGAGCCACGCTCCCCTACCCCAAGAAGCCCTCGCTTCTCCAATCCCCAAAGGAAAATTAACCCCTTCTACAGCATTTCCTTCATAGACACAGAAGCACTAACAACACGTGATTGACGGTAGTTTCTGCATCTGCAATAGCAGGGCCCATACCTAGTGTTCAGTGAGACAGCAAGACCTGCTTGTGTCCTCTGGGGCTCGTGGCTGGCAGCCTGAGGGGCCGCCCTCTCTGCAACACAGCCAAGGGCTCTGTCCTGGCCGTGGGCGCTGATGTGAGCGTGACGGCAAAGCGCCCCTATAAGGGTCACCAAGTAAGCAACCAACTCTAACTTTGCTGTGGGTGCAAGAGGCTTCTCCTCAACCAAAGCAGAGACTCCTGCTATAATGAAAGAGAAACTATGGGCTCCTCTTATAGCACAGTAGCTAACGTTTGTATTTCTTGGCCATAAAATTTCTCAGAGAACTGCAAACTTCTAATGAAAACTTCAAAGGCACACTGAAGGTTAAATGGATATGTTCAAAATGTGTGCAGAGGAGAACATTCAACGTAAAAATTACAGCACACACAGAGGCCTTTCTTTCTTTGGAGAGCTCAAGCTTGTTTCACCATGTGACTAATCGGGCCAAATTCTATTGCACATACAATAACTTTACCCAACCCTCCATGGAGAGACCTCTTTCTTGACAGGCTAAGTGCTGCTTGGAGCACAGCTTGCAGGAGTTGATACAGCTGGGTTTACAACTTGGGTGGAAAATTTTGACAAGGTGACCTAGATTCAGCCACATCACTCATCACGAAGTAATTGATGTGTGTATAATGACAAAGAGGAAGCCCAACCAAACAGTTTGCGAATGTAATTATTTAAAAGTCTTCAATTTGGAACCAATCTTAACAACTTTTAAAAGACATCACCCTGTGGCTGGTGAGAAGTTGGTATATAACACAGGGAGCCCAGCCTGGAGCTGTGATGACCTAGAGGGGTGGGATGGCAGAGGAGGGGAGGGAGGTTCAAGTGGGAGGAGATACATGTTTAACTGTGACTGATTTGTACTATTGTATGGCAGAAACCAACATAACACTGCAAAGCAATTTTCCTCCAATTAAAAACTACATTTAAAAAAAAGACATTCCATTATTTATTAGTAAAGTTTAAGATTTACAGCTCTGATGCTTTAAAAAAAAAAAAAAAGAGTAAACACACCGGGATATTTTCAAACACTCACAGGAAAATATTTTTGCCATTTAAATGTTCCAGGGGAAGGTACAGAGAAGCAGTCACTTGTGTTAAGCTGTATTAACCTGCTTATTTAAAAAATAACTCCATGTTTGGCAGTCTACTCTGTCTTTAAAGTAAAATATTCAGAGAGTTCATAAAAAAACACAGAGAGGAAACTGAAACCTTCCAAGAGGAATATCTCAATTTCTTCCAAGCTACACAATTTAATTCAAGCCTTTCTCTAACGGTCTGCATTTATTCAAAAGTGGTCCTGCAGTTACCGGACCCTCCACACAGATCCAGTGCTGATGACTACCCAGGATCTTAAATCTCAGGAATCCATTTGAAACATTATTAAATATAAGGGATTTGCGTGATTTGTTTTGTCATCACCTACTTGTAACTTCTCTGCCACTCACTGCCAAGAGATGACGAACAAGAGCCTGCTGCTTTCATCTCAATTTGTTACACTCAAAATGCAAAATTAAAGAAAAATGGGGAAAGTGTAATATTACCAGGGAATGTGATTGATAGCATTGTGTAGCGTTACGAGTTCTAATATTATAAACTGAGTTTTATGTTACTCTCTTATAATAGTGACATATTTAGCATTTTAAGACTGGATATGATAATTTTATGGGGTAAAATGGATATTATTAGATGATTATACTGTAGTACTTTGTCAAATTCTTGTATATTAAATACAAAAAAAAAAAAAACTACAATAAAAATAAGAGGAAATCCTGCCTTCCGCTGAGTGAAAAAAAAAGAGGATTCCTCCTTGATTGTCTTCTTGTGCTCAAGTGTTATCCTGGCCTCATTTCTGTGACCTGAATCATGTCATTTCCGTGGCATTGGATAAAAGCCACAAGCGGTATTTTATCCCCATAAATAACTTAAAGTCATGTGTTGCTGGTGTCACGGCTGTGTGTTCAGTTTGATTCTCGGGCAGCAGTCACCCCCAAATCTCATTCCTGTCTTGGAATTCACTCTCAAGAGTCGTGGAGGCAAGGAGTATATGGCCAGTGTGAGAAAAGCTGATAAATGACCCTGCAGACTCTGGGATGCTAAAGTTCTGTAAGTCTGTTCAAGCAATGCTGCTTAGACATCTGAAATTACAGTCCAGGGCAGATCAGACTGCAGGAGAACATCCCTACAGACGGAAACCCTCTCAGGGAGCAAGGCAGGCACGTGGCGGACCTGGTCCAGGGAGAGCCACGGAGGCCAAAGGGAAGAGAAGTGGGGAGTCAGGGTCTGCGTGCCCCGACTGAGATTTCAGGAAACCCTGGCCCTTCAGGCCAAACACGGCACACACAGCGGGGCCTGGTGGTGGGCCCTGAGACCAGGAGCAGCACAGTTTTTACACTGTTGATATCCACATGTGGTCTATTTTCAGCTCTTTCCATAGTCTCAGGATTGAGCCAAGCACTTCGGACGTGTCTGCGCTCAGGTCCTCGCGGTTTTCAGGGAGGCGCTGGGATGCTCCTCCATGGACTAGGGCATTGCGGGCTCTCCTACTCACCTCCATTTCACACACCTGCCCCTGACTCACCGTTCCCCCAGGGGCGGGAGCACCAGGGTCTCATCCTAAAGGCTTTAATCTGCTCGATGAGCCCGAACTAGGCAAGAGGCCGACGACCTTTTTACCCCCTTATTCTTTTTTGAGCAAAGAGAGAGGAAGAGGAAATTAAGAAGGTGAAGATGCTAGGAGAAAAAGCAGGGAATGGGAATGAAGCCAGGTCTTCTGACCATCATTTCCCATGCACTTAATTTAACCCAAGCCTGAGGGTGTGGGCTTCCAGGTGGCTTAGATGGTAAAGAATCGGCCTGTAGTGCAGAGACACCCGTTCAATCCCTGGGTCAGAAGATCCCCTGGAGAAGAGAATGGCAACCCACTCCAATATTCTTGCCTGGAGTCTTCCATGGACAGAGGGGTCTGGTGGGCTACAGACCATGGGGTCACAGAGAGTCGGACATGACTTAAGCAACTTAGCACACACGTATCTATGTGTTCTTCCTTCTAAAATCTTGTTGGTATAGAACTCTTCTCTGTCACCAATATAGAAGAAAGATAGTCAATAAGGGTCCAGCTCAAGGATTCCTGAATTAATCCCAGAGTTTAGACCAAAGCATCAAGACGTATTTGAATTTGAAGAAAAGTGTGTTTGTAGTTGTTCTTTGTTAAAGAAACCAAATCAAACTACCACACAGTGAACAAAAGGTAATAGAAGTCAGAACTTAGCCTGAAATATGTTCAGTGGTTAGGACTCCTCACTTTCACTACAGAGGGCTCAGGTTCAGTCCCCAGATCAGGGAACTAAGATCCTGCAAGCTATATGGTGCGGTCAAAAAAGAAAGACTAAAACTATTAGACTAACTTCTTCGTTACATAGATCTTCTCAAAACTGAACTAGGTAAAGCTTTCAAATGGCCCCATTTAGCAGTGACAAGAGTAAACAAATTGACTTTTCGTTCACTGGCTTTAGCACAGGCTCAGCCCTAACTCACTGGCGTGTAGGTTCTACAGGGTGGACCTGGATTTGGATCCAGGTGGGAAGAGGTGGACTCCCAACACAACCCCTTTCCTGTCTCACTGGCCCTTCACATCTCAGCCCGGGGACCAGTGTCCCTTCTTGGGAGGCCCTCCCAGAGAGGTCCGCTGACTCTCAGGATGCCTGGCCCCCCCATCCGTCCACCTGTGATGGTGTTTGTGTCAGGGCAGCTCCCGCCGATCCATCTGATGCTGGGCTTCCGGAGTCAGAAACCCAGACAGACACACACATCTGTCCCGTCTGAGTGTGATCAGAGCCCTAACCAGGGACCGAGGCCACCGTTCTCACGTGCGGGCACCTGACGCCGTGTGATGCCAGGCGTGCAGCCTCTGAGAGGGGCTCATAGAACACACCAGCAAAGTGGACAAGGGGTCCCGCAGCCGCATTTACTAACAATGACTGAGATTCCCAGGAAAGCAGAGTGCACGTTGTCCCAGGCATCCCCTGTGACTCCCCAGGCTCTGTCGCACCGGACAAGACACAGCAGACTTCAAACACTTGAGTCTGAGGTCCCAGAGCATTAGGGCAGCAAAGTGCCAGAGAGAAGAGAACAGTCATCTTCAGAGCCAGACAGACGCAAGTTCCAACCCTGGTTCTGCTACTTCTTCACAGGGTGACATCTGATAAGTTAATTAACCTCTCTGAGACTCAGAGTGGTGATATTAATACCTCCAAATTGCCAAAGTGCAAATAATAAAATCATTCTTAAGAAGCAGATATAAATAAGACGCGTATATGAAGAACACAACAATATGCTTTAGACGAAAATAACTCATTAAAATGCCATGAAAAGCCAGGGTGAGTGGGAAGAGGTGAGAATGAAAGGCTGGCTTCGAACTTGGCGAGAGAAAAAAACTGAGAAGACATTTAGTGACTCAGCTGCACTGTTATTAATGTTATTATTTATAAAGCATGTTAAGTGAGTAAGACATTTTACCAAACACAGACAATAACACGGTCTCTATTTTTACTTAACCATCACAAAGACTTACAGCCAGCCTCCTAATGGTCTCAGTCAGATGAGTCGGTGATGTTTTAAAACAAATGTAGGGTTCCGGGTGCTGTTTTAATGCTGTGCATGATTTATGTTTACAAAGCAGAGGATCACACACACACCCTCCAAAACACCTGGAGAAATGTCCAGGAAAAAAGAGAAGGAGGGTGACTGTTGGCTGTGTTTTATCCCATAATTTAATATTTTTAATTAAAAAAAAAACAATAAATTCCAGCTAAAGCTAGAATGGCACCAGAAACGCCAAGAAATATGAAAAACAATTACTATTCGGGAAGAAATTACTAGAAATACCAGTGAGTGTGTAAAGCAAAAAACAAGCATGCTCAGTCATGCCCAACTCTTTTGTGACCCTCATGGACTATAGTCTGCCAGGCTCCTCTGTCCATGGGATTTCCCAGGCAAGAATACTGGAGTGGGTTACCATGTCCTCCTCCAGGGGAACTTCCCCACCCAGGGATCGAACACAAGTCTCTATGTATTTTAGATCTGAATCCAAGCCTGAGCCAAGAGGGAGGATGTGGAATGTCAGAGTCGTCTTCCGTGGATGTTCCATGTGGCAGGATCCATCCTCTGACTCATGACAGACGCAAGAAGGCACCAGAAGGCTGGGCCGGGAGAGGCGTGCCCGTGTTTGACCTGACTACTGTTTCTGTGGACTTTTCCACCTAAGTTCTGCCAGGAGTGCTCCGCCCACTGCTGCTCTTGAGAAGTGGAGACTAGAGGTCTCTTTTGCCCCCAATCCTACGGAAACCAGAGAAGCATCCGCCTCAAACACGCGGGTGTTTGTTGGGAGCACTTCGGTTACATTTCAAATTGTCAAAAATGATCCAACAGCCATTTTCTAAGTCATAGTACCACCGAGCTAATTACAGGGATATTTTGTATTATGACATGTTCATGGCACAGCACGAGGGTGGCACGTGGACTTGTCAAAACAAATAAACCTTTTTTTTAAATTAAATCTATTGCACAAAGAGCTAAACAAATTATGGGGTAGAGGCAAACCCTGTAACTCCCTCCCCACCAGCAACTACTACCTTGAGAAGAGCAGTGGAAACATTCAGGGATTGACTGAAGAGCTGAGCAGAGATGAAAGGTGAGCACAGGCAGCCAGAACAATCCTCTCCTTTCTAATCTGGGGCCCGGGTTGCCCCACAGGCCTAACCACAACTCACCACTCAGCTCAGACCTCCGGGAACTCTGTGCTGGGGCTCAGGAGACGTGGCAAGGCCCTGGGGCAGCACAGAGAAGGGAAAGGAGATACTTCTCAGGTTTACACCGGACGGCAGAGCCTGGTTTAGCATTTGAACTGCCATCTTGTTGATTTTAACCAGAGATAAGAGGGTTGGCCTGAAACTGGAATGGCAAATAGATAGGAATCAGGTAGGCAATGGGCTTCCCAGGTGGTGCTAATGGTAAAGCGCCTGCCTGCCAATGCGAGAGACATAAGAGATACAGCTTCAACCCCTGGGTTCAGAAGATCTCCTGGAGGCATTCATGGCAACCCACTCCAGTATTCTAGTCTGCAGAATCCCTTGGACAGAGGAGCCGGACAGGCTATAGTCCATGGGGTTGCAGAGAGTCGGACAGGACTGAAAAGACCTAGCCCGTAGGCACAGGTAGTCAATAGAAATACAATTTAAAAGAAAGGACCTACTTTAAAATGAAAGGAATGAAGATGTTTAGAGTGGGGGCTGGGGGGCAAAGCAGGCAGAGCAGAGGGGAACTGATAGAGTTCCCACGTCTGGAGGGTCGTGGACAAGGTGTTACCAGATTAGGGTGTTACCCGAGAGACACTGGAACAGCGCCCAGAGATGGCTAGGCCAAGAACGCTCATCAGAACTCTGCTTACATTATTTTAAAAAAAAATAGAAAATAACCCATAGGCCCATCAAAATAAAACTGGTTAAGGAAGCAATACATCTGCAAAAGAGACCACTACCCCTTGGAAGGACACTGGAAATGAAAATGCATTAGCATGGAAGAGGCTAACATAGAAATAAGTAGACAGGCTATAGAACATATGCAAGATATCTCACTTTGCAGAATACAGACTATCTATCCTGTTGTATTGGGCTTTCCTGGTGGCTCAGTTGGTAAAGAATCCACCTGCAATGCAGGAGATCCTGGTTCAATCCCTGAGTTGAGAAGATCCCCTGGAGGAGGGAATGACCACCCACTCCAGTACTCTTGCCTGGAGAATTCCCATGGATAGAGGAGCCTGGTGGGCTACAGTCTGTGGAGTCACAAAGAGTCGGACACAGCTGAGCAACTAAGCACAAGCACACACATCCTATTATATCAGCCATCGTACCACATATAAAACTTCTCGGAGTAATATTGACTAAAATGCTCACTCTGGTGGTTATCTCTTCACTTGGGATTTCAGACAGTTACTTTTTCTTTTTGAGAACCAGTCTTCTCTAATTTTTTTTAAAAAAATTAACATGCTTAGTCTAATATTAAAAGGGAACTATTGGGAATTTAAAAAAGAAGTAAAGTGGAAATCAGGAAGAAATCCAACAATAGTGAATGCTTTAAAAATAAAGAAAAGGAAAAAAATCCCAAAAGACACAGCAGAAGAAGCAGCTGTTGTTGCCACAGACAGACGGGCTTCCACCCTTCAGTCTATGGTCAGCCCCACCCATTTGTTACCTAACTGTGAGACCAAGTGCTGGTCACAGTCTCCTTCTCTGTTACAGGACATAACAGAAGCAAACCCTGCAAAGCCAGCCCTGGAGACAGCAGAAGATGCTCGGCTTTCAGAGACGCATTCCAAGCTTTACTACTTCATCGTTAGGTAGAGACACAGCACACATAATACTCGAGCCACTGATATATTTTTCCTACCAATTCATTTAAAAGACTAGTGCTACTAAATCCAAAATCAGGCAAGGCCACCCAGACAACAGTCATTCATTAGACAGGCAACATGTCTTTAAAACAAACATGGATATGAGGTGTGGAAACGGACACACACTCACAGATCTACACTGAGACCACGGCTGAAGCAACGTGTCTTTAAAACAAACACGGATGTGAGGTATGGAAAAGGACACACACACAGCTCTACGCTGAGACCACGGCTGGCAGGACAAGGGAGACGTTTGGATACGTGATGCCAACAGCGTTATCCGCCGAGGGACAGCAAGGGACACATCACACCACGAAGCGGGCAGTTACGTGGAGGCGGTGGGCCCTCTGGATGGGAAAGTCGGCCCTCTCCTGGAAAGCCTGGGGGTGGGAGACGAGGCAGAAGCAAGGCTCAGAAGCCACACGGGCCCAGGACCGCATCCCCACATGGAGACCGCCGTGGCCTCACGCATCTGCCGCTCCTCCTCAGCACCCACGCCATTCCCATGACGTCTCCCATGTAAAAGTCATTCCTTCCACTAACCTCATTTCTTCGGAGAGGTCAAATCCAACGCAAGCAGGCTGGATCTCGTGTGGCTTTCTCCAGACCAGATTATTGGAAATGCCCACTTCTCTTTTTGTCCCCCACATCATGTGCATGGTTTTGGTGTTGCTGTCGAGACAAACCTGCTAAAGTGTCATTTTCCAGAAGAGGCACAGTGAGAATGAACATGACGATGACACCGTTTTGCTTCCTGGGTCAGCCTCACCAGGAGCCAGCATCACCTCTTACAGACCTGCCAGAGCTGAGCTCTCACTCTGAACCCCACGGCCAGCGGCTTCCTCCTGCCGCTCGGAACCATCTGAGCGTGTTCTCCTGAGAGTCAGCCAAGGACACACACAACGTCCCTGGAAGAACCAGTCCAGTTTCACGCTGAGCCTGAGGCTGGTGAGGTTTCCAGCTGCAAACGTGGCACCAGATTTTTTTCACGTGGGAAAAAGGACCAAGCAACTTCCAGCGACGTGGAGGGGTACACGTCATTTTAAAGCAAAGCACAGAGGAGCCGTAGCTATTACTTTAGCTCCACCCTCACTTTTCAGTTATTTGAGACTCAGGTCAAGTGAGCGCCTCACAAGGATGCACGCTGTCTCTAGAAGCACAGACATCATCCAAGCTTTCAGTCCACCTTGCTTTCCACACTCTGCTGTTTCTAGCTGTAGGTGAAGGATGCTTGGGAAAACAGTTACACAAGAAGAGGGACACAGGAGGTGAACAGTACAACCCCATAACACTGTGGCCCTTCCTGGGAGAGGTAGGCAGACAGTGCATCACCCTCGATACCTAATCTCATTTGCTCCTGCATCCCCTAGGAAACCAGCAGAGTCCAGAGTTCTAAAATAAACCTCGGGGAAAACAGCGCATTTGAGGTTTAAAGCAGATGTGGGTGGTAAAGAAGAATGAGCAAAAGCTTGAAGGGGATGCACCGGGAGAAGACCCAGGACCCAAGCAGGGACCAGCCGGATCCAGCTGCAGCTCATCAGAAGGGGCACAGAGCACCCCCACCTGCTCCAGGGCGCCAACCATGAGACAGAGCTGAAAACACTGCACTGACATCCGTCCCTCAGTGTGAGCGTGGAGCCGGCAAGTGCCGGCCGCTGCCGGCTCAGCCTGGGTGTATCCAGAGGAACTCACAGACCCGGACGCTGGAAGACGGGGAGTTCCCGAGGCTTCATTATCCGAACAGCCTGCCTGCATTAACGCGCCTCCTCTGGAAGCCCCACCACCCCAGCCCGCTGCAGGAAGATGTGGACAGGAACCTGCCTCATCAAGCCGATGCAGCGGGTCCTTCCCTGGGGGTGGAGCGCCGCTGTGAGGAGGAAGAGCGGTCTGAGCTTCCTGTCCTGCTTTTCTTTCTCTCCTTCTCCACCCTGGAGCAGTAGGCCATGTTTGTGGGATGCGGAGCAGAGTTTGCCATCTGAGAAGACTCTGGGAGTTTCCCTCGAGAGGAGCCAGCGAAGGGTGGGGAGCAAGGTGTTTTGTCCCCACACTGTTTGAATTTGCCAAGGGGTCCTTCTCATCCCCATCGGCATCTGTCACCTGCCACTGACTGCCTGTCTTCTCCACCTTCACCAGTCTCTCGGGTGGATGCGGAAGACGTCAGAGGCCGGGCAGCCCCCACACAAGTGACGGTGTGCTCCCAGCTCCACTGCGGGCCAGCTCAAGCCCGACCCTCCAGCTCCCTCCAGGTCTCGGGTCCCCTTCAATGACCCCCCAACTCAGAAAAGGGCCCCTCAGGCTTCTCCCTTGCGCCGGAAACTCCGTGGACACAGGAGCCCGGCAGACCACCGTCCACGCGGTTGCAGAGAGTCAGACACAACTGAGCACACAGCGCACCAGGAAATCCGGGCACAGCCTCCCTCTCTCGCCAGTCTCATCCCGCAAAACCGTCCCATCCCGCCTCCCCAGTACGGTCCGCGTCGGCCTTGCTCACCCGCACCCGCGAGGCGCGCCATCCTTCTCTTCCCCCGCCCCCTCCCCCGAAATGATGATCCTTCGTTTTCGGTCTACTCCTCGCCCAACAGCCACGCTGAGGTTTCAGAAATACAATTCAGATCGCGTCATCATCTGCTTTCAAAAACCATCCGTGTTGCATGTCTTCACTTAAAATTAGCACAAGAAGCCCTGACCCTGACATAACCACGGATGCCGCCGCTCTGGCCGCTGCACATCCTGACCCCACGCAGCCTTTGGTTTCCCCGCTGAGCCAGGTTTCTCCTCTGCAACCTCTCTTCCACCTCCCAGGTCCCCGGGCGCGTCCTTCACGGCTGGCTAACCGTTCCCAGACTCCCTTCCTCCAAACGCAAATCAGGCCCCTTGCTTTAAAAATATCCATTCGTCATCATAAACGGATCTGCATTGGTGTTCCTTAAATACCCTGAGTGAACAAGTAAATCACTCATGAAGGGGTCTTTTCATTTGTACGCCTGCCCCCACCATCTTTTTCACTTTTCTCCAAGAACAGCTGGTCAGACCCCTGAGGCCGTCCAGATATATCCTTTCTCTCCTAGTTTTTTCATTTACTATTTTTAAAGGTTTCAAAAGAGGAGATGCAGTGAGACTCAGCATAATTCTTTAACAATTTGTGTTTATTCCATAGACATTCCCAGAATACAGTGACATGTCAGCCCCAGGCCAGGCGGGGGCACTGTGGACGGGCCAGGAGCACAGTTTCCTGAGAACCGCTTGGACGTCCAGGTACTCTCAGACCATCTCCTTAGCACTGTCTCCAGAAGACTGCTCAGGCAAACCGCTATGGATGGTGTGAACCTATCATCTTATTATTTTTAAAAACTAGAGTGACATTTGTCCATTTCTTGGCACATCCTCAATTTCCACAATCCCCATAAGGTCACCAAAGTGTCCTCATCGGGAACTTCTTCCCACGTCTTTAGACGGAATTGATCCAGTGCAGGACATTGCAGAGGAAATTCAGACGTCTTGGAAACACTGCCACGAATTCTGTTTAGCTCCTCTCTTTTCCCTCCTGTCCTTCATCAAAGTGCCAGTCGCAGTGTAAGGTCTTAGACACATAAACATGGCCTGCCCTTGAGAAGCGTTTTATAATATATAAGCTCATGGTTACATAATCTGGAATTTATCTGAAAATAATCAGCCTTATTGATGTCAGACATTTTACATCATAGTCATTTACCTATTGCCTTGAAAATTATATTAATGAGAAAGTACTCCAGTGACATTACAAGCTCATCATGATAGTTCCCACAATTAAGTTCACTCTTCTTCTCCCTGAAGTTTTACATTATAACAGTTGCTTCCTCATGGTTTCCTAAAGTGAAAGGGCAAAAGAAATCATCTGAGAATCTCCAAAGACAACTTTCTTCCAAGAGACTATTTAATAATTATGCATTGGATTTAAGTGGCTTCTAAATGTTTTCTATTAATAGTACAAGTTTAAATTCTAGTTTTCTGAACAAACATGTCAGAAGAGTCTCCTTAATTTTGTTCATTACAAACCCTGCAGGTGTCTAGTCAAGGGCCCGACTTATCCCTCTGCTGAGGGGCAAAGGCATCTGAGTGGCAGGCATTCTTCCTTGTCTAGTACTGTGACAGGCACCCCCGTCCTCCCCAGAAATCCTGCCTCCCCACCCACAAAGGTGGGCCTCTTCCAAGGCACAGGGGCCTCATCATGGTCAGTGTTGGGCTTCTTCTCGCTCAGGCATGGACGCTCCTGCCCCTGGCAGCTCTGTGTCTGAACCCTACCTGGCTGCACTTCCTTCTCCTTCATTTCTCCAGAAGCGTCGTCACCTAATACTACTTTGACCTCTTTTGCATTTTTACTTTTTCTTTAAACAGTGCGCATATTTTTCTGCTTTTGCCATGAATGCCTAATCACACACACATTTTTATTTTCAATCTTGCTTCCTCCCTAAATCTTAGGTCCATGTTTCCAGCTATTTTATTTTACTTCAGGACATTGTCTTTTACACATGAGGATGACAGTAATGGTGAGGATGCTGGTGGTGATGATGATATGACTGTGATGGTGATAATGATGGTAAAGGGGATGTGGTGATGACAGTGATGGTAATGGACAAGAGATGGTGATGCTGATGGTGTGATGATCATGGTGATGATGATGGTCGTCATGGTGATAATGGTGGTGACGATGACATCATCAGAACCTCACTCTGCCCTGGGCAGAATCCCTGACTCCAGAAAAGATGATCATTCAGAAGATAATTCAGCAAGAGAAAGAACAAACCCACTCAAATAAATCTGCACATCCCTGAGAGGTAAATACACTCCAGGGTGGGAGGCAAATAAACAACAACAAGCATACGTATACACACACACGACACATAGTGACAAGCTCCGTGAAGAGAAACGTGGTCTGGCTTTCAGCACAGCGGGTCCTGCAGGGCAGAACCTGGGGATGGCGAGGGCGCGGTCTCCGTCTCTCCTTGCCTTGTCCGCAGGCTGCGTATCTGAATGGCCTTGCTTCTCCTCCAGCATCCCTCCTTCCCTCCCTCCCGGCCTCCCCTGGGGAGATGTCATTGCTATGGGCTGGATCGCTCCCCCTGCGTCCGCTGGTAGACACCACCCGCCCAGTGTGACTGGCGATGGGGCTTCAGGGATGTGACTGAGGAAGCAGACCATTAGCTCCTGGGGGCCCTGACTCAGCAGGCCTGGCGCTCTTCTGAACAGAAGGAGACACCAAGAAAGACCCGCCCCGCCGCGTGGGGACACAGCGAGGAGACGGCCGTCCCCGAGCCAAGGAGAGAGGCCTCCTGAGAAACTGCTGGTCCTGGACGCCCAGCCTCGACTGCAGACAGCGAAGCCCGCTGTCCCAGCTGCCCGGGGTGCAGGTTCTGAGCCGATGAATACAGTGAGTTCTCCGTCTGTAGAAAGCAAGACGGTTCTAGTTCCCCCAGCAGAGGGCCCGGGGCCCCGTCGCCACCCCTCGGCGCCCTCTGCCCCAGGGGCAGGCAGCCCTGAAGCCCGGCCATCCTCGCCACCCGCCGGCCTGGCCCCCCCCCCCGGGGTTCCCCCGCGGGGCCCCCGTCCCGGCTCACAGGCCGCCTGCCGCGGCCTCCTCCGTGCAGCGGGGCCGGCGATCTCTCCCCGCCCCAGAGAAGGCTCGCGCGTGGCCCATCCAGAGCCAACAGGACTGGAGATGCTTCGTCACGGGGGCGGCTCAGCCTTCCCCTCCCATCTCGCCTCTCGGCCCCCGGCGCGGACCACGCCGCAAGCTGTGCTGCCCGATGCCCTGAACCTCCAAGGATTCGAGGGCTCAGCCCCAGCGTTTTCGCAAGGAGCACCATCCACGTGCCCTGAGACCCGGGCTGTGGACGCCTCAGGCGTCTGGGCCAGATCCCGGGAGGCTGAAGTCCCTGGAGCAAGCGCGGGCCCGCCCCGCAGCCTGCGTGCCCTTCCTCCACCCTGGGCCCTGGGACCCCAGCCTGCCCCCCCCCCCCCATCTGCTCCCAGGGCCTGAGGTCTGTCTTTCTTTCCACGACCAAAATGCTTCCCACAGGCCTGATAACCCATCCGGCCATCAGCCGGCAGAGTGGCCTCCCAGGAATGTGAGTGAGCCCGTCTCTCCCCACAGCTGCGTCTGCCTTCAAGGGCTGAACCCCTGTGGCCCTGCTTCCCCCCTGCTGGGGGGACGGGGGCGGCCCCCTGGGCTGTGCGCACGGAGGGTTTCCCTCCAGCTCTTTATCCTTCTGGCCCTAGGCGTGGATGTGATGCTCATCTTTCTGGCAGAGGGACTGTGGGCTCAGGAGCCCGGCTAGCCTCCCGATGCCCTCTTCACGACTTGGCCTCCCTCTGTTTGCTGCACTTGTTGGCTTCTGAGATTTGTTGCTATCGTTGTTCAGTCACTCAGTCATATCTGACTCTTTGCGACCCCATGGAGCGCAGCACACCAGGCTTCCCTGTCCTTCACCATCTCCAGGAGCTTGCTCAGACTCATGTCCATTGAGTCAGTGATGCCATCCAACCATCTCATCCTCTGTAGCTCCCCCCATCTCCTGGTCAGTATTTCCCACATCAGGGTCTTTTCCAATGAATCGGCTCTTCACATCAGGTGGCCAAAGTATTGAAGCTTCAGCATCAGTCCTTCTAATGAACACTCGGGACTGATCTTTAGGATGGACTGGTTGACTCTCCTTGCAGTTCAAGGGACTCTCAGGAGTCTTCTCCAACCTCACAGTTAGAAAGCGTCAATTCTTAGATTTGTGCATGTGTCATTTTGACCACTGGGTGTGCCCCCAGGAGAAGATAACAGCTCTTGACAGAGGGGCACTCTGCCCGAGGCAGCCTTGCCTCCAGGGCACCTGGACCCGACGGGAGCCCAGCAGGCATGAGTTACGCTGGGGACAGAGGGAGGAACCCCATCTCACTCATGGCCAAGGATTGGATGCCCTCCACGCCTTCACACATCTTCACCTCAGCATCCCCCTTGCCAGGCAGCAAGCCCACTGTCCGATATGCAGTAGGTGCTCAGTACTTGCATGCGAACAAAAATGATGAATAAAATGTGTTTGAAATGGGGGTTACTTTACATTCAAGTGTGGCCCCCATCTGCCATCTAGTGGTGGGAGCAAGCAACTTCGGGATGACAAGCTTGGGAGGCCTGGCTAGGATGCTGACCTGGAAGGAGCAGCGTGGGTACCAGGGCAGGTCCCCCACCCCACCACCCCTGCCCCCGCCTGCGGGAGGAGCCCTGGGGATTCCGCCCTGGGGCCAAAGCTGGCACCTTTGGAGGGGGGAGGGGGAAAACTTTGAAAAGAGAGCAAACTAAACGATGAGCCCCAGTTAAGCACGTGAAGTTTCCAGGGGTCCAGCAGGGAAGACTGTGCCAATATTCGAGGTTATGCTTGGTACTCTAGTGGGACAGTCTGTTTTGCCCCCAATTTTGCAGGGATCAGATCCATGGGGAGCTTTGACTGAAAAATATAGGAACACAGCGTTCTGTGTTTCCTGAAGGAACCCACAGGCAATGGGGAAACATTCAAGTGAATTCAGAAGAAAGAAGGAAGACAGCACAGAATAGGCATCAGAGAGATGCCCGCACAACGCACACTCTCTATGAAAGATTATAAAGATGCACGAAGACTGCACACTCCAAGTACCTGCGGGTGCGAGGGGCTGGGGTCACGTGACCCCTCTGGACCCCCCACCCCCAACCTCCTTCTGGTTAAAAAAGAGTTTTCGCCGACATGGTCTCTGGGGGTTTTACGACCCTCAAGTTTCCCAGGCAGATGCCTAACTAAAACCTTAATGTGCATTCATGACAGGTGTGAACTTTTCAGATTTCCTTGAATGGTTTTTTTGTTTCCATAGGAGTCATTCCAAACCCAAAGGCGCTGATCCCGGTTCAAACGCTACATGATTCATTAATACGTTAGCCTGCGCCTGGGTTATGTGGAATGCTAACAGGACTTCCAGAAAGGATCCAGGAGACGGGAGGGGGCCTGCCATGCTACGAGCTGTGAGCTCCCTGGCACTAGGCGAGTCAGGCTTGAAGGTGGCCAAACGCAGCATCATGAGCAGGCATCAGGAATCACTGGCTGCAATGAGCCACCGGCATTTTAGTAAATCCTGGGCATGACTTGACCTCAGGCTGCACAGCCAGCCATGAGACGAGCCAGTCCTGTTCTTGGGGAAATTAGCAGGAAGCGATGGAGGTTCAGAAGGAAATGACAACCCACTCTAGTACTCTTGCCTGGAGAATCCCATGGACGGAGGAACCTGGCAGGCTACGGTCCATGGGGTCGAAGAGAGTCGGACATGACTGAGCGACTTCTCCTCACTTTATGAAGGTTCAGAAGTGGGCCCTCCCTCCACACCCCCACACCCCACTCTGAATTCACGGCCTAAGTGCTGCCAGCTGTGGGGTACCTCCGGGGCATCCTGACCCACCTGCCATATGGGGCAGGCACTCAGACCATCCCAGGTCAGGAGCACAGACCCTGAAAGTCCCCACCCCTGCTCCCTGCCCCCCACCCCACATCCACCCCGCCCACCACCCGCCCCCCACAGAGCACATCCAGACATCCACCAACTCACTCCTGAGAATAAGACTAGGGACCAAGACCCAGACTCTGGGTGACGGAAAACCAACGAGGTTTTGGAAGAAGTTCCACTGAAGGATCAAGGAATATAAGGAATGCAACATTCCTGCTATCGTGGTTTTTAAAAATACATCCCTTGGAGAGGCATACTGAAGTATTTACAGTTGAAATGTCATGACGTCTGGGAATTACTTAAATGATTCCAAGTCAAAACAACCATGACAACAAAGTAAAAGATATCAACACAAGCTGGCAACATGTTGTCATTGTTGGATCTAGATGATGAATATGAATGAGTGTGTGTGTGTGTGTGTGTGTTTTCTATTTTAAAAAGTTAGAATACATATAGAATAGAAGGAAAAAACAACTACAGTATATAACTGTAAGGTCCTGGATAACTTGCGTGCGTGCATACTAATTCGATTCAGTCGTGTCTGACTCTCTGACCCTATGGACTGTAGCCTGCCAGGTTCTTCCGTCCTTGAGATTCTCCAGGCAAGAATACTGGAGAGGGTTGCCACGCCCTCCTCCAGGGGATCTTCCCGACCCAGGGATCGAACCTGGGGCTCCTGCACTGCAGGTGGACTCTTTACCTCTAGGGACATCTGAGAAGCCCCCTTGATAACTTAACAAGAGACAATTCAGCAAAGGTGGTGGTGGTATTCAAAGCTGCAATAGGGAGAAGTAAAGTGGCCATGGACTATTTTTTTAGGAAGATTGACATTAAAAGACAAGACATGATAGATGGAGAGGAACCAGAGGACCAAGGGTGGGTTTCATCCATACTTGGGGGTGGTTTTGAGGAAGCAGATGTCTAAAGTGTGAAAGGAAGAATAAGAGAAGGAAAGGTTGATTCTGGGCGAGCTTGGCTAATGGTTCTGTACAGGACACACTTGTGCTCACACTCAGAAATCAGTGTCCTGATCCCTATGTGTGTCTGTTCTTAGTTTACAGGAAGTCAACCAAGAGAACCTTTGATCCCTCTGAAATACCATCTCAGAAATCCAAATCCTGTTCTGATTGGTGATGTTCCTCCATCTGTCTCTTGAACACGGGCCATGTATCTATACTCCTGACCTGGTGGACAGCTGCCCTGGCCCACGGATGGGGGGATTTCAGTGCTTCGGAAAGATGGAACGTGTCGTAGGAAGGTCATATCCCTACAGGCTGCGCGCAGGGCATCAAGGCAGAACAGAGCGGTGAGCTGCAAGTCACTGGCCGTGTCACCTGACTGAGTGCATCACCTTCTCGGATCTTCTACTTTTTTTTCTTTAACTTGTTAAGTGGGGCTAATAATGCCTATTTTGCAGAGCACTGTGAGGCTTGAATGAGCTAAAAAATAGATGAAAACTTCTACCTCAGTTCCAGGCACACATACAGTCCTTTTACACAGGTTGTTGTTGCTATTGTTCTGGAGTTACCTTGAGACCAAAAGGAGCATCACCTAAACCTAAACTGGGACGATTCACCTGTGCAGAACTGCCTGGCCCATGTCCTTCCTGGCCTTTGTCTTTCTCAGCCTAAAAGGTCTCACCTTTTCCGTCTCATGTTCAAGCTTCCCCTTGACACCTGGATTGTCTACCTCTGGCTTGTCTCCGGTCCTTGAACTTGAAGGACGACGGACATACACGGGAGCTAAGGAGAGATGCCCGGAGTCTACACAGACGCAGGCTGTTCTGCTGATGCCGGGTTTTGTCAGCGTCTTCCCCCGGTACATGTCATGGATCTCTGCCTGAAGCCTCACTTTGAGTTAATGTCATCAAGGGATAATTGACAATGATCCCCGTCCCTTTCCTCTGTCAGATCTGACAAGTCAAAATATGTTCTGAACGTTCCGAGGGGCATTTCTCAGAATGCATCTCCTTAGGCTTTGCCTCGCTGAACCTCACGTCACTTCTCTCCCTCATGTCAAGATCTTCTCACAGATGATCCCAGTCAACTAAGGTCTGATATCAGATGCAAATTTCGTTATTAATTCCAAGTCATTACCCCAGTCATTTTATAACTTTGTTTCCAGAATTTTAGGCGAGTGCCTCCCGGTTCCAGGGACACGTGGCATTTGGTTGATTTCACGAGCTCCTCAACCTCTCTCCCCATGGACCCCATCCTGCTTCCATCCACCCCCAGAGCCTGTACCCTTCTGGCTCAGAATTCGTGTTGACATCTGCCTTCCTCCTCGACTGTGAGATCGCCAAGAGCAGGTGCCATTTTGCTCCTCTTTCTATGCTGGTGGTGAGGGCTGCACTTTGGCTCGCTCTCAGAATTTGTTGAATGAATTTATAATGTCAAAAACTTCCTGTACAACTTCTACAGTTTCACAGGAGCCCGAAGTCAGATGAAATCTGGTTCCACCTGCCTTCTCTGTGCAGGGACCCTGGTCCTGCTCCCCTCACTCCAAGCTTCTGCTTGACCACTCCAGGGTCAGTCTGTCGGTTCAAGGGGCAGGTCGGCCCACTGTTAAACGGCCAGAGTGAGGGTCCTTCCACCTACCAGTCCCAGGTTTGCAATGTGAGATCCAGAACTCACTGTTTCTCAGGGCAGACCCCCGATCACCTCACAGCCACTCGCCTGTCTCATGTGACATATACCTTTCTTCTCTGAAAGAAACCCCCTTTGGGTCTCCATGACTCCGTCCTGGAAATGCATTGTTTGTCTTTGCCACTCTCCAAATGTCATTCCCAGGACTGAGCGGAAAATAAGGAGCCTGCAGAGGCACAAAGGCAGGTGGGAATGGTGCTGCTTGTGACCTGACCACGCCCTTCTGTTGATGAGCCCCAGGACGAGAAAAGGAGAGCGTCCTCTGGCCCTGACAAGGTTGGAGCTGTCAGCAGCCGAGCTAAGGGTTCCCTATGGTGCCCTACTCGTGGCAGATCTGACATCCCATTGGGAGAGGGGGCTTGGACTGGGGGGCTCTCCATCATGTCCTCTTTAGTTGAAAAGAGAGACAGAGAAAAGCGAGGGAGAGAAAGAACATTCTCACTGCAATCTTTGTTTCACTGTATCTTTCCTCTTCTCATAAAAGAAATCAGCCGGAGGGCTGAGAGTCACGTGCTCCCAGATTCCAGATTCCTGCAGGACTCCCCACCCTCGCAGCTGCCAGGTCTGGAGCACCAGGTCGGCAGAGAGGAAGTCAGACAGTCCAAGGACTTGGCAGACAGACAGACACCAGGGCGCTTCACACTCCCTCTCAGTGTTTTTGCTGATCTCTTGAAGAATGAAAAGTGGAAGTATTATCGCTCAGTCGTGTCCAACTGTTTGCGACCCCATGGGCTGTAGTCCTCCAGGCTCCTCTGTTCATGGGATTTTCCAGGCAAGAATACTGGTATGGATTGCGATGCCCTCCTCCAGGGCATCTTCCTGACCCAGGGATCGAACCCATATCTCCTGTATTGCAGGCAGATTGAGTCACTAGGAAGAACACCTCGCGTTTTGAAAACACAAGATTGAGAACACGAGTAGCAGACCAGGAACGCACCTCTCTTTTCAAACAGCAAGCCAGTGAGGCGGAGAAAATCCCATCACGGCGTGGTGGGGGAGACAGGGTTCGTCTTGTGTATGTGCAGCTCAGCCACGTTTGCCTGGAGCAGTGCGCAAGGCCAATCACAGACGCCGTCAGCGTTCAGACGCTGTCTGCCACCTCGCTCCCACCGCCAAGGAGGACGTCCGCGGGCGTGTGGCAGGACACGCATGTGGCTCTTTGGTGACCAGTGAATGAACAGAGGAAAAGAACAGCCGTTTTCCTGGAGGGAAGAGCGCAGCCACGCGTAGGACACCCCAGGACGGGGAAAGTGCATCTGGTTTGAACCCACGGAAGTCACACCCACGTTCCCTGGAGGGGACTCGCCTGGTGACACCCGGGCCTATTCCTGCCCATCTCACGCACCAAGAGGGAACGCGCTGCCTCTGCATTGAGAATCGCACCCTCTCACCAGACCCAGCCACCTGGGGGGACGGCGCTCCCATTAACTGACTCACAGTAAACTGAGTCCCAATAAACTGAGATCCCACGCAAGGTCCAGGTCTGATGTCTGCAAAACCTAAAGACTCTCTGAAAGCCCCTCAAACTCATTTCCACCCGAGAACGTAGGGGCACGAGGGGGCCGTCCGTGACCGCCCCCCCCCCCCCGGATGCCCCCTTCACTGTTCAACCTCGGCTCTCTGCCCTGACAGACAGACGTGAAAGCCACGTTCAGGTTCCCACCCTCCCTGCCTTTCCCTGCCAGCTGAGACATCAATCTTTTTCACTTCAAAGCTCAGGTTTATCTTTCCACATGTAATTCTGTTAGTGCATCCGAGGGCCCCAAGTCCTGTTTCTGCCATCTGAGCAGCAAATGTACTGCAAGTCGAAGAATGCTGTATTTGGTGTCGGGGAATGAGAGACGCTGGGGGAGAATGAGGAACACAGTCACCTTTAGAAAAGAAAGTATGCGTGCCCTGGAGTCCACAAAAAACCTGGGAAAAAAATCCTCTGGCCATCTTAGCAGCTTTTTAGATGAACCATCTTGTGGAATCATCCCCCAAACTCTTCTGCTTATATAAATCAAGAGCAATAACAGCTGGGTTTGTCTTCAGCCAACAAAAATTTCCAAACGCTAGACCCGGACGGGCTGTCAGATGACTTAAGCCACCTCCTGAAACAGGGGAAAAAGGTCTTTTCAAGAACTCAGGAACTCCAAGATGTTTTTATTGATTTCAATTTCCAATAAAATGAATATGTCTTATCTAAATATTTTTATCACACAACTGAAACATTGAATTATTTTTTTCAGAAATAGAGTTAAATACATCAATCTAGTTACAAATTCTAATATAAAGAGTACAAAATATAATGTTATAAATTGTATTTTAAAAAAAGAAATACAAATTCTGTGGTCTTTTGCATTTTACTGCCTCAAAGCAAAATTAGCAAAGTTGAAGAATGAACATTTTCCCTCGGTCATTCCACAAAGACACGCGTATGGGGGCACCTGAACCATCGCCTGAAGTCCCGGCCTGTCATTTTCCTTTCTCTTCCTTTCTGCTCTGCGTATAACATGTCCTGTGACTTGAACTCACGCAGGTGAGAAGCAGTGGAACAGAACATGCTACTTCAGACCTGGAGACATTTGGAAAGTGGAAAAGCAAACTTGGAGAGACCCAGCTGTTTTCTACTGCATTGTTCAGACCGCCCGGGGCGGGGCGAGGAGGGGGGCACTTGCCTGTTTTGGAAGGCAGCTACGCTCACCACTATACCACCAACGCTGCTCCACTTGCCTGTTTTGAAGACGGAATGTGGGTGAGGAGAAGCTTCCTGTGAAAAGCCAGGAGGCTTCTGTGCAGCTGTGACCACGCTCTAACTAGACCTGCCACCCTGCAGGCCCCACTCTGACTCCTGGTGGACAGAAGGTGCCCAAGCCCGTACCAGGGGCCAAGGAGGCGGCAGAAACCTCCCACCTGCGACCTGCAGAGGATGCAGCTGGGTGACAGCTCAGGGAGCGCGCACGTCCTGGCGCATCTGTGTACAACCTGGGACGGAGCGTGCAGATCTGAAGACGCTTTTGACACCCTGGGTGCAATGCAGGCTCCCTCACGTCACCAAAGTGGCCTCTGTCATTCTCAGGGCCGTTTCCCAGAGCATCTTCACGAAAAGGAGTGTCTTTCTTGGTTTAAAGGTAAGTAAGTAGCCATGGGGAGGCAGCTCTTAAAGTACCGAGTACTTCTCAAAGCCTAGGAGGCACCGTCCCCTAGGCTTGAGGGTCTGTACTATGTCATAGCCCGGGGGAAACGCATCTGTCTGAGATGGCCCCAGGCCTCCCAGGAGCCAAGGAAGGGAAGAGACAGGACAGTGGACGGATGCCCGGAGAAGGTGCTGAATGGCTGAGTTTTCAGAAAATATAAATGTTCATTCTTCAAGTTAAGGAATAAGAGTGAATAACCTGAAAGACCTCTATAAGCTCATCATTTGTGTTACTTGGGCTGGACGAGGAGGAAGAGGCGTGAGCGAGAAGGAGCAGGAGTGAGACCAGCAGACCAGAGCGCGAGGCGGGGGGGGAGACACAGGGAGAAGCCGCAGTGCAAGACCAAACCCTTTATTGTCCAAGTTACATCTGACGCCAACACTGCAAGATCCTGTCGAGAAACAAGGAGACAGCAGATCGGGAGAGGTAGTAGGAAGTCTGTAACAGTCAGAAGGTGACTTACAGGAGAGACCACGCGGAAATCCTCATTCAAGAAAAAGCGAATCAAACCACATTGGCTAAATAAATAAGTAAAACACAAATCATATTAAATACTATGGTCGAACTGACATCAATGCATGAGCAAACCCATACAATACTGATGATCAGTGGAAGCAAGGAACCATAGTCAGGCCCCAGACGGCTTGTCTCGGAGGCAGCATCCTCAGAGGGCCCCTCACCCCCAGTCTGCTGAATGAAGTGAAAACCTTATTTCTGTGCTCCAGGCAGAAGCAGTATTCCAACTGGCTCGGGCTGTGTGTCCAGCCAGCGGGGCCCCAGGACGCACCCCTTCCAGCAGGCTGCCCATAGAGGGGCTCCCCGGATGCCGTCTGTTGCTCCGAAGGTGCGCACATAGGCAACTCCTCCATGCCACGTTGGGTAGAGCTCCTTTAATAACTAAAACAGAAACAGCAGGCCCTGGACTATCACCCTTCACTGTCAGTCAAGAAAATAAAAGCCAGAAAATGCAGAAATGATCACTGTGGGGAAACTACGGACGTGATTAAACGTAAGTCGACAGAAAGGCATTCTGATTCCCGGCGTGAACAAAGGAATGTGTCTCTGTGGCTTTGTTCAAAGTAACTTGACAGGACAGTCAATTACAGCCGCTGATCACATCTGCACGGACATCCCTAATGACACCAACACGACAGGTCTTTCTGGAACATATCTGGTGTAAGAATATCAGGAAAAAATAAGTAAAAAAGTTATATATATATACATACACATATATGCATATATATGTGTGTGTACATACATGTATATATATTTATAGATATAAGCTAGCCAGTTACATTGCATCATTTGCAAATGCTGCAAAGTAACCTGAACCGTCAAGTAATTTAAATTCAGTAACAAGTAGAATCCAGAACCAAACATTTAACTAAGAACAACAACAATGACAATAATAATAATAATAATATAATTCAACAAATCATTAGAACAGGAAAACCACACTTTAGGGTTTGTATGTGTGTGTGTTTTAACAACTCTTTGTATCAGAAGCCCATTTCTACAAAAACTGCACTAATCCATTACTGTATTAAGTAAACTGTCGCTCTCATCAGTATTAAAGGTTAGGATAATTTCTGTACATGTAAAATTATTGCTTTTTTGAAAAATATATTTAGCATGCTTGTTTTAATCCGTTTCCTGCCTTTACAAAATTTCAATTAAAAAAAAAAAAACCTAGTAAAGCTTTTGCAAAAAATTTCACAGAACATTTTCATTCAAGGCAGCAGTAACTTGTGATAATGCATAAGATCACTATGTGCAAAAACCTGAACGTCTCAGAAACCCCACCATCACACACAGTGTCATGGTGATGGGAAAAGAAAACATTTATCTCTGCGGAATACAATTTTAACTGCATACACTGCAAGGTTTAAGATCCTTTCTTATGGGCCTTAACCCCCCACTAAAACTTGCCTCTGTGTGACTGAGGAAGAGGTATATAAAGCCGCCCCCACCCACGGGCCTGAGGGCCTCCATGCTCTGGGAACGAGGGGACTCACGAGTGGAGGCCCCCAAGCCCGAGAAGAAAAGATGACTACTTGCTGGGACAGATGAACAGGAAGGCGGGGGGGGGGGGGGTGCAAGAGGGCCCCAGAGCGCCAGGACCCAGGGGTGACCTGGCCCCCCACCTGCTCCAGGTTCTCCTGCTATGACTCAAAGGGTCCAGGTCAGGGGTGGGGGGGTTCAGTGGCTAGATCATTTGTTAAGACGGGCAGTCTTCCATTGTAAGCAGTTTGCAGAATGTAGCCCTGTTACCAGAAGGTCCTGAGAATAAACAAAGAAGCCTGCTTTTCTTAAGTGTTCAACTAGCACTCTTTCCCAAAACACAATCAAAGCCTTCCCACGGCCGTGTGTTCTCTGTCGGGTTCACTGGGCACAGGTGGGAGCGGAACACAGCTGGGACAGGTGATGGGACCCCTGAAGACGGAGGACCTCGTCACCCAGCCTCCCGCCACCCCTTCGAGCCTGCTCCCACAGCACTCGAACACCCGTCCTGCCTCTTATTTACTATTTGAGATACGCACTAAGACGCGGAGAGGCCGGAGCATCTGTCCGCACCCCACCCCCTGGCCCCCCTGCCGTCGGTCCCGACGTCACCCCCACGGTCCTCCAACATCCCGCGTGGCTGCTCCAGTCCATCCAACACACACGAGCATCTTTCCAGTGTCTCGAACCTGTCTTGAATGATACAGATGCTCTGTATTCCTGCCGTGCCTGCCAACACCTCGTTTACTGTAAGAAAACACGGACTACGGTTGGTGAGCACGTGGATGCGTGTAGAATATCTACATGTAATTCTAAGAAGAGCATCTTCGCCGATGTTTAGACACGTGACAAGAAGCCCCCCTTCGGCTTCCGCTCCGGCGGGTGGCTGAGGAGCCGAGGCGGTGTCCGGCCGGGGGGTCTCCCACGGGGCAGCCAGGGTGGCTGTCGGGACGTGCAGGGGGCTGCGGACGAGGTCACGGCGCCGGACAGACCAAGTGTGTCTCTAGGTTCCCTTTCCGAGAGGCACTGTGTGGGCAGCATCTGCGTTAGAATGGTCTCTCCCCTGGAGGAAAAAAGACAAGAGAAAAGCTCATTTCTGCCTTCCAGTTTCTAAGTGCATTTGTCTCACTCCTTTCTTAGAGTCACCCAAAGCACAAACAATGACCGTCACAGAGCCGCCGAGTCGGCCGGCAGACACGCCTGGCTTTAGCTGTAACTCATGACGCACACTTAAGTTAACTTATATGCAAAATACATCATGAGAAACGCTGGGCTGGAGGAAGCACAAGCTGGAATCAAGGTTACCAGGAGAAATATCAATAACCTCAGATATGCAGATGACACCACCCTTATGGCAGAAAGAGAAAAAGAACTAAAGAGCCTCTTAATGAAAGTGAAAGAGGAGGGTGAAAAAGTTGGCTTAAAACTCAACATTCAGAAAACTAAGATCATGGCATCCAGTCCCATCACTTCATGGCAAATAAATGGGGAAACAGTCGAAACAGTGGCTGACTTTATTTTTCTGGGCTCCAGAATCACTGCAGACAGTGATTGCAGCCATGAAATTAAAAGACTCTTGCTCCTTGGAAGGAAAGTTATGACCAATTTAGCCAGCATAATAAAAAGCAGAGACATTACTTTGCCAACAAAGGTTCATCTAGTCAAGGCTATAGTTTTTCCAATGGTCATGTGTGGATATGAGAGTTGGACTATAAACAGAGCTGAGCACTGAAGAATTGATGCTTTTGAACTGTGGCACTGGAGAAGACTCTTAAGAGTCCCTTGGACTGCCAGGAGATCCAACCAGTCCATCCTAAAGAAAATCAGTCCTGAATGTTCATTGGAGGGACTGATGTTGAAGCTGAAACTCTAATACTTTGGCCACCTGATGCAGAGAGCTGACTCATTTGAAAAGACCCTGATGCTGGGAAAGATTGAGGGCAGGAGGAGAAGGGGACGACAGAGGATGAGATGGTTGGATGGCATCACTGACACAATGGACATGGGTTTGGGTGGACTCCAGGAGTTGGTGATGGACAGGGAGGCCTGGTGTGCTGCGGTTCATGGGGTTGCAAAGAGTCGGACACGACAGAGACTGAACTGAACTGAACATGATGCACAAGCAAGAGGAGCTTGTAATGCCTTCCAAGGCAGCCTGGGCAACTCCCAGGGATCTACAGAGAGGCACCGGGTGGCTCCGGTCCGCACACAAGAACAGCAAATCCTAGGGTCTGAACCAGCTCTGGAGAAAAGGTTGAAAAGATGGCAACCAGAGGAGGATTCAAAAAAGCAACGCTATGGGGCCTTCCCTGGCAGTCCAGTGGTTAAGACTCGGCGCTTCCAGTGCAGGGCCATCGGTTTGATCCCTGGTTAGGGAACTAAGATCCCACAAGCCATATGATGTAGTCAAAATATATTAAAAAAAAAAAAAAGAAAGAAAAAACAAGGAAAATCTGAGAAAATCATGGTCAAGGAGTCATGACAGTTAGATGTAATGTCGTATCCTAGAGGGGATCCTGGAAAAGGATCAAGGACATTAAGGGAAAACGGAGGAAATCTGAATCAAGTATGGATTTTAGTAAATAATAATTTTTTATTGAGTAAACTCTGGGAGATGGTGAAGGACAGGGAAGCCGGGAGTGCTGCAGTCCATGGGGTCGCAAAGAGTCAGATATGACTTAGCAAGTGAACAACAATTCCTTTAAAGCAATGCTCTGTAGTACAGAGTAGGTTTACATATGAATGACAATTCCAGAACAGGGTTAAATTTGAGGGCCACATAAGCAACAGTACAACAGTCCCACAGATCTGTCGGGACCTGAGAGAATTCCACTCATTGCCATAAGTAACGACTGTGTTGGAAAAACGGAAGGAGTGTTCTAAAGTCATGGGACCTGCAAGATGGAAGTGAGTGTGAAGGTGAGCCCCAGGTTTCAGGCTCTCAGACGATGTCTGAAGCATTACTGTCTGAACAATGGAGCTTACAATCTGAAGACAACACAACAGAGCAAGATTAATCTCACTTTACGGCATTAACCTTCAACTAAAGTCTCCATGAAGTAAAAGCAACAGCTTGAAATTAGCATGCACACATAAAATGCAGCGCTCATGTGAAATTCTAGCTGCTTTCTGGCTATGCCTGCAGCAAGCCTAGCAGTAAGTTCAGGAGGAAGGTCCGGTTGACATAATGAATTAAATGCTTCTCTTTAGTTAACAGTTTCAGAAAACCCCTATGAAAAGCTCTGCATTCAGATGTCCAGTCGACATCTAGTGGAAGTCAGAAAGAAACCAACACCATTTTATGCGGGGCTGGGGGCTGGGCACAATGGTATGAACAGGGGCTTATTTGAAATGTAGGAAGCAGTAACAGAATGAGAGAGGTGATAAAACTACCTTAAGTAGATGGTGAATTTCCTGCAGCAAGCTCAAAGTGGAAGTCATTCAGTCACGTTCCACTCTTTGCAAGCCCATGGGTATAGTCCATGGAACTCTCCAGGCCAGAATACTGGAGTGGGTAGCCTTTCCCTTCTCCAGGGGATCTTCCCAACCCAGGGATCAAGCCCTGGTCTCCCGCAGTGAAGGTGGACTCTTTTTACCAGCTGAGCCACAAGGGAAGCCCAAGAATACTGGAGTGGGTAGCCTATCCCTTCTCCAGTGGATCTTCCCAACCCAGGAATGGAACCGGGGTCTCCTGCATTGCATGTGGATTCTTTACCAGCTGAGCTATGAGGGAGGCCCACAGTAACCTGAGAAGGATACCTTGTATTTTTGCACAGCGACATCACACAGATAGAGATCCATCTCCAACGGCGTTCATTCAAGGAAGGAAATGGCCTTTGTGTTCACTACAGAAAGATGGGAGTTATTGCTGGCTGTTAGGTGACTGGCTTTGAGTGTTTCTAGGACGTAACTGTACATAGCAAACAGACTTGCCGGGGATTCCATAAATGGGTGAAGAATGTGTATGAACATGTGTGTGTAATGTGTGTGTGTGTGTCTACAGTTTTTAAACAACACAGACTTCTCCCCAGGGAGCCCCTGGATTTCCCATCCTGTGGACCAGAATTCACAAACTTGTACTGGGAGAAGGAAAAAGGACCGTTAGAGGAGAAACAGGAGGATGGCTGTGTGTCCTTAAAGGACTGAAGTTTCACACTGCAGGCTCAGAAAGTTTTTAAACTACTTATTTTGGGAGGACTGCAGAATCCAACCCAAATAATCAGGGTGTTCAATTCAGTCCACAAATCTCGAGGCAGACATGCCTGCTCTTCCTGAATGAAGGGATGTGTTCAAATAGCATCTCACTTTTGAGAGAGTCGTTTTCACATCCTGACTCATTGGGACCATCACCTTGCTACTCAATGCGGCAGGCCTACAGGGTTTTTTAAGAAATGAACACAATGCATCTAAGCAATGAGACGCTGTGGAAAAGGCAGTCATGGGAGAAAGCAGTCACAGAAATACTTAAACTAAGTGGACACATGATATCTGAGCACAAACGGATTGTTCTTATTCTCCCACAAAGAAAGAATCATCAGAAAATGAGAAGCCTGCTCTTAGAAAATTTGGCTTTTCTCTATGGCGGCTGTGTGATGTGTGGGTTCTTCAGTAAGACTGAAAGAAACATATCTTTCTTTAAGGCATTTCAACGTTCTAGGGATGAATACTGACTTCTGGAATTTGATGAGACCTACTTTTTCACCCCTTTTGTCTTACAAGGTAGAGGAATGCATATGTGCTTGTGTGTGAGGGTCAGTGACAGACACACACAAGTGCTGGTGTCCCCAGAACATGCAGGAGTCTTCTGGGCCCCAGATGGAAGTCAGTCTGCACACAAGGCCTGCCTTAAACACGCGCAGTGATGCTAAATGCTCCACGATGCACACAGAGTGTCTTGATGAGAAGGACTTTCCCAAGAAGCCATCAGTACGCTGTGGCTCCCAGTGTCACAGGTCACTTCGGATAAATCACTAGTTACATTCATGACTTTGGACGTTATGCTTTGTTAATGGAAAAATGGATGCTGTGTTTCAAGAGCTTACATGAGTTGGATTTACATGAGTAAGAAATTGCTGAGACAAATCCTCTGAATTTGAAAATGTGATCCGTGATACAGCGAATCTAAAAGTGATACTGAAAACAGACGTGTGTGCCTGCGCTGCTCGGTCGCTTCAGTCCTGTCTGACTCTGTGTGATGCCATGGACTGTAGCCCGCCAGGCTCCTCTGTCCTTGGGATTCTCCAGGCAAGAATACTGGAGTGGGCTGTCACGCCCTTCTCCCAGGATCTCCCTGACCCGGGGATCGAATCCAAGGCTCCTGCATCTCCTGCATTGCAAGCAGGTTCTTTACCCGCTGAGCCACCTGGAATGCCCACTGGAAACGCATAAGGGCGTGTGTTCGGTCATGTCCGCCTCTGTGTGACCCCAGGGACATAACCCATCAGGGTCCTCTGCCCATGGGATTTCAGGCAGAATTCTGGAGCGGGTTGCCATTTTCGGCTCCAGGGGATCTTCCCCACATCTCGTGACCCTGCACTGGCAGGGGGGTTCTTTACCTATGCGCCACTGGAAACAGACACAGAGAATCAAGTCTACCAGCCACACCATTTCTCCATCGCTTGCATCAGAACCTCCACAGCTAAAAATGAGACAAATTATGTTGCCACTTATTTTATCATTTCTCTTTATTTTGACTAATGGAATTATTTCTCCAGCTTAACTATTTCAAAATAGCATTTAGAATAGTAAGAAATAAACTATTGATCATAGACTATAAATTCTGGCAAGGAATCCAAACAAATCAAAATACCAGATTTCATATTTCAGAAAAGACAGTCTGGTCTCTGAAATCCTGAAACCAGGGGAATGGAAGGAGAGTGGGTTAATTTTTCTTGGTTTTAGACATTACTTAATTTATAACATTTCACAAACAATATAGTGGAAAAACACAATTTCTCCACAACGTTTTAAAAAAAACCTACTTTTTTCTCTAACATGCATAGCACAATGATACCAATATTTTAGCAAATTATGTTCAAAAGTATTCTTTCTAATGATTAATTTTGACAATGACTCTATGGGAGAGCATTTTGAAAATGATGATGTGCATGACTCCCTCCTCTTATATAGAGTTTTGCTTGGAATATTAGCTTCTCTTATGATCAGAATCATCTTCCCAATACAAGCACAAGCAGTGGGTGCCTTCCTTCCCCCCCGGGGCTGCAGAAGCTCACTAGTGAAGCGGGCTCCTCAGGGCTGGGGCTCAAGCCCGTTTACAAGAAATGCCAAGGAACAGGATGCCTACAGAATCGATACTATGCCCAGGAGCCAACTGTTCGACACCCTACTGTCTCCTAACCCAGACCTTTAACTCCTAATGAGTCAGCAATCCTCTCCACCCCACCCATGAAAGGAACATGCTGATGAAGACACCCATCTGGGATCTCAGAGTTTCAAGTGCAAGCCTGTGTGGAACACAGACAGGACTTGGTCAGCACGCATGCAGAAAGAGACCACGGCCAAAGACACATCAAAAGGAAGCTCTTTCAGGCAGGGCGATGGGAGAGAGATGGATTGGGAATTCAGGATTAGCAGGTGCAAACTACTATGTATTATGTGTGGGGTGCATAAACAACAAGGGCCTATAGCATAGGGAGCTAACTATATCCAACATCCTGTCATAAACCATAGTGGAACAGAAGAAAAACTAACCTGCATGCATGATCTGGTTCAAAAAAAAAAAAAGAGGAAACTCTTTCATTCCTCCTCAAGTAACTAAATTAACTGAATAAATCTATTCCCGCATCTGGATATTATGACATTAGGATCATCCCACATAGAAAATTCAGATATTATCTCAGCAAAGACAGTGCAGCTGCTGTATGTGGTACAGACCCAGCGGCCGCCCAGCAGGGCGGGGTCCACCCGGAAACCAGGAACCACACCATGCCGACGACCCTTTCCTCAAACTGAGAGTTCTCCCATTCTCCCTTTAAGGTGCAATTAGCACGGACAAAACCAGAGCGCTTCCGAGCTCACCGCCAGGTCCTGACGAGGCAGGAAGGCGGCAAGAGAGGAAGCGGCCGAGACGCTGGGCCCCTGAGCACGGCTGTCCCCGAGGGCGCGTCCACACGGCATCGCTACGCGTGTCCACATGTCCACACACGCGTGCACCACATACACACATACACACGGTCCCCTCGTGGCCCCAGCTGTCCAGGACGACGGCTCACTCCTAGGAAACGGACAGCCGCTAACGTGCTGGGCGTGCAGCCTCCGCCGGACTCGGCGCACCGTCCTCGAGAACTTTCTCAGTGAGCACAGAAGCCTTGCCGTTGTCCTCACGTTACAGATGAGGACACTCAGGCAGAGTTCACCCGCCCGAGGGGAGACCTGGGCTACAGCCTGCTACTCGGCAACCCAGTACCTTAATAACTCATATTACTGAGTCGCTTGGAGTTGAACTGGCTGATCTTGGCTGCTCCTCAACGTTGCGAGCTATGAAATATTCATATGTCCTCGACCCAGATCGTTCTCGTTCTCCTCCGCTTCAAACCCACATATTCACCTGCCAAGAGGCATCACCAACTTGACTTGAAGGTCGATGGGAACAGATTTTGTCTGGCTCCTCCGGCCATGTTCCAGGCGCTGGGACAGGCTCCTCTCGGGAGCTGCACAGAGCCAGAACCCGGGTCCGGTCCATCCCTTCCCTGCTCCCCGCCACATTCAATCCCCGAGTTCCTCTGCCCCCCGAACGCCCCCACACCCATGTGTTCCCCCAAGCCTCTCCTGGGTCTCTCTGGGACTGCTCGAAGCCCCTCCAGAGCTGGGCTCAGTCCACTGTCCAGAGTCTCTGCAGTCTGTCCCCGACCTAGACCAACCCGACTCACCATGGACCCAGCACTGATGACATCAGCCCCACTCAGGGTCCCCAAGTGCACTCGGGACAGATTTCCCGCATCTCAGCCCTGGGACCCACGCCTGTGTGTCTCCCCAGGCTCCTGTGCCGAGCTCCTGCCCACCTGCCCAGCTCTCCCCTCCAATGAGACGTCTCCTCTGCCTCTTGGGGGGGGGTCTCTGCAGGGGGCACCCACCGTGCTATGCCCCTGCCTGCCCCACACGCTCTTCTCAACGCCCCAAGCCTGGGTTCCGGGACCCTCACCCCGTCAGAGTGGCATCTCTAAACCACCCGCTGGACCTCAAAAACTGTAAAAGAAGGAAAGATGTTCACCTTCACCTCTAACATCCTGATTATTCTCCACCAGGAAGGCAGAGCCTGGCACACAGGAGGGGCTCAGTTAATACTGTTAATGAGTGTTAATGATTATCATAAAACTGCATTCCCAAATACTGTTTCAGTTACATAATTCAGCATCTATGATGTACATCTATAAAAGTGCATCCATTTTAAGTGCTACATCAAATAACTTCTACATGAATACATAGTGTTGTATGATTTTTTTAAAAAATCCCTTGATCCACAGCTTCTAAAGCCCACAGGAAAAGAATATGATTTAAATATTAATTAGTTAATGTTGGCAAAGCAAGCTCAGCATGAAAAGAACACGATAGACCAGTATGATGAGTCCCCTTCTAGATATAAATAACTACAGAATCACTCTATGAATCTATATTGTATCTTAAATCTAAGAGAGCAACTGTGGTTTCTGTAAACAACGAGCACTTCACCTAAGGAAGAACACTGAGATGTAAACCGATATCTACTATTGCTACGTTTTGCAGTTACTCCGGCAGACACGCCTCTGAGAATTCTAAAATTCCAAAGTACTCTAAAGAAAACGGAATTTCCTTCAAGTACCAGAACATCCAGCAATTAACCAACAAAAGCTATTGTGAACGTAAGGAAGGACAAAAAGCACTTTTCAGAGGCCATAATCTTGAATATGCCATCACGAGTGTGTGTACTCAGTCCTGTCTGAGGCTGTGACCCGCCAGGCTCCTCCGTCCATGGGATTTCCCAGGCAAGAATACTGGAGTGGGCTGCCATTTCCTCAACTCTAGGGGCTCTTCCTGACCCAGGGATCGAACCCAAGTTTCCTGCATTGGCAGGCCAGTTCTTGACCACTGAGCCACCCGGGAAACCCATAATTAACACAGAACGAATTGAAAACACAGTCTCAGTGATTTACCTTGTTGATCTATTTCTCCTACGACGGAAGCCTCTTGCAGAGACTTTGCTAGAATTCGCATGCAGCTAACAGGCTGCCGTGTGTCCCTGAAGAACCTCACAGCGCTGTTCAGAGACCCGGCCAGTGCTTCCCCGCCAGCCCCACCCAGCGCCCGCCTGGAAAAGCCACACCTTAGGGGGATGGAACAGGTCACCTCTGTCTGCAGGGACGCTCTGAACTGACTCCACTCACTCTGTCCGTGTGCAATTCTCCAATTACGGCACGGCCTCGCTGCTAATACAACCCGCAAACATCATAGTGACTCCTGTCGAAAGGGGGTTTCACTTCTGTTAAAAAGGAGAGCGTGGCCCAGTTTGAGCTGAGGTCACGTATGTCCAGAGATCTTTCAGTTCAGCATGCAGATGTTATTTTTTTCATAAATTGTGACAGCATCCTGAAATAACAGCTTTTCATTCTAAAACTATGGGTTTTATTAAGAGATGAGGCACTTACTAAAAAACTACAACAAAGGGCAAGGCATTCTGTCCATGATGTATGAAGAGAAAGCTTTAAACAACAAACAGGGATTCTGAAAACTGGATAAAAACGAAACCAAAGACGCTAAAGAGGTCTGGTCGCAGGCTCTGGGGAGGGTTACTGCACACTCTTCTCTTCCTGAAAAACAGGCTGGGTTCCTCTGTACCTCTGCCACCCTCGCCATTGTCAACGACCAGGAATCCCACACGGGAACAGCAGGGCATCCGAATGGACCTGACCGCCTGGATGGGATCCTGGATGTGTACCTTGGCGGCAAGGAAAACCTTCTTCATTTACAAAGGAGAGGTTGTGGCTACAGAACCCTCTCGGGCAACCAATGAGAAAGCATGATGGTTATAAAGAAAACGCTTGTGGGAGGACAGAGGGTGGGCTGACGTCCCATAAAGCGACACAATGGAGAGGAGCCTGGAACCACGGGGTCCTGGTCCAGGGTCACAGAACAGACCACCGAGGACCGCACAGGCCTCCCGACCTCAGTGCTGCACGCCGAACCCCAGGCATCCGCGCCCAGGAGGCCGCCACGCTCTGCGGACGGAATGGTTCCCACACGGAGGCCACACCTCTATGTAACTCAAGGCCTATGCACATGCACACGCGTGTATATGCATTCTGGCCGAGTCGGTGCCATGCGTTACAAAGAATAAAATCAGGACAAGGGTGAGGCCACGAAAGACCAGACTCGGCAGCAGGCTTCTTACGTAGTGATTCAGAAATGCGGTTCTGAACTACAGACACCGCAGAGGCAGAGAGGATGGACCTGAGCCAGGCAGACAGAGGGAAGGGAGGCGGAGAGCAGCGCTTGTGTCTGAAATCTAGAGACCTGCACAGATGAACTTCTGCGCAAAGCAGAAACAGCATCACAGGTGTCAAAAACAGACATGTGATACCAAGGGGGGTGGGATGAGCCGGGAGACTGGGACCGGCAGGTATGCACTGTTGATACTACGTATACAACAGGGAGCTAATGAGAAACTGCTACACTGCCCAGAAGCCACCATGTAACTCAGGGCTCCGTGGTGCCGTACGCGAAGGAAATCCAGAAAGAGGGGATATATGTGCGTGATTCACTTTGCAGTGCAGTAGAAACCAACACCTCAGTGTGAACCAATGACACTCTGATACAAATTTTTAAAAATGCGATTCTGAAAACAGAGGGGAAGCATAACTTGGTCTCAAGTCATAACTTCCAGGCAAAACGTCCCAAGTGGAAAAGTCTGACTTTTAGAGCTTTTCATCACCCCCAACAGGACCCAACGCAGCTGCATGGACCACCAGCTGTGTCACTCACAGCCCCGGGAGCTTCTGGGACTGTCAGTCACCCCCGGACCGCTCGGCAGGGCTGGGTTCTGATTCAGAGCAGCGAAGAGCTACTTGCACACCTGGTAAAACACCACGTGGAACCCTGAGGACCACGGTGACATCCATTCCCAGCTACCACATGAAAACCCACTGCCCAGGAGCGGGGAGACCTACTTGTTTGGGGGCGTCTGCAGAGGTGGCGCGGGCGTCAGCACCTCGGAGGCCATTAGACTCGAACAGCACTGCGGGGACAAGGACACGCGTCAGCAGGCAGACCCGAGCTTCCCATCGGCCGGGATGCGCGCCCCGCACAGACCAAGCACTCGCAGGCAAAGAAGACGCCAGCCCAGCCTGTGGCCGGGAAATAACAATTTACCATAACACTTATGCTAAGAGACTGAAAACGCTGCCTGGGGCCCGTGGCCTTTTTAATTCAGGCTTCACCACGCAGTACCCCACCAGGGACAGCATTAATTAGCGGGGTGCGTGCAGAGCCCCCCCCACCAGGCAGCCCTGTCACTGCACATCAGACCCTCCGGATGCGGATACACCCTCTGTTATCAGAGGGGCACGCGGGCCGCCGGGGGGAGCTTGCAGTGTCCCCGCCACACACACGCTGCCAGTGCAGGCCAGCTCTCTGCTCACAGGTCAAAGAAAGGTGCCACTCGGCGCCGCCCGGTGCCCAGGCCGGCCGCTGCCGGCGAGCAGAGAGCCAGCGTGCATCATGCCCACGGACAGCTCAGCTTTCAGCACATCCTGGTAGCAGCATGCAATTAAAATGCAGCGTTTGCAAAACAGGCTCATCTCCAACCAAACCACAGGGCACTTGGATGCAGAGGCAAAGCCTTTTCAGGCGCAGGGGCTGGTTGGAGAGTTTAGAGCGTGACCCCGCGCCCCCCACCCTCGACCCGAGCCAGACCCCGGGAACGAGGCTGCATCCCAGGAGCCGGGGTCCGCGGGCGTACCTGTGTGAGCCCGCATGTGCGCCCGCAGGTGGCTGGGCTGGTGGAAGCTCTTCCCACACTCCACGCAGATGAAGTCTCCCTGGTGGGCCTGAGTCCGGAGCGTCCCTGGGGGGCGACGCAGGTGCGGGGAGCGGGGGAGAGGGGGGCAAGAGGCAAGCATCATTAGTCCCTCTGAGCCCTGATGGGAGGCACCCCCAGGCCCTCGGCCAGGACCGAGAGGGCGGACAAGATACAGCGACTTAAATCTGCTCCCGTGATGTGCCCTCAGGCGGGCGGGGCCTGGGCAGCAGGCACCCCACATCTGCCGACGGGGATGCAGCTAGACAACTGAGGGGCCAGAACGCAGGGCCGGTCCGGACCCCGCAGCGACGCCACACACCTAAGAGCTGTGCCATCCCCGCCCCCGTCCTCCATGCCCGCAGCGGGCAGAGCACAGACGGGACACCTGCAAGGAGGCTGCGCTTGAGCACCAACCTCCCGTCCTTCCTGGTCCTAAAAGACACCCGGCTTTTGTTAAGGAAGGAGGCAGAAGACACTTTCTTTTTTGTCTGCCTTTTCTGTTTGAGAGAAAGGGCTTCCCTGGTGGCTCAGTGGATAAAGGATCCGCCTGCAAAGCAGGAGACTTGGGTTCAATCCCTGGGTTGGGAAGATCCCCTGGAGGAGGAAATGGCTACCCACTCCAGTATTCCTGCCTGGAGAATCCTTTGCACAGAGGAGCCTGGCGGGCTACATCCACGGAGT
Organism: Muntiacus reevesi; assembly: GCF_963930625.1. Lineage (NCBI taxonomy): Eukaryota > Metazoa > Chordata > Mammalia > Artiodactyla > Cervidae > Muntiacus > Muntiacus reevesi. The sequence goes on along the minus strand of NC_089252.1, from coordinate 3,025,037 downwards.
GCCAAAGAGTCGACACAACTGGAGCGGCTGAGCACACACACACTGTGAAGAAAGGGCTGATTTTTCATGTAATATTAGCTCCCAAACCACTTCCTAGAGCCTGACCTTCCCTACCAGTGGCTCACTGGTATCTCAAGTCAATAGGAAGACAAAACTCAAAAATACTACCTAGAAAAAGTTATGCCTATAACAACAAAATTTTTTTAAATGACGTTCCCTGAGCTGAGCATTTCTGCACCCTGAGCCTGATGACTGAATGCAAAAGGTGAGTGCAAGGATGACCAAGGGTCTTTGCCAAATTATCTGAAACCAAATCATGCTTCTCGTCCTAAGTCAGAAGAGACAGCATATAAAAATAATATAAAATTAATGCTAGTTGCCCTCTGTCCATGGGATTCTCCAGGCAATAATACTGGGGGGGGGGGGTTGCCATTTCCTTTTCCAGGGGATCTTCCCAGCCCAGGGATCGAACCCCCATCTCTTCCGTCCCCTGCACTGGCAAGTGGGTTCTTTACCTGTAGTGCCACCTGGGAAGTCCACACTACGGATACTGTTTATGAGATAAAAGTCAAGGAAATGTGTGAATTGCAGAGCACATCCTGGCAGATTTATCATGGGACATGAGATGTGAGTCTCCGAGAAACAGAACAATCTGCCCACAAAGTTCTCAGCTTCCCACAGCCTCCTTCAGGGACGTGAGAGGACGACAGCACATGTTTTAACCCACCCGTCCCCTGTTATCAGTGAAAGATCCCTTACTGACTAGACGGGGTCCCCAGTTCCCGGTAAGACATGGCAGGTGTCACCAGGGCAGGCGACCCCAGGAGCCACGGGCTCCTGTGCTGGGCCCACTCACCTCGCCCCTGGCTTTCCGATCGAGCTGGGGTGGGGCGGAAAGCTGAGGAGGACATCCCTGGATGACCAACTGATGGGGTCGAGAAGGGGCTCCTAAGGGTGCTGGACTCGCCGGTCCTTCCACGCATGGCAGCATTAAGACCGCTTCTGCCAACAGCTCAGCTGCTCAGGACGGCCGCCCAAGAAAACCTCGGCTTCACCAGCACTCCTGCTCCTCCCTCCCGTTCACTATGAGCCCTATCCCCTGGGCGCTATGAAGACCCTCAGAGACAACGGCCGTGGGAGCCCAGATTTTCCCAAAAAGTAATGGGCTGCACCTAAACGTAGGTCTTCACTACGCCTCCAGGTCACCCACTGATGATGAACCCCCCTCAGGTGGCCTCTGCGGCTAATCCTGACAACATGAAATTAACCACTGCGATGCTTTTTTTCTAAGTAATTCCCATCCAAACCAGCAGCAGAAAAAGCAGGATAGTAAGGTTTTGTACCCACCCATGAGCTCGTGTAGCCACTCACCCATTCTGATTTCCTTGTGCTAAGTATGCATGCACGTTCCCACGCGCGCGCGCACACACACACACACGCGCACACACACGCACACACACACACACAGATTCGTCCGTGCATTCTACCACATCATTTTCTCCCTACTTTTTAAAGAAAAGACCCTTGCCCTTCATGGTCAATAATATTATGCCCAAGCTACTCCAAAATTCTGAGCTAGTAAGAAAGGTCACACACTTCATTTGAATTGAAGCCGCTTGCTCACATGGCTCTGACACTGACCTCAAAGGTAAAGCTGTGTATAAAGTGGGCTCAGAAAGGAAAGGAAGAGGAGCCTGGCAGGTCTTCGGGGAGCACCTGCAGACTCGCCCCCAAAGCCCTGCCAACACTCATTCAGGTTCATCACGCTGAGAGGTGCCCAGCATGCCCTGCAAGGAGAAGGATCCCGCAGAGACTCTACCAAGATGCACACAACCGAAGCCCACCTCCTCCATCACCTGATCAGCGTGTCTCGGGCATAAACTGGTTTTGTTTTTTTTTTTAGAAAAACAAGAAAAACCTTATATATTATCCTACCTGGAATTACCCTATTCTTTTATTTTCAATGTTTTTATTCAAAAATCCATGTCATCATCTACTGCAGGTTGGATACAAAGTCTGGACATGCAGATAATGTATTATTTTACGACTTATTCTTTTACTTATTCTATCCACAAACCATTCACGCTACCCTCACACCTGTTTCCAGACTGGGGATGTACATTGCAGAGCAATCACAGAAAATGTAGCTCTTTTCATCCTTAAACAATTGGGCTTCAAACCCTGAGGGAAGTGACAGTGACCGTTTCCACATGATGTCTTTTCTCTCTTGGCAGAACTTTCAGGCCATTCATTTCCACACAAACATCATTCGGTCAAAACACAGGTGGGGAAAAGCTCTCTGAGAATCCTCTCTCTTAACCTAAGAAAACCTCAATGGCTTAGAGGCATCGCCTGAGTGCAACATTCTACCTCAAGGCAATTCGTCCCTGAAGAATGACAGAATCACACCTCCAGCTCCACAAGGATCGATCCACAACAGACGAGTTCCTCTTTTATAAAATTCCCTTCTGCACGTTTCCATCCCCCTCACTACAAGGTGATGCTAATTGCAATCCATGTCACCCAGAGTCCGGGGTGGGGGGCTGCGATCTTCACCCCACAGATGAAATCCCACGGAGAAATACACAAAAAATGAGTCAGAGGACAGCATAATACCCTCAAAGTCCCAGGACTCCTGGAATAGAGCAGTTGAAAGATTATCTTCCAAGGAACCCTAAAGGAAATCAGTCCTGAATATCCACTGGAAGGACTGATGCTGAAGCTGAAACTCCAATGCTTCGGCCACCTGATGTGAAGAGCTGACTCATTGGAAAAGACCTTCATGCTGTCTTGATGGAAAGATTGAAGACGGGAGGAGAAGGGGGCGACAGAGGATGAGATGGTTGGATGGCATCACTGACTCAATGGACATGAATTTGAGTAAACTCCAGGAGTTGGTGATGGACAGGGAGGCCTGGTGTACTGCAGTCCAGGGGTCGCAAAGAGTCAGACATGACTGAGTGACCAAACTGAACTGCAAGATTATCTGGAGATGAATGGAGATTAATTAGCCAAGATCCTAGATTCCTGATGCCAAAGTCAAATACATACGTACTCAAGAAAAAAGAAAAATGGGTGTTCAACAAGGAGTGGACACCAAAACTGCAACAGTTTGCTGCTGCTGCTGCTAAGTCGCTTCAGTCGTGTCCAACTCTGTGCGACCCCATAGACGGCAGCCCACCAGGTTCTTCCGTCTCTGGGATTCTCCAGGCAAGAACACTGGAGTGGGTTGCCATTTCCTTCTCCAATGCATGAAAGTGAAAAGTGAAAGTGATGTCACTCAGTCGTGTCCGACTCTTAGCGACCCTGTGGACCCGTGGACCGCAGCCTACCAGGCTCCTCCGTCCGTGGGATTTTCCAGGCAAGAGCACTGGAGTGGGGTGCCATTGCCTTCTCCACTGCGACAGTTTAGTGACTGCCAATTCAGCAACCTGTTGATGTAATGGCTGGGAGGTGGATGCACCTGGTTCCCGAGCTGCGATAAGAGATATCATCGCCGTCACAGGAAACACCGCTGCCCTGCTCACCGCTCGGAACTGAGACTTTGCCCGCCTTCTGGTTTCCCTGCAGCTGCAGCACTTTAAAAGCATCATAAACCCTCAGACAGTAAACAATCTGCCCGCAATGCGGGAGACCTGGTTTCGATCCCTGGGTTGGGGAGATCCCCTGGAGAAGGAAATGGCAACTCCCACCAGTATCCTTGCCTGGAGAATCCCACAGACAGACCAGCTTGGCGGGCTACAGTCCATGGGGTCACAGAGAGTCGGACACGACTGAAGTGGCTTGGCATGCACGCACCTAAGAACCAAAGCAGGGTGAACAAAAACACCATGGATCTGCACACTCACACCTGACATATTTCAGTGCCTCCATGAGAAGAGTGAATCATCCAAGAAGAGTAAAGAGGCTTCACGGACAACTTAGCATTTTTCACTTTAAAAGATAAACATGGAACCTCTGTTTAAGGGGGGAAAAGCCTTATAACTGTTTAATATTTTAAAATCTTAAGGAAAACATTTCAGGCTACTGGTACCTCAAATTCTGTCATCTGAAGTTCTCTAAACGTTAACTTAGAATTCGTGTCTCCTTTTTGGGGGAAGAAGCAAGAAAGGAGACCTGGAAGCAGCAGAAAGCGCCGCAGGAAGCGGGTGTGTTTGCCGCTCACGGGGCACCGACTGGCGGGTTTAGAGCAGAGAGCCCCACGGGCCGTGGGTGCAACACATGGAGTTCAAGTCTGGTTTACTAAGCGGAAGTCACTTCAACACCAATGCAAATGCAGGGTCAGGGTGACAGACTCCAGGAAGCTCTGGACGGCAGGGAGAAGGTGACCAGGGACACAGCACCCGCAAAACTCACCATCATCTGCACCTGAGTCCTCTCTGCTTCAGGGGCCACGAACCCGGTCTAAGAACTGAGATTGGAATGAGGCGCAAAGGGCCAGCCTACACACCTTTACTCCACCTCAGCGAAAAACCTGCACTTCTCAGATACACTGCGGAGATGTGAAGCTGGCGCGTGTGTGTCTGACTCTGCAACCCCATGGATGGTAGCCCGCCAGGCTCCTCTGTCCATGGGATTTTCCAGGCAAGGATACTGGACTGGGTTGCCTTTTCCTCCTCCAGGGGATCTTCCCAACCCAGGGATCGAACGCATGTCTCTTATGTCTCCTGCATTAGCAAGCAGGTTCTTTACCACTAGTGATACCTGGGAAGCCCCAAATTTTTATTTTTTAAACTAAACTTTCCTTCTTTTCTGGCCATACCATGGGGCATGCAGGATCTTAATTCCCCAGCCAGGATCTAACCCTTGCCCTCTGCAGTGGAAGTGCAGAGTATTAACCACTGAACTACCAGGAAAGTCCTTTCAATTTATAATCAAGAACAAGGGCATGTGTTCCACGGAGCTGGCAAACTTGCTGCAATTGCTATTATCAGTAATAGGTGATGGATGGCACCACCGACTCAATGGACATGATTTGAGCAGGCCGGGAGGACACAGCAGCTAGGCCAGCTACCTAAAGACCCAGACCCAGCAAGCGGGCAGCTCACGGCCTTCTACGGAGGGGGCTCCCCGAGGTCCCCAGGCGGGAGGGCAGGCGGGGGGTTCCCGCTGAGGTCCTGGGGGGTGGAGGGCTCCCTGAGGTCCTGGGAGGGGGCTCCCTGAGGTCCTGGGGGGGCTCCCTGAGATCCCGGGGGGCAGGGGGGCTCCCTGAGGTCCCAGAGGGGGGATCCCTGAGATCCCGGGAGGTAGGGGGGCTCCCTGAGGTCCTGGGGGGCTCCCTGAGGTCGCGGGGGCGGGCAGGCGGGGCTGCAGCTCTCACCTCTGTGCTCCAGCACAGGGCCGCTGGCGCCCCAGCTCTGGTAGAGAGAAGCCAGGTCCTTCGGGATGTACGTCTTGAAGATGCTGAGGAGGTCCAGGCGCTTCTCGGGGCCCTCGGACGCTGGCTCCTGCTTGATGGGGTGCGGGGCGGGCAGGCCCTGAGGGGCCACAGGCCCTCTGGAGCCGGCCTTGGAGGGGGGCTCCCGGGGAGGTAGAGGGGCGCCCCCGTCGCCTTTCCCGTGCAGCTGACCCTGAGGCTGAGGGCTGAATTTGGCTTTGGGGGGGTCCGGGGCACTGTGCTTATTTGGGGGCCCGAGGCCTGCCCCCTGCCTGCCGCTGGTGGGGGGCTGGGGGCCCGCCCGGGTGATGACGGTGGGCGTGGGGGTGGCGCTCCTGCTGAAGCCCCCACTGCCCCCCGCGGGCCCGGGTCTGGGGCCAGCCTCCTGCTTGGGCTTGGGCTGAGGCTGCTCGGGGCCGGGGCCAGGCCGGGACTGCCGGGGCCCGTCGGGGCCGGCCGTCCAGAGAGCGCAGGGCGCCCCGGAGTGGCCCTCCTTGCTCCGGGGCAGGCTGGCGGCTTTCGTGGGCGCCCCCAGGGGCGAGGGGCTGCCTTTGGGGCCCAGCGCCCCGCCCGGCACCTGGGTCCGAGTGAACCTGGAGATGGGCAGAGGCTGGCACTCCTTGCCCCCGAGGGCGGGCGGGGGGCCCGTGCGTCCGCTCCGGGCCAGGAACACCAGGTTGCTCCTGATGCTCTTGTAGCCGTTGGGCTGAGTCCACTGCGGGGCCATGGCCTGGCCGCTGACCCGGTGCCAGACGCGCTTGTGCATCCAGAGCACCTCGGGGTAGTAGGTCTTGTGGCTGCAGTAGGGACACGGGTGCACGGCCAGCGCCGCCTGCAGCGAGGAGGCCGGCTCCCGGCGGCCGGGGTCGTCCCGCGAGGACCGCTCGCTCAGGTCCAGCGGGACCAGGTCTGGGGCCGGCGCCCGCTTCCCCGCCGCGGGGTGCTCCTTGGTGTGCAAATCGGGCGGCCTCTCCCGGGGGTGGGCGGCTTGGCTCTCGGAGGCCGGCTGCAGACCCGCCGCCGGGGCCTGGCGTGGAGGGAGGTCAGCCGCGTCCCTGGGGCTCGGGCCCTCCTGCTGGGCGCCACACGCCGGCGTCTTCAGGTCCACAGAACACCGAGGCGGCTCGGGTCTCCTGGGCGCATCCCTGCTGCTGCTTTCAAGTACGGACACGCAGGCCGTGATCCCCGCACCGGGCTCCCCAGCCGCTCTTCCCGAAGGGCTGTGTCCCAGCGTGTGACTTTGGTCTCCATTGGAGAGCATGCTCAAGGAGACGTCTTCAGGGAAGCAGCAGCGGTGCGGCTTTGCCCCTGGAGGACCGAAACATAAAGTGTGACGTTACTGTTTCTCATCAGGACAGGAGACAGCGGAGCTCCCCCAACTGCCCTGCGCCCGCAGAGGGGAGCGGGCGGAGTTCAGGAACAGTGCAATCCAGGGCCCACATGGGTCACTCTCTCTTAAGGGCAGACCAAACTCGAGGGCCAACCGGCCTCAGTTAATGTTTATTTCTCAATTAAATGACTCAGCAGAATGCCAAGGAAGATAACATTCAGTGACACGTAACTACACCACTACTAGTTAACATTCAGGGACCAGCTGTATCAAAAAACAGAAATAAGGACTTAATTCTTTATGACAGATACGGCTTTCCGCAACTTTCAGCCCGTGGTCACGCAGAGGCAGGGCCAGAAAGCAGGGTTCTCCCTCACACTGCACCCCCAGTTGCAGGGAGCCTGCAACTGCTTCAGAAACTATGGGCCACTGGTCTGACCCAGGACAGGCCCCAGGACCGTCCTGTAAACCCAGGTCTCCAGCACTGCCAGCAGATTCTCTACCGTCTGAGCCACGAGGGAAGCCGTGAAGTTGCCCCAACCTGGACACCACCAGCTTCCTTCAGGGGCAGGAGGGGGTAATCACACTTGCCATCCCTCCCCTGCCCTCCCCACATTCGCTTCATGGGGTGGGGGGTGGGGGAACGCCCTGGAGAAACAGTGCCCCTCCCTGGGTGGGGACCCCGCTCCCACCCCCTGGGGCCTGCCTGGAGGCTCATGCAGATGATATGGCTTCCCTGTGGGTGACAGTGACCCTGTCCAGTCACTGCTGGGGGAGAAGCAGGTGCTCTGGGGTAAACTCAGCATGACTTTTCCAAACTTTTCCATCCTTGGGTCAGGGGCTCGTAAGGGGAAGAGGTGAGCCTCGCGTGCGCAGCAAGTTTCTAGAACTCTTCATATCAGACCCCGAAAGACTTCAGGTCTGCAAGTCCAGAAGACAGACTTTCTCTCCAAAAGAGGGGGTGCACGCACATGGTGATGCAGTAAAACTCAAATTGACAGAGCAGCAGAGGGGTCAGGAAGAGACTCTCCCCTGAGGCCCCCACTGCCCCAGGAGGGGATCCTGGAACAATCTGAGTGAGGGATTCGGCTAGCAGCCCCGCTCCCTTCATTAAAACCCAGATGTAATATCTGCAGTGTGCGTGTGTGTGTGTGTGCACACACGTGTCACACACACATGCACACTCAATTGCTCAGTCATGCTGGACTCTCTTCAACCCCATGAACTGCAGCCCATTAGGCTCCTCGGTCCATGGGATTCTCCAGGCAAGAATCCTGGAGTGAGTTGCCATTTCCTACCCCAGGGGATCTTCCCGACCCAAGGATTCAGCTTGAATTCCTTGTGTTTCCTGCACTGCCGGCGGATTCCTTACCACCAAGTCACCTGGGAAGCCCCAATCCTGCAGTGACGCCCCTAAATGGCAGCTGGCACCCAAGGAGGACAGCAAACTGCATGTTCAGGTAACGGGGTCTCCCTCACCAAGGGAAAAACAAAAACACATACACTCACCTTCTTAAAAACTGACTGTGAGGTTTCACCAGTTATTTTTGTTAATATTTATGAGTTCCCAGTAACTTTTGCAACTATTACCAGTTACCAAAAACTTGTTGTGACAGCGAGGACATCTGTTTTTAAATGTTTCTCAAGAGATGCTTCTTTAATAATGGTTCACCCTGCCTTAAAAGGGGACAAATATAAACACAGGGCAGAATAAAAGGTAAGATGTTGTAAGAGAAATGAGAGCCGTTTTGCATCATGGTTTAACTGAAACTTGAGAGTTACCCATATGAAATGCAAGAAATTAACAAAGAGAAAACCACATAAGTGTCTGGGGGTGGGGGGCGGGGAAGAGTCCGTGAAAAGTTATTTCAGCTAAAACTGTCTCAGAAACACTGATTCTCAGTGAAATGCGATGGGGATAATTATCACCATCACAGCATATCTTGGATACAACACAAAAATGACTTAAGGAAAAGTTTCAGCTACACTATCCATGGGGCATTTCAATTATCAAACACGATTTAATAAGCTTTCTGTGCAAGTGAAGCAAAGGAAATGCTGAAAACCCTGCCCCGGGCTGGTTCGATGGGGAAGTTCTCCTTCTGGGAGAATAAAGGGAAAATCACCAAGGGGCAAAGACAGCCACATATCTGTCGCGCAGAGGGGCGCCCAGGAGAGCACGTGACCAACTGACCTACTTGCAAGGCCGCTGGAAGGAGGGGCTACAGCAAACAAGGAATCACCAGGCTTCCAGACCCGGAAACGACACCAGCAATAAAGCCCAAGTCCCAGCTCAGCCTCACTGCCCTTTGTAAAAGCAAAGGCTTTGTTGCCAGAGCGAACAGCACAGAAACCACTTCTGATGGCCCAGTATCTCTCCAGGACGATTCGACCCTACAGTCCTGAAGTGTCTCTTTAAGACAAGCATTCTTTCTGAAAGGTTTCTCACTCATTACACGTGCAATGTGAACAATAATAATAATATTAATAATAAGGTCTCAGTGATAAGGAAACCAGACAGAACTACAACAATAACAACTGAATAATCACGCTTAAATATTTTATACATGAACAAAGATTTTATTCCCTAAATTGTTCCTGCTCCTTTTTCTGCTGACTGAATGCAGTGTGCAAGTTTTCATTTTCAGTAATTAATCTATTCACATAAATAACTCACAAAACTGTAACTTTTCTGCACTTATGGAAAAACATGTATTCAATAAATATCTTAGCACTCTGGAAGCCAGATTTTGATTTCTGAAGAAAAAAGTTACAGATTAAATACAGGACTTCTGACTAAAACAAGTAACCAGGTGCCAAAAGAAAACTTAACACTTGCAATCTGGGAAATAACTTTCTTAAGAACATTCCTGTTCAGAGATTACAGAGTCAACATTTTAGAGGCTGATCAAATACCTCGTGTGTCCACCCAAGTCCAGTTAATGGACAGCAGTGTGTTCTGCCTTAAACATAGTCACATTCTAGAAATCTAGAACTTACTGCTTCCTCACTGACACAACCATAAAAATATGTCACTCGGATCACTGGGGTATTTTTGAAAAATCAAATCTATGCTGAAGTGAACAGAATTCAAGTCCATTAATATTTTCATGGCTACTGTACATTTTATACACCCTCCTTCAACCCCAAATCCTAACAGGAAACTGTAAGTTGTCCATTTGACAAAGTTCAATCACATGTAAAAGTAAAAAGAAACCACAAAACAAAAACTTTACAAACCACGCTCTGAAGAATACTGAATATTTCCACGTTACAAAGGCAAACAGAAAGTAAACCGATTACCATAAAGAAGCATGTTAAAGTTGAAGGAACTGGTGGAAGAAGGTGTTTCTAGCACTTTAAATTTTAAACTGTCGCTGAGGGAGAGGAAGGAACCCAGGGGAGCCTCGCATGTGAACCTTGTTTTGCAAAGCCCTCCTTAAGGTCAGGGCGTCCAGAACTGCCCCTCAACCTCTACAAGGAACCCACTCCACTCAAAGCACCTGTGTTTGCTCTGTCACCTTTTGCGTTTTAAGAGAGCCAGGTCGGAGCAAGACTGCAGAAGAGAAGGAACCTGCAAATCTCCAACATAGAACAGGGACTATGGATACACACTAGCACTTGAGTGGTTGGAAAGCTCCGCTGCTGCTTAACTATCCCAGGATACAAACCCGCATTCTGTGCACTTAGGAACGAACTATAATGACCCTCTTTAGGAAACCGGGGCTATTTCTTAGCACAGCCTTCAGATGCAAAGCTGGACACACGCCGACTTGCAGAACAAAGCCCGCGGGGCCCGGCGCCGGCCGCGGGGGAGGGGCGCGGCTTCCGGGGCCGTGCGGGGACCTCGCCAGCAGAGGGCGCGCGCTCCCCGCGCTCGCTGGGCGCGCGGCCTGGCTTTCAGAAGGGGCCCAGGCGGCATCAACCTTTCAACAGAATACTCAGGTTCAGCGAGCCAAGCAGGGACGCAGAGAACTCGCTTAGAGTGTGCATCAGTACAGTCATGCAGTTTTCTCCTCAAAGTACAGAACGTATCTGAAATGGATAAAAGGACTTCATCCAAAGGTCTTAAAGCAAGTTCACCAGTATTTTCAGAGAAGAAAACGTGCACAGCTTTAAACCAGTGATGCACTTGAATGATCTGGCTAGAATGAACTTAGCTAAAGCAATGGATCTACCGCATTGGACTGCTGGGCTCAGACTGTAAGGCAGCACTGTCAAATGTCCAGTTTTTGGACAGGAACGCACAGAAAAGGGGCACCTCAAAGGGATCCGGCCCAACATAGGCATGACGGGGCCTGAGTTCTTCACGTCCTTCCACCCACAGAACCGCTGTCTACATCAAAATCAAAATTCTTTTCACTCCTGGAGCGCTGTTGTATGTGTACGCAAGAGTGGGGGGCGGGGCTGATTGGTCGGGGACACCGTTTCCAAGCAGCACTTAGCAGGATTCGTCGCCTACACACCCGTAAAGTGAAAACTTTGTTATTTCACGAAGCTGACTGTACGCAGGAAACACCCCTTCCTGGCTCATTCCACATCTTCTCTTAGGGCTCCGGCCGATGTGTACAAGGGTGGTCCTGACCTCGCACGGGGTTACCTGCAAGTTCAGAGCCTTGACCCCAGAGAAGGAACCCCAGGGATGCTAACTACGCAGCAGCAGCTTGTCTGTCGAGTCGTCTCGTCCCAACCAGAAGCTGGGCACCAGGATCCTGGAGCCTTCGATGGTTACACATGTGTGAATACAAAATAGAGACTTTCTGTATTGCTCACATGAGGAACTCAAGCTACTTTATAAATAATAAATCTCAAATGTTTCAGCCCACCAGAGACACTGAGTGGAAAGAATTACTTTATATTTTACTTAGTAATTGCAGCAAATCTTTCCAAGTCACATCACTAAACTGTTTCTGGACTCTCAAGCAGGCAGTATAATGGGTTATAGTTAAACTGTTTTTAATTAAAATGCAAAATCACAGTATATATACATTTATTCTTCATGTACTTCTTCATACCTTAGCTTTCATTTTCTCCCCTTTTTTTAATAGAGGAAATAACTGTATTCCCCTTTCTTACATACATATCTGGTTTTCCCCTTGACTTGTATAAGTTCCCCTTCAATTTATCCAGTTACTTAAAAGTCTAGACAAAGCATGACAGCCCCAATGGACCAATGCCGCACAGAACAGTCTCGGGAAAGCCCCACTTACTAATGTTTATTTTCTCAATCCTTTAGTCATATTTCTATTTTAAGAAGGAGTTGCAATATCATATTTCTGTGATTGTTTTCCAGGAGTTCGCTGGCTAAGCAGGAGCCGTGAATCTATGAATTAAAAACGTTTAAAGCTAAGTAAGGGTTTTCCAACATCCTATGAGCTGAACTCAGAAGAAAGGGCCCTTGGGCCAACTCCACCTCCACTGGCCTAGCATCCCCTCCAGGGCTGTCCAAGGGGACCTGCAGCTTTGTCCAAGGCCGCCCAGCCTGAAATAACTCGCCCACCGGCATGGAGAAACATCTGGGGAATGGGGCAGGGGGCGACAAACGCAACTGGTCGCCACTTTCATTCAGCCCCAGACAGGCCGACACTAACTAGTGCATCCTCTCTTTGAACAAAACCCAGGAGTGGCCGCGGTGCTCTGGCTGGGCTCACATGGGGAGCGGCGCACACCCGTGCCGCCAGGGAGCTCTGTGATGAAAGCAGCAGCCCAGCCACGCGCCAGGGCCCAGAAGCTCCCCCGCGTCCTCCACTTAACCTGCCCTGTGACCTCTGACCTGTGTTCTCCCCCGGCACCCACACGAGGGCAGGGCCCCACCCCCGAGACCCCTTGGGGGACAGGACCCCGGATTCTCCCCAGAACACTGACTTAGGCCCGAACAACAGGAAGTGACCTGAAAAGTCACCGCTGATCCAACGTCCAGATTCTGGGACCTAGACCCACTTTTCAGAACCGCAGCCCCTGATGCCACATCTTCGCCCTGACGTGGAAACCCTTTGCCAGGCTGCTGGGCTTCCACCACCATCACTGATAGTCTCTGCTTCTCTCCAGGTGTTGCAGCCTGTGGTTTATACGGCACTGCAGACACACACTGGTCCTAATGGACCAGCTGAAGCCGGAGCAAAGCTCGTTCAAAGACAGGCGCTCCCGAAGCCTGCGTATCTGCCAGGCAACCTCCCGGCCCACTCCCTGCCTGTCTGTCTGTCCCCATCCTTCCCTCCTCCAGGCACAGAGGTGACCCGTGAGCACTCAGGCGGCCACACACAGTCACAACCACGCGTGCGCGCATGCACACCCAGCCACACACGCGGACACCGTGCTCTCAGGGGCTCACGCAGGCACGGCCTCCCACAAGAGAACGGCCGGGTGTCGGGGCTGCGGGACCACTGGGGCGGCTGCCGGCTCAGCAGGTAGCTGCCACGTGCCCTCAAGTCCTGAGAACTCGCTCCCTTCCCCACAACCAGACAATTACAAAGTCCAGTGAATACACCATTCTTTAAAAGGAGAAAATGAGTGTGTGTGTGTGTATGTTGAGGCTATTTTTAAAAGCTGAGCATATCGATCCACACCCTGACAACCTTACCGTGGCCAAGCCCAGCCCCACCATGAGCTACACAGGCGGGAACCCAGGGTCCCCGCTTCCTATTCTACTCGCAGACGTCAAGAGACTTCAGGTTTCCAGGAGACACACACACCAAACCTAAAACACGTGACTGCAAAAAGTGAAATGTTACTATTTTTAAATTCTGGGGGAAAACCACACGGCCACCCAGCACAGTCGCGTGTCTTTGGAACCACCGCCCCACAGCCGTGCATCCACGCGGGTCCCTGAGTCCACGCGGGTCCCTGCACAAGGTTAAGGCCCCCACGCGGCCTGCTGTCCTGTGAAGTCCCGGGACACACTTGGGGCACCAGGCCTGAGGCTGAAACCACCCCATCTCTGCTCTGTCAGGGGCAGGTGGCCAGGGTGAGCACACAGGCCTTCTGCCCTCCCGGGAGCTTCTGCAAAGCGCCCAGGGGCACAGACTGACCCCTGGGAACTTGACCAAGACACAGCTCAGCAAATGGCAGGAGCGAAGTAAGACCCGTGGAGGATATTTCCCTCATCTCCTTCCTGCCAGCTGGGCACGGGGACGCTCCCTCAATGGCCTCACTGCCAGTCCAGGGGGACCCCAGTCACTGCCCTACCACGCCCTCCAGCCTCAAAGATCCCAGGATCACCACTGTGTGCAAGTGTGCGTGTGCACACACATGTGCGTGCCCGTGCGTGCATGTGTGTGCACTGTGGTCCCCCGGAGAACGTGGAGTCTGTTCACCGCAGGCGACAGTGCCACACCCTCGCGGCCCCAGCAGCAAACTCTGCGAGGCACATCCGCCCCTGTTCCCTGAAGACATTTCCAGCCCCAGCTCAGGTGTGAGCAGGACCCGCGCACACGAAGTTTCCCGGGACGCGCCTGGTGAGCAACGGCACGCCCGGCAGGTGACAGGGGACACGGCCCCTGCAACGGGGCCAGCAAAGGCAGCACAGTCAAAGGAGCCCCGCACACCGCACCCCCACCCCGGACACTCACACAGGGGACCAGAGGGTGTGGTGTGTCCCCAGCAACTAGGCCGGCGCGGCCGTGGAGCGATCGATGCAGCTGGCGTCACAAGCACGGGCTCGGACTGGACTCCAGCTCCACCTGGAGCCCCGTCTGCAGGACAGGGGCGGCTCAGCAAGGAGGTCCAAGCAGTCAGTCCTAAAGGCAATCAACCCTGAATACTCACTGGAAGGACTGATGCTGAGGCTGAAACTCCAATACTCTGACCACCTGATGGGAAGAGCTGGCTCATTAGAAAAGACTCTGATGCTGGGAAAGACTGAAGGCGGGAAGAGAAGGGGACGGCAGAGGATGAGATGGTTGGATGGCATCACCTACTCAATGGACAAGAGTTTTGGCAACTCCAGGAGTTAGAGAAGGACAGGGAGGCCTGGCGTGCTGCAGTCCATGGGGTCATAAAGAACCTGACACGACTTGGTGACTGAACAACAGGCTCAGAAGCACAACACGGACAGGTCTGGAGGGGGGGGCAGGCGGGGGGCAGAGGACGCCAGGAGGGCGGGCGGGGGGCAGAGGACGCCAGGAGGGCGGGCGGGGGCAGAGGACGCCAGGAGGGCGGGCGGGGGGCAGAGGACGCCAGGAGGGCGGGCGGGGGCAGAGGACGCCAGGAGGGCAGGGGCGTCCGTGGGGGCAGCCGGGACAGCCGTTCATGCCCTTCGCCTTCCACACCCTCAAGGCCATCGTGTGCTAGCAGCGGTGCTGCTCACGGTTGATTTGAAAACCACAGTGAAGCATCATCCAGCGCTGCAGACAACCTCAGTCATAAACCTCCACATTTTCACGACGGCCCGCAAGGCACAAGAAGCGTGTGAGCTGTGACTGCAGCCTCATCACCAGGCTCATGGCACACAGAGGCCGTCTCACCCGCGGCTTGGAACCCCGCCTGCATCCAGCGATGGCCACGCAGGGACCTGGTCCCCCCCAACTGGCCTGCAAGGCACTGGGCTCGGACAGGTTGTCCAGCACGAGTCAGCCATGGGAGCGATGTGCCCGCATCAGTAGCAGGCCGGCTCCTGCCACGGAACGGCAGGGCCCCCGGGTGCAGGCAGGCCCATGACCCCTGACCAGTGTCTCCTTCAGGCAGGCATCCCAGCACTGCCCGTCGAGGTCACGGTCACTGCGAGGAAGCAGCCCCCCGACCAGCATCCCCAGGTACCTTCTGCCTGCTTCTGCTCAGGGGCCTAGTGCATCTGATTCTTCTTAAACAGTACAGCCGCTGAAAAGCACTTTCCGTCTCACCAAGGCCTCCCCTTTCCAGGCCACCCCTTCGAGGTTTTGCTGACTTATCGGCACAGATGAGGATTTCCGAGCCTTCGCTGAAACTTTTTTGTCAACACAAGAGATGTCCAAATTCCCAGGTGTTAGTAATACCCTCTTTTTCTGCACCAGCATCGGGTCCCACCTGAATCCACCGACAATCTTAAAACAGACAGTGTAGCTTTCTCAAAGACATGGAGCCCTAAGTGTGCGGGAGAGATGGGAGCCCAGAACAATTCAGAGAAAGCTTTCCATAACAGGCCTGCTCACTCCATCTCGTCCACACGGGTGTGTACTGTATAAAGATTCTATTTTTGTAGATCAAGGATACTGGAGCAGAACTCTGATGACCAAATTTAATGACAAAAAATTTCATTATCAAAATTAATTAAAATACATAACCAAAATTAATAAAATTCTATTTCTTAACCCTGCCCTCAAGAGACTACAGAAAATGCTACCACTGGCACAACTAATTTGTCAAGTGAAATTAAAAAGAAAAAAACTCTAAGAAGATATATCCTCAGTCGCTCAGTCGTGTCCACCTCTTTGCGACCCCATGGACTGTAGCCCGCCAGGCTCCTCAGTCCATGGGATTTCCCAGGCAAGAACACTGGAGTGGGTTGCCACCTCCTGTATCAGCTAAGAAGATAATTTTGAAGTTAATAGTATTTTGAGGGGGAAAAAGGCAGGCACCTGAATATCACCTGAGCAGAAATCATTTTTCTGGTAGGGTAACAATATTCACGTACCAGAGTGAATCACACCCAATATGACACAGAAATACCCCACAGGACCAAGCGCCGAGAGGCCTTTTGGCATCAGTGCCCGGGACCCTGCGTCACCGACCTGCACCAGCCTCTGGAGGCTGCAGGAAGGTGCCTCCCCACGGCCCCACAGACCCACTGATGCCCAGGTCCCCGTGGTGGCTCAGACGGTGAGGAATCCGCCTGCAATTCAGGAGACCCAGGTTCGATCCCTGGGTTGGAACAATCCCCTGGAGAAGGGAATGGCAGCCCACTCCTGTATTCTTGTCTGGAGAATCCCATGGACAGAGGAGCCTGACAGGCTACAGTCCATGGGCTCGCAAAGAGTCGGGTACAACTCACTTTCACTCTCCCCGTCTCAGAGGCCCGGGTGGATCTGGAGCAAGGTGGCCAGGGCTGGCCCAGCAGGTGAGGCTGTGGGGCTGTGAGGTGTTCCTACATGGTTTGCTCCATCATAAAACTAAAAGCTGATGTTACTCTCTCAACTAATCAGGCCCCTACACCCCCCCATGGCATTACCCCACAGAAACTGATTTTATGATTTTATGCTAAACTGAAACAAGTCTTTAAAGAATGATGTAACACTAGTGAACAAGTAAAAATCTTTACAAAACTCATGAATGAAAATGTCCCAGCATGGTTTTTAGGTATCTTAGTGAACATCTGTTTATTTAAAAGGTTCTATAAATATTTTCTCAAATTGATACACTATTTAAACAGCTTGTATAACTACCAAGTAGCTTAAGGAATTTAATGTAACCTTTTTTTTTTAAATTAAACATTTGAAACAAAAAGATGCTTTGGAGAAACTGATGCCACGAAAGCCAACTGATCTTTGCCCTCACTCTGAACAAATTCAGTTTAAAACAGTATTTCTGCCAAAACCCGAAAGACTTACATATACATGTACACATGTACACTGCTAAGTACTTGAGTAAACTACGTCATTTATTACTGTTTGGCTTTCGGCATTACTCACTGACAGCTCAAAATCCCGCTCTGGGAAAAACCTTGTTTCTTCTGAAACAGGGCATTTTCTTTTTTTTCATGAATAGCACATGAGCACGCACTTAAGTAAGATTTCATTGAAAAAAATAATCTTATGTAAAGCTGGCACCCCAGCTATGATCTTCCTCATTCAGGGAGTTTCTTTTAAAAGTCTGCATCCCTTGCGTTTAATGTGAGGCTTTAGGAGCCCGCTAATGAGAGGCACGTCTTCGGGCAGGGTACCCACTGCAGCCGGGGTGCGAAGCGGACGCCCGACAGCCTTCCTGGGGTTGGTGACTGTCAAAGTTTGACGTCTGAGCCACAATGCATTACATATTCCAACCTATTCAGAAGTGTCCATCCAAGCTTCCTTTTTTTTCTTTAGGTTTTCTTAAGACTATCTTCAACCCACAAAAGGCTACCCACTCCATTAGCACTGAAGCTTGTTAAAGCATTCTTCATCTTGCCAAACTGGCTGAGAATCATCTAACCATGGGAAAGGTAAAATAAGCCAGAAAATTCTAGCTTTGTTCCTAAATGATGGTCTTAATTTTGTTAATGACGGGTCACGAGAAGGATGATACAAACGGGCACCTGCCATTCCTGTTCCCACTAAACACAGAGTGAGCCTGGCTTTGAATCCTTCATTCAAATGAATGATACATGTTGGCAAAGGAGTCAACACGCTGTTAGCAGTCTTCTCAATACCTGGAAGCCCGTCACTAACTGACCGGAGAAGAGTGAGTTGCGCCTGCCATGATCCTCCCACACTAGATGCACAGACGGAAAGACCGACTTCCCACACCACTCACTGAAGCTGTGTCTCACGAGAGGGAAGGCCAGGCTCCCAGGAAAGCAAGCAAACCCCGGGATGAAAACCACACAGCACTGAGCCACGAGCGCTTCCTCACCCCGCTGGAGGAGGCCAGCTCCGCAGGAAGGAGGGTCCCCTGGGGGTCGGACACCACGCAAGTCGCACGGCCCTCCTCTTCCAGTGCAGATGGGGAGCTCCCTGAGTCCAGCAGCAGGTCTCTCCAGGCGGCGCTGGTGGAGAAGAACCTGCCTGCCAATGCAGGAGACACAGAAGAGGCGGGTTCCACTCCTGGGTCACGAAGACCCCCTGGAGGCGGGCCTGCAACCCAGTATTCTAGCCTGGAGAATCCCACGGACAGAGGAACCTGGTGGACTATGGTCCATGGGGTTGCAGAGGGTTGGACGTGACTCAGCACGCACGCACAACTAGACACTGAACCTCCACAGTGGAGACCATGGCTGCCAGATTGGTAAGGAGCAAAACGTGGGAGAGTCTTCATCATTGGCAAAGAAGTATGTTTGAAGATACACATTTCCCTCCACCTTAAACACTGCCTCCATCCCAAGCTGATGGTAGAGAAAGGAACATGAACTCTGCTTCTCCATTCTCCCTCCTCCAAATCAACCTCCAGTTTCAGCCACTGTGAATCAGCACGCACAGAGGACAGAAGGACGAGGCAGGGAAGTCCCGCTGCTCTCATCTTTGGCCAGTGTGGCCCCAAAGACCTCCATAAATAACCTGGAGAACATAGGGTCAGGGCAGCCTGGGATACTGAGAAATAAACAGATTTTCACAGTGCTCCTCAGCTTGCGACCATTTGAGGACTGCTGTAACGGTTAGAAATGAAACTTGGCAAAGGGTCTCTGTGCGATGCCTTTGAACTCCGAGTGCTTCCACCCTGTGCAACTTGCCCAGTGGTTCATCTGGTCCCTGCCTTCCGACTTCAAAGGACAGGCTCGCCCTGTCCTCGGCAAGGGCAGAGACCTGCGTGCACGGCTTCAGCCTTAAACGTTTTACTCCACAATCCTCTCTGCTCTTTCAAAACTGTATTAACCCATGAAAACGTGGAAATTAAAAAAGAAAACGGAAATCAGAGCTATCGGGGACAACTTCATGAAATCCGAACCTTCAAAATCTGAACACTTTTCTGCCTTCACCCAGCATGGAAACATTCAGGGCTTTCTGTCTTTACCAAGATTTGTGAGCAATGCATCCATTTATCTAACACATGCTATGTTAAAGTATTTAAATAAATGCATAATCCAGAGACAGCTTTGGTAGTGCAGTAGTAAAGAAGCCGCCTGCCAATGCAGGAAATGCAAGAGTCGTGGGTTCAATCCCTGGGTCAGGAAGATCCCCTGGAGAAGGAAACGGCAGCCCACTCGAGTATTCTTGCCTGGAGGATTCCACGGACAGAGGAGCCTGGCGGGCTACAGTCAATGGGGTCGCAAAGTGTCAGACACGACTGAGCACACACACACCCCATCCTATTAAGGAATCTTCGGTAAAAACCTATTATCTCAGAATTTACAACTGACACTTTCCTGCTATTTAAAGTCAAAAAGTAACAAAACTTAAAGGGATTTTTTTAAATACCTTTTTGGATGTAATTAATATTAACTTGGTAGGTTTCAATCAGAGAAAATACTGCACTGCAAGTTTTATTATTTCTTAGGAAAAAAAAAAAGCATAGTTCCTTACAGAGTCCCTTGGACAGCAAGGAGAGCAACCCAGCCAGTCCTAAAGGAAATCAACCCTGAAGCTGAAGTCCCAATACTTCAGCCACCTGATATGAAAAGCTGACTCAGTGCAAAAAACCCTGATGCTGGGAAACGTTAAGGTCAGGAGGAGAAGGGGCGACAGAGGATGAGATTGTTGGATGGCATCACCAACTCAATGGACATGAGTTTGAGCAAGCTCCGGGAGAAGTGAGGGACAAGGAGGCCTGGTGTGCTGCAGCCCATGGGGTCACAGAGTCAGACACTTCACAGTTCTCTGACTTTACTTACAGTTAAAAAAAAAAAAGCAGAGACACTGTGCCACAGACTCTATTTCAAAGGTAAAAGGAGTCTCTGAAGATGTTTCTGTGGAGCTTAGTCACCTGGCGGGTCTGGCGCTCAAGCCATCATGGGTCTTTCTGCTCCGCACATGTGTCAAACTGGGTAACTCTGGCCATTTTGAGGCAGAGCTTCCTTTTATTTAATCTTGATTAAGGCACCAGACAATTAATGATCATTATTTCCATTTTAAATAAAATTACGGCCACTCGAGCAATTTAATGTACAAACCAGTCAAATTCAGCCGACCTGGTCTTTGGTGGCTGACCGTAAAACAGTAAGTCAGAGCTGCTGGCTGCAGACGTGGAGGACCTGCCCCAATGCGAGGCTGAGGTGAAAGGTCGCCAAGAGAAGCCGGGGGCAGCGCTGTCCCAGCCCCCACGGTGTATGTCCCCCCGAAGGGCTGCAGGTCCAGGCGCAGCGCCCCACCCCACACTGTGGCTTAGACGTGAAGGAGCCACCTGCAGTGCAGGAGACCCAGGTCCAATCCCGGGGTCAGGAAGGTCCCCTGGAGAAAGGGATGGCCACCCACTCCAGTGCTCTTGCCTGGAGAATCCCATGCACAGAGAGCTTGGCGGGCTACAGTCCGTGGGCTGGCAAAGTCGGACACGGCTGAGCGGCTCACACTCACTTTTCTCCCCCGCTCAGCTCCCAGGGCCCCACAGTGGACACAGGTGGACGGTGGGGGTCAGGCTGTCCCTGAGACTATGAGGCTGGGGATGAACTTTCTGGAAACTGAGGGATCATATATGCAGTCACTGCAATGGTAATCGAGTATGGTCTCCAACAAAAGAACTAAGTATGAGGCAGTCCTAAGGCTATAGGAGACGTGCCTATGTGTTTATGGGGAAGTGAGGACAGGAGACATCCATGCACTAAACGGAAAGGAATCATGGACCATACACACTTTTGCACACGGACCCCATCAAGGAGGATGAGCAGGGTGATCTTGGGGAGACGGGAGAGGAGGGGTGTTTTCCCAGTTCCGCCAACGAAAGGACAAGAGAAACAGTTTAAATGACAGGCAGTGAAGGAGAGAAGGAATTTCAGATTATAAAACAGGACAAAATGGAAAAATAAAATGGTTTAGCATTAATTCTCCTCTGCACCAATCTTTAAGATACACAAGGAAAACCTATGTTTGTGATTGGCTGATTGAGTGTTAGCTCATGAAGACGTCAACAGGTCCTCTCAGAACCACTTGTAATCCTACAACTAGAAGTTGCACCACCTTGCCGCCTGGCGTCGGCATGGAAACCCTGTGCTAAGTGCGTCTGGAGGCTTCCGCTGGTGAGCTCAGAGGTGCGGGGGTCTGTCGTGCAGCAGGGAGCCCCTCCCATAAGGTCGGGGATCACAGGAATCCACGCAGGGGTTCACTGCGTCTTTCCAAGGAAAGGGTGCTCGGGAGGAAGACAACGCCCCTCCCTTTTACAGGGGGGAAAGGAGAAGTTACAGAGATCCAGCCTGCGGTTCTGAAGTTCCTCAGGGAGAGACCAGCGCAGCCCAGGCCTCCCTGCGTATCCCACGGGTGCTTGCCTGACATGACCTTGCCTCCAACGCCAGGTGAGCAACAAGAAAGGACAAGATCTCGATGGCAGGAGATAACGCTCACCTCCGAACCCCATTCAGGTGGGTCAGGACCTTCACTGACTCATGGAGGCCTCATTTCAAGGCGACACCAGATTCCAGGACCTTCTATTTCAATTCCAGATCCGTCTTGCAAAATGAACTCAAGAGCTCTCTGCACAGTCCAAGGTCAGAGGTCAGAGGGAAGGGAGGCGTCCACTGCTTCTACAGCTTGTCCATCTGCACCACGGACGCTACGGGGTGTCAGCAATTCTCCAAGTGTTCCAACCAGGGACAGAGGAGTCCACCCATAGTTACAGGGTTTTTAACCAAAACTGAATGAGGATAGATCACGCATAGTCAAAATCAATTCAGAATCAGAAGAAATACACCCAGTAAATAAACCAAATTCCTCATGCTATTGGGGGATGGTCGTGAGTCCTGGGTCATTATTGACTATTTTTGTGCAACTGACAGGCTACAGATCACAAACTGAGATTACAGGACTGTGTCCCTACATCTGGGCAGCCCATGTCTAGAGTATGGTCTGGAGGATTCCTGGGGCTCTGTTTGTTTTTTTTTTAATTGGAAGCTAATTACTTTACAATATTGTGGTGGTTTTGCCATACATTGACATGAATCAGCCATGGATTTACATGTGTTCCCCATCCTGAACCCCCCTCCCACCTCCCTCCCCATCCCATCCCTCTGGGTCTTCCTAGTGCACCAGCCCCGAGCACTTGTCTCCTGCATCCAACCTGGACTGGTCATCTGTTTCACATGTGGTAATATACATGTTTCAATGCTATTCTCTCAAATCATCCTACCCTCGCCTTCTCCCAGAGTCCAAAAGTCTGTTCTTTATATCTGTGTCTCTTTTGCTGTCTCACATATAGGGTCATCATTACCATCTTTCTAAATTCTATATATATAAGTGTTAGTATACTGCATTGGTGTTTTTCTTTCTGACTTACTTCACTCTGTATAATAGACTTCAGTTTCATGCACCTCATTAGAACTGATTCAAATGTGTTCTTTTTAATAGCTGAGTAATATTCCATTGTGTATATGTACCACAGCTTTCTTAGAGTATGGTCTGGAGGATTCCTGGGGCTCTTTTTATTTTGAATTAAGGAGATGGGCCCTTGAATGTAGGGTAAGTTTCAGCAGTTCGGGCTAGATGGAGCCTTTTACTAACCAAGCTACCAGATTCTTGAGGGCATCCGCCAGGGTCCCACAGAGTTAGGGCAAAGCCGTGACCCCAATACTACATACATCATGGAATGCTGCCACCCCACTGTGGAACAGCATGGACCTATGAGGGAGCAGCAAACCACCTACCAAATTCCAAACAGAACAGAACTCTCCTCTGATGACTGACATCCATGCTGGAGCAGCCACCCCTGGGGCAGCGTTATTCTCAGGACGGATTTCAGAAAGTGTCACAGTCACAGTGGTTGCACGCTATATAGGACACTCAAATATGTCACACGGTCCTGACTCCAGGAAGTGCGTAGAACATTTTCTATGTTAAAAAATGCTAAGGTTTTTTTCATCCATCAAACAGAATAAAAGCAATTTTCATTCCTCCTGCATCTCCTTCTCCACCAGCACTGTTCTGACCCTCAATGCAGGTAATGCACGTGTTCAAAGTATCGATCCCCGGAAGCCAGAGAGCAAGGACTCCACCAGAGAGCTGTCCCCTTTTATTCCTCAGCTAATTATCATCCCAACATTCACAGCATGAGGTCTGGCAGTGAAGAGAGCTGCTGAACAGGTCTCAGTGAGCCCACAAGCAGGCCAGGAAACAAGACCAGGCACTTCCTGGCTGTCCTGAAATAACCACCTGCCAGGAGACTCACCCAGAGACCCACAGGAGGGAACACACGGGGGAGCCGGGCAATCTGAACTGCAGACCAAAGACACGTCACTTTCAGCCTATGTCTCAAACGCTATATGGGACACACACTAAAAAAAGCTATTCGATGTTTATGTGAAATTTACCAGGCATCCTGTATTTTTTATGTACTGAACCTCTAACATGTTTTCAGCTAAACAAATACATTATTTACATGAATGACTTCAAAGGAAGCACTGTATGAGTCAGCCACTCAGTCCAAAAACAGAAAAAAAAAGTGTCAACACTGATGTAAACGCCAGCATCACATGTCATGAAGAAAATTACTTTTCATCTGCATGCGGTATCATTCGTCCACTGAGGAGAGGGAACATCCTCATAAGAGACAGAGCAGAAGCTGGTGTTACCTTCAGGGGACCCAAACCACAGGGGGACACTTAACCAATGACCAGCCTCCACTAGACGGGCCTCTCAGAGCTGTGGTGGCTCCAAGGGTCCCTCCTGTGCAGGTGAGGCGGTGGGGCTGGACTCAGGGGGCCTTGGCCCCTCTCCACCTCATCTGGGGGAGGAAGAGCGGGGGTGAGCAGTTCTAAGGCAAGAAGACCAGCTTTGAGGGACCCTAACCTTGCCCTTAAAGGAAATCACCCCTGAATATTCACTGGAAGGACTGACACTGAAACTGAAGCTCCAATTCTTCGGTCACCTGATGTGAAGAGCCGACTCACTGGAAAAGACCCTGATGCTGGGAAAGACCGAAAGCAAAAGGAGAAGGGGATGACAGAGGATGAGATGGTTGGATGGCATCACTGACTCAATAGACATGAGTTTGAGAGACTCGAGGAGCTAATGAAGGACAGAGAAGCCTGGCGTGCTACAGTCCATGGGGCTGCAAAGAGTCAGACACAACTGAGCCACCGAACAACAAACCTTTCCCTGGAAGGCTCTCCCCCACACTAAGGGCATCAGAGGAACCGAGAAGTGACACTTTCCCTACAGCCAGGGCAGAGGGGCGGGGGGGGGGGGTCCCCCAAGGAGGCCTGTGGGAATGACAAGGGTCGCAGTGATCTGTTCCAGGCGCGCTGGCCGCAGCCTGTCCCTGGCCTTGGGACACAAGCACTGGAGGTTCTGCGCCTGGACGGACGGTCACCCGAGCCCACCGCGCCCCGACACCACGCCTCGCCCTGCATACTGGGCGCTGGGCGTGAACCGGTGTCCTTCCCCTCCCTTTGCCCTTGGATAGAAAAGGGGCCAGAGGGAGGGCAAAGGGGCTGAGCAGGGTGGGGGAGATGATGACCAGTGGGCAGCAGGGTGGGCGAGGCTGATGCTGGACCCCTGGACGGAGGGAAGACCAGCCCCTCACCCGCCTTTCCCGCACCTGTTCTGGGAGGCATCCTCGAGCACCACTGCTCCAAAACCTGCTGCTGCTGCTAAGTCACTTCAGTCATGTCCGACTGTGTGTGACCCCAAAACCTACAAGCTTCTAAAACAGCCCCCCCAACACACCAGACCTTCAAACTCAGAGAAAAGGATCCTGAACTCAAGGAAGAAAAACCCAAGGATCTCTGACCCAGAATGGGAAGGAAATCCGGATATTTAAAACGGATCCCGCATAGGAGGCAGCTCTGGGGCAGCTTCCTCTCGTCCCCACGAACGCGTAAGCCCGGGGCCCTTTTGTGATTAGCAGCAAGAACTTGTTTCTAAGTGGTGAGTAGGCTGTCACCATGGAAACTGCAGAGACTCTTTCTCTCCTTGGTGTTACACACCACCTGTCCAGAACTTTGTGTTCAGAGTTTACAAAATTCCCAAGTCAGGACTTTGCAACCCTGTCCTCGGCGCCTGGAACTCGGGAGCTCTGTAAGCCCTCAGCTAACATGCTGAGCCGCACTGTGGGGCCAGTAACCACGCGTCCCTACCAGCCAAGGAGCTTCACAAGAAAGAGAGCTTTTAAAGGTTGAATGCCTGTTGTAACCTCATGGCCCTACCCTACCATATTTCACCATTAAAAAAAAAAAAAAGCCCCAAACTTCTATTTCTTAAAGACAAGAACGTTTGATCCACCCCACTACTATGCTTTTCAAGCCCAATGCCAGAATAACCTGTGTAAATCATATCTCATGAATTCTGCAGAAATCTGTTTTTTAAAAACCAAGAACATCACAGACAAGCTTGGAATGGAAGCAATTATAGCATCCAGAAGTCAGACTGGAAACCTGACCATCATTCCCACGTCCAAAACTGTGTTCTCCAGCGTCCAGTCCATCAGTGAACTGCCCGTTCGTGTGCAGAACAACCTGACTGCAGGATTCTGGGGAGGAAGCCGCGGCCCCCAACAGGCTTCGGACGTTAGGGCCAGCACACACATCACCTTCTCCAGCACGGTCAATCCGTCATCAGAGGGTCCCCCCGGGCTACCCTCTCAGATGGTGTATTTCAGTAACCGATTAGACTAAGAAATGAAAAGGGCAGTCAGTAAAACTGGAATTCAGCTCGTCCACAGGGCTGAAAGTCTGGAGTTCACAAAAAGAACATGAGTAATACTCAAATCTGGCACATTGTTGGAGAACATACTTGCCAGCCAGCAGTTAGCCTGAATGTCTTCGTCATCTGTGAGGACACTACTCTCAGATCAATGGCTGCCTCCATAAACAAAGCAGAAGAGGAGGAATCCTCTGAGTGGACATGACTACCCTGACTGCACACACAGGTCCAGGTAAAATTCCAGCAAAGAAAACCCTGACCTGCTAACTTTCAATCCAGAGAAGACTATCCCGAGCTTTTTCTTTTTTTTTTTTTTTTTCCGAGCTTTTTCAATTCTAGTAAAATACAGATCTGAAAGTACAGTCTGTTTTAACATGCAAAGTATGCAAACTGTGCATGCAAATACTGGATCATATCAGGAGCCTGCAAAGGTTTCACAAAAACCAGTCTTGGATTAGGGCCTGTGCACAGGAAATTAGGAAATTAAAAAAAAAAAAAACAACTAAAGTTATGGATGAAATTTTAAGAACTTGTGCCAGACACGTACACAACAAACATAAAACAAAACCTAAATACTTGACTAAAGAGAATCTCAGATATAAATGATTCATTGCCCATGACAAACACGCTGACCAAGGATGATACGAATCAAATAGCACCCTCGGTACAGAGCTGGCTGGGCCAGAGCGTGCCTCGGAAGGACGGTGCATCCTGAAAGAAGGGGCTGCCTGGGCTCCAGGTGGGTCTGCTTCTGAGATCACGGGCAATGAGCTCCGGACTCCCAGTGGGCTCGGCCACGGTAGAAGCAGAAGAGGGTTGCTCTTCTCAGCAGCAAAGACCCCGGGGCCAGGGGCAAAGGCACTGGGTCCTTGCAGCCTCTCAGCATCTGCACCCTGACGATTCCCCCAGAAAGACAGGTGTCGGTGGAGTGACATGTGTCAAGGACAGCTGGGACACCCCAGCTCACCAGGAGTGACCCCGTTTCCGCAGCCCAGGGTCATCCTCCTGCAGAGCTGCCCGGGACACCCTGCTGCCGACCAGCAACCAATGGTTCAGAAGCAAAATCAGTTCAATCCAACTCTTCCCACAGAAGGCCACATCTCAGGAGTCTGGAGTGACAGACCCAAACTCAGCTGTCTCTACTACACAGGGGTAATAGGCTTCCCCAATGGCTCAGTGGTAAACAATCCGCCGGCAATGCAGGAGATGCAGGAGACATCGGTTCAATCCCTGGGCTGGGAAGATCCCCTGAAGGAGGGCATGGCAACTCACTCCAGTATCCTTGCCTGGAGAGTCCCGTGGACAGAGGAGCCTGGTGGGCTACACTCTAGTCGGTTGCCAAGAGTTAGACATGATGAAAGTGACTGAGCATGTGCAAATGCATAGAGGGGTAACATCTGCAGAGAGGGGGCTTGCACCTCACATCGTCACAAGCTCCTGTCTGAACCGGAGGGGACCAGGCTCCTCTTCGTGACGTGTGGACCACAGCAGAGGAGCCAAAAATCAAGGCCAGCAGCACCCACACCGCACACGGGGGAAACCTACAGCCAGCAGGATGGCGGGAGGTGATGGAGTTTAGGAAATGCACAGACAGGAGAGACTGAAAAGGGGTCACATCAAACAAATCTCCATGGACACAGGGCATGCGTTTTTTATTGGCATCCAGGAACATCATGAATTTCTCCTCCAGAGAACACCCACTAGATGTTGCCCACAAGCAGCCTCCTGGAGACAGGATGGAGCCAGGACCCACCCTGACGAGGACGAGACAGGACTGAAGAGCTCAGCAGGGCTGCCTCCACTCCATCTCGGCCGCCTTTGGGGCCAGTGGCCGTGGAGACGGTGGATCTGGAGCCCCGGGCAGGCTCTGAACTTCAGCGCATTTTTCTAGGACTGTGTATCTAGGACCACAGGATTCTGCCCCTAAAGCGACAAGTCAAGACAGACATCCTCTCCCAGGATGGGAGACGGACCCTGTAGACGTCGGTTGTGGTTCTAACTCTGGCACCAACAAGAACGGAGTTGCCAGGACGCCAGGCGGAGCCAGGCACCGCAAGGAACATGGCAGGAACAACAACACGGGCGGAGTCCCAGCCCGTATGTGCAGCCCAAGAAGCCGGACCCCCAGCGGCTGAGGGATGAAGACACACCACTACTTCATGCAGAAGGAGAACCGCAACCTGGAGTCCTGAAGACGCTGGGCAAGCCACGAGGATCCCCCTGTGCCTTGGTTTCCTCTCTGTTAAAACAGGGGACAGACCACTATCCCCCAGTTCCCTCCAGCTGTAAATTCTATGATTCTGTCTTGTGTGAAGGGCTTCTCAGGTGGTGCTAGTGATAAAGAATCCACTTTTCAATGCAGGAGACATAAGAGATGCGGGTTTGATCCCTGGGTCAGGAAGATCCCCTGGAGAGGGAAATGGCAACCCACGCCAGTATTCTTGCTGGGAGAATCCCATGCACAGAAGAGCCTGGCGCGTTACGGTCCACAGGGTTGCAGAGAGCTGGACACGACTAAAGCCATCTAGCAGAGACAGCACATCTTGTGTGAAAGAGAGAAATGGAGACAGAGACAGACAACAAAGAAGCGTTTGGATCCTGCTAAGAAGCCACAGTGTTTGCACAACGTCCGCTTCACAGCCTGAGGATCATGCATCCCACGTGTGTGTCTCAGTGTCAAGAGAACAGCTCAGAGCCTCATCTCCAGAGTCTGACGTGTATCACAGCGTAATTCATTCATTCTGGAAGGTCAGGGGACGCGGCATGGTGATCAAGCAAATATGAGCACGCATGCCATGCACAGACGATCAGTGTTTGAGAATCAGAATACAATAAAACACACCTCCGAGGCTCTATTCCCATCGTAACTCACTCTTGCTGTGATAATTCTGAGGCCTACCAGGGGACTGCGGGGCCGGTGAATAATTACCAGCGTCTCCATGTGTGCGCTGACTGCGTTGCCCCTGGTTGCTAAGATGCTAACTAAACCACAGGGCATTCTGCGGTCGGCTGTCAAGTGCATCTGGATATTTTTCTTAAAGAACTTCAGTGAGTCTTTCTACTGAATAAGGATTTGATAGGAGGGTTTTCAACTCTCGCTTTACTCCCATCTAAGTAAATACCTTGGTGTTTCGTCCAGCAGGAAAGACGAAGGGGGGTGGTCGCCCTCACGTCTAGCTCAGAGGCATCCGTCTGCATTCTCGGCCCCTCCTCTGTGGTCTGGGATCAACCTGCTCTCCCTTCCTCCCTCTGCCATCCAGAGTCTTGTCCCATCGGGTCCCCACCCCGGGATTGTGCTCCGGCGCTCATGGGCACGGGGCAGGGAGCACCCCAGCCCTGGGGCCCGGCCCGGCGCCAGGATCATAGCCGGGGCACTTACGAATCAGCTGACCGACCTGCAGGTGCAGCTACCAGGTTCTCATCACCCAAGGTGCCGAGGCCGCCAGGGATGGGAAACTGGGCCCGGCATGCCAGAGGGAACCGTGTCCAAGGTTCCCAGCCTCCTGGTCTCACTCGGACCCATCCCGCGGGCTCCCATTTAACAGGGTCCCAGGACCACGCAGGACTGACACCGCCCAGGGTCCCAGGATCACTCCTGCCCCAGCCCCGGGCCCTGGGGAGCGGGAGTTCATCTCAGGCACACGACTGTTACCGGATGCACCTGCCACCCCACAGCTGGCGGTGGTGGTTTAGTCACTCAGTCGTGTCCGACTCTCATGACCCCGGGGACTGTAGCCTGCCAGGCTCCTCTGTCCATGGGATTCTCCAGGCAGGAACACTGGAGGGGGTTGCCTCTCACTTCTCCAGGAGATCTTCCCGACCCAAGGATTGAACCCGTGTCTCTGCATTGCAGGCAGATTCTTTACCCGCTGAGCCACATGAGCCAGTTACACACATCCTATTTCCCATCCTCCCACTGTATTTATGATCTCTCCTCCTTGCCCCCAGCCCCTTTCTTTGTGGTGTCATTTTTAGCTTCTTGAGTGGAGGAGGCACTGATGAAGCCTCGCGCTAGGAGAGAAGTCCTTCCCAGTCACTGAGCATCAGAGACGGGAACCGGGCAGGTCTGCAAGTGGGGCCCAGCTCCCTGGCTCAGAACACACGCCGGCGTGGATCGGACAGGACAATAGGGAGAATCCATGCCCAGAGTGCCTCCTGCTCTGTACAAAGTAAACGCTAAGTAACAACAATAGCCTCCCAGGCCAGCAGGCCCACCTGCCGGTAAATACCTCTCCCCAGCCCACCCCACACTCCACACTCGGACTGCTGTCCTCTAGAGTCCCCCTAAATCCCCACCATGGGAGGACACGTAGCAATGTTTCCTCTCTAAACTGCTCTAATGACTGCCCACACCCTATGGAAAAAAAAGAGACTAGCTGGTTAACCCTTCTGGAAGCTGGGTGACCGTGGCTTGGCCGGCCTCACCCACCCACACGCTACTGTGGACGAGCAGTCGGGCTCAGAGCACGTGCTCCCCTAACATTTTACAACCAAAACACTGTGGCCCTTCTTGCAGTTACAACAGGAAAAAGATGAGCGGTAATGTCTGAGAGTGTCCGACTGGAGGAAGCAAGCAGAGAAATATCAGAAAATGGAAGCTCTCTGAAATAAATAACTTCTTTCTTTAATGGTCTTTTCTTCCCTTGACTGTACTTTTTAATCCTGAAAACTCTCTCCTTAATTCTTCCAACTACATACAATACTGTGGCACTTGTTCACAGAACTTTCCATTCTATGAAAGTTGAGTCATATGATTTGTCAGTTAGAAACAGTCAAATATTTGCAATTTCACTATCTGCAATTTCAAAACTTGGGGTTTTACTATCAATTATGTTACAGCCATCATCCAAAGAGATAGAGAGAGGCTGGGCTCAGCAGATTATGGATTTGATGTGATGGAAGAAGTTAGAATAATAGAAAATAGTCAAAACCAAGGATATATTATCCAACACAGAGAAACAGTCATTACTTTGTCATAACTTTAAATACAATATACCTATAAAAATACTGAATCACTATGTCATACACTTGAAACTAATATAATATTCTAAAGCCATTATACTTCAACAACAAAAATACCTGGGGTAATCAATCACCTAAGTGTTAGCAGAAACGGGATGGAGATACACAGTGGGAGTGGGCTTTGCATCACAAGGCCAGGCTTCCCCCAAGGGCAGCACGTCTTCCAGTACAGGGACCCAACGAAGAGTCCTTCAAGACACATTTCAGAGGGCTTCCATCACTCCTAAGTCATCCCA
The DNA here is from genome assembly GCF_963930625.1 of Muntiacus reevesi. Taxonomy (NCBI): domain Eukaryota; kingdom Metazoa; phylum Chordata; class Mammalia; order Artiodactyla; family Cervidae; genus Muntiacus; species Muntiacus reevesi. The sequence continues at coordinate 2,993,690 of NC_089252.1, read as the reverse complement.
GTATCCTCGTGATTTCAGTTATTTTTCCTAGCTGCACCACGAGGCATGTGGGATCTTAGTTCCCTGACCAGGGATGGAACCGGCGCCTCCACCAGTCTAAGTGCGGGGTCTTAACCACTGGACTGTCAAGGAAGTCGCCTATCCCACTGCTTTCTGAGCAGAATTCCTCTTTGGCCTGTTCGCCTGTCCACAGTGATGACTTGTGAGCACCCTAACTCTGTGGTTGAAAACATTAGTTTTTCTCATTTCAATTTTATGCCCTTTCAAGGCTCCTCTTCCCTAATTAAAAGGATTAATTTTTGTGAACTCCAGACGTGTACTTTCCATCGGTGCCAAGTCACTTTCTCAATGGAGACTTAAATCCAGCTCACTAACACATTTTAAATTATTGAGTTTTATTCACAACTTTGCTCTTAGACTATTTTAAGTCCTTAATGAGGGCTGCAGTGACTCAGTCTTATGTGGGAATATAGGTAATGTGACAATCAGTGCTTTCCAAAGCAGGAGGCAGCAACACTCAACAAAGAACGTTTCATGAAAAAAGAGAAGTTACTTTCAATTAATCTAATCATGTAAATTGTCTCCAGATTCAGAAGCAGTGTTTAAACCCACTCCTGGATGCCAAAAATCTTTGGAGGAAATTATGGCATGATGGGGATTTATTGGAAAGGTCACAAAAATCTGAATTCTGACATCAACTCTGCCACCACAGGTGAACTCACGTTCATGAGAACCAGTCTGATCTTTCTGTGACTCAATTCCTATGTGTTTCCTCTCATAAATTTAACCAGTCATCCCACCCAGGTTCTATGAGAATTTAAAGTCATTTCAGTGTTTAAAGATCTAAGTCATCTTTCAGTGACAAGAAAGGCAAGTATTTTCCAAAGTTGAGTGCATTTTTTTAAAAAGAAAGGTTCACTGCAGATCAAAATAGAGGATTCAAAGCACCCATTTGCTTTTCCAAAGTATTAATGGTTGTTTCCAAGTTCTCGCCAATCCCTGCCAAGGAAACTGCTTTGTGAGTCTTAAATCCATATAACACTCCTCTCTCCATAAGGGGCATCTGAGATCTAACGCGAGCTAAAGACACTTGCTCCTTGGAAGAAAAGCTAAGACAAAACTAGGCAGTGTATTAAAAAGCAGACACATAACTTTGTCAACAGAGGTCCATATAGTCAAAGCTACGGTTTTTCCAGTAGTCATGTAAAGATGTGAGAGTTCAACCATAAAGAAAGCTGAGCACCGAAGAACTGATGCTTTCAAACTATATTGCTGGAGAAGACACTTTAGAGTCCCTTAGACAACAAGGAGATCAAACCAGTCCATCCTAAAGTCCTGAATATTCATTGGAAGGAATGATGCTGAAGCTCAAACTCCAATACTTCGGCCACCTGATGTGAAGAACTGACTCACTGGCAAAAGCTATCTGATGCTGGGAAAGATTGAGGGCAGGAGTAGAAGGGGGTGACAGAGGATGAGATGGTGGGATGGCATCACTGACCCATGAAATAGTGAAGGACAGGGAAGCCCGGTGTGCTGCAGTCCATAGGGTCACAAAGAGTCAACAAGACTGAGCAACTGAACAACAAGAACATTCAAGGCCTGCTATGATATAAAATTGTATCTTTAGGAGGAAATATACTGTCCTTTGGGGTTACAAAAAAATGACCCGTGCAGACCTATGATGTTCAACATTTTACACCACTGTCATAACATAAAATTTTCTAGTCTCTCAACAAGCTATAATATTCTGTTGTCAACTTGCAAAATTCACTACTATATATAATCTTGCTATGGAATCATCAGAGGCACCAAATTTCTCAAAAAGTAGATTACATATAGAGAAAACACATATAATCTCATTAAGAAGTAAATGATAATCTCTAAAATTTAATGAACCTGAGGGGAAAAAACAGAGTAAATTTCAATTTACAGTGAATGTAATTTGATCTTTCACACATCTTGACTTTAAAGGCACTGCTGAATTTGCTTATTACTGGTCATCTCACATCTATCATAATAGAAGAGGTGAAGGACAGCTTTTCCAAATATTAAAAATATTTGTCTTCAAAATTATAAAAAATTATTACCAGCTTAGCATTTTATCCAAATGTGCTCCAAAAAGTAGACATAGTGTTACTGGTATGTGACCAGTAAAATCTATAGTTGACAACATTTTTAAAAAGGAAAAACAAAAATTAGTCCTCAAACAGGCCACCCCGGGTCACAATTGGGTTCCCCAGGTCATACATGACCAACTGCTGTTAGAATCCAGACGATCTCCCATAATGCACAGTACAATTTCAGAGAAAGGGATATTATCTTGCTTCCTCCCACGAGTGAATGACTAAGAAATGAAATGCAAAATATGAACTGATGCACAATGTGCTATTTTTCACTTATGGACATGTACATGTGTGCAGATTCAGTACAGACTGCCCTGCAGGATCAGAGAAACTTTTTACTACACTTCTACTGACTCTGCATATACTTGAGTGTACCAGATGCTCACACAATACATTGTCTAGACCTGTAATAATTAAACTCTGTTCAAGAGAACTAGCTTCATTTTCAGTACGGGAAAAATGACATACACTCGTGGGTTGTTTTAAAAGAGGTGCACAGGGGCGGTTTTCCTCACTACAGAATACAAAAGCCTAGCTGAAGCACTGGGATTTCCATCATCTCCAATCTTTCCCTAAAAGTAACAACCAGTCAAACCAATTTTCAGGGAAAAAAGAAAACATTCCTAGCCAAGGGGTGAAAGTTACAAGCTTGTAACTGAAACATCACCTCCATTTAAAGGAGTTACCCAAGACAAAAATTAATGAAGAAGATATCAAAATGTATAAAATTGACTAAAAAATAGGAACATGATGGGAATAAAGTTGGCCAAGCATCTTTAAATATTTACATAGCTGCAACTTGGAAAGTAATCTGGTTCCAATTAGCCATCTCTAAACCCACAGGGTTACTGGAATCCGAGGAGATTAATTATAACTGCACACAATATGAAAGTCCTCTTTCCCTCAGCTGTCTGGTGCAAGGAGAGAAACAGAGGAAAGCGTGTGTGTCCCAGCTGATGGTGAGCAGAGAAGGGTACACCTCTGAGGGGCTCCATCACCTGATCTTTGCTCAGAAGTGTCTGATGCTCCAGAGAGACCATGACCTCAACAGCCAGGGTTGATTCATGCGAACACTATAGGCAGACAGCAAACAGGAGCCTCAAGTGGAGCTGACAGGGGCCTGGGTCTGCACCCACCAGCCCAAGCTCCAAGTGTACACTGGGTACAGACTCTCTGAGTGCAGGGGCACCTGAGTCAGGACTACCTGAGCCTGGAATACCTGGGAAAAGGCAGCAAGCTCAGGGTTACCTGGGGGTAGGGCCACGGAAGGATGAGGCTACCTGAGCATCAAGGATGCTGGGCTACCTGCAGGCAGGGCTACCTGAGCCTCAACTGCCTGGGCAGTAATGATGCCTGCGCCACGTGGCAGCAGTCTATTGGACCTGGACTTCCCCAGCTCAGCGGTACCTAGGCACACGGCCATCCGTGTCCAAGACGACCTGAGTGAGCCTGGCTCACCTGAGCGTGAGAACCCAGGCGAAGGTTTCCCGGACCCAGTTACCCTGCTACCTGAGCCCAAACCACCTGGACGTGAGATACCGGGGCAAGGGCAACCCGGACGCAGGGCTACTGGGACCTGGGCCACCCGTGTCCACCCTTACCGCCCCTGGACCACCCACCCCTGGACCACCCGGGAGCATGCACTCACCTGCTGTGGGATGGGCCGGGACCTCCTCTCCGCTCTCATCGGCAGCCTCATCGGCGAGGCCCGAGCCCGGGGAGTCGGCGGCGGCACAGCCCGACCCAGGGCTGCTGGGCTGCGAGACCGAGTCGCCCTCGCTGAGGGAGCCGCAGCGGGCGCGCGGCGCGCGGTCGCCGGGGCCGTCACGCTCTCGGTCACGGCGCGCGCGGCGGTGCACCCGCGAGTGCAGCACCATCTGGTGGTACGTGCGGAAGATCTTGCCGCACTCGAAGCACTCGGACGACTTGCCGTGGCCGGCGGGGACGGCGGCGCGGCGGCTGGGGCGCGCGGCGGGCCGGGGGTCCGCGGGCCCAGGCGCGGGGTCCCCGGGTGCGCCCGCCCTCTTGCGCGGGGGGCCCTGCGCACCCGGGTCGGGCTCGCGCTTGCGCTTCTCCTGGCTCACCAGGATGAACTCGCGTCGCTCCTTGTCGAAGGCCACATCGCCGGCCAGCGCCTCGTCCCACGCCGCGTATTTGAGGTACTCGGCCGGCTCGGCCACCTTGCCCCGGGTGGCCAGCTGCCAGGCCTGGTAGCTGTTGACCGGGTCCAGCTCAGCCACGCGCCGCCCAGTCTGCCCGCTGGCGGGTGCGCCGGCCGCCGGGCGCAGGTTCAGGCACTGAAGGAAGAGCTGCTGGGAGTCGGCGGGGCCGGGCGCTGGGCCCTCCCCGACGGCGGCCCGCGGGCAGCCGGCCTCCACCCTGCGGTGGATGGCGTTGTGCGCGTTCAAGCTGTCCAGGTTCGTAAACAGGTTCCCACACTTGGTGCAGACTTCGTAGAGGCTCAGGCCGGCCACAATAACCTCTTCCTGCACCACGTCGTTGATGGTGGCCACGGGCTCCAGCTCGCTCCGGGGCCTGTTTTTGCTCCCCGCCTTCGGGCCATGCGCCTTCATGTGGTTTTTCAGGAACCACGGCTCCTTGAATCTCCGGCCGCAGATGTGGCAGCCGTGGTCGAAGGAGCCCCTGTGCTTCTTCATGTGCGCCTTCAGGAACCAGGTCTGGCTGAAGGCCTGGCCGCACACCTCGCAGGGGAACTCGCCTGGCGGCAGCTCCGGCTTGCCGTTCTCGGCGAAGGCGTCCCCGCGCGGCCTCTGCGCCGCAATGTGGTCCTTCTGGACATGACTGAGCAGGGCCTCCTCGCGCAGGGTGGCGTAGCTGCACAGGCGGCACGTGAAGGGCTTGTGCGCCTGCTGCATGTGCTGTGCCAGGTCCTTCTTGCGCTCGAACCTGCTCTTGCAGAAGGCGCACTGCCCCGCCGCCGCGCCCTCCGCCTCCTTCCGCGTGCTGCGCAGCAGGATCTTGCCGGTGTCCGCCTGCGTGGCGCCGTTCAGGATGCGGTTGCACGCTGAGGTGCTCTTGGTAGGGCTGGTGCAGCCGCCGAGCCCCTCGGACACGCACGTCTCGGCTGCCTCGGGCTCGCGGCCCTGGGTCAGCGTACCCGCGCGGTGCCCACGGATGTGGATCTTGAGGTTGCCCTTCTGCGCGGCGCGGTGGTCGCAGTAGGGGCACTTGTAGGGCTTCTCGCCCGTGTGCTTGCGCATGTGCTGGGACAGCGAGCTCTGGAAGGGAAAGGTCTTGCCGCAGATACAGCAGCTGTGGCTCAGCGCCCTGTCCCCATCCACCTCCGGGCTCCGGCTGGCTCTGGGCGGGCTGCGGCCCCCTCTCAGCTCCGCCTCGGCCTCCCGGGAGCGCTCCATCTCGATGGCCACGGCGGGCACAGCTCCTGGTCACGCAGGCCTGCCGGAGGGCGCCTTATCTCTCCATGTTCAGGCGAGAAGATTCTTCCCGCTGCCCCGCTGCAGAGGTGCGCCTGCCCCGCGGGCGGGCGTGTCCTACCTAGAGAGCATGGCGCCGGCGGTGAGCACCTGGAACAGAAAAGACACAAAGGCCTTAGGAACCAGGCTTCCTGCGCGAACAGCGTCCCCATAACACCCAAGGATATATAACGTCTACACGCTGCTCGTTCAGAATCCCAATCCCGGCCTGTTTAAAGAAAAGAGTGAAGTGAAAGTGAAGTCGTTCCGTCCTGTCCGACTCTTTGCGACCCTGTGGACTATAGCCTACCAGGCTCCTCCATCCATGGGATTTTCCAGGCAAAAGTACTGGAGTGGGTTGTCATTTCCTTCTCTGGTTAAAGAAAAGAAGCATCCAGCAAAGTTTAAACCGATCAACGAGCAACTGCTTTCCTTTAAAAGATCAATCACTAAACAATTAATGACTGGTACTAATCATGTGCTAAATCATTAAAATAAATCATTGTGGTTGACTGAGTGCTAAAGTCATTTATCCTCATAGATATCGATCCATGTGCGCGTGCGTGGGTGCTAAGTCGCTTCAGTAGTGTCAGACTCTTTGCGACCCCCCTGGACTGTAGCCCACCAGGCTCCTCTGTCCATGGCACTCTCCAGACAAGAATACTGCAGTGGGTTGCCATGCCGTCCTCCAGGGGATCTTCCCTACCCAAGGATGGAGCCCCCCTCTCTTACATTTCCTGCATTGGCAGGCAAGTTCTTTACCACTAGCACCACCTGGAAAGCCCCAAGTTGGTCCATAAAGGATGTTAAATATCAGAACCTCCAATTCATGGGAATTAAACAGTTGAAACCTAGTCACGAAGACGAGACTCATGTAACAAGAAAAACTCAACTGATTAGGGATCATAAAAGGCAACCTATGAATGCACCTGGAAATTAAATGAAAATTTCAAGGGGGGAGAATTGTTCAAATCTCCAAACGGTCCTTCTGTAGCCAGTGCTCCTTCCCTCTCTGCTCCTCCCTGCAGTTTGGGGCCACAGAAAGTGAAATGCTCAGAGAGCCAAGAGGCTGCTCTGGGGGTCTGCACAGAGACCCCCATCCCTGCGGTCCAGGTGTGGGCAGAGCTGACGCCAGAGCACTGTCTCCTGTTTCCAGGGCGTGAATTTCAGGAGATGTCCTTCCCATCTGGGCATGCCCTCACCTGTCAGGTGCTGAGAATCAGGAAAGGACATGAGGAAGCCCCCTGCAAAGCACACCCTCCGAGGACCACTGAGACCCTCGAGCACAGGCTGAGCGAACGGTCACAGACAGTGAGACACCTGCTCAATGGGTCCTCCCTTCTACTCCTAGGAACCTCCCGGCTGGCCACAAAGCAAAAAGGACCAACTCTAAGCGCAGCCCCATCCACTCCAGCAGAGGCAGGAGAGCCAGCTCAGGTGGTCCCAGCCAGCATCCAGGCTCACCTGGATCCAAAAGATGCGGCTGGACTGTCCCCTCCTTTCCATGGGGGGGTGGGGAGGCAATGCTGCCACCTTTGCTGCCAGAGAAATCCACATTTTGTTTTGTTTCCTTATTACAGACTTGATGTTTAGTTTCTGATACCGCAACACCCCCGACCCCCCAGCCACAGACTAGATGCTTCCACTCTAGAAACCCAATGCTAGAGAATATACTTTTTATTTCTTATCTGGGCTTCCTGAAAAACTAGCTTAAAAGCTTCATGTGGAAGGCAGCAGGGTCCTGCAATTTACAGGAAAATTCTTAAGCAGGGCGTTCATGGTGCCCGTGAACCAGCACAACAAGCTCTTCTTTCTCTTTTGTTTTCCACTTCTCTGCCCGCCCCCATCATTCAACACTAAGCCCTGCTGTCGATCCCTCTGAGAATGAGCCGGGATGTCTTTTTAAAGAACTTAAAAATATTTGGAGGGGGAAAATGGAAAAATGGAAAAACACCATAAGGGTAATGACCACTTAAGCTCAGAACACCATTATCATTACGGAAATCATAACGTTAACAAAACTGGTTCCACCACTAAGTGACCCCCTTCCTGAAGCCCATGGTTGACTCACAAAGTTTCTTGCAAACGTTTAAAGAAAGAGTCAAAATGGATTTTCCCACAACTGGCTTTCCTTAGTCTGTGGCCCAATCAGCAATCTTCATGATCGTTCTTTTCAGCTGCAAGCAAAAATCGCTGCTTAAGATGGTCATCACTTCTTTTCCCCAAAAGAAAAGAATGGTGTCCTCAGAACTTCCAAGGTAAAAATGCACATGGGCGGCAGCCCCAGTTAGAAGATTTGGGAGGATCTTCTTAGCCGCATATACCATAGCACTGGGCTTCCCAGGCGGAACTAGTGGTAAAGAATCTACTTGCCAATGCAGGAGATGTAAGAGACTCAGGTTTGATCCCTGGGTCGGGAAGTTCCCCTGGAGGAGGAAATGGCACCCCACCCCAGTATTCTTCCCTGGAGAATCCCGGACAGAGGAGCCTGGCAGGCTGTAGTCTGCTACTGCTGCTGCAAGTCACTTCAGTTGTGTTCGACTCTGCAACCCCATAGATGGCAGCCCACCAGGCTCCCCCGTCCCTGGGATTCTCCAGGCAAGAACACTGGAGTGGGTTGCCATTTCCTTCTCCAATCCATGAAAGTGAAAAGTGAAAGTGAAGTCGCTCATTCATGTCCCCCATGGACTACAGCCTACCAGGCTCCTCCATCCATGGGATTTCCCAGGCAAGAGTACTGGAGTGGGTTGCCATTGCCTTCTCCGAGGCCGTAGTCTATGGGATCACAAAGAGTCAGACACCACTGAGCAACTGAACCATCCCCAGCCTCCATGAGCCTGAGGGTCTCAGATGGTTTCTCAACCCTGGTTGGGGTCTCTGGTGGTGAGCGGTTCTCCTCCAACACCACCCTGTGAGAAAAGGTTTCAGCAAATACATCCCAGTACTAAACAGCCACAACTGCACTCTCCCAGGCAAACACATGCCATGTGCGACTTGGTGCTTCAACTTTTCCTAAAACACATTAACCTGAAGATAACTAGCCTTACAAAGTGTGTCAATAAATGTGAGCTTTTTATTCAGACCTTCCGTACTTCCAACAACACAAACGTTAGGAAGGTAAGCAGGGAGAGAAAATGCATGTTACGTGTGTTTTAGCTGACACACGACCCGTGTACATACACACAAGAAGCACAGCCCCATCGGAGTCACATTTTGCCCATAACGAACCACTTTTGTTGTTGTATTACAAAGTTTTTCCAAGGCTATAATTGGGAACTTGCCAGGCAAGCCTGTAATTTAATTGTTTAGGCATGAAAATGGCTTGCTGATTAGGGTTTTAAAATAGATTTCCAGTGCATCATTCCATGTATGTGTGTGTGTCTGTGTGTGTTTCTCAAAGGAATGTAACAAACAGTTTGAAGCTACTTTTTAAAAATGCCTTGTGTAATTTTGGAAATAAGTTTCTTTTTGAAAAGGTTAGGCAAGTTTACAATTATATAAGTATTTGTATTTATATACACCTATATTATTTTATGGCTTTCCCAAGTGGCTCAGTGGTAAACAATCCATCTGCCATGAAGGAGACTCAGGTTCAATCTCTGGATCAGGAAGATCCCCTAGAGGAGGAACTGGCAACCCAATTCAGTATTCTTATGGAGAAATCCCATGGACAGAGGGGCTGGCGGGCTACAGTTCACGGGGTCGTTAAAGAGTTGGACACGATTTAGCAACAAAACAACAATAACAATATTATTTGGTAACTACAATAATAAAAAGTAAAATATTTATTAAAGAAAACATAAATCTGTATTCATAACATAAAAATGCATTATCACGGGGATGGGGGAGGGGTTTAAGAGAGGGCAAAATATCAACATCTTGGAAATAAAACACGCCGCTAAACTTTAAGAAACGATCCTGTGAAGGACAAACAACAAAGAAGCAGGTCGGAATGAATGTGTGTGAGGCACCGCCATGCCTTAGAGCGACTCTCTTCTCACACCTACACAGCACAAGTGAAACACGTCGACTTTCTCAAGACTGCAGACACTGGAGCTGGGATTTAATCTGTGGGTAAATGTTTCAGCGAATAAATCACTCCTGTAAGTGAGGACCCTGGGAACTGAGTCTTGGACCAGACACCACGCGGAGCAGTAACTTCCTGCAAGGCCCCCGGTGACCCTGAGAACGGGCTCCAAGACCCAGTGAGCCCCCCACTCCCCTGCCGACAGTAAGGCCTTTCTGAACAAGTCCTGCGGGCAGGGACCCCGGACACACACCAGGAGGAAATGCCCTGTGACCGAGCTGTCAGACCTGTGGGAACCAACACGTGACCACGGTCCGTCGGCGTCCCACACGGCGTCCAGGGACCGCTCCCCCGGTGGAAGCCCCCACAGTGCGGTCGGCGGGCGACTTAGTGAGAATTTCATCACAGTCCCTGACGGCTGATTGGGCGCCAGGCCACGCTGGGGACCTATGCGCGTGGGTAACCAAGCAACAGGTTTGCCTTTGCAGGACCCAGATGTCGGGAAGGAACACGGAACCACGCGGCAGCCACAGGGCAGGGCAGGCAGCAACGACCTGCCCAGGAAGCCGGGGCAGCCTGGGAGCAGGGGGCTGTGGGCTCAACGGGCCTTCAGAACGAGCCCTGAGCCTCTCACCCACAGCCAGGAGTGACCCTGACATCCTGCGAGCCGGACCGCCGTTTCACACCTGAACCCACATGCCTCCCTTCCTCTCACACCCACGTGGGCCTCCCGGCTGGGGCCTCTCTCAGACTTCAGCTCATCACAGGCTTTCACACCAGGAGCGTGAGGCCCAGACACCCCCCCAGTGGGCTCCTACGGGCCTGAAGCCCCGCCGCTGGGGTCCCTGGGCTCTCAGCTGGTGACTGTGCCTGCCACACACCCGCGGCACGCCTGCTCACTCCCACCTCGGGGCCCTCAGGCGTGCGGGTCCCACGCACCGCCCACCTTCTCAGGTGTGGTACTCTCCGCACCGTCCTGACCCCTGTAACCAGGTGAGGTCCATGTTGCTTCTCCGTCGCCAGCCCTGTACCAATTTCAGCACCTGTCTGGACATGGCTTTATAACAGCTTCTTTAACGGGTCACTCTTGGGTTAGGCATCCTACAGTGAGAAGGCCAGTTCGCTAAGTACCACCAAATCCTGATGCCAGAGCGGAGACAAGCAGGCAGTGGGCATCACAGCACCATGACAGGTGATCTAGACCATGAGCTCTGAAGTTGGGCTACCCAAGATCCAAACCCAGTTCTGCCACTCCCTGGGATCAGCCGTGTGACCGGGAGCAAGTGTCTCAGCCTCTCAGGTCCCTGGCCCATTTCTACATTTTTTAAAAGTGTAAATGATAGTGATGTGAACTGTATTATTTTTGTGAGGATAAATGCAGGAAAGGTGCAATGTTTAGCACATAATACATGGTCAACATATAGTAGGTGTTGTTATTAATAATCATTAAATAAATGAATGAAATGGCAGTGCAGCACCCAAAGATACCGAGTCCCTGACAGTGACACTATTTGGTTTAATCAGTTCAAAAGAAGGAAATGACAGTTTAGGAAGCTAGGTTGGAAACGGCTAAACAGTAACCCCTGTGTATTCACTGGACCCTGGCCGGTTCACTGCAGAGGTTATTAAATACAATTACACAGTGTTCCCCCAACAGCTATAATCGTCCACAGCGCACAGGTTCCAACCTGCTCTAGCTCCATCCAGGCCCCTTACAAAGTACGGGATATTAAGACTGTATTTGAGAATTACTGTTCTGTTAGGTCAGTAATACAGGAGAACAGTTTTAGCTTTGGGGGGGGGTATATAATCAAATATTTGGAGGTGGATTACAAAAGAGAGGAGCAGGCAAATATGTCAAACCGTTGACAACTGCTTGGGCTGGATGGTGGGTGTATAGATGCTCTTCAATTACTCTGTCCATTATTATGGCGTTTAGGATAGTTTTCACAAAAGAAGTTAAAATAACTCCCACTTGCAACTCTGGTTAAGTAACACAATGGGAAACAGAGCTGCTCTGGGGCAGCTGGGTGGGGTGGGTGGGGCGGGTGGGCACTCCCCCTCACCTGTCTCTCTGCTCCTTTTCCAGGCCCCCAGGAAGCCCAGGAATCTTTAAAGAATGCACTTTGGGGAAATTACCTTTTGTTAAATTCTAGTATTCAAAACTCAAAGGAAAAAAAATCATCTGAATAATATGAAACTGTCCAAGTGAAGGCAGCATTTTACTTTAGGAGGCTACTTGCCGATGTTTCAGAGTCCTGCCCCAGAGATGCTCAAAGGATGCCCCCAAACTTCTGTGGTGTGCAGTCTCTGTGCCAACAGGGCAAAGTCAGGCACGAGGGCATGGGCGCTCAGGAAGAGCCTCCCATCACGTCCCAGGGCAAAAATCTGGCAAGGCTGCTGAGGTTTCTCTTCCCTAGCAGTCATCTTCTGACGGGTTCAGTGCTTCTGTCGGGGGAGAAGGCAGAATGTCCTGTATTCTCACACAATAAGCTTAGCCCTGACTCAACAGGAAATCTCGCCATTTTCTGCTCTGTGAAGTTAACTAACACAAAGTTTTGTATTCCTTTCTCCCCAAACCATCAAAGTCTGTTCTATTGAAGTCACATCCTGAGAAAGGAATCAGAGACCCATGCAACGGGGAACTCTGCTCGATGTTATATGCCAGCCTGGGTGGGAACGGGGCTGGGGGGAGAAGGTGTGTGTGCGTACTTAGGCGCTCAGTTGTGTCCGACCCTTGCAACCCCATAGACTGTAGTCCGCCAGGCTTCTCTGTTCATGGGCTTCTCCAAGCAAGAATACTGGAGTGGGTTGTCATTTCCTTCTCCAGGGGATCTTCCCAACCCAGGAATCAAACCCAGGTCTCCTGCATTGCAGGTAAACTCTTTACCAATTGAGCTACATGTATATGTATGGACGAGTCCCTTCGGTGTTCACTTGAAACTACCACACGTTGTTAATTGGCTACACATGCATGCATGCTAAATCTCTTCAGTTGTGTTTGACTCTCTGCAGCTTTATGGACGGTAGCCCACCAGGTTCCTATGACCATGTGGTTTCTCCAGGCAAGAATACTGGAGTGGGTTGCCATGCCCTACTCCAGGAGATCTTCCCAACCCAGGGATCGAACTCAAGTCTTTTAAGTTTCCTACACTGGCAAGCAAGTTATTTACCACTAGCACCACCTTGGAAGCCTCTAATAGGCTATACTCCCATGCAAAATAAAAAGTTTCAAGTTTGGGGGTGGGGGTGGGGAAAGGATGCGCGTTTCTTTAAAGGGACCCAAACCTGCCTCCGGACCTGGGGCTGCAGGAAGACGGGCACTTCCTGCCCTGGGTCTGGGCTGCGCTCTGGACAGAGGCAAAGCTGCGGCTCCAGCCGTCTGCGAACCAAGCCTCTTCAGTCCGAGTCAACCACGTTGTGACTCTAAGAACCAGCTCAGCAGCGGACGCCCCGTGGTCTCCCTTCCTTCCTCTCCGTGGGTGACCCTGGGGGTGGGGGGCTTCCGGGAGGCGGAAGGGCCGGGCTGGGCTCACAGTCGGGGGGGCCCCTGGCGGGGGGCGGGGGGGGGGCAAGTGGAAACTGAGGCGTCGGTGCTGTGGGGAAGATGCCCTCACGAAGGAGACAGCTCGGGGCAGAGAGGCAGGCCGCTCAGGATGCTGACAGGGTATTCTGGCTGCGGAAGGCAGGTCCCACAACCCCAAAAGCCGCCTCCGGGCGACAGTGAGGCGCCCTCTCCCGGGGCTGGGCCCGTGGGTGTCAGGGCGCCCACCTGTCCTCCAGCGGACAATGCGAGGGCCTTCCCAGCGAGCCTGGGGCACTAGAGCCGGGACTGAACATGCACCACGGACACCCCGCACAGGCTCATCTTCCGCGGAGACAGAAGGCCCCTTCTCCGAGCGACCGCGGAGGGCTCCGTCACCACGACGAGGCGTCCTCTCCCCACGCGCCGGTCTGCGCCCGATGAACAATCCCGGCTTATCGCGCCAGCCCGGGTCGGAGCCGCCCCGTGAAGCGGCGCATTCACTGCCCGGCGCCAGGGCCTCGGCCGCCTGGCCCAGGCCGGTCAATGATCCATTATGAGCGAGCTCCACTCGCACAAGGCGAAGGAAGGCGGCGACCCCGAGAATCGGGGCATTCACCGGGAAGCCCGCTGGCCTCCCCCAGCGGAGGGGGACACCGACGTCCCAGCGCCCGGGGACGCTCCCCCGCACCGGCAGCCAGAGAACAGCGTGCTCGGACCTCTCTGCCAAAAGCACTCGTTTTAAAGGTAAACCTGAAAAACGCTCTGTTCGGGACACAAGGTGACCTGACCGGGCCACAGACACGATTGTGATAAAAGTCCATCTTCCTAAACAAAGCTTTCCTTTAAATTATTTGGCAGCCCCAGATAAACCAACGTGAGTGCCAATGCGAATCCCCACATGTAACTATCTATGATAAGGGTTTATTTACTAAACTCTGCGGTCACTTAAAAACAAGACTCGCTTCTATTCTGGTACCTCAGGCCACAGCTTCGGAATCGTCCACCCATTCAAGCAAAAATGCAGGGAAGACCTCAGCATCATTCCACAAGTAGGGTATCTTTGATGAGGCTGTTTACCACAATGTGTCAAAAACCCAGTACATTCCTGGCTGAGCAGAGATGCCATCTTTGCCCCCAGAGACAACAACATGCTCTAACAGTAAAGAGAGCCTACCAAGACCCTTGCTAAAGGAAATATAAATTAATGTGAACATATAAGCTGCCCACAGGTCCTTTTATTAAAATACAAAAACTCACAGTCAGCTCTGACCTTACAGGAGAACAACAAAAGCAGATGAATACACAATATAATTATTGATTACATTCAGAAAAGGCCCAGAATAAACAAAGAAGGACTTATGAATATTCTTCCCCGGCTGTTAGTAACATATCCTGGAAAACCCAAAACAGTTAGGCCTGAGAAAGAGGCATCCACGTGAAAATAAAGATGGTGGATTTTTTTTTTATCTCAAAAGGAAACAGGCGTCCTTTTACTGCTTTTTCTGCTATTCTCCAAAATGAATCCACTCAAGCTTTTTATTTACTAGTTCCCAAGTCTCATAATAAATAGTGGCCTTAGGAATCTATTTGTCCTTTAAAAAGGAAACTTCACAAAACTGCAAAAAAGGGGTGAGGGGCAGGGAGAAAAGTCTCTGGAGCCAGAGCTTGTTCTGCAGTCTCCTGCAGATAGGGGTCCTGCCGGAGCCCCAAGTCCACCACAAAGAGTTGGCGATCTGGCGGTAAACCCAGCTTCTTGGAGGGCCCCCGCAGGGCTGAGTAGTTAATGATCTTGTCAACATTTCCAATAAGAGCCGGGCTTCCAGGAGCTCAGAACTGTATCTCCCCCAAGCTGGGCGGCTCCCCGAAATCTGTCGTCGCCCAAGGGCTTTATAAAAAAAATACAGGAAAATCACTCGCTATTCAGTTCGGCAACCACAAAAGCACAAGTTTTTTACTTTCACTCTTTTTCCATCCTGCACTGAGACGATGAAAGGCAACATTTCCACTAATTCAGAAACACTGGAAACTCAGGGATACCGAGAAAATGAGGACTCATCAGTTTCTTTTTTAAAACAAACATGGAAGAACACCAGAAGGCCTTAGACAAACGGCAGAGAAAATCCTGTTTAGAGGTCTTTACTCAGGCAAACCCCAAACGTGTAGAAACTGCCACCGATTTGGTGTCCAATTTTAATTTCTTTTTTTTTTTTTTAGAAATTATCAAAAACAAAATAGTCATGGGCAGACACATTATATTTTCTTACTATGGAACACTTCCTGGTCTAATGACACACCTTTTTGAAACACGTATTAACTCATTGCATAATAAATACATTTTAACTGAATTTGCTTCTAGAAATAAGCTGCATCTTATTTCATGTAAATCAACAGCAAAGGGCAATATCTGCCCCCAACACACACATACTGACCTGCTTTCTAGCCTTTTACTTAAAACCAACATTTCTCTCCCAGTATAAGAAAACAGATCACCATTAATACCTCTCAAATATTATCTCATTCTTCTGTGCTTTTGTGAAAGCACCTGGAAGTCCCCACCACCGAGTAAAAGAAAGAATTGAGCCCACGAATACAGAGGGAGATAATTGCATGCAGTAAGCCATAAACCATTCTGTTAAACATTACCTTCCAGTGTAGTTCTGTGAGCACAGAACTCAGCCCCAAAAATGCCTTCGTGAGGAGCGCACAGCAGATAAATACTTCAAGAAGCAATTGTACTAAATTCTAAGCAACAGCTTACAAACATTTTCTGTAAGGATACACTGAACTGAGTCCATTTTGGCAGGACAGCAGAAAGGAGTATCATGAGAAAAGTTATTTAAGATCCTGTTTACCACTGTACCTGTTTACCAGCAGTACCAACAGATACTGTAAGAGGGTCAGAATTATAAAAGGACAAGTGAGTGAGTGACAGTTGCTCAGCCGTGCCCGACACTGCGACCCCATAGGCTGCAGCCCACCAGGCTCCTCTGTCCATGGAATTCTCCAGGCAAGAAGAGTGCAGTGGGTCGCCATTTCCTTCTCCAACAAAAGGACAAATCCTTCCCCAAACGCTTTCCTATATAAAGTACATATACCATAACCAGTTTAAGTTTTTCAGATCTATGACTGCCTACAACTACTGTAACATGACCTGGTTTATCACTAACCCAAGCAGCTGGATATTCCAGCCTCTTAAGGAGAGTGATCTATCAGAGAATGTTTACAAAGCACAATTCTTGACAAGAACATGATGTCACATGGCTGTAGGACGTATCCTCCTTCCTGTCTAAAAATACACTTCCAAGCACAGTTAATGACACCTCCCTGCAAGTTCTGAATTCTGCAGATAAAAGGCTGTCTATACTTTCCCTGCAAAGATAAAAGAATAAACAAACAAAAATCCACTTTCAGCCCCCACAATAACGTTATTGTGTGATTCAGCTACTAAAGTTAAGAAAATTCTGCACAAGGTCGTAGATGAACTTGCAGAAATGAGGATGGAAGTGTTTTTCCTAAGTCGAAGCATCTTACCCAGCATCAGCTTTTAGAAACAGTAAATATAGAATACAACCAAGTTCTTCTTTTCTTTTTTTTTTAATTTCAGAGCTCCCAGCCCCACCCCATTGGTCCCTGGAGAGAAATGGTATCGAACTTGAAATGGAGTCTCTCCACTGGCAGTCAAGCCTGGATTATTCTGGAAGAGCTGTGCTTCTGAGCTCAGGACGGGCCTGCAGTGAACAGAGAGGCAGCAAGGAGCAGAGCAGGTACTGCAAACATTTTCCAGGAACCCTGAGGCCAAGATCCCTAATCAGCAACCATGGCCGGATCGTCCATCTGGTTCTGGCTCAGAACTGGGTCCACAATGAAGGGTGCTGGGGGTGCCCCCTACCTCTCTTCACTCCCCACCCCCACTTGCTACAACACATCAGACCCCAGATGCCCTTTCTCGACGGGGTCTCCCTCTGTTCAGCCAGGTGCTGTAGGCTGCCCAGACCAGGTGAAGGGTCGCGTGGGCACTGGTGGCAGATGACCCAAAGCCAGGCCAGCAGCTGCCAGGCTCTCAATGGCTGCCTCCAGGTGATGGACACCCTGGTCCAGACCTTCACGTTCACTGCCCCTCAGGGATCACAGCCTTGAGAAAGACTGAAAGCAAAAGGAGAAGAAGGCAGCAGAGGATGAGATGGTTGGATGGCATCACCAACTCAGTGGACATGAACTTGAGCAACCTCCAGGAGACAGTGGAGGACAGAGAAGCCTGGAATGCTGCAGTCCATGGGGTTGCAAAGAGTCAGACATGACTTAGAGTTTGAACAACAACAGAGTTCACAAACCACATCATCGACTGCTTGGTGAAAGAGAAAACTACTCATAAACTTCATATCGTTCACCGAGGACACAGGTCAACACAAGTCTGTCCCGGAACAGGGCCATGTGACTACACAGCGGGGATGTGCCAGCCAGGTGTACCGAGAGCACAGACCTGGGAAAGAAATCAACAGTGGGACCTGTGTGTCCTGCCCATGCAATTCAAAACAAAATGCAATCGCCCTAAATCACACGTTTCCAACTCAACTGTCTGAATGAGCTTCTGTCACATCATGTGATAACCACAACTAATGATCAGAGGCCGCCCTGACCTCCCGAGCAGACTGGGTGCGAGGGTGACTAACAGCTCCTGTCCAGCTCGAGGAGCAAGCAGGTCCCCTCAGCTTGAGATGCTATCACAGGGCTCCCCACTCCCGGAGGAAGATGCTCTGTCTCCCCACCCCTCCTTGCCCCAGTGGCGGGTGCTTCCTCTACTCTCACTCTGAACCAGCCTTGGTCCAGCGGAACCCGTCTGCCCTCCTGAGCCCGTGACCAGCAGCTGTACCGCTTCACCAACAGGGATCCAAATCCGAGTCTGAACCATCACCAGGGACTTGTCGGCAAGAGGAGCGAGCACATGTGGGGCCTCGCTCAGTGACGGGCCCAGAGCTACAGCCCCCTCCGATCCCCAAATAACCCAGTGCGAGCTGGTGAATCCCAGCATCGAAGGCCAGCAAGACGCCTGGCGCCAGGTCTCAGATACTAACCTGTTCCTCAGTGGCCGGCTGGGCACACCGCTCCCCCAAACAAGGGGCCCTTCCTTGAACAGAAATTGCAGTAAAACAACAGCTATGATTCCTGCACCCAGAATCCATGGTACATGACTGCCTCCATTCATGATGGATCATTGCCTTGCCCCTTGTCTTTCTGGAAGCCACGAGGAGGGCAGAACAGACTTTCACCACCTAACTCCTCAGTGATGTTTCTGACACAGAACTGGACACTGGTCACCACCACCAAGGCCCCCGATGCACGGGGGCAGCAGGACACTCCTCCGGGAACCGCAGTTGCTCCCCCACCTCTTGGGACCACGGCCCCTGGAAAACAGGACCATCCATCCCATGTGCAGGCAAGTGAAGGAGGCCTGGGGCGGGGGGTGGGAAGTGCAGTCAGAGGGGTCAGCATCTCACGTGCCTGGACCCACACCTTTGAGAAGCCCTGTGTAACATGGCCTTTAGAGGAGAGTCATCTGTCACCCACAGCTTCTGCAGTTGTGAGAAACTCATCCTTGGTGTTAGTCACTCAGTCCTGTCTGACTCTTTGTGACCCCATAAACTGTAGCCTACCTCTTTTCCAGGCAAGAACACTAGAGTAGGTAGCCATTCCTTTCTCCAGAAGATCTTCCCAACTTAGGGATCAAACCTGGGTCTCCCGCATTGCAGGCAGATTCTTTACCATTGAGCCACCAGGGATTCTTGTCTCACAAACGTAAAATAAAAGTGTCCATAAGGTCCCTGGGCCAGTGCCTGGGACCTCGTCAGCTCTCAGTGAACTCAGGTCCCTTCTTTCCAACCCAAATCCAAGATTCGGTAAAAATGTAAAACTCAAGGTTGAAGCAAAGAGTCAGACACAACCTACAGACTAAACAACAACGAGGTGGAAGCACGTGGAAACCAAGGCCACCGCACAGGAGAGGGGTCAGAGGCCGGCTCTGAGCCCACATCCCATGTCCGGGGGCTCAGGCAGCCTCGAGATGCTTGCTGCGGGCCCACCTGGGCCAGCGGGGCCCCCAGGTGGTGCTCACACCTGGGCAAGTGGCTGGCTCACATGGCCATCAGTACCTGCAAGTCAAGATGCTGGCCTCAGTCCCTGGGGCAGGCAACTCCTCGAAGAAATGCCTCGGCTGCTTCCTCCTTTGACACTGAAAACCCGGTGATTTTCCCCAAATCCAGAGAGAAACTCTATAGTGTTAGTCACTCAGTCATGTCTGCCTCTTTGAGACCCATGGACTGTGGTCCACCAGGTTCCTCTGTCCATGGGATTCTCCAGACAAGAATACTGGAGTGGGTAGCCATTCCCTTCTCCAGGGGATCTTCCAGACCCAGGGATCAAACTCAGGTCTCCCACATTGCAAGTAAATCCCTTACTGTTTTGAGCCATATATAAACTTGCCCTTTTTGCCCTATTTTGCATCATATCTTTCAGATTAAAATCCAAGTCAGTATTTTCCTTTGGGCTTCTAAATGTTTTTCTGAGCATTTCCATCATGGCAGGGCTGTCCAGGCTTTCCTGGCAGTGGGCCTGCCATGGCCACACGGAGTCACGCACTCACACACACGCCCATCGCCACACCAGGCAGCTTGGGATCCTCCCAGAAGAGCAACATCCCCTGCATTCTTCAAAGCCAGAGTCTCCTTCACAGCAAACCATCTAAGGACTTTACACACAGGACAACCTACACAATTACTGGCAAGAGAAGAAGACTCACCACCATGGTCTCCTTAACTACAGGTCGAACGTACTTGATCTTCCAGAATGTCTGTTCTGGTGAAAACCCCCAAATCACAAAGGCCTGAGTCCACGCGTGTGTCCCCGCTGCACATAGGGTGCAGAGAAAGATGTGCAACCCCGCTCGTTAAAGACCACCCATAAAAACCAAAGAGGGAAACAGGGACATCCCAGAGTTTGTAACTGGTTGATCACCATCATTGCTTCCGGCACTGACATGGCTCCTCCCAGCAGAGAGAGGGAAGGTCTGTGCCTCCCAAAAGCCCTCTGCCCAGAAATACTGTCCCAGGAGCAGCCAGCTGCACAAATGTGAACAAGAAAAATCTTACTCATGTGCAAACTAACATCCTTCCCGCAAGGGTTTCCCAGACAGTAAAATTGAGAGTCCTCAGCCTCCCCACTCGTACCACGCTCTCTCTGCAGCGCTGCTTACCCAGCTGCCTCTCAGGGAGAGATTCCTGCAGAGTTGTGCTGGAATTCACTCTGTGACCCTTCGGTCCTAACAAAAACGGAGGTGACCACAGGGCTTCACCACGAGGTGTTTATGCTCAGTTACTTGTCTATTTACCATCAGACCCCTTTGAACACGTTTCCAATTAAGCTGGGAAGAGCAGTCCCATGCCAAGGTCAAAGTAACACCGGGTCTTAGCCTGTCCTCAATCCGCAACTGTGAAGTCCGACGGATTAAACAGGAAGGAATGCTCATGGAACCAAATCTGACTTTCCCAGAAGGTGGAGGTGACGTTGGTGCTCAGGAGAAGACACCCCCAGCCTCTCAGAGTCTGAAACGACCAGAAGTCGGTGTTAAAGTAATTACCTTTTTAAGAAAAGTTTGCTATTGCTATTCAACAAGAAAGAAGCAAAGTGTTGTGCCTCCCAAAAGCCCTCTGCCCAAAAATACTGTTCCAAGAGCAACAAGCTCCACAAATGTGGGCAAAAGAAATCTTACTCATATGCAAATATCCTTCCCGCAGGGCTTTCCCGGACAGTAAAACTGAGAGTCCTCAGCCTCTCCACTCACACCACGCTCTGCAGGGCCTTTTGTTTCATGGGCTTCCCTGGTGGCTCAGGCAGTACATGCGGGAGACCCAGATTCAATCTCTGTGTCGAGACGATGCCCTGGAGAATGAAATGGCAACCCACTCCAGTATCCTTGCCTGGGAAATTCCATGGACAGAGGAGGCTGGCAGTCTACAGTCCATGGGGTCTCAAAGAGCCAGACGAGACTGAGCGACTCTCACATTTTCTCTGGTTTCATGATCTTGACAATCCATTGATGCCGGCTGTCAGCGCATGGCCAGCAAAGACCTGCCGTCCAGCGTCCCGAGTCCCACCAGGAACACCGCACCCCAAGTGACCCATCCTGGACCGTGGGTCTCAGGGCCACACCTCCAGGCGGTCCGGCCCGGCCCGGCCTGGCCACTGGCGCTTACAAAGCAGAGCGCTGGAGCCGGGTTCCAACTGAGGTGTGCTAGTGTTCCCACCTGTACCCCCCCGGAACGTCCTTCCGGACATATCTTACAGCAAGCTACAAGAACAGCTCTTACAAACATCTTTTAAAGTCTAAAATGAAGTATTTCTGTGCATGAGCCACAAGCAGTGCGTGGAAGTCTAGCTTCTCCATCATAAATTAAACACACCCTTTGATAAATGACAAAGGCAGGCAGAGATCCCCGGAAATCAGAGCTCATGGTAATTTCCCTTTCTTCACTTGCTCAGGTGACATGTTCTCATCTCCAGGCTTAGCTGGAAGACACAGGTCCCTCCCAACAAAGGGGATGTGAGCACCGCTGGTGTGGTCCGGCCAAGCACACAATGGACCCGCCTCCACAGAGCTGCGCGAAGGTCCTTGCCGCCTCTTTCCCAGATCTTCCTAGGGGCACCTGCTCCCCAACACCGGGAGGCTGTCACTGAGGGGACAGGTGAGATCAGCTAACATGTTTTGAGTGCTTGCCAGGTGCCAGGTATGAGCATATTCCACCCATCAGTCCATCTCCCCTGCGAAGGAATTATGGTCATCCTGGCCACTTTATGAATAAGGCAAGTGGGACACAGAGAAGGCCAGCACCTGGCTGAGGTCACACAGCATGGAGGTGGCCGGGCAGGCAGGCCAAGTGCCTTGCTCTGGCGAGGGAGAAACAGGCTGGAGCTCCACGCTCTGATATTTAAGAGGCCACCTCAGAAATAAAGATGGGAGAACGCAGCAGATGAAAGGGAGAAGAGAAACGGGTGGGAAGGTGAAGGCCAAGGGAGGACCAGGCAGGGAGAAGCTTCTAGAGCCAGAGGCACATGATGCGCTGGAGCAGGGGGGAGGATCGCAGAGACCCGGTTCTGCCCACGCTCCCCTGAGCCCACCGCACCCCAATCCAAGTGTAGGAGCGCAGAGGCTCTTTGGATTAAAAACACCCAGGTTTCCAACCACTGCTCTTCAGACTTTCCTCGTCCCCAGTGACTCGTTTGAGCACTGCTGGAAATTGCCAAGTTCCCTTGGGAGCAAATATTAATTCGAGCTCCCGCAGTTTCTTGATGCGGGATATTAATTACATTAATCAGGGTTGGGGTCCAGCTGAAGACTGGCACAGCGCGCGACCGTGCGGCTGCCTCCCCGTGCGGCTCGGGGCCATGACGTCACCTGGGGACACGCCTCCCCCAGGCTCCTCCTGCATTTGTGCCTCCATGCCCACGTGTCACGCCATGCAGCCCAGACCATCCAGGCTGCCACACCACGATGACCACATTCACACACAGACCCTTCTCGTCGCACACGCTTCACCCCACGGGCCCCAGGACGTGGGGGGAGGATCCAGAAGAGAGCTCTGCCCGGTGGGTCAAATCAGACCCAGGTGTCCAAGCCCGTGGAGGGCAGAGGGGCGCCCTGGGCATGTGGTCGGCTCCAGGGCAAAAGGGCGGAGGCGGGCTCCAGCAGATGCGGAGGAGATGTTGTGGCAGACCTGGAAGGCAGAAGGGACTTTCTGGGTTCACAGCCCACATCTGGGGAAAGGAGCTGGCAGGGTGGGCCTGGCCGGGAAGCAGGCCCCGGGGGGCGGGAGGACCGGGGGGACAAGTGGACAGGGAAGGCCTGGCGATGGAAGTCCTCACCGTGAGGGTGACCTCGGTCACGCTCCCAAGGACACAGGAAGCTACGTCCCATGGCCAGGGAAGCCGACCGGGGACCTGTAGCACCTGGCCCGAGGGCCCACAGCAACACAAAGATGGGGCCGACAGGGCAGGAGCTGAGGACACGATTTCCAAAGGAGAGACTAAAAGAGAGGCTGGGACAGGGCTCGCCGGAGGCCCGACCTGAGGCCTTGGTGTCCAGGATCCAGAGTCCATCAGAGGCACCCTTGGGTCTCGGGGAGCATCACCTGGAGCCCAGGGCCAGAGGAGCATGAACAGCTGGTCCCATTTCTCTGCCTCGGAGAACAACTGCCTCCCACCAGATCTCCTGCCAGCCCGCCTCCCCTCTGCCCACTGAGCATCGGGGGCAGGGGTGACCATTTTCCCCACCGGCTACAGGTGACAACTGGCTCAGAAGCAAGTGCTGGTCAAGGGACGCGAAGCCAGACTCTGGTCCCTGTGCTGACCGTGATCTTGAGAAAGACACGACACGTCAAATCAACTTACAGTCTGAGCCTCAAAAGCCTTTGGCAATCCGCATAGGCAGCCTCATTTTCAAAGCAGAAGTTTAGTAATTTCCTGCATCTGTAGACACGTTCAAACTGTCAGTACATTCAATTCCTGATTTTTTCTGTTATCAGACAAGTGCATTTCCATGGATAGGACAGCCACGTGCATCACAGTCCCTCAAGGCAGCTCCATTCAACATAGGAGTCAACGCGGGGCAGTTTGAGCGCTTCTGACCACTGCCTGGTCACTTCTCGCTCCCTCGGTCCTGCAGGGACAGCCTGCCCAAGAGGAACCACAGCCGGATCCAGACTTGTACTTGGAGAATAAGGGGACACCCTGAGGGACCCTGGGTTGCCGGGAACACAGCCCCATCCACACCCATCCACATGCAGGTTACCAGCACCCCTTCCAGACACGTAGATGGGCATCTGGAGGGGGGCTGCCGGCGCACCGGTGACAACATGACAGTGAGACGTGCTCTCCAGGACTAGAAAGGTCAAGACATGGGTCATCAACCTCTGCTCCCCACTTCTGCACAAGTGTGTTCATTTACCTGAAATTAGAGACACCAGGATTAAGGCTGGCAGTGTCCCCTGTGTGTGACGAGGAGCAGATCCATGCCCACTTAATAAGAGATCCACCCAAACTAGTTATTTGTGTGCCACAAACTCTCACTTGGGGGGAATAAATGGAAACAGTGATCCATCCTCCCCTGGTAATGATCCCGTTTACTCCTGGAAGAAAGGCCTGGGCGGGGTGTACAGCCTGCCTGTCCCATTCTCTATGCCTCCCCAGCCACAAAGGACCTGGGCCGCCACAGTGTAACGCGACTAAGGAGGAACGCTGAAAGGGAACTTCCAGGTCTCAAGCCTCCAACCTCCCCTGTCGGTTTGAGAAGCATTTAAAGTTCGTTCTTGAAGAGCTTTTCTTAAATGAAGCTACAGTCCTTGCACCGGTTTAGCTCTGTCTGCCTGAACATAAATAGCTGATGTAGTCAAGTCAGGCTGTGTGCAGAGTCCCCTCGCCTGCTAAGAGAGGTTTTGCCTTCTCCCGGCAAAAGGTAAAATTAGTAAACCGTGCGGCACGGTGAGGTCACCAGCCCAAATTACACCCAAACTTATTATTATTAAGGATTTGGTGTCCTGTTTTCCTACTGCTAAGAAAGTTACATTCATTATAGCTTTATATTTAGAGGGCTTTTTAAAAATAAGTTTGAGAACAGATCTATGAATGTCTGTATTGTACAGAGTTAGACAGTTACAAGAAAGTACTCATGATTTTAGCTTACATATTTTCCCTTCGACATTGAAAGAACCAAAAATCTAGTAACAGTTTCCACTACTGCATTTAGGGGAAAAGTGCTTTCTTTCAATGTAAGAAGAAACTAAATAAAATTATTGGGTTGGGCCCAGAGAGGAGATTCACTTTTAAGATAAAAGGGATTTGGGTAACTTTCGTCTCCTGACCACAATCTTTAATACTTTTAAAAATATAATCTTCATGCTGGGATTAAACAGAGAGTTCATTTTCTCTTTTTATCATCTTTTCTTCCCAAATCCTGGATTCTGAAAGGTTAAATCATACTGTACTTAGAAAAACACACACATTTCCCTTATATTCCTTTCAAGTAATAGTCATTAATTTAAAAACCAATGTAAGCACTGAGTACATTTAAAAATTGTTACAATGGTAAACACTACACACACATACATAATTAAATATATTTTACCACAATAAAAAATGCAAAAGTGTAGATTTTAAATGTTCAAAATCATTTAAAATGTTTTAATACTATATTCCCTTAAAAATCATAACACAAAACATAAATGAACAATATTTATAGGCATCATGAGGTCAATAATCAACTCTTAAAATTACATAAATTCTGTTGTGCTGGGAACAGTATTATCCCAAGTGAGGATTAGACCTTGCAATGTCAGAGGTCATCGCTAGAATCCACCAACTGTTTAGAAAAGTTTTCCTCTAGATGAGGCAGCCAATTTTCATGCCAAATTTGGAACAGTCTGTCTCTAAATTCCCTGTTACACTTCATGTGCTCTGCTGAACTCTGTGGGCCAAAAACGGACAGAAAAGTGTCCCCTTCCACCCCGCCACCCCTGCACCAATTTTAACTTAGCTCTGCAGCAAGTTAAGAGTTTTCAGAATACAATTTGAATTCGAATACAGAAAGAAGAGTTCCATTAAGGGTACATTTCTATCCAACACAAACATGCCTCCACACAGTGACTCTTTTTGCACTAACAGCTTGAGAAATTCCAAGTTCAAGTTATTTTAGATGCAGCATTTAACTGACACCGTGTGGTGTTTTGATCCAAGGAGCCCTTTTATAAATCAGCTTTGGAATGTCCCACTTCTTCCTGACTCGAAATTCCATACGAATCCTATTCTGTGCTCTCTGGTTTATTCTGAGAATTTTAATCCACTTCATTTTTTGTAACAAATATTTTACAACCATCCTCGGCCAAAATCCCTGAAGTTCTGACCTAATTCACATTAAGAACTTCTTATCTGTGATTTTATATAAATCCTACATACTGCATAGCTTACCCTACCCCTGACAATCCTTCCATAAAGTTCAATAAAGCTGATCTTTTAAATTCCTTTCTCCTTCTTAAGTAATTTTCTTAAAAGTATTTTTCTAGGCTGATTAATTAAAAGACAACTTTCAGATGCCTTATTCTACCCACATCAAAGACATGAACTGCAGTCTCTCTCATCAACCTATGGGCCAGAAGAAATTAGAAACAGATAAAAACGTTACTGCTATTAAGAACTTTCAAAGAATAATTTTACCAGTATGCACAATGGATCAGCAGTTCAGAAGTTACGACATTCATCAAACCCTCAACCTCCTGCACTTAGAAGGCAGGCATCCTGGTGCTAAAGGAGAGAAGGCCGGACTGTATCCTCCAGCCACCAACACCTGGCAAGAGGTGGGAGCCAGCGCTCTCGGGTTCCTAGACAGGGTTTTCCTTCTCTGCACTGGGAGGTGTGGCCTCTGCACCAGGAGGCATGGTCTCCGTAAGAGAGGCATGGCCCCTGCACTGGGAGGCAGGGACACTACTGGGAGGCGTGGCCTCTGTGCTGGGAGGTGTGGTCTCTGCACTGGGAGGCGTGGCCTCTGTGCTGAGAGGTGTGGTCTCTGCGCTGGGAGGTGTGGCCTCTGGGCCAGTAGGCGTGGTCTCTGCGGCAGAAGTCCCGGTCTCTGTGAGAGGCGTGACCTCTGCACTGGGGGTTGTGGCCTCTGTGCCAGGAGGCGTGGCCTATGCGCTGGGGGCGGGGCTCTGTATTGGGAAGCGTGGCCTCTGCACTTCTCTGGCCCTCACTGTGCCGGTGTGCGGAGTGGGAGCTCTGTAACCTACCCGTTTCTGAGGAGGAATGGAGAACACCAAGTGTTTCTGGCACCCGGGAGGCCCAGGCCGCTGCTGTCCGGGCATTCTCGCAAGAGAAGTCAGGCCTCTTCCCGAACATGTGATGGCCTCACACAGCTGTGTGGTGTAACTGGACAGTGATCATGGTCCAGTGGAGCCTGGGCCCCACACACACCACGTCTACACTGGACCTCCCTCCATCTCCCACCTGCCCAGTCCATCACCACGTCTCCAGGACCCCACCCTCCAACACCTCTTGGGCCGCCCTCTTCTCCAGTCTTACGGTCACTAGTCTGCCCGGAGGACCACACTCCCTGAGCACTGCCCCACACCATCTTCTGCAAATGGACGCCTCTCAGGCCCCGCTCTGGTGAGACCTCTGCTGCAGGCCCCGAGGGGTCACCCAGAACCCATCACCTCATAACTGGTGAGAGTCAAGCGTCCTCAAGATCACTCACAGCCCTTAAAGACCTGTCAGACGCCACCTGTCGCCCTCACACACGTATGTGTATACACACATACACACACGCATGCACCCACGTGCCCTCGCGGCTCTCTGAGGCTCTGACAGCGCCCACGGCTCCATCCTCACCCAGCACCCTCTCCTTCTCAGAGAACCAACTTCCAAAAGGGCCCCAGTCCTCACCACAACCTCCTTACAATCTACTGGGAAAAAGAATCTAGTCAAACAGGTGACTCAGAGAACTCACACGCAAAACAACAAAAATGAAACAAATCTGGCAAAGATCATTGAACCAAATAGGCAGAGAAATGTGTAGATAGAATCAAGTCTAAATAATTGTGAGGTATATATAAACATGCAATTGCTACATTTCTTCAAGACATTATATCCAACGTAAAAATAATAAATTAACAATTGTAGACTAAAACCACATGCAGAAAAGGAATTACAATAGCGTGTGGGGAGAGGGGAAGAAATGAAGAAAGAGAGGAAGGGAACATAGGCGCTTTCATTTCTTCATCCTCCCCAAAGAGGAAGTCAACTTATATTGTTACTGAAGTGCATAATTGAGAAACAGGGGTTTAAGCAAAAGTTATAAATATAACCATTGATAGAACTGAAAACACTGAACCTTCTATCTATCTTCTCAATTCAAGGATTAAAGAAGAGAAACATAATTCTTTTACCAATAAATTAAAAAGAAAGCATAAAATCAGATTAAAGTTTTTTCTATGTAGGAAAGAACACCTAATAAATCTGTTTCAGCAAAAAATATAAATGGAATCAACTTATTTATTTAAAAAGACTCAATGAAGGGCTTAACAACTAAATCCAACTCTTTGTCCTGTACAAAAGACACCCCAAATGAAGGAATTCAGAAAAGCTGGATGACATATAGATAAAATACAACAGAAAATGCAAATAAACAAGAGTGAAAATAGAAATATCACTAAGAGTTTAATTCATGGCTTGAAGAAACAGCACAGGCCTTCCAAGCTTCAGACACAGTACTGTGACAGCAAAAACTACTAAGTGAAAGCAAAAACAACACGAACAAAAGTTCAGCCATTTTAAAAATTTTAAACTCTTGGTAACAACTCCTGGGGCAGGAGAAGATCATGCGGCAACTGCACACCTCTCCTGAACCCTCTGTGTCAAAATGTGTGGGGACACACAGAAAGCCGAAAGGGAATGCAGCTGTGGGATTAAAAATAAAGAAAACATGTATGTGAAATATTCAAGTCAAGAAGTAACCAAAAAAGCATTAAAATACTTAAATTTGAATTTTAAAAGGTAACAACAAATGAGAAAAAACCCAGCAAAACTGGTAAATAAAGTCAATAATTGGCTCTTTGATAAGCCCAATGAATGAGAAAATTGACAAGCTGGCCTAATCAAAAACAAAAAATAAAGTAGGAGCTGGGGAAAATTAGGTCCTTGGACCACCAAAGTAAGGGCAATTAAAAGAATATAATGTTCTTCAAAGCTCTACATTAACAAATGTGAGAATATGGAAAGAAATTACTAATTTTCTATTAAAATATTCTTTACCACCTGAGTCACCAGGTAAGCCCTAAATAAACATCCAAAATCTACTCAGGAATCAACAGAAGAAGCAACAGAACAATAATCAGGTAGGAAATCAAAAGGCCTGTCACACACTTCTTCACTTGCTCAAATGCCAAAAAAAAAAAAAAAATCAGTTATGGTCATACACATTTTGAGAAACAACTCAGATGGAGGCTATTTGAATGTTTCTGGAGCGAAAAGAACTTACATAAAGTGAAGAATAGAAAAGAGATAAACAAAAGTTATCTGCGACAACACAGCACACAGCTACTGTCCTAATAAAGAAAATGCTTTTACAAAGCAACAAATCATGAATAACTCAGTGGAAAAACTAACCAAGTAAGCGAACAGGTGGTTCACAAGAGAAACAATAGTCAACAGACACTAAGAAATGCTCGATGTGGCTTTAAATTTTTAAAATCCGGTGCTTATTTTTCCTATTAGATTGCCCAAGACTGAGAGACTGATAACATCAAGAGCTGACAAAGACAAAGCCTCATGTCCCTGACTGCTGCTGATGGTGTGAAATGACATTTTGATATCCCGCTGGGAAACTCATCAATATCCCTCAATGAAAACGTCCCTTCCAGCCAAAAACTCCATCTTGGGGAACTAATCCCAAAGAAACATTCCCACACGTGCACAAAACTGTGTGTGTCAGAGAGGCTGACATCACAGTAGGAAACCCACAGCGACACAAGAGTCCACGACGGGGACACACACAGTGAAGCTCCGTGGGGCGGTAGCTAGCTTCTGGGTATCAGCCCTGCCCACTGCCTGCTGCTGCTGCTGCTAAGTCGCTTCAGTCGGGTCAGACTCTCTGCCACCCCACAGACGGCAGCCCATCGGGCTCCCCCGTCCCTGGGATTCTCCAGGCAAGGACATTGGAGTGGGTTGCCATTTCCTTCTCTAATGCATGAAAGTGAAAAGTGAAAGTGAGGTCGCTCAGTTGTGTCCGACCCTTAGCGACCCCGTGGACCACAGCCTACCAGGCTCCTCCGTCCATGGGGTTTTCCAGGCAAGAGTACTGGAGTGGGGTGCCATGGCCTTCTCCATTCCACTGGCTACTCCCACCCAAATCCCCTTGCAGTGGCTCAGAACTGGGTACTGGGCCTTTAAAAACCAGGATGGGGTGTGCCAGTCTTTACACTCTGCTCATCCCTTAAGAAGAGTACGGTGTAGGACTTATCTGGTGGTCCAGTGGTTAGTACTCTGCCCTTCCAATACAGGGGGTGAGGGTTCGATCCCTGGTTGGGGAACTAAGATCCCACAACCACACAATGCAGCCAAAAAAAAAAAAAGTTGAGAAAATAAGTTGATGGAAAACTCCCATTTTAATTTTGGAAAAAAAAAAAACCTGATACTGGGAAAGACTGAGGGCAGGAGGAGAAGGCGGTGACAAAGGATGAGATGGTTGGATGGCATCACTAACTCAAGGGACATGAGTTTGCGCAAACTCTGGAAGATAGTGGAGGACAGGGAAGCCTGGTATGCTGCAGTCCATGGGATCACAAAGAATCAGACCAGACTTAGCAACTGAACAACAACATGTATGTATATTAAAGTACATTCATGAAGCTGACGGATTTAAATGCCTAATACAGTGATTGGTATCAAGAAAGCAGTTAGTACACAGCAGCCTGCATAAAGTAAAATTACAAAAACACTGTGAAATGTCACACACGTCCTTTTTTCTCAAAATGCAACTTTCACTTTAGATTGTAAATATCTTGATGGCAAAGATAATTAAGAGTCTTTGCAGTCTACTAACTATGCATTTTGTACAATTATCCGAAAAGATATAGTTTAATTTCAGCAAGAAGAATGCTACCCTAAGTATTTGTCTATAATGCAATTGCTCAAATACGTGGTTGAAAATCAATTAAGAAGTTATCAGTTATCAGTTCAGTTGCTCAGTTGTGTCCGACTCTTTGCGACCCCATGAACTGCAGCACGCCAGGCCTCCCTGTCCATCACCAACTCCCCAAGTATACTCAAACTCAAGTCCATTGAGTCGGTGATGCCATCCAACCATCTCATCCTCTGTCGTCCCCTTCTGCTCCCGCCTTCCATCTTTCCCAGCATCAGGGTCTTTTCAAATGAGTCAGCTCTTCGCATCAGGTGGCCAAAGTATTGGAGTTTCAGCTTCAACATCAGTCCTTCCAATGAACATCCAAGACTGATGTCCTTTAGGATGGACTGGTTGGATTTCCTTGCTGTTCAAGGGACTCTCAAGAGTCTTCTCCAACACCACAGGTCAAAAGCATCAATTCTTCAGTGCTCAGCTTTCTTTATAGTCCAACTCTCACATCCATACAAGACCACTGGAAAAATCATAGCCTTGACTAGATGGACCTTTGTTAGCAAAGTAATGTCTCTGCTTTTTAATATGCTATCTAGGTTGGTCATAACTTTCCTTCCATCTTTTAAGCATCTTTTAATTTCATGGCTGCAGTCACCATCTGTAGTGATTTTGGAGCCCAAGAAAATAAAGTTAGCCACTGTTTCCCCATCTATTTGCCATGAAGTGACGGGACTGGATGCCATGATCTTAGTTTTCTGAATGTTATTTAAGCCAACTTTTTCACTCTCTTTCACTTTCATCAAGAGGCTCCTTATTTCTTCTTCACTTTCTGCCATAAGGGTGGTGTCATCTGCATATCTGAAGTTATTGATATTTCTCCCGGCAATCTTGATTCCAGCTTGTGCTTCTTCCAGCCCAGCGTTTCTCATGATGTACTCTGCATATAAGTTAAATAAGCAGGGTGACAATATACAGCCTTGACGTACTCCTTTTCCTATTTGGAACCAGTCTGTTGTTCCATGTCCAGTTTTAACTGCTGCTTCCTGACCTGCACACAGGTTTCTCAAGAGGCAGGTCAGGTGGTCTGGTATTCCCACCTCTTTCAGAATTTTCCACAGTTTATTGTGATCCACACAGTCAGAGGCTTTGGCATAGTCAATAAAGCAGAAATAGATGTTTTTCTGGAACTTTCTTGCTTTTAACAAATTATTTACCCTGAATTCCACCCCTAACAAGGGCTTCCTCAGTGGCTCAGTGGTAAAGAATCCACCTACAATGCAGGAGATGCAGGAGACTCAGGTTTGATTCGCTAGGTCAGGAAGATCCCCTGGAGAAGGAAGTGGGAACCACTCCAGTATTCTTGCCTGGAAAATCCCATGGACAGAGGAGCCTGGCAGGCTACAGTCCAAGGGGTCACAAAGAGTCAGACACAACTGAATGAAGGAGCAGGAGCAGACCGAAAGGGAAAGTGCTGCGTCTTCATACCATTTTGTGAACTTATATGTAATTTATTTTTGAAATCCTCTACGTCTTCAAAATGAAGTACTGTGTCTGTCTTTACCTCCTTACACAAGAGAAACACAGCATAAGGTTCAGGCCCCAGATATCCATGTTTGATTCTGCTCAATAATTAAAATGTAGATAGAATAGGAAAAAGTGAAAATATCTCTATTCTCAAAAGAAAATATCTTCTATATAGAAAAACCAAAGTATTAGACAAAAGTGTATTAGAAATCATTAACATGCTCAGCATAGTTACAAGATGCAAGATTTATGCAAAACAAGTTATATTGCTAGACACTTAACAATGAGCAGTACCAATGTCAAGTTCTTAGAAAAACTGTTCAAAATGATCTTTTGTTTTCATTAAGAGGTCAAATTTGATATTTTGATACAACTTTCATGTCATTCTTGTAATTTGTTTGAATTCTTTTCATAATCTGTCACATTTTTTGCTTTATGGATATATTTAGGATGACAAGATATGGCATGATATGGCTAGTTTTTATTATGTTTTTAATGTCTATAAAAGCATTTATTTTAAAACAAAAAACAAAAAAAAAATAATTAAAATGTGAAGTTTCATATTAATTTCCAGAATAATGACATTCAGATCAACTCTCTGCCAGAAAATGGGATGCTACCAAAGAAGACAAAGTTTTGGGGGGACAGGAAAGGACGTCATTTGTGCTCAGCTCCCACGAATCCTCAAAATTAAAAATAGGACGAAGCTCATATTCATAGCTTCAACTTCAGACATCTTACGGTGAACTAAGCGTGCAAGTGCAGAAGAAAGAAATCTTCTGCCCCACGTGATTAAATGTTAAGCCTGCAATCCTGCATCTGCTTCCCACTAACCTCCAAGACCAGCCATGGTTTGTCTAAGAAAGGGATGTTTTAATCAGAACACTTGAATTTATTGTCATCCTGAAGTCCCATCTGACTAGCAGATCCTCAGGCAAATGAATACCCATAAATTTCACATGACGGGTAGAAACCGCCTAAGCTCTTGAGCCCCCCAGATGTGCAGCCAATTCAGGGTGACCATCTCCGGTGCCTTCAATCTTTTCCTAGAAAAGGGCCCACTTATGAAATCCAATTGCGAAGAACTGACTCATTGGAAAAGACCCTGGATCCTGGGGAAGACTGAAGGCACAAGGAGAAGGGGACAACAGAGGATGAGATGGCTGGATGGCACCACCGACTTTATGGACATGAGTTTGAGTCAACTCCAGGAGTTGGTGATGGACAGGAAAGCCTGGCGTGCTGCAGTCCACGGGGTCGCAAAGAGTCGGACACGACTGAGCAACTGAACTGAACTGATGAAATCCAACGCATTGAGATGCATGTAAATTGGCAAAACTCTGCTAAGGTCAGGTCCACACAGTAAAAAATGGTGATGCTGCCACTGACAGTTCGCATTTCTCCTTTAAGTGGAAATATCCCTTTGCCTCAACCTGCACACATCTAAAGCACGGTTTAGCTGGGCCACTGAAACAGAAAAAGAGAAACAGCGCTTTTTCTCAGAGCTGAACAGCCTCGATCTGGACTTTGTTATCCCCCAGGAAAGCCAGTCGATCTTTTTTTTTTTGCTTTTAGGTCCGGTAAGTTTCCTGAACACTGATACTGTGAGTCCACAGGCCAGAGAATCAACAAAATTCTAGTCTGTTTCAACACCATTTATCTAGCCAAAGAAGCATTTCGGTGATTGATAGGGTGAGAAATGCAACGTGACCTTCAGTCTAAATGCTAAACGTGTCGACCAGAACCTGTACTCTCGGGCCGGAGCAGCAGGTAGACCGCAGCGGGTGGCCGGCAGCAGGACCAGCCCCACGATCCGGAAGCGGTTTAACCAGGTCTCACCTTGAAAACGTGACAGAACTTGACAGCCAGCAGGAACAGCAGTCTCGAGATTCGTGGGGACACAGACTAGCTTTGCACCGACTCCTAGAACAGCAGGGTTTTCTGCCTGACTGTGGCAGGTAATAAATATACCGACACAATGTGATTCTCTTGCAATTTTAAATCCGTAAATCCCCTTCCAGCTGGTAGCCAAACACCCCCGTCACACTTTGCCACACTCAGGACATAGCCACTGTAAAGCCCACGAGGGCAGGACCTCCATGTCTCTTACTGTGATTCCCTACAGCGCAGGGGTAAGACACAAACGATCCTCAAAAACACTGCGGATATGAAGGAACGGAAATTCATGACACTGCATTTAACCCTCTTCTCCTTGAAAGAAGCATCACCCCCTTAAAGGAGGTCCATTTGCTCTTATGACTGACTTGACTCTTCCCTCTGAGACATAGCTTTTCTGAACTGTTGCTGCCCATTTGGGGAAAAGGAATCTTCATCGTTATTATTATTAATAGGGTTACTCTGAAATGACCTACTTTATGAAGACTGATGAAGGACACTGGTTCCAGGTCCATCGTGAGGGAAAGAGGTTTTCCCTTTGCATCCACACCGCCCTCCTGAGTGAAAAACCCCCACACTGGCATTTCCATGAGCTTTGATACAGAGTTCAAAGCATACTGCGTTCTCATCCAACCACCGTATTTCACATCCCAGGACCTGGGAGCAGAAACGAGATGGGCACGAGGTCATCCATGAAGAATGTGAAGGGAGGCTCTGCAAAACCATAATCTCAGAAAAACACTCTGCTTCCCCACACAGAGAGCATGTTGTTGGTGTCTGATCATTATTACAACGACGACACACAAAATTATCAGTGAACTCTGCCTGGCTTTCCACTCCAGGCTCACCTTAAGCCCCCAGGCAGAGTAGACAGTTTCTATATTTTATACAGTCACTTTCTGTATTGTGAGGTTAATAAAACAAAAATGAAGCAAATTAGGATTTAAGGCTTAGTAGACTTCCCAGGGAGGACTTCCTGGTGGCTTGGTGATCAAGAATCCACCTGCAGGAGATCCAGGTTCCATCCCTGGGTCTGGAAGATCCCCTGGAGGAGGGCATGGATACCCACTCCAGTATTCTTGCCTGGAGAATCCCAGGGACAGAGGAGTCTAACGGGCTACAATCCATGGAGTCACAAAGAGTCAGATGCAACTGAGCAACTGAGAGCACACACACATGCTCAACATAAAGAACATCCATCTAACTGAATTAGACCACAAGTCTCACCTGCCTGTAAAGTAAACAGACTTTTTTTTTTAATGTGCAAAAAGTGGGAAGAATTAAATGCCTTTTATGCTGGATGTAAAGTTTATATTTTTACATGTTGCATATAAAATTACCACTAGATAAGACAGAATAAACTGGAAACTTCACAACTCTCCTTGTGTTTTGAAATTCTTGAGGGGCCTTCATCTGTCATTTAGTCTGCTTTCCGGCTCCCTTTCTCAAGTGCACTGCACAGTATACTCTGCGGGCCCTCGGGGGAGGCCAGCGTCTGACCCCATTTCACAGATGAACAAGTTAAGGCACACGGGATTCACAATCGGCCAGAAGTCAACATGACTGGATATGAGATGGGAAGCCAGAGGCTGCATCTTGCACTACAACTCCTTCCCACACACCTGCAATCTGGGATTCACACACCTGAGTTACTGGATGCTGTATCAGAGGCAGGGGCCCAGCTACAGGAACCCGGGGGAATATCTGGACAGGACGGTTCCTGCTTCCAAGGGTGCTCGGCCGATTTACCAGGGACTCTCTGGGGGACAGACACGCGGCAGGGTCAGCCTCGGGCCACTGGCCATCCAGTGCCTCCCTCAGCTGCCCTTTCCAGCCCCCCCGCCCCGGCTCCTGCACAGACCTTGAGAATGATAGAAGGGAACTTTCATCCCTTAATTATGCTGCCCTGATTCTGGAAATATCTGAGATATTTCCAAAGTGTCCTGCACCGCCCCTTAGAACCCTCGTCTACCGACAGCTGAACTGGGGGAGTGCAAGGCCCTGATGAATCTCAGCTCCGGCTCCCACCCCCGACAGCATCTCCAGCCCCACAGCTGCTCCAGCTCCACAGGGGCCAAACCGGGCGAGGCCACGTCGGGCTGAGCCCTGAGTGTAAGATCCGCGGGGATTTCCATGGCTCAGAGCAAGACAGAGAGCCAAGAACATCTCAGTAGTAACTTTTACGTCATTCATGTGTTCAAGGAACATTTTGGATCTACCAGGTTCAATAAACCGTATCATTAATTTTACCCATTTCTTTACCCTTTTTGCATGGGGTAACTAGAAGATCAAAAGTGAAAATGTTCTAGTACCCAGCAGCCCTGCCCACTGGGGCTAAAGTCAGCATGCCAGCCACCTGTTTTTGTGCGGCTTGTGTATGAGCTGAGGACAGTGGCTGGGGAAAA
Organism: Muntiacus reevesi; assembly: GCF_963930625.1. Lineage (NCBI taxonomy): Eukaryota > Metazoa > Chordata > Mammalia > Artiodactyla > Cervidae > Muntiacus > Muntiacus reevesi. The sequence goes on along the minus strand of NC_089252.1, from coordinate 2,957,084 downwards.
AATCAGAGAGAGAACAGCATTTTGTGACATGTGAAATGACATGAAAACAAGTTTCAGTGGCCACAGAGCTTGTTTACTCACCGCCACGTTGTCTGTGACTGCTTCTCCAACTGCTACAAGGCAGACAGAATGAGCCCCAGCAGAGAAAGTCTGGCCCACAAAGCCCCAAATGTTTACTATCCGGCCTTTCACAGAAAAAGGCTGCCGACCCAGCCCAACAGGGACCTGGCTTCCCAAGATCGGGCCCTCCTGGGCTTTGGTGCAGGCTCCGCAAGCCGACCTGCAGGAGAGGGGCTGGGACCCCTGTCTGGCTGGACGCCTGGACGCTGATGCAGGGGTCTCCTCGCTTCAAATCCCCAGACCACCCTGTAAATTCCTCCCTCTGCTCATCTTCAGAGCAGACATGGCCACACACTGCACGAGGCCCACCTGCTCAGGCGGCCGGTCCCCGCTGAGGGCACCTTGACCCTGGCTCCCAGCCCCTCCTGGTGATGCATCGGTCACCCAGGCCACCTCGAACAGAGGCGGGGGCCCGGAGGAGGGACACTGGCCTTCCACTGTGATCTCCCACAGACAGACACAACTCCAGGGGGCTCAGACCAAGACTCAAAGTTACGTTTCAACAAGCATGAGGAGGGTCAGACTCCAGGTGACCACCCAGAAGACGGTCTGCTCAGACAACCCAAGTTCCTTAACCACGAGGGTCTCAGCATCCTCCTGGGGTGACCGGGCTAGAACAAGCTCCTCTCTCCCAACTGTAACGAATACCGAACAACACACAAAATGTGGCAGGCGTGGAACCAATGTTCATAAAAAGGAACGAGCCTTACTGGACATTTATGAGCTATTTGTGGGCTGGGGGTGGGGGGCTGGTTATTTAGGTAGTCACTCAATTCGATTCAAATCTGTGTTAGGCCCTAAAAGATAAAAACTCAACTTATAACAATAAACTGTAGTGCTCAAAACCTGGGATCATATTGTCATGGGGACTCAGAAAACAGCTCTCAACTTGGAATGCTGTATTCTGACGCCCTTACTCCAGGGGAGCTCCAGAGAACCCCCTTTGTAAGTCACCACGGACTGTCTCCAAGGGCACCGCTGAGGGTCGGCTAAGGGAAAACACAAGGCCTGTGCAAAAAAGGCCAACATAGAAACCAGAGTGAGGACTCTCCTTTAGGGTTACAGGACAAAACCCTCCTCCTTCACGGGAGAGCTGGTGAGTTCTGCCCTCGTCATCTAGTCGACATACAAATAGCCCTATTTCACTCATTTTTAGTGGCCAGAAGACTCAGATTCTAAATTTCGGCTTAAGTAAACCCACTGGAGGGAACACGATGAGCTGGATGCGAAATCCCACCTTCCCCTCATCAGGGCCTATTATTCCACTTCCTTGTTCTTGACTTTCATTTATGCTTTCCTCGACATTTAATGTGAGCTTCCCAGGTGGCGCTAGCGGTAAAGAACCTGCCTGCTGGGTCTACACTCACGGAGTTCAGAGCTCCGATCAGCCCTGAGCCTTCTCAACAAGCTCATCCTGAAATCACTGCAACCTCGCTTCCTTCCATGCGCTCAGCACGAGGCATTGGGGCAGGGTGGGCATCGGGAAGGCACAAGAGTGCGACTCAGGAACCCTGCGTGTGAGCTCGACTCCATCACCGTGGCCTCGCCGAGGCACTGAATCCTGCTGCGTTTCAGTACCTGTAAAATGTCCAGTTCACCCCCAAAGCATCTCTAAGCTGCCTGCCAGTAACATACGTGTAACTCTCAATATGAACCCTTTTAAACAAGCCCAAACAGAAATAGCATCAATGCACAAGGAAAGGTAAATAACCAGGGAAGTAAACGCTTCCTTCCATGGTCATTCTACAGAATCGACTGAAAACCCCACAGACGTGGCAAGCACACGGGGCGCAGAGAGCCACCGCAGCCTGCTTGGGCTACAAAGGTGCAGCTCGGTCCGCGTCTAAATGGTGCCTTTATGGCCCCAAAGAGCTCACGCACTTTCCAAAATAGTCTACTCTTTCCAAGGACACTGGGAAGACCTTATTTAACCGCTGGCTGAAATATACACTCTCAACAGCCCTGAACATTGGTAGCTAAACAAACACTGGACTGTCCATCAACCGACACCCACATGCATAAAATAAATCTCAAATTCTAACTGTGGTATCTTCTTTTTTTCACCAGTCCCTACAGATACTTTCAAGTGTATAATAGCTGTTAGGAAAATTAACCTTCCTTTGTCAAGTTCAAATTTTAAGCAGCCCATAATCTTTCGTCAACCTAGAAAATAACTGATAAGCCAATCTTCCTGTAAAACCATTAACAGACTCTGCTTTTCTGTCACCAGGGTAATTTACTGAGGCCAATTTTAATCCTACCACTAAACCACTAATCCCATGACTCTACAGAATTGTCCCAAGTTTACGTTGCTATGGCAAGTATTTTTACATTAGGAATTCAGTTATTTACTTAGAGTTCTGTTTTTTGTTTTTAGGAATGAGATCATTATCCTCGCCTCTTGTTTCAAAAAGTAAAAAGCAGTTTCTGAGCTAAGGAAGCCATTTGAGCACCTGGGCTGTGCTGCGCTCATCACAATAACACTGATTTCAATTACGCTCAGTGTGAGTCAAAGGAACAAATTATCACCATTATGCTAATGGTCACACTAAAGACACAGAAAGCTTTGGAGTGATGAGTCTAAATCTGCTGGGACGATGATTACCAATGTGAATGATGATATTTTCTCAAACTGGCACGGAACTCTCCCTGGGTCACTGATGGCGTCAATATGAATTATGTGTCAGCCATAGCGACCTTCGTTCACATCACTCAGACTCCCTGAGCGGTACCTGGCCCCACCCTCCTCACGTGCCCACCTGCACAGTTCACATCACTCAGGCTTCCTAAGCGGTACCCGGCCCACCCCCCCCATCCTCACGTGCTCACCTGCACTTTACAGGCAACACACACATGGATGAACGTAATGTGTTCACTGCTTTCCTTAAAACGGGGAACACAGTATGATTAAAGCTGAGGAGACTGACTCAGCAAGAAACTGTCTAGAGACACAGGAGCTTTGATGGGCGACTGCAGCCATATGGGACCTTAAACACAGAGGCAGAGTAGCACTGGAACATATACCTTACACGTGTAAAAGCGTTAGTGGGAAGGTGCTATATAGCACAGGGCGCTCAACCAGCGGCTCGGGGATGACCTGGAGCGGGGAGATGGGGTGGAAGGTGGGGGGGAGGGCCAGAAGAGGATGTGTGTATACCAATGGCTGGTTTCTGCTGATGTGTGGCAGAAACCAGCACAACGTTGTGAAGTAACCATCACCCAATTAAAAGTAAATAAAAAAGAACAGAAACCGACTCACAGGTACAGTCAACAACCTGATAGTTTCTGGGCAAAAGGAGTGGGGGAAGGGCAAGATAGGTGAAGGGGATTAAGAGGTAAAGGTACCTCTTAATAGGCGGAAGATAAACAAGACACAAGGACATAATGCACAGCATGGGGAATGTGGTCAATATTTTATAATAACTTTTATAATAACTTTATATGGAGTATAATCCATAAAAATATCCAATTACTATGCAGTACACCTGATACCTATATGTATTGTAAACCATACTTCAGTTGAAGAAGTATCAAACCAAAATATTGCATACCTTAAATTCATACAATGTTAAATGTCAATTATATCTTAATAAAAACATCCCCCCCCCAAAAAATGGAGGCAGACTCTTCATTCATGCCCTCATCCATCCATTCCAGAGATGCAGCAGGTAACAGAGAAGCTGGTGATCACACACATGTCTATCTAAACACTCCAAATAACATGTGTAAATAAAACAAATTCTTCAGTGAAAACATCACAGATTTGCCTTTAGATAATCCCAGAACAAAAGCAGCCACAAAAGTTTAAACTATACATTAGGATCAGCTATCTGCTCAAGGGTTCGTCCATCCACTAAAAAAAAAAAAAAAAAAAAAAGCTAATTCTTTAAGAAGGAGAATAACACACAGTTTTTAACTCTAGGTTAAAGTCACCAGAATAATCAGGAACTAAACAGTGGAAATCCTGTCTCACCAGCCGAACTTCCAGCCCATTTACAACCAGCAGAAGTTTTAACTACTCACATGGGGCTGTGTGTCTTCCTGAATCCACACAACCAGCCAACATCTAATGTCAAACTCCTTTCCCACAAACATTATTTCAGGAAAAAAAAAAAGAAAATCGACACTTGCTCACAGCCCTCAAATACCAACTGAACAAGAAGCTGCAGAAGACAGGAGCAGCCTCTCAGCACAACTCTGGAGGCATCCTTCACGGTCCCAACTCTCAAAGAACATTCTGGAATGTTGAAAGGAATCAGCGCCTCACACAGCGCCAGTCAGTCCGAGCAACATAGGTTAAACAGGGCCATATGGCACACACAGGCGCATGTTGCCCTTTTCTGAGACAAAGGACAGAAATTCCTAAACAAATATCCTTTCCTTTCACATGGGAAGAGCTGGAGACGGAGGGTTTTTCGAGTGAGATCAAATAATGCTGGAAAAGGGTTTCTTTTTTAATTCCGAGTGCCTAAGAAAAAACTAGAGTTTTACCAGAAAACCTCAATTTTTCAGTCTCCCTTCAACTATGTCATGAAAGCTAACACCACATGTGAGCCTACGCTCCCCATCTCCTGAGTGAGCAAGAAAAGAACAAGACAGCTGCATGGAGGGCTGAGCTGACAACAGCAGTCCCCCGAGCCAGAAACGGTGAGAGACGGCCTACCTGGTTCTGGAGGAAGACGGCGCCAGCTTACTTTCCTCCTGAAAGGGAAATACATTAGGTCTCCTTTCAACCCTCCATTGAGGAAGTGTCTGAACTTCAGGTCACATGTAAAACGTAATTCTTAAAGTAGATTTTCAGAATGTAACGACTTGATTAAATTCCTGACTGCAAAATACCATCAACCACAACAGAACAGAAAGAAAAAGAAAACCTACCAGAATGAACACATATTTGAAATACACAGGAAAATCTACCTACACCCAATGGAGTTGCTTTTTGAATTGATTTTCCTAAGCTCTGCGGTGGTGCTTGACTCATCATTTTACACGTATTTACATGTTTGGGTTCTAAAACGAGCTGCATTTCTAACTACTTCTGTTTTGTGATTCTCAGTGCCATTTGAAGGCTAAATACCAGCTTTTTTTTGGAAAACTACTTTTAAGGGATGTGAGAGCCACAAAAATTACACTTTGTTACAATTCCGATATATGCTGCTGGAAAACAGTTCATTCTGGACATAAACATGACAACCAGCGTTAGCTCTGCAAAGAGAAGCTGCAGCTGCCCAAATCACATGTAGCCAGATGCAAGGGATAAAGAATACACCAAACAGACAGTTGCAACTGCTCATTCTGACCAGTCCATCTGAAACACACTTGATACACCTTGGCAGACAGTGTAACTCTCACTTACAAGTAATGCATTTATGGGACCTGCATGCATATTCCTCCTATAGCTATTTAAGTGGTAACCCTAAAACAGCCCTCTCTTGAAGAAAATTAATTTTAAAATAAAGATGCTTTTTAAAGAACTGGGTAAGATATTTCAAATTTATAGTGAAAGTTTTTCCTTATTCTTCCCATAAGGTTAGTTTTATTAAGAAATTCTTCATAAATAAACATTTGATGGGATTCCTCTCTTAATACAGGCTTGTGACAATTTGCCAGCATTTCTGTGAACTGCAAGTTATTCATAGCTGGAGTCCAAAAATACAAAGGATGCCCTCCTATAAATCAGTGCCCCCCCACTTACTCTGGTGGGGAGGGAATCTCACTCAGGGCAAAGGTCACCCCTCCATCAAAGAGAAAATCCCCCCTCCCCCCTCCCTAAATTCACTTGTTTCTGGAGGCAGAGAGAAGGGACACCAAGGCTTGAATCTGAAAAAATGCTGTCACTCTCATGGTCCCAAGGCTCATTTAATCCCAAACAGACCGCTGCCAACATACTGCTGGTCATCAGCTGGAAAAGGTCAGAGGTGACATCCCCAAGGAGGGGACCGGAAGGAGAAGAGGGCCACAGTCTCATGAGTAACTAACGCCACCAGTGAGCGCCAAGCCCAGCGACCAGTCAAAAACTTGCTGATACCCAAACTCCAGGTGCCCAGGGACGCACACCCACACCCCACATTCACATCTGCCATCCCAAAGCTCCATCCTGCTAGCCGGTCTCTGCACTTTTCAATCAGACTGCAGAAGGAAGCCACATCCTGCCGCTGCTATTCACTTGAAAGATGCAAAGCCAAGTGAGATGTGGTTTCCTACCAAGAGAGTAAGGATCTGGGAGCTGATGACGGTGATGCAGTGAATTTTTCCTATTTAAGACATTCAGAATTCTGGAGAAGAAGATCAAAGGTGCTGAGTGCTAAGCAAGCCAACCCAGGTCCACGTGCGGGGCGCTCGCTCTGCTATGAGGACGCAGACCGGCAGGGCGGCACAGGGCCCCACTAGTGTTCCCCCAACAGCATTCAGCAAGAGTTAAAGAAACCTTTCCCACATCCTCTAGGACTTTCGAGGGGGAGGAGTTAGGAAAGCAAAGGGATGCATTTTTTAAAGAATTGTGCCAGAATAACTCCATCCAAGAGCTAAAATGTAGAAACATTTACAGCACCTATAGTATCTCCTTTTGAAGAAGGAATGCTACTTCTACCTTCAAATATTTATGACTGCAGATATTTGATCAAAGTCTTCTCACTTTCTTCTACTTTCTTCATTAGTTCTATTCCTTCTGCCAAAATCTATGCCTGTTACTGAGAAAATTTAGCTGTCTCCAGCTAAATGTGGCCATCAAACACCAGTGAAAAAGTTATGTGTTTCCTGCACAACAGAGTTGCTTTACTCAGTTAGAAATCTAATTACATTATAAGCAAAATACCACTTTTAATGATATAACTAACACTGATGTTGAAAATGGAACAAAAACCAAAAGAGTGTAGTATCCTGAATGTTGAAAACAAACATATTATCAAAGGAAAGCACATACGGTTGGACAAGCTCCTTCCCACTGAACAGAATCAGCTTCTATTTCAGTTTCCTATTTCTATGCCATTAAGGTATAATGCAGTTGAAACTCTAAACACAATCTCTGGCCAGACTTACAGGCATTCTCACAAAATTCTTTATAAAAGAGACGTTCTGGTAACTTATGAATAAGACCAATACGTATCCTAGAAAATGAATAAATAAAAATCTACAATGACCCAATAAACCAAGTACTGGTTTTTCAAGAACTATCCATGACTAAACTCTCCTTAAATTCCTTGGTCAGATTATCATTTTTCCCTATTTAGTAAGGCTGAAAACCATCTGTTAGAGCTTACCCCACTCCGAGTTATTCTTTAAAGAAGTCTCCTTTTCTTTTTTACATAATTGTTGCTAAACTTAATCTCCACACCAAATGCTCCACCTGTAAGACTCAGATATCTTCAAGTAGGAGCAGGTAAGGTAAGTGAAGTTAAAGTTTAATTCATGGAAGTAGAGACAAGGCAATTTCAGCATCAACCTGTTTTCACAAACATCACCCATTTAATTCACCCTGGGTTGGTCTGTGGGACATGTTACAAAGTTAGACATGTGGGACTTCAGAGCCCCAAGAAAACTTTAATCTCTAAATTAGTCAACTTTAAAGGTCCTTTACAAATTAACAATGGGATTAAGACTGGTGATGAAAACTACTCTTGGGTCATCAGTGACTAATATCAATTACACATCCAAACGTTAAAAGTTCTTGATTGAGTAAGTTTCAGTATATTAAGCCATTTGGAAAGACTGCTCTGACAAACAACAGCTTTCAGAAATAAAACGAAGCAGCACTCCTCTCCTTTACCTACCAAATAGGCTCCTTGGCTGTTCTGTTTCATTTTAGAGACTTCCCTCATTCTTCTCTGTGAGCTTGAGGGCACATCCCTTGGGATTTTTCTTTTCTTTTTTTTTTTTTTTAAGAATGTTAAAAGTGCTTTAAGCGTTTCATTATATTCAAATTGGCAAGTTAAATAAAATGAAGCCCTACTAATGAACTAAGAAAAATATCAGACATGATATATTTGTATCTTAACACATCAAACTTCGAATTCCCTTACCAAAATACTGAAGTCTGGCTTAGAACTCAGGGTCTCCCAGGGCCCATTCAGGGGAGCTGGGAGTTGCTCTCAAGGAACTGTCTGTCCCTCTCCCAGACCGGAGCCCTCAGACCCGGGCCAGCTCCGCCCCTCCCACTTCACACACAGGGAAAGCAGCGCGGCAGTGGCTTGCGGGGCACTTAATTCTGGCCGGTCTGGGTAAATATAAATACACGGCTATTTTGACGCCACAATCAAAGAATGCCAGAGAAAATGAAGGAACAAACAAATGACAAAATCAGCTCTTTTTTGCGTGGCAGCAGAAAGATCCTACGGAATAGCAGGCATGCCGAGTTCCCTAAAGTAGCACTTACATTCCTCAACCAAAATACTCCAATCGTATTAATAGGGAGGCAGGAAAAATAATCCGGAGAAGATCCTGTTGGGAGAATCACCACCCTTGATTCTCCTCCGGTTAGTCCCTTAATGGTATGTCTCACACAGCCACCGGGTGGGAGCACCTCAACGTTTAAATCATCTTTAATCAAGACTGGAGACTAAGGGCAGGTTCACGGGGAAATGCCTTTCTATGGCACGTTTAATTGAGACTTTTGTGACTTGCCATTAGGTCAGCGCCGCGCGCGGCCCAGGGTCCCGAGCCCTGCCCTTTGTTACGCGGTGGACCCCGCCATCAGACCCGGCCCCCGGACCCCGGAGCCTTCAGTTCCAGCGTGGGGTGCACAGGCCCCCCACGGCAGGGCGCAGCAACTCCACACGCGACAGCCCCGCACCGGGACGCCTGGGCCCGGTGCCCACCAGCCCCTCACGCCCCAAGCCGCGCGCGGCCCCCTGCCCGGACCGGATCAGGTACGTATCCTGATGTAATCGCCCGGGGGCCACGCCTTTCCCACCGCTCCACCTCCGCCAGGACAAAGTGAAGTTTAAAATAGAAACCAATTACCTGGCCTCGGCGGCGCCGGGGCCCCTGGAGCGCGATCCGCGCCGCCGCACACAACCCCGCCCGGCCAGGGCCCCGAGCAGACCCCAGCCCGGGCCTCCACTGCCCCGTCCCCCGCAGACCCCCGCCCCGGTCCCCACTTCCCCGTTCCGCGTGGACCCCCGCCTCGGCCCCCACTGCCCCGTTCCGCGTGTACACCGGCCCCAGTCCCCATTGCCCCGTTCCCCGTGGACCCCCGCCCGGGCCCTCGCTCCCCTCGCCCCAGCCAGGACCCCACTCCCAGACCAGGCCCTCACGCCCGGGCCAAGCCCCCCTCAACATCTCCGCCCCAGGGCGGCCCCACCCCCAGCTCCATCCCCCACTCGCTCCGGCGAGCCCGATCCCTCCCCAGCTAGACCCCCTCCGGCCCGCACGGACCCCCGCCTTTGTTACGGTGCGAAGTTGGGCCGTGGGTCCCCGTCTCTTTCACTTCTTGGGTTACAGTGCAGGCGTGTGACGTCCGCTCCACATGACGGGGGCGGGGGGCGGGCGCCGGGGGGCGGGGGCGCAGGCCGGGCCCTCCCCCCTCCCCGCCCCTCCCGCCCCGCCCCCGGCCCTCCCCCAGTGAGCCAGGCCGCGCGCGGCCACCGCCCCCTCCCCCGGGCGGGCAGGTAAGCGCCCCCCCCCCCCCGCCCCCCGGCGCCCCGGGCCCCGCGCCGCACCCCGGGAGGAGCAGAAATAAGAATGATTTAATCCAGCAATACCTCCCCCTGCTACCCATTCCTCCATCCGCGAGCTCACAGAGATGGGGGGCGGGGGGGAGGACCGAGTCGTACTCGGATTGGGGGTCGGGAACTGACCGGGCGGGGGGCGCGGGGCTGGACACCACCTCGTCGCCCAGTTAGGATCTTGTCGCCCGGGATCGCCCATGGACCATACAGGTGACCGCTGCGCGGCCCCGGAGCCGGATACACCGCGCGTGGACCAGGCCGGGGCGCAGGTCCCTCCCAGGGAAGGTCTCCGGGAAGGAGTGGACACGAGTGGGGCCTTAACCCGTTCCCCGCAGCACCGCCGTCCGCCCCGGGGCGAAGCGGCGCCGCGGCTCCAACAGTGAGCAGATGCTGCGCGACCAGTCGGCCCGCACACTTCCACACGCCACCACCACTCATAATCCGAGGGAAGTGGGTGCCGGGCTAAACCGCAGGAAACGCGGGGCGGCCCGGGACGCTCTCCGCGCGTGAATGTGCGCACTGTGCGCGCGCGCGCGGCCAGCGCTGCGCGTTTGTCACTCGGGTGGGCAGCGGAACTTTCCCTGACCGTGAACTGGTCACATTCTTGGCTCTGCCACGGACGCAGTATCAGCAGCCAGGGAGAAAATAAAATCTGAAGTTGGAAGGTACACGCTGCCCTTCACTTTTACAGCGAACACCAGTTTCAACAATTCCCGATCTCGCTACGCTTAGCGCCGGGCGAGTGGGCTCCAACACTCCAGCCCCAAGAAGTGGGGCGCGCCTGTCGCGTGGGAACGAGACGAGAGGAACCACACATTTCGATAATCTCTGAGAAGCATAATCACATCACTCCTTGGCTTCCCCTTCTGCAGGTTTCGCCTTGAATCCGAAAGCACCTCCGATGCCCATTCTTTACAAGAGGGCACTCAGAGAAACTGCTGAGTGCCTACCTAGCTGCACAGACTCGGATAAAAGCGTGTCCACGTCTACAGCTCACAACTGTGCAAATCCGGAGCCAACGGGTGCGCGGGGCTGGTCGGACTTAACAGTGTGCAGACACATGGGCGCATGCACGCGCGCGCGCGTACACACTCACACCCCAAATTACCTCCGGGATGGAGAAAGCCGTTGCGGATTGGCCAGAAGAGCCGTCACTCACACCCAGGGGGCAGGGAGACTTTGCAATGCTGTTTCCTTCCCCCCCCCCCCCCCGTTTCATTTATTGGTAAAACAACAGCAGAGCTCTGAAAGTTAGCCATCTGCGCCGAGAGTTTGCCTTCTTTAAGGACGGGGGCGTCAGACAATATCCATTTAAATATATTTTATACTTCCACAATGGATGAAAGGGAAAATTAGCAATCGGGGTGGGGGCGGAGAGGAAGCTAGCTGTGAAAAGGAGGGGTCATGGGTAGGGGGGCGGGTAGTGGACGCGGGATGAAGTTGTCCTCAACACCCAAAAGGGACTTTGACCTTTCACAGATCTCGAAATTAAAAAATGTTCTTCACAGGTCAGAGTATCACCATCGCCGGTCCTAATTTATGAATTCATTATTTTAATTTTATTATTTAAGCATGCGCCAGTCACAGTGTTTCCTTAAGAAAGAACTGACCTATTTTTGGCTGGAGATAAACGATCATGTTAACAGATGTTAATCTTGTAATCTGTTTTTCCTGTAAGCACTTTACATACCCGGGTTTCAGACCTTAAAAATAACATCTTTTCCAAAAAGACCTGACGTCACAATTCACTCCCTGAAAAAGCACTCCCCCTCTCCAGTTTTTTTTTCCTCCGCAATGATTTCAGAGACATTAAATCTTTTTCACTTTATAAATGCTGATTTGTTCTGCCTCAACTCCCACGAGCTTTTATTTGCATTTCAAATTCCACAGGTTACACCAGTCGCCTTTTCAAAAAATGTAAACCAACAATGCAGCAGCAAATGGCTTTTTGTGCATCTGGATTAAATAAGGCACAGGATGAATATATTTTAAAAAGAGGGCTGAGCAAGTTGATCTCTGCACACCCGGAGACCAATTACTTCTTTATCAATAAACCCAGCGGAATGAGTAGGATACAGACACACAACCCAGAAGCTCCTGGTCAGATCCGGGTCTGCAGCCGGGAGCTTGTTAACGCCGATAATAACCGGGCTGACGAAGAGACCCACATTTTTCGGGTAAAAGGCTCAATTTCCCTGGTCCCTAATAGCAGGGGTCCACCGGCCCCCCAGCCCACCACCGCTGATTGTCACCGTACACCAACCCTCCTCCACGAACCACTGTTTTAAATACCCAGCTCGACTGGCTTTTAACAAACTTATTCATACAAAGTTTCTTTAAAACTTCACGAGGCAGTTTAATCTAAATAATGATCGTAACTCTTCAGTAGGTTAGCTCTCCCTGGAAATGGCAGACCAGGCGCTTTTCCGATCCTCCCCTCCCCTCCCCAAATACACACACCCCAAGTATTCTTTCCTAGTGTATGCCCGGGTGTAAATCGCGATCAGTACCATCCCCACCCCTGCTCCCACCCTTGGCAGGCTGGGTGCATCTCCGAGGAGCCCCCGCCTGCCAGACCCCATCCCCACCGCTCCTCAGAGTCATTGCAAGAACCCTCGCCCCCACCCCCACCCCTGCCCTAACTTCCCTTCAGAGCTCTTACTTCTTTTAACATTAGGGTCACTTCTGCGCTCCCAGCTGACGGGCAGGGAGCCAGGGGAGGGGGAGGCAAAGCGACGCCCCTCCCGCAAACCTGTCCCCGAGGCTGCCGCGCTCGCTGCCCACAGGCAACGACCCCATCCGCCGAACCCTTAATAACTGAAGCGGTTCCTCGGGCCCCGCAACCCCATCACCCACCTTCATTAGCCGGAGCGTTTTACTTTAAAGTAAGGCAATTTGCTCTTTGTCTCCTAATGGATGGAGAGCGCATCCGAGCTCCCCTCCTCCCGCGTCGCCTTTGACGAAGTGTACAAAGCCAGCGCCTCCTCCGCGCTCCCCTCCGGCCCCCACCCCGCCCCTCCACTGCGGTAAAAGCCACCTCTCGGGCGCTCGCCCGGCCGCCTGAAGTTGCATCTTCCCTCTCCCGGAATTGCGGAGCGGAGCGACTACCCACCGGGGAAGCGAGCAGCCCTCCCCGCGCCCCGGAGTCCCTCCCCGGCGCCCCCAACCCCCGCAGCGCACGCCGGGTCCCCCACACGTCGAGGCCTGGTCCCCACGGCCCCCGCCCCCGCCGGCCCCGCCGCGACCCCACCGCAGCCCCTACCTTGCAGGGGAGGCGGAGGCCGGGGGAGAAGGACGCTCACGCCCCGCGCCTCTGAAGGTGAAGCCGAGCGCCCGAGGCGCGGAGCCGAGCGCTGCACTAGACCGACCGCGCCAGCTGCGCCCGGGCGCGGGGGACGCGCGAGGGCGCGCGGGGCCCGCCACGCGCCCCGCCCCCTCCCCGCGCCGCTCGCTCGCGCCCGGGACGCGCCCGCCCCGCGGGGACCCCGGCGCCGGCCGGGCTCCGGGGGCTACGCGGCGCAGGGAGGGGGCCGGGCCCCAGCAGCCGGGCGCAGGCCCGAGGCTTCCCCCAGCACCGGAATGGTCTGCCCTGTAGGAAACGCACACGCTCCACTATTGTCTCATCAGCACAAAGTTCTGCCACACTGCGGGGAAAGTCTGGAGGCTCGCAATGACTCAGACACAGATAATTCTTCCCCTAATAGCACTGAATCACGATCCCAGCGGCTAGTTGTCGCCCCTGCTTCCCGAGGGCCAGCGCTGCCGCAGATCCAGTTAGGGGAAGCTGTTGACGCGCACACACGGATACACACACGAGCACGCATCCATACGTGCAGGCGTGCTGGGGATGCATTTCCAGCCGACTCGGGCACCTGAGCGCTAAGCCTCGAATCCAGATTTATACTCGGATATCCTTCCGGTGGTCCCAGCCGCGCGTGCTTTACCAACCGCTGGGGGTGTGCGTTTCATCTAACTTCCTGCTAAAGGCGCTTAGGGGAGTCCAGGGGCAGAGTATCTGCAGATTAACAGCAGATCAAGATGGGGTCCCACTGGGAAGACTTCAGAACTAGCGTTCGGCTGGATATCAGTTTTAAAATATCACTCCCCCCCCCCTTAAATCCTTGAAAAGTTTCAGTGTGATTTTTTTTATTTCAAACTCCATTTTCTCATCTCAGCTACTTTTCTCCGTGGGCCACAGTTAGTTGCACTAAGTCTGGGAATAGAAATTCCAGTTTGACCCCAGAAAGCTTCCATGGGGTGGGGGGAGGGAGTGGTGCAGAAGGAGAAGGGGCGGGAGCGGGCAGATGGAGGGGAAGGCGGGGACGAGACCGGGGGAGGCTCTGGGAGCAGGAGCCCCCTACCCCGAGCCCGCGGTGACGTAGATCGGGGCGCGGGGTGAGGCAGCCCTCGCCCACCAGGCTTCGGGCAGTGTTCCGCTGACCTCGTGACGATCCGCGGCGGACATGGGTTCCATCCAGGACCCTGACTGCGCTCTCGGGGGAGGCCGCGCCTCAGTCCAGGCGTTACCTTCCGCCGTGGCATTTCTCTCGTTGCCTGACGTTCGCTAACGTAACCGGCTGCTGCAGCTCGGGGCCCCTCCAACTTAGGGCATTTGCAACAGAAACTACTCCGGACGCGCGCCAAGGGAGGGGCTTGTGCCTGCAAAGCTGGACGCTCAGCCAGGGCCATTCTGCATGTGTGCAATGTGAGTGCAGCCTGCATGCATGTGGGATGTGTGTGCATGTGCGTGTGTTTCCACGCAGGAAGGGTCTGGGGCGGGGGGAGAGACAGGGAGGGAGCAAGAGGGCTGAGAAGCTTCGAGAGAAGGATCCCTGTTTATAAAATATGATTAATGATCTGCACTAACTCCGAGAGCGGGCTTGGCGAAGGTCGTTGACAATTCTTACAGCTTTCAGCCTGAATGCCTAAGTGCGATGTATTCTTGATCAGGTTTAAGTCCGATTCACAGAAAAGTATTGAAGTGCCCACTGTTCTTTATAATGCAGAGTAAACATGCACAAATAAAAGTGTCACGCATTGCAACTGATGACATGGATATTAATGTCATATAGAGGCATACTGTCACACATATATATTTGTGGACACCCAAAGAGATTAAAATTTGCATACTGGAAGCTTTACTATTTTTTTGTCGTATTTTGAAATGGATGTGAATCCATGGTGAAAATCCTTCGGTCTGCTTAAGACAACAGTATTGCAATAATAACTTCCATGTGTGGAAAATTGACAAGTTAGATCAACAGTCAATGAATAAAATTTCTGCACTCCTCCTCATAGAATTGTGATTTTCCTGACTTGCCTCCTTTCTCTCACCCGCTTATCACCCACATATGATTTCACTCAGGGTCACGCAGATTCTGCAATAATATTGATACTGTGCTTTTAAGAGATTTCCTTTCTACCCGCTTCTCTACAATGCATGCAGAATCTGAGAATGTAACTTGAGAGGCAGGAGGTACATCGTGGAAAATGGCAGCTTGAGGGCCAGGACGGTTTTGTTACTGTTGAGAGCGCCATTCTCGAGCCCAGTGTTTACAGTACTGTCCGTTTGTCAACACACGATTTTTAAAATGGCATAAAAACAAAATATCTGAGTTCTTATACCACTTCTGCAACATGCTTGGTGTTGTCAAAATGTCAACTGTTTAATATCTTCAAATATTAAACTTTTGGGGACTTTTAAGTCCCCACCAAAGATTAAGAACACTGTTTTCACAAAATGTAACTCCCTGAAATCCCCCAAGAGAAGTTCATTTTGGAATGTCTAAGTAAATTAGAATATTTGAGTGGAAAGAAGTCAGCAAGTCGAATGGACTAATGTTTATTTATAATTTTATAACAAACAAGAATTCTGGTTAGTGAAATAGGTGGAGAAAAATACTTATTTTCTCTTGTTATTGTCCAATGAATTATTTGTACAGGATTGGGGCTCTGTTCCTTCAAGCTAAGGAAAATGGCATTTTAATGAAACAGTGTTTAATTGCTTGTCTATGTAAGTCAGGCAATGGTGTGTGATTGTTGGACATTTAGACCTGAAAGGTTCCTAAGAGACTCCACTAAATAGTTAAAAGTGAAAAACAAACAGATACAAAAAAAGAGAATCTTCTAAGAGGCCTTGTCTGTCTGAAAGCTGGAAGTGAAACTGTCTAAACTATAGTATGAAATCTAAGACACACTAAAAATATTTATTAAATATGCATGCTCAAAAATTTAAGTGCACTACTTATTAATGAATATTTAATGTTAAGTCTCTGCATGAATTTCTTGGGATTTTCTAAATTATATCTGAGAAAGGAGAGTGACATTGTGTACCTAAGACCAGAAATAACCTTTAGCTCTCTGAACTAACTTAACTTTACAGATTTCAGAGTGTATTAGAGATATATTTGATATAAATTTTCAACCAGTAGTCCTCAATAAAGGCTGTTTTAAGAACAGTACATATGCTGCCTGCTTTTATACTGTTTGGAGTAGGTAACAATTTCATGTATAAATGGAAAACATTAGTGCAATCCTAACTGCTATTTTTTCCTGAAATCTTTCCCTTTCTTAGAACCTGGGGACTCGGAGATTACAACTCTGTGTTTAGTTTATGGAGGAAGAGAAAACAGCCCATTAGCATGAGTGGTTCAGTATGGAATACAGCATATGGTGATCCCATGCCCTGATGGGAGGCAAAATTGTGATAGTCCTTACGAAATTGTTTCAGCCTGCTGGAATCTGAACCTAACCAACAGAGTATTTTTCATTTTGGTGTTGAAAATTATTTCAGTTGTTTCTTAAATTTTAATTATCTGGAAGGTGATGAATACTGTAGTAGTGAAATAGACACTATACGTTTCTCCTAAATACACATACACACACACACACACCCCATTATCTCTAATGTGATCCTTGCCCAGGTTCTCCCAGCTTCTCACTGAGCTGCTTCCTCTGGGATTATCTTTTGTGTAACTTTAAGAATTTGGGGTCAGTCTATCTGGGCTTAGTTGGTCATGGTGGAAACCTGCATGTTATTTGAAAGACTTTTGTCACGATTTCTTCATCTCTCCATGGTATCTGAGCCTGAAGGCACCTTTTTATGGTGCCTACCTGAATTTCTCAATAGTTTGATAATCAGCCAGTCATCTCTTCCAAATCTGTGCAAAATGGACCCAGACACGTACAGAGAAAGCCTTGCTTATCTTCCCCCACGCCAGAAACCCTAGCCTTCCCAGGGAATCGGCTGTTTAAACAATCTGTCCTGGTTTCCTGCTCGGAGGAAAACTCCACGATGACCCCCTAATCCTATTCTTATTGCAACATGGGTTCTCTTTTACTTTGGGCACCTATTTTGGTTAACGACACAGATGTCATTAATAACTTTTGGTCACAGTGTTCGTGCAGATCCGCAGTGGAGGCCAATGCATCATGCAAACACATTCATAGTCGCAGGGGTTCACAGGCACGTAGTCTCAGAGTCTGCAGTTTGGGATGACTCCATCAGGAATTCCCAGCAGGTGGAGGCCCTCAGAACTGCTCCTCATTTCAACTTGAATCCAAGGGTCTCGACAACAGCTGGCTGCAGCAGAGCTGATACAGAATTCCCCAGATGTGGTTCGTGACAGCATGTCTTCATGGAAGGAAAGGAAGTAGGCCGAAGAGCAGTCTTTACTGAAGGAAAGACAAGTTCAGGGAGGACCCCTTCTTGGGAAAGATTTCCCGTGTTAGAGAAGGGAGGGAGTGTTTTCCTCAGCACCTCTTATAATCCCCACAGTATGTTAATGACTTAACAGATAGGTTGTTATTAACACCAGATGTTCTTATGGCAGCAAAACCATTGACTTTCTCTGCCCCCAAATCTCATTATGCTTCCCCATGCATCGCTGACTGCATGTGCACGTTGATGCAAACTTTCCTAAGAGAACTGAAAAGAAGATATGAGAAGCTGCAGCATCTCCTCGGTGGGTAGTCATATGCACTTGTAATGAGACCAAGGTGGGAACAAATGCTCAGAAACCTTTGCCTGAGGTCTAATCGGGCAACCTCATGGAGTACAGTTTGACGGAAAGCAGAATTCAACATTTACATGGTCGATGGTATTAGAATCAACACAGTAAGAAAAGGAGTTGTCAGGATATGGATGAGTCAGTGTCATAATTAACAAGTCAAGACATTTTGTTGATGAGGAGAGCTGGGTACAACTCTTTTCTAGTGACTTTTTATTGCATAAAATAGACATAAAATTTTGTTACGTCTATTTTTAGTATTTTAGTCTATTTACGTCGATTCAAAGTACATTCACAGTGTTGAACAACCATCACCACACCACCATCCATCTCCAGAACATTCTTTCTTTTAAAACTAAAACTCTGTCCCCATCAACCACTCCCCACTCCCCTCCCTGCAGACCCGGGCCAGAACCCTTCTACTTTCTGTGTCTATGAATTCAACTCCTCTAGGGAACCTCCTGTAAGTGGGACCTCAAACTATCTGTCCTTTTACGTCAGGCTTACTTCATTGAGCATAGCATCTTCAAGGTCCATCCATGGTGTAGCATGTAACTAGGTGCAATTCTGCCTTCTTTATAAAAAACGTAGTGTTTATATATACAGATGGGCAAGAACTTTGCCAAATAAACCAATTAACCAAGTGACTATAATCTCAACAAAAACCATTCTAGAAAATTTATCTTCTCTTATCTGGCTGTCTTTGCTTGTCTTTGCCTCCTTAGAAGTTTCAGGAGAAATACAAAAGGAAGCTGCATCCTCTTACCAAACAGAAACCCATGCAGCGGAAACTACACAGAGCAAACCTGAGACTGAATTGAGGTTAACTACTCTCTGGTTAGTATTTTCATGGTTGACTGATGACTTATAACCAGACTATGTTCCCCTTAACATGGAGGAAGCATATTAAAAATCAGAAAATTAAAAATTAAAACCAATCAAAAGTAAGAGTGAAGTTGATATACCAGGCACCTGAGATGAGTTCATGAAGGCAGCCAGGCTTCTGGCTTGAAGGAAAACCACTGGTTAAGAGGGTCTGTCTTTCTGGGGTTGGAACCAGGGCTCCTGTGTGTTTCTGGGACCTCAGGGTGGCCGATATTCAGTTCTGGGACACATGGAGGTGTTTTGGTATGCCCTCCCAGTAGATAGAGAACCCATGGCATTCATTTTAACCTGGGGGCCAAGACGAAATTTTTGAGAGAGACAAGTGGTTGAATCTCTTATTGAGTCACTAACCTGTACTCACTGAGCCAGGGGAAGCTTCTGTTCTTTACAGCGGCATCCTGGTGATCGGGTCGAGTGGGGACATGGGGGAGTCATGTCAGATCGCTGAGACATCTTATACAATGAGCCATTTTAAAAATATTTCAGGTAGGCAGGCATCATTGAAAGCACATGATGACAGAAGTTAAAAAATTTTTAATTCTGGTTAATCAACAGTGCCTTCCTTCCTTCGTTCATTCCACATTCCCTACTCAAAGCCAAGTACTAGATTAAGTGCTCATTTAAAAAAGAATATTTACTACAGGGGAACTTACATTTTATGTCTTTTAATCCTCACAAGAGCCCCACAAAGTAGGCGCCACTATCATCCCATTTCACAGATGCTCAAGTTCAGAGTTGGTGACCGCACCCAGTTGGGAGGGCTGAAGAGCCCAGGGAGAAGGGGGGAAGGCAGCAGCCCCGATGGCGTCGCTAACCCACCCACCAGAGGATTCTAAGGTGGAGCTTCGTAGCCCCAACACAAAGAGGGGATACTATTCTTCACAAGATTTCCACGATCTAAAAAATGAGAAGTCCATTTTTCCTCCAAAAAGCATTATGTCCTAATACTCGTATCTAAGTGAAATTTCTCCTACACTCTCTCAAAAAGAAGAGATTTCAGTCTGTAATGGACTGCATTCCCAACAATAGTTTTACCAAACAAACAAAGCATCCATACAGTGTTCCTCACTGTATTTCGGAAGTGAAACTATCAACCTATAATTTAGGAAGAATTTACATGAATTACCTGATATACAAAGTGGGAATTCCATTTCAAGTTATTAGGAACAAGAAAAATGTGCAATCACTTGAAATTGTTTTAATAGTTTATTCATGCGGACAAATGTAAGTTCTTTTCTGACTATGTGTGTTCTTCCTCATCATACAGCTGCTGATGTAATCAATCTTATAAAAGTATACATTCCTTTAATACATTGTTTTAAAATAGCTGAAGGAAAAAAAATAAAATAAAATAGCTGAAGATATCAGAAATGTTATCCCAAACTGTATTAGTACTCTAGGAAAGGGGATCATTTCTAGAACCATTTGTTTTTTCCTCATTGATTTTCCTTTTTTTCTTTCAACTGTCCAAGTCATTTTATTTTTTTGTTATTATTGTTGAGGTACAGTTGATTTTGCAATATTGTGTTAATTTCTACTGTGCAGCAAAGTAATTCAGTTTTATATGACTCAGTGATAAAGAAGCCACCTGCCAATGCAGGAGATGCAGGAGACTTGGGTTCGATCCCTGGGGTAGGAAAATCCCCTCGAGAAAGAAAAGGCAACCCACTCCAGTAGTCTTGCCTAGAAAATCCCGTGGACAGGGGAGCCTGCAGGCTGCAGTCCATGGGATTGCAGAGAGTCGGACACGACTGAGCGACTGAGCTCACACACACATATATGTGTGTTTATATATTCTTTTTCATAGTATTGCCCATTATAGTTTATTCCGGAATGTTGGATACAGCTCCCTGTGCTATGCAACAGGACCTCGTTAGTTACCCATTCTACATGTGTAGTTTTGCATCTAGTAACCCCACCCTCATTGATTTTCAAACACTTGTTTCTCTTCATAAAATTCCACTGGTATAGTTGAGCCTAGCCAAATCTTGGATTTAAACCCTAAACTGCAAATGTTTAAGAAACACTTCCATTCAATACCTGATCTAGAGGTTTTCCACTTGTTGGGAAACATAGGCTCCACCCCCATCAGGCTCCTTGCCCATGTCCCCGGGCAGAGAAAGGATCAGATTCCCTGGGGCCACAGACCCTCTGGCTGCAGAACTTGTCAGCACTGGCTTCTCCCTGGCAAACTCCGAACTACCCAGCCCTGCCTCCTGCTGCCGGCCAGGCCTCCCCACGGTCCTGGGTTGGCAGAAACTTCTGGGGCATTTGAGCAACACAACGCACACTTTCTTCTTTATTTCCTACAGCTTAAGCCCTTTGGTTTCTAGAAAGCCTTTATTTAACATAAATACAGAAAAGATGTGTTACACTGTGAGTTACAATACAATACAATCATCCATTAAGTACCAAACTCTGTTCAAACAAGGTTCGTGGACAGACTGACAAATTTACAAAAGCAAGGAAATTCAGAGAGGAGGGGCCGCCATTCAGCGGGGGTCTCCCCGGTGTGCAGCCAAAGTAGGCCAACAGACAGCAGCTTGTGGCTTTCTCTTTTTCGCTCGAGGTTATCATACTTCAGCAAAGTGGGGTGGAGGTAGAAATAAAGCAGTCCTTAAAAATGAAACAGTTTTCTATATGTCATGTCTTTTTTCAAAAAAGTAAGTTATCCCATATTTTCTGGGCAGAAAAAAAAGTAAGTTATCCCATATTTACTGGGCAGAAAACAATATTCCACTTTTCAACCCCTCCCCTACACTTTTTTGAGTTTATTTTTGCAATTGAGCTTATCTAGTTGTTTATGCTGGGGCTTTTTAGATTGAAGCACAGAAATAACTTTTAGGCAAACTGATCATAAACTTCCATCCTAGGCCTTCTGTTCATTAGGACGCATCACTGAAGCATGGTTTTAGCAATATTTCTTATGGTAAAAGACATTTCTTTAGAACAACACAAAAAAAGTCTAATGGGAAAAAACAATACCTGTACTTGTAAAGTATTATATAGATAACTGTTAAATTTCATCTTATATTTTTATCTTATTTTTGAATGCAAAGATGTGCTTACATTTGATGAAATTTTCTTTCAATCCCAACACCACCAAAGGATTCCGAAAATTCAAGTCTGTGCTGGAAGCAGCTATAATGGAATCAATGTCTCTCTGCCCCATGACACATCATTGCGCTGTCTGACTTCACCCTTCCTTGCTGTGCAAAATTACAGGGAGGTTGATGGTGTGAACACACGACTTACTCATTTCAGTACTATTTTAGTCTTGATTAACCAACAGGGAATAAACACTGAACGTCTACACAAGGGACTGTAGAAAGTTTGGTCATCTAATACCCTGAGAAAAAATATAGAAACCAAGTAAAAAACAAAATTTTACTCAATAAACACTGCACGAAACACTTATTTCCAAAATGTGATGGGAATCGTATGTATTAGTCTGGTCCATGTTCAAATGGAGTCATAAAAACCTCATGACTGCTCTCTTTCGTGTATAAAGATACCTACCTTCGAACTCAAGAGTTAACAGGTATTTCTGTGTCTCTTTTTCTGTTTTGCATATAGGGTTATCGCCACCATTTATCTAAATTCCGTATATATGTGTTAGTATACTGTAATGTTCTTTATCTTTCTGGCTTACTTCACTCTGTATAATGGGCTCCAGTTTCATCCATCTCATTAGAACTGATTCAAATGAATTCTTTTTAACGGCTGAGTAATATTCCATGGTGTATATGTACCACAGCTTCCTTATCCATTCATCTGCTGATGGGCATCTAGGTTGCTTCCATGTCCTGGCTATTATAAACAGTGCTGCGATGAACATTGGGGAGAACGTGAGGGTGGGATGTTTTGAAAGAACAGCATGTATATTATCTATGGTGAAACGGACCACCAGCCCAGGTGGGATACATGAGTCAGGTGCTCGGGCCTGGTGCACTGGGAGGACCCTGAGGAGTCGGGTGGGGAGGGAGGTGGGAGGGGGGATCGGGATGGGGAATACATGTAACTATATGGCTGATTCATGTCAATGTATGACAAAACCCACTGAAATGTTGTAAAGTGATTGGCCTCCAACTAATAAAATAATATTAAAAAAAAAAAAAAAAAAAAAAAAGAGTTAACAGGTAGAGAACGCCATAGACAAGAAGGTAGGAACCATGAATTATAGATGATTCTTTACAAGTGAAAAAAATGAGAGTGTTTATTGTGGGATGTCTAATCTTCCAGCGACTGAGGAGGCATGTTGTTGTTTTGAGTCTGTGGTCCCCGTGCTAGCTGTGATCAGAACAGAAGACCATCATTCCTTCTGAAGTAGAAGTAGAGAGTTTGTCTATGGAATTACAATAATTACACATGCTACATTTTGTAAAGTTTATTCCATTTAGTTTAACTCTGCTCACAGTGGCAAAGTGAAATGAATCATAACTATTAACTCCCTGAAAAGTTGAAAACTCATAGCAAAGTGGTTATGCTTCTTTGTGGCGCAGTCATTTAGAAGCAGAATTGTTTTGAATTCATATAATGTGTTAAAGAATTGTGTGTCTACAAGTAGAACTCTTAAAATCCATTTGTCCCATGGACACAGGAAAGGTTTTCCTCCAGTTGTGTTGCTCTGCCCTGTTATGAAAGTTTAGGGCAGAATAATATCCTTGTTCTGGGCGCCCCCCCCCCCCCCCCCCCCCCCCCCCCCCCCCCCCCCCCCCCCGGTGACTGAATCCTCCTGCCAACACAGGAGACAGGTTTGATCCCTGGGTCAGGAAGATCCCCTGGAAACGGAAATGGCAACCCACTCCAGTATTCTGGCCTTAAAAAAAAAAAAACCCTTGGACAGAGGAGCCTGGTGGAGTACAGTCCAAGGGGTTCCTAAGAGTCAGACATGACATGAGTAACTGGGCACACATGTCCTTGTTGTATTCTCTATAAACTGGACACAGAGGAATTTTATTTTATTTATTTATTTGGAGACAAAGGAATTTTACTAAGAGTGGTTGATTCTTTCTCTAGACAAGATTTTCTTGCAAAATATGGCAGTCGGTGATGAGCTGCAAATTTGGAATAATTCCTGGTAGGGGTCAACTCTCTCCACCAGTGTCCATGCCACACATGATAATAACCTGAACACTCCTCAAAAAAGAAAAGAAACGGAAAGAAAGAATGATGGTCAACAAAGTTGAAGAGGCTAGTGGAACACAAGGAACAGCTGACTTTAAATCCACACACTACCAGTGAAACCTCATGCAAGCTGAGAGGCCCGGGACACCGGGACTGCAGAAGGAAGGTGGACTTCACCCAGGGCGCTGGTAGGCCACAGAGCACTTTCAACAACAGAAGGACACGATCAGACACGTTCCCAAAGACGACTGATCCAGTGGGAAGGAAGATTTAGTGGCAGAGAGATCCATTAAGAGCTAAGTTCTCCCCAAACTTGAAAATCAAAACCCCGAGGTTGGGCAGGAGATGGGGGTCCAGAAAGGGCACTGGGAAGGAGAGAGAAAGGCCTGCGGAGTGCTGTCTCGGGGTGGGAGAGGCCGCCTGGGGAAGACAGAAGGGCCGAAGGGGCCAGACCGCGCCCGCCGTCAGACTCAGAGGCCTGGGAGAGGCTGCCGGAGAGGCTGGCGGTGAGACCCTACGGGGAAGGGCGCTGGGGTCCAGGCCCAGGCCTCTCTATCTCTGCGGTCCTGAGTGTGTCTGACGGGACGCAGAGGTGTCGGAAGAAGTGACGACAGGACTCTGGAGGCTGAAGACACACGGCAAGGCCCCAGGCTGCTGGAACACCACCGTGTGTATGGCTCCCCGTGTGCGGCTCCCGGAGCGGACGCGACCCGTGAACACGGTCAGCGTCGTGCCGGCGTGGGAGCACCAGCCCGGCTCCGCCGGCCGCCCTGCGCCCCGCGCGCCCCGGGACCTCTTCTCCAAAGGCGCGTCCCGAGGCTCTGCACGTCCTGGCTGCTGCGCCGCCCGCCCCAGCGTTTGTCCTTCTGTCCTTCAGCCCCGAGACCCATCCTGACGCTCACTCTAGACCCTGCACCTCATTCTGTGGATGTCCCTGCTGCCTCCCTAGTGAAAATCCCCCCAAAATGTAGAATTGGAGCTGGATGTTTTCCTCCCACTAAGCTTTGGCCAAGCTCAGGGCCTGGATTCTTCTTCTCAACCACAGACTACAGGAAATTAAAAAAAAAAAAAGTTTAAAAGAAGATGAGGAAGAGAAGCAGGGATGCCTAAAGAAACCAGAAATAAAACATGTTGCTACATAAAGTTGTAAAAAAGTATTAAAAAACCTGTCTGCAATAATAATCTCCTCAAATGTCAAGACCAGGGGAGATAGATTTAAACAAACTTGCTGGGAGCCCCTGGCAGTCTGGGGGTTAGGACTCGATGCTCTCACTGCCCGGGTTCAGGTCCAGTTGCTGGTTGAGGAACTAAGCTCCTGCAAGCCACGCAGAGTGGCAAAAAAGGAAAGGAAAACACATGTCAAGATTTTTGTTTATTTTGGACAGAAAAAAGAAGCATTCATATATGTGTTCAAAATTTAGGAGTAGCAACTTGAAAGGGAATCAAAAGGAGGAAAATTTGCTAAAAACTAACAGATATTTGGAGAAATCATGATAAACAGAAAATACACAGAGTAAAAAGGGTTTGTATTAAGATTGAAAATAAATGAGAAGTGAGAGTCTAAGATCTAGCTATATGCTATATCATGAGAGACAACCATATAACAAAACGGAAGAATGGACATCCAGCAAGTATTAATAAAAATGAATTAAACGTAATAATAGAAACAGTAGATAAAATAGAATTTATGATGAGAACAAATAAAAGGGATAGTTCAAACTGGTAAAAGTAACAAGAGGATTAAAGTCATGGATATTTAGATACCTAACACTATAAAGCAAGTACTGAGAAATATCAAGAAAATAGACAAATCATCAGTTATATTAAAGGACTTAACACACATATAACAGCAATCACAGGGTGAAGAAACAAAAATAGTTGAGAATGACACAATTCATAAGGTTGAGCTAATATGGAATGTTGTAGCTAATGAAGGGAGAAGATACCCGCTTTCACATAGTTAGTTGTGAAGTCATAAAATGACTTCAGACAGTCATTTTAAAGAAGAGAAAAAAAAAGCCAGGGAAAACTACAGATAAATTCCAAATTGCAGAAATCATACATTTTTCTGAGCCATATGCAAATAACTTTGATGATACAGAGCTAGCCAACCACCTAGTATAAAAAAATAATTAAAAATTGAACAAAAATTTAAAATACTTTATATAACATAAATTTAAACATTTTTAAAAGAAAAACCAGTTGAAAATTACTAACTACTTAGAAAAAAAAAGAAATAACAGCTCTGCATATCAAAGTCTTAAATAGGAATGCATTTATTATAAACTACATGAACTAAGGTTTCAACTCAAGAAGCTGTTTAAAAAATGAAATAAAATCAATCTTAAAAAAGTAGAAGAAAAAGAGTAAAAGTCAAACAACTTAATGAGGTAGATAAAAATAATAGTAATAATTGAGTTCAACAAAAAAACTAAAAAATTTAACAGATAAACATTGGCAAGTCTAATCAAGAAACAGAGAAAATACACATAATCAACCATTTGGAATAAAAAATATGAAAATAATTTTAATTATTGAAGAATAATGTGTTTATATCAATAAACTTAACAATCCAAAAGAAAAAATTTTTAAGGAACGTAAGTTACCAAATTTGGCTTAAAGAATAAGTGGAAACCTTCAATAAATAAGTGATTACAGGAGAATATGGAAATAAAGTCAGATCTATTTTAAATGCATAAGATTAAATGATTTTAGGGAGTTGGCTCACTTAAAATTTTTAATTTTTAAATTGCAGAAATAAGAGATGCCCATTTGAAATAAAATATTCAAGCATAAGTAGGTATATATAGTAAAAAGATTAGCTCCCCACTCCCTCCTTTATCCAAACGCCAAAGCCTAGGATTAACCCTATTAACTGCAAACAAGCAAATATGTCTCTCACTATATATATGGTCTTGCCTGGCGGCTTAGATGGTAAAGACTCTGTCTGTAGTGCCAAAGACCCAGGTTCGATCCCTGCGTCAGGAAGATGGATATGTTTTTTACAAAAAAGAGATGTTGTAGCACATGTAGTTCCACACTTACTGTTTAACTTCAACCACATATCATGACATCATCCTTGTCATAACATACACACAGAATCCATCTGTATGGATGCACCACAGTGTACTGTGGAATACTTATGTTCAGTGCTCCCTGGCTTCAAAGATGTAAACATCCACAGACGGTCATTCAACAACCTGGAAAAATCTCTCCCACCAGACTGTTTGGGAAAAGTCTTCATGTGAAACAAGAGAACAGGTTCCTTCTTTTGGCTGCCCACAAGCACTGGGGGAATGATCAAGTCCAGGGTTCAGACTAATAGTGAAAACCAATTTGAAGTAAAAACTCTCCAGGTTAGCCTGACCATTTAAGAAATATACACATACCCGCCCAAACCCTGCCTTTTTTTCTGTATAAAGAATTGCTGATCATGTTTCTCCTTCAGGTCAGGACCAACCTCCACCTCCTGCTGGGAGGACTTAGGCAAGTTCTCCCCCCCAAGTGTCTACCATGATGCTCCAAGTTCAACCACTGACAAGTGTTCACTTAGTCCTTCTGTGTGTTCTTTCCCCGCATGTCATTCACTGAAGTGCAAACACCAAGAGAGTGTCCAGCCATGTCTTGATGAGCCATGATCCCTTTCTGAGGTCTTGGGCTGAGAACTAGAAACAATGAGATCCTTTCTTGAAAGGACACATGTGGAAAAAGAAGACATCAAACATGGAAGTGAGGCTGGGTCCAAACTGTGGGGATTCTACCAGCTGCCTATGGAAGGTCACGAACAGCAGAGCCACAGGCTCTAGGAACACTAAGAATAGGACCAATTTATCTGACTCTTTGTGACCCCATAGACTTAGCTCACCAGGCCCCTCTGTCCATGGGATTTTCCAGGCAAGAACACTGGAATGGATTGCCATTTCCTTCCCCAAGAAGACTGATTAGTTAAAGTTTCTTTACATTTTCTTTACAATATCCCCAGATTTATTAGAAGGGATATGAATCATGTGTGACCACTGCAGTATTATTCCTACTTCAGCTTTACATTCTCTTCTTTTACCATTTTGTTGGAGGGAATTCCCTGGCCATCCAGTTGTTAGGACTCTGTGCTTTCACTGCTGGGGCCTGAGTTCAATCCCAAGAAGGGGAATGAAGATAGTTCCTGGTAGCTGAGTGGCGCAGTCAAAAAAAAAAAAAACCCAAACAAACAGAAAAAAACATTTTATTGGAATCATCCAAAAGCCATGCTTCCCAGCTTCATATTGAAAATGTTAGGATGGTTTCAACAATTGGATATGAACATTCTAAAGAATGAAGGTAGATTTCTTCCTTAAGTATACCCCAAAATTAACTCAAAATGGATCATAGACGTAAATGTGAGTGCTGAAACTATAAAACTCTCAGAAGAAAATATGTATTAAATCATCATGAACTTGAGGATGGGCAGTCTTCTTAGATATGACACCACATACAAAAGCACATACAAAAGCAAAAACAGGCTAATTAGATCCAATCACAATGTCAACAGACACTGTCAAAAAAGTGAAAAGAACTCACAGAATGAGAGAAAATATTTGTAAATCATATATCATACTGATAAGGGACCTGTGTACGGTATATGTAAGGAAGGCTGACAACTCAGTAATTCAAAGACCAATAACCCTATCTTAAAATGGGCAAGGAATATGACTAGATATTTCTCCAAGGAAAGTATGCAAATGGCCAAGAAACTCAAGAAAAGATGCACAACCTCAGTAGACATTAGAGAAATGCCAATCAAACCCACAACAAGATACCATGCCATACCCACCATGAGAGCTAAAATGAAAAGACAGATAATAATAGCAAGTGTGGGCAAGGATGCGGTGAATTCGCACTGCTGGTGGGAATGTAAAACGATGCAGTCACTTTGGAAAACAGCCTGGCAGTCACTCCAAAGGTTAAACACAGAGTTACTATGACCCAGTCATTCCACGTGGATGCTCAAAGAGTCATTGCTCATAATAGCCAAAAGAGGGAACAGTCAAAGGTGTTCCATCGATGAGTGCATAAACAGTGTGTGATATAAAAACACAGTGAAACGCTATCCAGTCATGAAAAGGGAATGAAGCTGACATTCACACCATAGTCTGGATGTTCCTCTGAGCAGCGTATGATGCATGGGGGAGGCCAGGCACCAAAGGCCATATAGTGTACGATTCCACTCACGGAACATCTAGAATAGGCAAATCCATCGAAAGTGGATGAGGGGTTGCCAGGGGTGGGGGATTTGGGAGAAAAGGGGAGGGGATACTGATAGGTGTGGGGTGATTAACAGGTTTGGGTTCCAGACAGAGGTGACGGTTGCACTCCACTGTGTACATGACAAAATGTACCGAATGTACATTTAAATACTGCATGTACATGCAGTGTACAGCTTAAATAGCTGAGTTATGTGACATGTGAATTATATCTCAGTAAGGTTGCTAAAAAAATGTCAGGGTCATTATCAGTGGTCTTGGTCTCTTATGTACAAAAAGGGATTTAATGGCCTGATAAACAATGTATCTTCCTAGGTATTATATTATATTACAAGTCATTTTTTCTCATGTGCCCCACTTCCTTGATCTTCTGGTCATTTAGAGAAGGACCAATGTCACAGTTGTGAAGAGAGACAGCCTGGCACCTGAAGGAGAGAGATGGAAGGAATGGCCTCTTGCCCTGACTTTGCCATGACCAGCTGTGTGACCTTTGGCAAGTCACTTAACTTCTCTGGGCCTTAACTCATCTGAAAAATGAGAAGCCTGAACTAAATAAATTCACCCACATTAGAATTCTGTGATTCAGATTTAAAAGGGCATATGTAAATATAAACATAATTATGAAAGCAAACCATATTGTATTTGTTATTTTTTTAATATGTAACAACGTGTGAATCAGTGTTTGTCTTGTATGATGGGTTATATTAGTGTTTTACCCTGGTTTGTTTCTCAGTTCTTCCAGAACACAAGAATATTTAATTTTATTAAATATTTAACCCCTTACTATTATTATTTTATCAATAATTTAATTTTAATATTTAATCCCTTGAAAAATATTTTAAGTGTTGAATTGCGTGTATTAAAATGTGATAACTTGATTGAAATACAAGTCTGTTAAGTCTACAAATACAGATGCAAGACATTTGTGATTTTTCCAACCCTTGGGTCTTTTTAAAGTTGGAATTTTCTATAGCGAGTTAAGCTTTCTTTGTTTAAATGTGTTCTTGGTTTTCAGATTGATTATAGTCCTTGGCGCATAGCTTTGATTCTCACAATGTCTATGCATGTGCTAACTTAATTTACACAGACACAGAGAAAGAGGGACTCTTAGTACATCTTTCCCAATAAAAGGGAATAAGTAGAAAAATACTTCATCCTGCACTTTCATATGCAAAACCTGATTATATGCAATAGGTCTGCACTAATGACAAGACGAAAGCTGTGGTAAAATAATTTATGATATACATTCAGTCATGTTCCAATGAAGGAAGTAGTCAAATGGTGATGACTACTTTAAGTTTAAATTTCCAAACCAGGAAACTATGATCTCCATGAGGCAGAGAGAACCCTTTAACAGAAAAGATTTTTTTAATTGAAGTATTTTTAGTGTGTACGTTTGAAATGACATTATATCTCCATGAGCTTGAAACAAAAGTCATATATTTTAACCTTAGATACAAAAGAGGAAAAAGATATGTCCACATAACCAGTTTTCCTAATTAAAGACCAACTGATTTGGGGGGGGGGGGGGGGGGCGGTGGGGGGAAAGCCATGTATTAAATAAGTGAATGAAAATATAGTTGAAGATCTAAAAACTGTTAACCACAGCAAGAGTCTTGGTGGATTTGGGACTGGAGGACATCAAACATCTACCCACATGTGCCTCCATATGTTTGTTCATTAGAATGGGAAAACTGATCTGGAGGTCATAGAGGGCCTCAGAAGCAATGCATCCACAAGTGGCTTTTCCTCTAGGAGGAAAATAGCCCCTCGCAGCTTGAAGAGGCCAGATAAACACTGGTTACTTGGCTATCACTGTGTGCAGTTATAGGCAATCACTGGTCTAAAGACGTCCTTGTGTGTGCTAATTATTTCTGCAACTCAGAACACATAGAGATGGGATTAGGAAAGGAAGAAATGCACACGTGATGTCAGGAGGGCCATAGTTTTGCCTGGCTTCTTCATTGTCTTTGTTATTTAAATATCCTGTTGTGTAAGTATAAAGACAGGAAGTGAGTTATACAAAACCCTACAACGGCAGTGTTAAGTTTCAGATAAGCAGATCGCGCCCGGGGTTTGGGAAGCTGATATATATTTAGTTTCTTGAAAAATGCTAAAAAAGTACTGCATTTATCCCTGGGAACAGCATTTTCAATATTTCAAAAGAAGCTTTGACAGTCCTGCATAAGTATTCTCTGGTTAATAATTGCCGCTTGGGCCCGAAACAGCAGACTTTAATTATTTAGCTTCTGCTTTATTTCTGTTTCTTTCTGTTTTATTTGTGTTTCTTTGAAAACACTTAAATCTTGTCTTCAACAGTAGAGAGAGAGAAAGAGGTGGAATAAATGGGCAACACGAAATATACCGCGCATTGTTTCTGCCCCGGGGTTTCCATGCTGATCAGGCTCTCTGGGTGCACAAGGAGATCCCCTTACATCCACCCACCACTGGCGGCTTGCCGGCCAAAACAGCCGCCGTGTGGGAGCGTTTCCTCTGGTGCTCAGAACCCTCAACTCAACTCGAGAGAGAGGAGTGTTGAGAAAATCTTCTTCCTCTTTTAGGGTCAGAATCAGAAGAGCCCCCATCTGAGTCTTTTTCTGTTTGTTGGTTCGTTTTTCCATTTAAACGTCCTTGGCAGCATCTTGAATTACATTCCGATTTTCAAAATCTATACGTTTTCTTCAGTGGAGGAGTATGAAATAATTGTGGTTGAGAGAACAGAATTTAGCTTCTCCACTCTTGTCTCTGTAAGATAAACCGGATGAAGTATAGCAAGATGGCATGGGAGGGGGTGCACTGATTTTGTTAACACACAAAATGTAAACAGTGCTCTTAATTTATAAGATATAAAAGCAGCTCTTCTCATTGTCCCGAGTGAAACCCTGGACCCAGAGGAGGAAGTGGAGGGAATTGGAAAGGGAGGTTTTACGAGTTTCCCTTGGTTTCTGAGTTAGCACTCTGCTCCCCACCCCCTCCTTCCACCGGGTCATGAGATGAGGTTCATTTTCTGCTGCTGAAATGCTGCATGCAGTCTCATCCCAGGATGCTTTATCTCTGCAGCCAACTCAAGTGATGAATAACTGTGTGTCCCCGACTTTAACACCATGAATGTAACTTAAGCTTGAACAAACAACCTGTTTTCTTTCAAGTTTATCTTAGAAAGATCACAAAATTCTGATGAGATTGAAAAGAATGTAAAATCCAGCATCTGGGATAGGAGAGAATTGGATACGTTTTGCTGTCCTGGGTACAGGCTGACCGTTTGCCTTCAGCCAAGAATTAGTTTGTCAACAAGCTTTATTTAAGACCTACTACCTTTTAAAAGTCATTTTAAGATTTGAGGAAGAGATCCAAATGTCCTATTTCAAAACAAAAGCAACAACCTAATTTCTTGCCACTGGCTCCCCTGCCCTTTTCCTTTCCTTTTTGTGTTACTGGGTAGGAAGACTGTTATTTTGAAAGCCCTGTGCACATCTATGAACAAATCTTTTCAAGCAGCCATTTGTATGAAACGTAAACTTAATAAGCTTAAGGACAGCATTGTCCCATATTTGGCTTGAGAGCGGCCCACCCCCCTTCAAGTGGCATTAGTGAAGCCCAGCTTTAAAAGCTTAATGAGCAGGCACATAACCCGCAGTAGGTAGCCTTGTTAGAAACTACAATTTGGTACAAAGACTGCTTTTTTATTTATTTGATTTGCTGATTTCTCAGAATTAGGTAAGCTGTTGCTAGTCGTATTGATTTTATGCTAGAATCACTTGAAAACACTGGATAGCTGTGTTCCAGGCATCTTAGCTGGATCTCTGTTTCTGGGTTTTCTCAAACATTGGGGAAAAAAAACAAATCAATGGTCCTTTGGCCACTTGAAATCTTATCTTTATTTCGCTTATATAACATGAAGCTGCAGACAAACCCTGCAAACCCTGAACTATGTGAATGTGAATACAGATGTAGAGGCATTACATTTACAATTGGATTTTAATAAACACTCCCTTCTAGTTATGATTCCACTTTGATTACAGTTTGTTCTAGGATGCCTACCCTTAGTCTTAATGAGATAACAAACTTATCCTTTAAGTATTTATTTAATGGCCTTTAGGTTTGATACACAGACTATTCTTGTGTCTATTCACAGGCTTTGCAACAGAATAGTCGAGTTTATCCCTAAAACTGTCAGACTCCTCAGAAAATAATAACTCCTGACATTTGCAGAGTGAAAATAGAGGATTAAAGATCAGCTGTTAACTCCCAAATTGAGTATTCAGTGTTAAGAGTATTCAGCGATTCTTTTATCCATCTTATTTAACTTAAATTCTCTGCTAAAGTCAGAAGGACAGGTTGAGTCTTTCCCTTTGGGCCAGGGTAGAGGGGTGGGGTACGGGTAACATTAGGATGACGTTGCCAACTAGATTTTGGAGTAAAATCAAAGATTACAAGGATGGCTATCTGGAAAAGTGGTGGACTTGTAGTTCCACTGAAATGCCATTAAGACTTCAGAGAAGTTAATGATTAACTTTAAGAACTACAAGGCCCGAATCTCAGCCTAAGAAGTACAAAAGCTGAGACTCACCATGAAGTCTGGACCCCTCTCTACTGTCGGGCCCCAGCCTCTACATGGGAGCGCTGGGGGCTCGACTCCAAGGCAGCCATGTCCCAGGAAGCAAAGATCATCTTCTCTCTGTTCTGAGTAACACTGGGAAAGATGATTTTTCCTGCAAACCTCAGAGTGGTTGCCGGCTTTCATCAAATGCTCCCTAACATTCTTTGTCAGCAGATCTTTCACAATTATTTAATAGTTTTCACTCATGGCAACCTGTTAAGAGGCTACTTACACACACCAGATGACACGGCTAAAAACTGCCATTTACTTTTGCAACCGGAAAAAGCATTTTAAACTCTAAGGCTAGAAAGAGCTGCGTGCCTATTGTCTTGGCCACAAGAGGAGATATTTCTTTTGCTAGAGGTCCTTGCAATGCACTAAATGGCCCAGCTGACATTTCTCCTGCACAATAACGTCCCTTCCTTCCTTGAAAAAAAAAAAAATGATTTGCTGTGTTCGAAACACCTCCTTCCTACCCTTTTGACAGGTTTGAGGCATCTTTGACCGATTTCTCTGCTATAATGTACACAGTTGGTTCCAAAAGCTTAATTTTTCCTTGCTTACTGTCTCAGAGGGTATCACGGGTTTTTTTGGCACCTCTGTCCTGGGAACAAGAGCGCTCGAGGGGGCCTCCCCGGAGCTGCACGCCGTGGGGCAGGGTGCACACACCTCTCGCCCTGCCAGGACGGCAGCAACATGGAACACACATGGCACCCTGCACACGCCCCACACTCGCAGTCAGCACGGCGTTGTGGTCATTCTTCATACGCCCGTGTGCAGGCTCACAGGAAAAGTACACTTTAGCCATCAGGAACTGTGGTCATAACAAACTGCTTCTAAATGACTCCCAGGGCATTTCTTCTGTTATTTCAATAACAATGCCAATGATTTCTAAGAATCTGAACTCATATATTGCTTTATTATTAAAAATTTTTTTACATGTGCACACTGCTCTATTTCTCTCTCTATGGCCATGCTGGGTCTTTGTTGCCGCAGGCGGGCTTTCTCTGGTTGCCGAGAGGGGGGCTCCCTTCCAGTTGTGGTGTGCGGGCTTCTCTCCTTTCGGAGCACGGGCTCCGGGCACACGGGCATCGGTAGCTGCAGCTTGGGGGCTCAGTAGCTGTGACTGGCTGGCTCTAGGGCGTGTGGACTTCGGGGCTCAGCAGTTGTGGCCTCACAGGCCCTAGAGCAGGCGGCAAAGCCGTGTATTGTTAACAGCCTCTGAGAAGTGTCAGCTGCTTATAAGCTGACCTCTCAGAGTCACTTTTCCAGGCTTTGAGAGACACAGCTTTCATGGAAGCTGTCGCCAAGTGAGACCAGGTTATTAACCCGGAGACACACATGTGAACATGTTTGGACACAGACACCTCTTCTTGTAGGAAACATTCAGCCAGAGTTCTCTGAGCGCTGATTCATGGGCCGGGGGAGTCCTGTGGGGAGTGGGAGAAGCAGAGGTTCGGGTGGCTCCAGGCGCAGAGGAGCGGCTTTTGGAGCGCATCAGGCCCATGACCCGTCACATGAGTCGGAGGCCTTTCCCTTCACAGAGCTGCTCCTGAGCCAGGAGGAAACTGCGTTCGGCTTGGCTCAGGTGAGAGCTCCCGGTCAATAGTCTGGAGGGTTTTTCCCGTTTGTTTTGAAGGCAAGCAGATTCCTAGAATCTTACGCCTGGGAACACTGTGATAGGCCAAATCCTGGAGGCCACGTCATCCGTATAATGCTTACCAGAAATCCTTCTGAGCGTGCTCGAGATCCCCGAGAAATTAGAATGATTGACAGTGAGGCAAACAATTATTTCATAAGGACCGTTGTGACAGAAGCTGGCAAGGAGGATGGCATGTCCATTTTCTCCATCTATATTCTAATTTCTGTAGTGCGTATCTTACCAAAAAAAATTACCAACAGAAGAGATGGGGTCTTCCTTGTTACTAGAAAACTGGAGATGAATATTTGGCAAATGTTAGTAATTTTGGTCACCCTTTCTGCATCTTTCTTCTCCCCTACCCCAACTGATGACACCTGCTCTAATATCATGATCTGTCACCAAGACCAGGCAAAGAGTTCTCTAATGAGGCTTTCTTTTTTATAGATAGATCTCCAGGCATGTCAGTTTTACACCATCAAAATTCCTGAAATGCTTCCAGAGAAGCAGATATTTTCAAAGGGCTGACTTGAAAGAACCAATTTTGACCTGTGGGATGAGCATCTTATCAAGACAAACTTGGTCTTCATATCCAAGGGGACTTGCCTGAAAGAACCTATGTTAAATTTGGAAGAGGAATATTAAGTGGATTTTAGCATGTCTCTTTGGAGTAGGAAATGACAACCCACTCCAGTATTCTTGCTTGGAGAACTCCATGGACAGAGGAGCCTGGCGGTCTCCATGGGGTCGTAGAGACTCAGACATGACTGAAGCACAGCTCGTCTTGTACTGTGATCTCTGTTACCGGGAAACAAGCTCTAAGGGACGGGATGTTAAAGTCACTTTAGTGCTTTAAAATATAACTGGAAAACGGGGTTAAAAGCAATCTTTGGGCATGAGAAAAATTGCTGTCTTAAAAAAAATCCAATATCCAGAATTATATTGAATAAATACCAAAGGATACTCAGCTACTGTCAAGACTAATAGGCCAATGAATACCATTTTTAAAAAACATTGGGTGGTCTGTCATAGGGCACCAGACTCTCAGCCTCCAGGTCCTGTTGACTTGAGGTTGCTGGAGACAGCTAAGGGTTTTCACCTTAAATCAGATAGAAATGAAAAATTGACAAGCACACAGCAATATGCACACACATGATATAGAAGTGACAAGGCATGCAGAATTCAAGTTGATTTTGCAAGAAAAGTGCCCAGACATGTCACCAAAGTTGGACAAGAAAGATGATTTCTCAACTAGCATCACAGTTCCTATGTCAGGCTGTGATCAGTTTATATTTACCAAAGTAACAAAATAAATGATTAATTAACCCTTAGATGTTACTATATATTTTTTGTATTTGGAAAATCTTTGCAGATGGCTAACCTAAAAAAAAATCACAAATGCCTTTAAATGAAAATGCCCAGTTACCTCTTTATCAGAGGTTTATATCTTTCCATTTGTTTTCATATCCCTTGGAGACTGATCAGTGATGCTGCCACCAAAATACAATATATCATTAAAAAGGATTGCAAACACAAAGAACGAATACTAATAAGAAGAGCAAAACTCAGAAGCCTGTTCATCTGATTCTCAGGTGACTTTATAGGCAGTTTTCTTATTTTAGAAACCATGCTAAAGAACCATTTATTAATTAATTTGCTAACTCCTGAAACAAAATTCCCTGAGCAAGCGGCTGCCTGGCAGTATTGCTGAGAACACAGTTGTTATTCATCCACACAGGACAAGATGGATCGTCTATGCGAACAGGCTTCTCCCGGGGTCCCTGCTGCTGGATCTACCTCTTTACACACCAAGAAGACCCCGATGTGGGTTCTAGGACATCAATATCTTCACTAAAAGAGATTTACACCCTCCACGTTGTCACCGCCCACTGCAGGGTCTCTGCCGGCTAAGTGTCCCTGTGCCTTTAAAAGCGCAGCTGCGTCCTCCCCTCTCCAGTGTTTGCACTTTTACCTGTAATCTGATTGCAGGGAGGAAAGGAAAACCCAGGCGCCCCTCCCTAGCACCCCTCCCTGGCACCCTGTAACCACGACCGTCTGTTTGGTTAGTAATTCTACCTAGCTAGGACTTCTCCCTTCGCTGGGCTTGCAGCTCACTCCTCCACCGAGCTGCATCTCCATGGCAATGGAAAAATACGATGCTGGAGAGGACTGGGAGGGCCCGCAGCCCTCAAACCCTGCCCTCAGCTCCCGCCTGGCGGGAGGGGCTGGGCTGATGTATTTGTCGAGTTTAGGGGTGTTGGGATTCAGAGATCAAAGGAGGTCAAAAGGGGGCTGTTGGAATGGGAGACATTTATTGTGTTTAATATAATACAAATGTGTTAAGGAGAGAAACTAAAACCTTGAAAGTCATGTAGATTGTGGGGAGTAAACATAAACACCAGGTCTGAAAGTGGGCTCAAATGAACTGGCTGCTCGAAAGGCTGCCATATTTTAAAAATTTTAAACGGAGGGTAAATTAAGACTGTAACCATCTCAATGAAAACTGAAGATACAAATCTGTCAAAAACATTCGTTAAGATTTCTAACTCTGCTTCAGACCTGCTTTGTAATACCTTCTGGCTGTAAATGCCAGGATGACCCAGAGCACTTGAGAAATTTCTGGCTACACTTCCTAGCAACCTGTGTTTTGTTCTTAAGGACATTTGCTTCATACTATTAACTATACAGTTAACTTTGTGCCAGTTAAACAATGTGAATTTGACAAATTGTGGGCTGGGGGTGTGAGTGCCCGTTGGAGAAAGGGGCTTTGTGCCTGGGGGTCTCCATTAATGAAACAAGAAATAAGCCTCTAGTAAAACTGATATGATGGGGAATGACTTCTATTCAGTTAACTCAATTATTAGTGCTAATTGGGGCCAGGTGAAGCATGGATAATTGAAATTCACAGATAATCCAAAAACCTCTATTTAACCAATAACTTCAAACTTCTTGCCCATCAAACCAATTACTGGAGGACCTAACAAATAGGAAAAATGGATTAAATTGAATTTCACCTCCCCAAAGATTCCCACGATGATGTCTTTTTATTGATGAATTCAGGATAAGAGCCAAAGATTGACTATATTCCAGACTAAATTACAGACAGTCCTCGACAATTAAAAAGGAAAGGATTTTTATCCCCATAGTTTGTTTGTAAGTCAGCTATTTGAACCTCGGAATGCTGTTTCTCATGGAACAATGTTATTTATTCACTGTGGTTGGATTCCAAGGCAGTCCAGAGAGGCCAACTGGTAACCTAATGACACAGGAAATATATTTAGAATTCTAAGTCCCTTAATCAATCCCTTTTGAATCCTAAACCCTTAGCCTCCAACCCCTAAATCTCTCTGAGCCTTAAATCTAAGGGTTTTTTAAATTGAAGTAAAATTCACATAACATAAAATGAATCACTTTAAAGGGAACAGTTCAGTGGCCTTTACTGTGCTCCTGTGTTGTACAGCCCTCTCCTCTGTCTGCTTTCTGAACATTTTCATTGCCCCCCAAAGAAACCCCCTTTAAACCCATTATCAACCCCTCTGCACCCTCCCGGCCCCTCTGTCCCTGAAAACCACCGATCTACTTTCTGTCTCTGTGGATTTCCTGTTGCGGACATTTCATATAAATGCAATCATACATGTGGTCTTTTGTGTCTGGCCTCTTTCGCTAACGTAATATATTTAAGTTCATTCATGCAGTATCATGTGTCAGTACTTCATTCCTGTTTATTACCAAATAACATTCCATCGTATGGATGGGCCACATTTTATGGGTCCATTTACCAGCTGATGGAGACTCGGGTTGTTTCCACCTTGTGTCTGTGTGACGAAGGCCACCATCACCCCTGAGAACACATCCTGGATCCTCTGGTACCTGACCAATCAGGAGGTGGGGTGGAGAAGGATGGACAGAGCTTGGGCGGCTCTTTCGGGTGTGACCTGGGCTCCAATCGTCTGGGTCAGGTATCTGGGGCAGGCATGGCCCCTCCCACAAGGGCTATGTCGGCAGAGAACATTTCTCAAGACACGCCCACAGGGAGGGGTAGCTCGAGACAGGGACCACCACTGCGGAGGAAGGGCTGGGGAGGCAGGCAGGGCGTTCAGAAGAAGGGTACCTCTCTCAGGCTCAAGTAGTGGCCCGGAATGAAAACAGAAGCCCAGCAAGAAGTCTGCCAGATGCTCCTGGTCCTTTCCCGCTTTTCTGAAAACATGGGTGCCAGAAGAGATCTCCACGGCAACCACCGCATGTCACACTGAAGTCCACCCTGCGGATAATTCTGTCACTACCGGAGTATCCCCTGCCCACAAAACCCACGCAATCTCCTCCCCCTGAAGCTCCAATCCTTGGCATCAGGCCTCAATGCAGCTGTTTCCTTGTGAGGATGGGGGGCTGTCCGGGAACATTCCAGAACTCCAGATGCCGATCCTGTCTGCCTCCATGATGCCCATTTGGCATTTTCAATGATTAGTGCTGGTCAAAATAGAACCAATGAGCGCCTTAACTTCTGGTTGTCTCCAAAACGCAAAGCTCTGTGAAGGCAAAAGTCAGGTGGTCTCAGAGCCCTCCACACCTGACTTGGGGAAGGGAGCTGCCCACCCCCCCACACTCCCTCCCCACACCTCGTCCCCCTCCCGTGTCCACCAGCTCAGGATCAGCCTTTTCAGAGTCGCCTGCTTCTCTCCCGCCTGTGACCACGTGCTGTTTGTACAGCACACAGTAGCTTGTGGAATCTGTTCCTTCCCATCCCGTCCCAGACCTGCATGCTCTCCATGGCCAACCATTGTGGCTACAGCACTAAGATCTTCCACTGGGATGAAGAATGATGCTCTAGCCTTAGGTCTTTCATGGGATACTATTTGGCTGAATTCATCTGTGCTACTAAAGTCTCAGATTATCTCCCAGGACAGTACAGATATCTAAATGAGCATTTTTGACTTTGTAAAAGGGTTAGTCGCTCAGTCGTGTCCTACTCTTTTGTGACCCCATGGACTGCAGTCCTCCAGGCACCTCTATCCATGGGATTCTCCAGGCAAGAATACTGGAGTGCGTTGCCATGCCCTTTTCCAGGGGCTCTTCCCAAACCAAGGACTGGACCTGGGTCTTCTGCACTGCGGGCAGATTCTTTACCATCTGAGCCACCTGGGTAGCCTTTGTAAAGCCACACAAAAGCAAATTAAAATTTCATATGAAGCACCCCAAAGGAAGGTTTCTCAAGTGATATCTGCGGTGACACCTCGGCCATGGATTTTGCTTTGATCTCTGGCTCTCCCGTGAAAGGTCCCTGCTGAGGTACAGTCAGTTCAGTTCAGTTCAGTCGCTCAGTCGTGTCCGACTCTTTGCGACCCTATGGACTGCAGCATGCCAGGCCTCCCTGTCCATCACCAACACCCAGAGTTTGCTCAAACTCATGTCCATTGAGTCGGAGATACCATCCAACCATCTCATCCTCTGTCGTCCCCTTCTCCTCCTGCCTTCAATCTTTCCCAGCAGTAGGGTCTTTTCAAATGAGTCAACTCTTCGCATCAGGTGGCCAAAGTATTGGAGTTTCAGCTTCAACATCAGTACTGCCAATGAATATTCAGGACTGATTTCCTTTAGGATGGACTGGTTGGATCTCTTTGCAGTCCAAGGGCACAGTCAATGTGGCTTAAATGGCATTGCAGAAGGACCTGTCCAGAGCGGTGACTCTACTGCTTTCAACAGCAAGACACAAAGTCCGGGGACTCCCCAAGGACTTGGGGTCTTTACCAGGTGAAGCAGCACTTTTTGGGGCAGGGACACAGAAAATAAAAGTGTCCCCCTCTCACAGAGCCGGCCACCTGGGAGGGGAGATGCCGGTCCTGTGGAAGGTGATGCTGTCGGGAGGTGAGGGAGCAGGAGTGGTCCAGAGGCAGAGCCCTGCCATGTGGGAGAGCAGAGAGTGGGCATGGAGCCACTGGGGCAGGCCCCTCCCATCCTGGTGACTGCGGGCATTAATGCAAGTGGATCTGTGTCCCACCACACAGTGAGAGGGAGGCTGCCGTGGGGCAGGGCGGCCAGAAAGGGCTGGTTTCCCTGGTTGGGCAGCTGAGGGGAAAGCTCCATCAGTGGGTTCCTCTCTGTCCCTCTCTCTCTCCTCTTCTGCCCTAAGACCACTGTCCTCCCCATCCCGTGAGTTCTCTTCCTCAGTCAGTATAGAGCCAGAGTTCTTGTGTGCCAACTATGGCTGTTGTTCTTCTGGCTCTTTGCAACCCCGTGGACTGTGGCCTGCCAGCTTCCTCTGTCCATGGGATTCTCCAGTAAGAATATGGGACTGGGTTGTCATTTCCTTCTCCAGCCACCTATGGTGCTGTTTAGATATATACACACATATGTAGTGTCATTTCACTGAATCCTGAAATGTGCTAAGTAGGGCTATTTTCAACCTTCAGTCAACCAGCCAAAATCTGAAATATTGTCTGTTCACTTTCCCTTCTCCAGTCCTAACTTGTCAATAATGAAACTTGTTTATATGGGCTTCCCCAGTGGCTCAGTGGTAAAAGAATTTGCCTGAAATGCAAGAGATGCTCAGGAGACCTTGGTTCAATTCCTGGATTGGGAAGACCACCTGGGGACGGAAATGGCAACCCACTCCAGTATTCTTGCCTGGGAAATCTCATGGACAGAGAAGCCGGGAAGGCTACAGTCCATGGGATTGCAAAGAGTCAGACACAATTGAGTAACTAAACAACAAACAATTCTCACTTTGGTTCTGGCTCTGTGTGAACTTTTATGCAACATCAAGAAATAGCCATCTTTTAGGGTTGTCTTTATATCACACAAATATTTGAAAAATCAAGATGATTATAATAATGTGCAAAGGAGTATTTAAAGCAAATGCATTTAAAATGTGTGTGTGTGTGTGTGTGTGTGTGTGTGTGTGTGCAGATGAAGAGTATACTAAATGAATAAGTTACTCCTCTGTGGGGCAAAATTTAGCCACAATTTCTCCCTTTCATCTGATGCATTTTCTAGGAATTAGAAAATTATGTAGCAAGTAAGGTAGGAGTTGATAGGGAGTGAAGAAAACTGTTCCCAAAATAAATAGAGCTGACATTTTCAGCACACTGATAAGAACAGACAGTTTGACTTCTTACCGTTTCCTTATCTTTGTACTCTGAACACTGGGAGAGTGACGTCAGAGTCCCTGTTGGCAGAGGGAAAAGTTTTATTTGAAAACCCTGTAAAAAGTTGACATCTTCCACACACGCAGACCTACTGGATTCTGGTAAACTCCTGGAAATGGGCATTTTTGAATCTCATGGTAAGTGGCTTAGAAGTAAGCAGTTGAAATTTCTCCAAGAATGTAGTCTAGGTAATCTTCATTGGTACGAGCATCTGTGGTTTGTTTTCCTCCACTGATTTTATGTATGTATTTTTGGTCGTGCTGGGTCTTCACTGCTGCACAGGCTTTTCTCTAGTTGCAGGGAGTGGGGGCTACTCTCCTCACAGTGCGCAGGCTTCTCATTGGAGAGCACAGACTCCCGGGCGCAGGGGTTTCACAGCTGTGGTCGCTGGCTTCTCCAGCACAGCCTCAGTAGTTGTGGCACAGTGGCTTCGTTGTTCCAGAGCACATGGGACCTTCCTGGATCAGGGATCGAACCCATGTCTCCTGCATTGGCAGGCGGACTCTTTACCACCGAGCCACCAGGGAAACCTGCGTGTCTTCATTTTCTCTGAGGTTGGAGCAAGTCTTAGACCCAAGAGAGTCAGAGAGAAATAATGCCTACCGCGGAGGTTGGGAACGGAGCTCAGGTTTATCGACGGTGGAGCTGCGGAGGTGCTGCTTTTATTGATGTCACACACGGCTGCCAGCGCTGCAAAGTCAACTGAGTCAGAATCGCACCCTAGCTTCCTGAAGACCTTGCCAGCAAACCCCTGACTCCCCATGCCAGCCTGTCGGTGACTCCTGCCCCAGGATTTGTGGTCCTGGCTGACCCCGAACCCCTCCACTCAGCGAAAGGGGACCAAGGCTCCCCCCCCCAGGCACATCTCTCCCCGTTCTGCCTCTGTTTCCAAGTTCCAGAGTCCCCAGTGTTTCAGAAGGTCCCTGTGTCCCTGTTTCTCCTCACAGTTTCCTTCCTGTTGTGTGTTTCCTAGTCTTTGGTTGATTTGCCCTCATACTGTAACCTTGAAGGAATATTACCTTATAGGCTTGGGGCTGGAAGGGGCAGATGAGGACGCAGCTGAGGCGTCTGACAGGTGGTGTTCTTGCTCTTAAGCTAAGCAATAGGGGCATAAAGCCATTCTTTTATACTTGTTCACCTTTATGTGGCTCAGTGGTAAAAGAATCTGCTTGCAATGCAGGAGACACTCAGGAGATCTGGGTTTGACCCCTGGGTTGGGAAGATTCCCCTGGAGAAGGAAATGGCAACACATTCCAGTATTCTTGCCTGGAGAATCCCATGGACAGAGGAGTCTGGCAGGCTGCAGTCCATGGGGTCGCCAAGAATCGGACATGACTGAGTGACTAAACAACAAAAACAATAATATATATTACATTAATAGAAAATATAATAATATATTTTATAATATAAATGCATTTTATTTTATTATTTTCATATATTTATATATTAAGTATGTATTTTTGCATATAAGAAACAGCTCAGGGCAATTTAAAATTTTAAGGAATCCTAGATTTATTTAATGTCCTGTTTCCCCCCCACCCCCATATCCTAGGGTGTTCCCTGCATGGCTTGTCACTTTTACTCCTCAAAACTCAAGATGGAGAGTCAGAAAAGACAACCACCACAGGTGCAGATTCCTACGGTTTTGCTGTCTGTGTTTGCACGTGTAGCTCAGTGTGGGTCCCTGGCTGGCTTACACACGTCAGCACACATGTAAACTATGGTGAGTCTCGTGGAAACACCATTGCTGCCCGGCTCAGGGATCGGCAGATCTGGGGCTGCTTCAGGATTTGTTTTCCAGCAAGTTACTGGGGGAAGGCGGTGCTCTTGGTCGGTGGGTCATGCTTGGAGATCCGTGGGTCACCCCTGGAGAACCCCGGGTACAGTGGAAAGGCTACAGGTACAGACGAGCAGAGAGACTGCCAGGCATCTCTGAGGCCAGAGCAGGTGCAGGTGTGAAGAGGAGGTGACCGACCTCTGAACTCGAAACTTCTCACATGATTCAACAGACTTATGACTTAAAACATTTCTTCTGTATTTGAATT
The DNA here is from genome assembly GCF_963930625.1 of Muntiacus reevesi. Taxonomy (NCBI): domain Eukaryota; kingdom Metazoa; phylum Chordata; class Mammalia; order Artiodactyla; family Cervidae; genus Muntiacus; species Muntiacus reevesi. The sequence continues at coordinate 2,912,612 of NC_089252.1, read as the reverse complement.
TTTCAGGCTGAGAATATATTGCTGGGGAAATGGCACTTTTCATTATAATTTTTTTCACAAACTCATATAATACTCGCCATCAAGGAGACTGATGACACCATCTGGGCTTGAGTCACGTTCCCCCCGCCCCCTCTTCCAGCTCTCAGGTCCGAGCAGATGACCTTGCTACATATTTCAAAAGCTGTAAGTGATGTGCCTACGTGAACTTGGTTTAGTCTTTAATAAATTCAAAAATACTTTAAAAAAAAAACTGATAGAATTTTTTTAAAGACACAGTAAGCCAATCAGGTACACCTTCTCTTGATACTCTTAATTGTTAACAGTTTGTCTGATAAGCGGGCAATAAAGGTAAATGAAACAACTAATATATGATTTTCTCTCTTACACAGCCCAGATCATTTTTCCCCCTGGTTTTGCTGGCCTTTTGCTTCTCTGCTCCTCCAGTGTTTATTACCATCAGCACCACTGTTCCCAGGACTGTCTTAGTAACACGGGGTCTAATCCTCCTCACCCACCAGGCTACAAAGTACACACATCACATGCTTAACTCCTCCTAGCTCTTTCAGGAAGCCTTCCCTGGGCCTCAGAAGGGTGCAGGACCCTAACACCACCCTCCCCCACCCAGCTCTTTCAGGAAGCCTGACCTGGGCCTTAGAAGGGTAAAGGACCTGGACAGCCCCCCGACCAAGGCCAAGGGAATTCATCACATGTGTCCATTTGTTTATCCTTTTACTCTTTCAAAGACACGGGTGAAACAGGTCAAGAGGTAGATACTTCTAGTTATAAAATACATAAATTGTGGGGATATAATATACAGCATGGTGGCCATAGTTAATAACACTGTGTTGTATATTCGAAACCTGTTAAGAAAATAAATCTTAAAAATTCTCATCACAAGAAAAAATTCTGTTAACTATGTTCGGTGACTGATGTTAACTAGGTTTACTGTGATGATCCTTTCACAGTATACACAGATATTGTGTTATATGCCTGAATCTAACATAACGCATGTCAATTATGGAAAAAAGTGCAAGGGTTAGTCATTCACTCCTGTTCAATTCTTTGCAACCCCATGGACTGTAGCCCACCAGGCACCTCTGTTCATTGGATTTTCCAGGCCAGAATACTGGAGTGGTTGCCCACTATTTCCTTCTCCAGGGGATCTTCCCGACCAGGGATCAAACCCACGTTTCTTGCATTGCAGGCAGATTCTTTAGCGTCTGAGCCTCAAGGGAAGCCCATGTCAATTATACTTCAGTACAATTTTTTTTAACTAAAAAAAAAAAATCCATAAACTTCCTGGCAGCACCTGGTGAACAGACCGTCAGTGAATGCTGTGGAGTAGCAGAATGTGACAAGTACAGCTTTGCAAAGCCCCCTCTGTTAACGGTAACATGTAGGACCACCAGCTTCCTCTCCTGGATCCCCACATGCTTGTGGGCCAAAGGGGGACAAATATCTACCTCACAACATCCACCCACATCCAAGATGAAGTTCTTGCGAGTTTAAATAACCGAAGCAGCTTTGGGCATTGGAGGCTGTGTGTGTGGAAGGGAGTCACTGAGAATCAGTTACTTACATATTTAGGGATGTGATCAGTATGAGGCAATGTTTTTGAATAGTTGAATGTGACTCCAGAAAACCTTTTTAAGAGAAAAACAAATGGTGTTGTGACGACCCCTAAGTTAAAGAGAAACCTGGATCTGGAAGGGAAGGGGACACATGCTTGTTTTCCTCTGGAGACACTGTGTGAACCCGCAACACGGGGGTGTGGTCCTAACACACTCTGGAAACCTCCCCCAGCCCCACCAGGGCAGGCCCCAGGTGTGTTTGTGGACCCAGCCCCATCTGAACACGGGAGCCATTCAAAACTCTGCAGGAGACAGTTACTGTCCACTGGCTCAACCGTCTTCTGAGGGTCCAACCCCACGACATCCAGGAGTCAGCGTGCCTTCCCAGCGGGTCTGGGCCCTGACCCATGGAGTAATAGGGGTCCTCCCTGGACACGGGGCGGGGGAGACACCCATCCCTTCTTGCAGGGTTTGGGCAGAAGGTGCGGAATCTCAGGCTCTGTTTCCATTTCAGGACCGGGTATCCAAGCGTTTTGTAACTTTATTCTGTCGAACAGAGCGTACCTTTAGCAGGAGAACTGGGAGGTACTGCAGTCCGGGAGCGATGTCTGGGGGCCTCTTGAGGATGTGAGCCCACTGTGTTTGTCATCTGTCCCACCTCGGGGAAGGGGGCCCAGCCCTGCTCCAGTCCCCGTCCTGCAGCCCTGAGACCCTCCCTGAGGCCTGGGGCTCGTCCTAACCTCATGACCCCTCTCTCCATGTACAAGGGTGTGGGAGCTGCCCACTACCCTCATCACAGCACAGACGGAAGGACCCCCCCAAATCTCCCATGATCCTAATCAAACGCCCCAGAGGGGGTGCAGGGTGAGGTCAGGGGTTCCCTCAGGAAAGAAAAAAAAAGAAAGCCAGGGAAACAGAACAAGTAATTTTCACAAGTGGCTCTCTTTGCTGCTTTCAATGACCACGTCTCAAACGTAAAGATTGCCAAAGAAGCAGGCAGTGTCGCTGCAGAAACAGGCATGTCTCCTTTTGTCTTAGATTGCATCCAGAACCAGGGACAGGAGACCCGCTTCCGCTGGAAACCACTTGGGGCCCCTCCTTATTGTATTCACTGGCTTCCCTTTCAACGCGATGCTCTTGCTGCTGAAAGAGCAAGCGGTTCGTCAACATGCACCTTGCATCCGTCTTGCCTTGCTCCTGTCTCAGTGAAAGAACAGGAAGGAAGCAGGTACGGAGATGCGTCGACCTCGGCGGAGAGGCAGAGCTGGTGTGGCCGCCAGTCGAGTCGCTCCGTGTTGTTCATTTTTCTCAGTACAGACCCAGCTGTGAATCTGATACTTCCCTTCCCCCACTTTTCCTTTTTCCCCTGTTTTATGAGGCTGTCATCTTCAGGGCACCACCCTCTTCTCACAACGGAGCGAAAGGAAGGCTGGGAGGAAAAAGGTTTCCTGGAAGTGATTACGAGGCTGCTGCAGAAATCAGGAGATACGATGGAAGGGAATTTTATTTTCTCTGTCTCTCTGCACTTGAGTCTCAAGTATGCCTCGTAAAACTATGCAATTAATCTGCCATGTACAGATTGGACAGAGTTCTAAACCTTAGAAAACACACTTCAGCAAAATTCAACATGCTTTCATTAAAAGCGTGAGAGGGAAGGTGATTTAAATTATTAAGAGTAGCTGCAGTGTATTTTTAGTGCTTGTGGCATCATGCATTGGTTTATGGACCCTAGTTGCCCTAACCCAGCTCTGTCTGCATTGCTTTTTTGTTTTTTCTTCCTGCACTATCTTGTCTTTTAGGCTGTTTCAAGAATGGAGCCTATATCTCCTCCAGGAATTCACCGAGACCAAACCTCTCTCTGCAACAGAACATGCCTCCTAGTACCTCTCCAAACATCTCTGAAACTGTTTACTTTGCTCAGTACCGACCTCTCTTCAGAAGGAATGATTTTCCTTCAGGAGCGAGGGCCCTTCATTTGCCTGGGAAATTGGAAACAGCGATGCATTGTCTAGTCATCCCATCCTCTCAGAGATACTGATAGAGATGGGTTTAAACCTTTACCACCCCTATTAATTATACACTTGAGATTTCAATGGCTGGTGAACAAAAATTTCACTACTACACTGTAATCAGGCAGAGGGAGACAGCGGGGTATAAGTTGTAAATTTATGTAAAGCTACATCCGGGAAGGAATCCCCAGCGTGTGTACAGAGGGGGATCAAGCTAGTTTGTGATAGTAGGTACCAACTGGGGAGCCTGGCACTGCCACCGAGCCTCTTGGGGGTGGATGGTGATGCGGTGGCATCACCAAGGTTCCCCTGAGGTTCGTCAGAGGTGGATGCCTCCCAGGCTGGGAGCTCCTTAGACATTAAATAGCAGTTTTTCAGAAACTTTTACTGTAATGGGTGATTCATCCTTACATTTGAGAGAACTGTGTGTGAGAGCAAACCAAATCCTGTCCATAATGTGTTTTTGTTGTTGTTGTTTAGTCGTTAAGTCGTGTCTGACTCTTCTGAGACTCCATGGACCGTAACCCTCCAGGCTCCTCTGTCCGTGGGCTTTTCCAGGCAAGAAGACTGGAGTAAGGTGCTATTTCCCTCTCCAGGGGATCCTCCTGACCCAGGGATCAAACCCTAGTCTCCCGGCTGGCTGGTGGAATCTCTACCACTGAGCCACCCAGGAAACCCCTCTAACGTGTTAAAGTTCAATCCTCAGGAAGATGTGTGATCTCAGGGCACAAAACATGTGTCCTCTGTTCTAGGCCCTCAGATCTCCCTGACCAGCGTCTCCCTTCCCCACCTGCTTCAGCAGATGTACCATTGATTCCTCTCTCCTACATGAATGAAATGTGCACAAAAAATATCTTCACCGTTTGCTTTATAGACACACTTGAAGCAGAAGATGTGTGTAGATACGCAGCATCTGCCCGCAGACATGAGGGTTGAGTTAACTGCATTTTCCTCTTCAGTTAGTGGCACAACTCCTACTGGGCAGGGTCTTTTCTTCATTTCAGCAATTAACTAATTAATGACCACAATTCCTTAAAAATTTTCACATTATTATATTAAGTAAATAATTCAGACTTACTTTTATTAAAAACAGCAACAACAAAAACAATTTGACTTGCAGTAGTATCAACAAGAAATACTTAGGGATAAATTTAACAACTGAAGTGTAAAACTTGGACACTGAAAACTATAAAACATTGTCAAAAATTATAGAAGACCTAATAAATTGAAAAACTCGTTATGTTCATGGATAGGAAGACTTGATAGTAAAGTGAAAGTACTCCTTACTTTCATCTGAGCAAACCCTAGTGTGTCTGTATTTGGAGGTGGGGCCTTTAGGGAGGTAATTAAGGTAAAATGAGGTCATGGGGTGGGACCCTGGTCTGGTCAGGCTGGTGTCCTTCTAAGAGGAGCAGGCGACACTGCACGCGCACTCACCAAGGCCACAGTGAGAAGGTGGTGGTGGCTGCAGCAGAGGGACCAGCTGGGGGTCCCTTCAGTCCGCACCTTGATATCCCGCTTTCAGTCTCCAGAATCGAGAGGAATGAATGCCTGCCTCTCGGCCCCCCAGGCCGTGGGGTTGGTTCCGGCCGCCGGCGCAGACCCACAGTGGGCTGGCTGTTCTCCTGCTGGGCACCCCGGGTCCTCTTGTCCTGTTTGGACGCCAGCTCCCACCTGCCACCTGGATGCAGGGTCTCCCACCCCCAAACCGGGCTGGGTGCGGCGTGTAGTTCAGACCATGTTCCACGGGGAGAGGCGGGCAGTGTCGTCCAGAAACAGGACTGGCGTGCTGCAGCATCTCCAGGCGCCCGGAGCAGGCAAGGGGCGAGCAAGCGCCACGACCCTGATGCTGCGTAGGCGCACGGGAAGCCCAGCGGCGCTCACGGACTAAAATGAAGCCGCAGGCGTCAGAAACGCGGATGCACAGTCATTACCGAACGCAACGTTTTGCAGTGAAAGGTTAGTTACAGGTAAGTGAGGAGCCCACATGGGGGCAACGGGAAGGACAGGACAGCTCAGAGATTGTGCTGCGCATTGGGAGGGACCTTCATTCTGTGACGTCTGCCCTTGTGGCCAAGGCTTCATGCCCCAAATCCATCAGTTGTATGTTTCCCTTTTAAGTGAAAATGACAGTGTAAAGACAATTCGTTTGTGGAACAAGAGCCCCAGATGAGAACTTTCCTCAGAATATTTTCCAAAAATCCTTAGAAAATGTGAATTTCGGGACTGATTTTTAGAATTTATAGAACTGGGAAGACGTTGGTGTTGCCTCCTCAAGGTTTAACTTTCTTTAGTGATGGCGGAATTTCAGGTACAGTCCTCTAGGTTCAGATTTCTGCTACCTGATCTCAGTGAATCATTTAATTTGTCTAAACCCAAGCCTCCTCGTTTGCAAAATGAGAAAACCGACTCATACCTGCTGTGTTCAACTTGGGAGGATTCTTACCACAATCAGTGTGGAAACGCACTGTAGGACACTCTGTAAATTGCATCCTGTTGGGAAACAGTGTCACAAAGTAGTATTGACCACTCTGAACAGGCAACCCCCTCCTTTAAGTGGTCACCAGCTATGGAACATTCAGGAAGAATAATAGGAGAACGTATTTTTATCTGTCGTCCTTCATTCTTTCCCAAAGATGAAAACAATAATGGGAGTTTATTTCATGAATAATGAAAAAGAAATGTGTCCTGGATATGTCGTTACTTAATGTTTTAAAGAGGGCTTCTCAGGTGGCTCAGTAGTAAAGAATCTGCCTGCCCATGCAAGAGACGCAGGTTCAATCCCTGGGTCAGGAAGATCCCTTGGAGAAAGGAAATGGCAGCCCACTCCAGTATTCTTGCCTGGAGAATCCCAAGGACAGAGGAGCCCTTGGGATCACAAAAGAGCTACGTGGGCTACAGTCTGTGGGGTCACAAATGAGCTGGATACAACTTAGTGACTAAACAACCACAGTGTTGTAAAGAAGACTGTCTTGGTCATAGTTGACATGAAAGAAGCTTGGTTAGAATCCCGCCTGTGCTGCTTCCTAGCTCTGGCATCTTGGGCACATTCCTGAGCCGCTCCGAGCGTGTTGCGTGTTTGTCAGAGTCCCTGTGGGGAGTGGATCAGATCATTCAAGAGCAGCCCCCTAACAGAATCCGCCTGGCGTCTGGCGCCCAGCCGGTGCCCAGTCTGCGATCTTGTTATCTTCTGCTTCTCAGGGCTGCACCTGTGCACGGCCTTCTCATCTTGCTCTCAAACTGCGATGCTAGATGTCAGGAAGGCGTCAGGCTTCCCAGAGCTGGCGTGTCGCCTTCTACACTCTCTAAAGCTTTGGCAGCATCAGGAAGCCAGAGATACACTTTAGCTTGAGTGATGGGTCAATTTCACTAACCTTGAAGGCTTGGGAAGACAACCTGCTGATTCATTGTGTTTGCAGAATACACAGACTTCTAGTGTTTTTGTGCCAAAGAGGATTTATTTAATATTTTATCATTTAATTAAATAAGTCGTGTTCATAGTCAATGTGTGTGTGTTCCAAATGATCCATTTATCTCCCTATACTTTCTGCGAGATCCCTTTCTTGAGGGAAATTGCTTGTGTGCAAGCAGCATTTCTAAGATGGCTTTTCCCTGGAGTTTGACTTGCAGATATTTGTGCCAGGAACTCAGGTTTCAGGTAGTGGGCGGGGAGGCTGCTCAGCCAATCGGAAGGCGGATCTGCCCAGGTTATTTGCAAATCCCAACCCACTTTCCTGCAGTGCCACCAGGCTGGTGAGCTATCTCCTTGGGGGATGTCACAGCTCTGGTTACGATTTCCTTTCACTCCTTAGCTGCTGGAGCGATCTGATGGGTGCATGCAGATCTCGGCACTACGAATGCATGCGGCACTCAGGTGGGTGGAGCTGTCAAAAGACTGTAAGGTCTTGCTCATTTTGCGATGGCACCTTAGGATGACTAGGAATAACAGTGCTTCCTCTGCAGTGGGGAGTGACTTTGCTCATTAACACACTGATTCATGGCTCCTTGTTTTCCTTTGGCTCAATGTGACATTGAGTGCATGCTCAGTCACTCAGTCGTGTCCGACTCTTTTCAACACCATGGACTGTAGCCTGCCAGGCTCCTCTGTCCATGGAATTTCCCAGGCATCAATACTGGAGTGGGTTGCCGTGCCCTCCTCCAGGGGATCTTCCCGAACCAGGGACTGAACCCACATCTCCCGTGGTTCCTGCATTGCAGGCGGATTCTTTACTGCTGAACCACCAGGGAAGCCCCAACATGACATGAGTATCTAGAAAAAGGGAAATGTGTGAGAATGCTTGTAAAGTAAAATCCGGTTTTGTAAAGGTAATGGCGTTCTAAAATTGGCAAAAGTGCAACTCAGGCCAGAAAAAAAATGAAATAAACCCAAAATGACTGAGCTCTTCTTAGCTTTTTAGAGTAGTAAAGATTTTCTTGATGTGCTCTCATATTGGTTCCATTATTTTAAAACGTTTTTCACACAGGAAGAAAGTTAATGCTTCATAGCTTCTATCTTATGATACGACCTGATCTTTGAAGGCCATTCCAGATGCTGGCCCTCACTGTACATTCAGGCATGTGGTTTAAAATGGGTCCTATATGGGCTTCCCAAGTGGCACAGTAGTAAAGAACCCGCCTGCCAATGCAGGCAACACGGGAGACTCGGGTTCGTTCCCTGGATCGGGAAGATCCCCTGGAGAAGGAAATGGCAACCCACTCCAGTACTCTTGCCTGGGAAGTCCCATGAACAGAGAAGCCTGGTGGGCTACAGTCCATGGGATGACAGAGTCAGACAGGACTTAGTGACTAAATAACAAAAACAGCATATAAGGATTCCTTCCAAAGTCCTAAAAAACAAAACAAACAAAGCCTTGCCAAGCAAGGGACCTGTATATTACCCAGGAACATTCCATAGATTTGGCCAGAATTCAGAGGGCGAAGCTCGCTGGGAGTGACCAAGCATAGTGAAATGCCGATGTTTGTATAAATGAAGCTGTTTGGAGGGAGAACCCAGAAGAAATTGCTCAAATGTAGCTCTAATTTATATCAGAGCCACCCGAGTGGGCAGCAGGCCAGACCAAGAAGGCTGCCTGGACTGCTTTCTCTGGGTGCCTTGAAGAACACGTGTCTATGTGAAGACGCCAGGGCGAAAAACCCATCAATCCCTTCCAGGTGGGAACATTCTCTAACCAAGCGAGGGGTCTGTGTGCACTCACGTGCCTTGGGGAGGACAGGGAGGATGGTGTGTGACAGAGAGGGTTTCTAAATACCGGCAGAGAAGCATCGGGCGGAGGGTGTGTGTTCTCCTTGAGGACTTCAGGAGTGGCTGGGGTGGCCACTGGTCTGAGAAATTAGTCTGGGGATGGGAGCTTCTTGGTACAGCTTGGAGCTGGTGTGACACAAAGTCCCACCGTGCCAGGAGAAAAGAGGGAGACCCTGCCTGAAGCCAAATTCACTGTAGCCAACGAGGAGCCAGCATAGCCCATCAGAGAACTGGACTGTCTCTAGCCAGCTGTCTCTCCTGGACATGACCTGTGTCCTTTCCCTGTCCTTTCGCCCACTCGAGAGTGACTCTCCTCCCCTTTGTCTCCAGGAGGAGACCTCTCTCTTCCTGCTCTCTGGCCTGACCTGCTTGCCTGCATGACGCTACTGCACATCTCTGTTGTGGCTTGTGTTCAGATGGCTCTTGGGTACCACGAACTGGAGGTGGCCAGTGACAGCCAATCCCTACCCAGGGCTGCCGATCCACAGGCTCCCGGGGTAGGAAGGAGCCACTTCTGTATCAGCTGCTGTCACAAAGGGCCACTGGCTGCACAGTGTGGAAAGTGGATGTCTGCATCCTAACTACCTTCTCCCGTGGACTCAGGACGGCACCCTTGGTCCCATCAGCCGGTCCTGTAGGGACCAGCCTGCACTGGTCTTCACAAGTGACACAGCATTTTAGTTTTGGTGTCGTTAGTTAATAAGGAAATTGAAGGGAGTGTTAAGATCTGCACACTGAGAGGGTCCTGTTTGTTTTGGCTTCAGAGCTTATTGGGGAATAGATGATTGACATTTTATAATACGGAGGGAGTCTGGACTAACAGGGCTCCTGGGGGAGCAGGGGGCGCTTATAGGTGACAGCCCCCTCCTGGGCTCCTTCCTCACTGTTTCACTTTCACACACTCTGTTCCCCTAGTGAGACTGGTGGCTGGGGGTCTGAGCAGATGGCCTCCAGCTGCAGGTCACGTATGCTCCTCTATGTTCTGCAGGCTTGGCAGGGCTAAGCCAGGTCAGGTGGCAGGCGATGGCAACTTCTAACAAGAACTAGCGTGAGGGACTCATCTGGAAGTCACTTTTAATTTGTCAGTTAAGATCAGTGCTCCTGTTTCATGATGACTTGATTGGTGAAAAGGTGTCAAGGCAAGCGGGTCTTGATGGTGCTAATAAATTCTTTTGCAAGGTGGGCATGGGGAGATTTTCCGTATCTGCCTAGTGGCCCAATTCTGTGCATGGTCCTCCCCATCACCATCTGGGTCCAGGCCCCGCCTCTGGCTTTGCATATTAGAATGAAAGCTGTCTGAGTCACCGGGGCTGCCGCATAGAGTGCCACAGCCTGGGGGCTTAACCACAGACGTTTGCCTCTCCCATTCTAGAGGCTGGACATCCGAGACGAGATGCTGGCAGTGTGGGTGTCTGGCGAGAGCCCCTTTCCTGGTTCACAGAAGCTACCGTCTCACTGTGTCTGCACATGGCAAAGAGAGCAAACTCTGGCCTCCTCCTACTCTCATAAGGGCAATCACCTCAGGTCCCACCCCCAAGATCCCATCACTCCCCAAAGGCCCCGAATTCAAACTCCATCACACAGGGGGTAGGATTTCAGTATACGACCTTGGGGGACACGATCCAGTCCATAGCACAAGTCAGGAGCCGGGGTGAAAGTCGGCTGCAGGACGCCCAGCCCTCCTATAAGCCAGCACATGGGTTATTTCCCCACAGCTTCCTAACAAGAGTGATGCCTTTGCCTGGGACACAGAACAGCTGGGGGATCAAATGAGAGGAAAAGGAGTGCAGTGAACATTGTATCACCTGAGATAAATGCACTTCCGTCAAGAAGTGCTGCTGAGCAGAGCTTTGCATGTTTGGAGGAGAGTCCTGCATGGGGGGAGGACCTAAACGGAAATACAGTTGCAACCGAGGCCTCTTCTGAATCCCTGGGGGATCTGGACCAGGATGAGGTCCTGATGGAGGCAGGGGCGTGGTTTCAAGAGGTCCTGATACAGGCAGGGGGCGGGGCTTCAAGAGATCCTAAAGGGATAGGGAGCGGGGCTTCAGAGAGGTCCTGATGGCAGGGGCGGGACTGAACCCAATCCGGGGAGAACAGGTGCCTCTTCTGCCTGAGGGGTGGGCGGCAGGTGTGTGTGGATGAGGTAGAACAGGTCTTTTGCAATTTCATAAGTCAATGGAGGTGAGTCAGGAGGCAGCTCCAGATGCTGCCACTGCCGCGGACGGACCTCTGGTCACAACCATCTATTACAGAAAAGTCACGGAGAAGGTGTACGACACAGCAGCGTGAAAGGACCAGCGTTTACACACCCAGCGATAAAAGATGCCTTTGGAGAATGTGGGGCAGCCCTGTCGTCGCTGTGCAAAATGTCTTTTTGTGAGATGGGCCTGGAAGTTGAAAGACAGCTGGTCTGAGTACGGCCCTGCTGGAAAAATGGTGCCAGAACAGTAATGCTAGATGTGTGTGTTGTTGAGGTTAAGGATTACTGCGTGATTGTAATTATAACCTAAAGTTTTGTATTTTGTTTTTTAATTGCTAAGTCATGTCTGACTCTTTTGTGATCCCATGGACCGTAGCCCGCCAGCCTCCTCTGTTCATGGGATTCTCCAGGCAAGAATACTAGAATGGGTTGCCATTTCCTCTTCCAGGGGATATTTCCAACCCAGGGATCGAAGTCAAGTCTCCTGCACTGGCAGGCGGATTCTTTACCACTGAGCCACCAGGGAAGCCACAGATAGGACAGAATCAATACACACTTGGGGTCACAAAGAGTCAGACACAACTGAGAGACTGAGCACACACTCAAGCTAGTTGGGAAAGAGAAGGATTCTTTGCTTACTATAACCAAAATGCTCTTGTTTAAGAGCGTCTGACCACATGATAGTTGTATTGGTCAGGGTTCTCCAGAGAAACGTTACAGAGACAGGGACAGAGATTAAGGAATTGGCTCATGAGATGGTGGGGCTGAGGTCTTCAGAATCTGTGCAGGCTGGCAGGCTGGAGACCAGCGGCTACTGCAGTCCTCAGGTTGAATTCAGGGCAGCAGGCTGCAGGCTCAGGAAGGGTTTCTGTGTTGAGAATTCTTTCTTTGGGAGACCTCTGTCTGTGCACTTAAACCCTTCAACTGATTAGATAGGTCCACCCAAAGCACAGAGGGTGATCCACTTTTTTCAAAGACTAGTGATTCAATGTTAATCACACCCAGAAAAGATCCCCTGGAGGAGGGCATGACAACCCCCTCTATTCTTCTTGCCTGGAGAATCCCATGGACAGGGGAGCCTGGCAAGCTACAGTCCATAGTGTCGCGTAGAGTCGAACACGACTGAAGTGACTTTACACGCATGCACGCACACCTAGAAAAACACCTTCACAGGAGCACGCACACCTAGAAAAACACCTTCACAGGAACACTTAGTCTGGTGTCTGACCAAACACCTGAACACAATAGCCTAGACAAAATTAACCACTGCAAATTCTAAAACAGCTCTTAAAAAACTTGGTCGGTTAACTGGACTCTCCACAATTCAGGGTCGAAAGGGCATTTTCATTACCTGTTTGCTTGTCTCAAAAGAAAAAAAAAAGTCACGCTGTGACTGGATGTGTTGACAACAACTTGAACTTTCTCATAATCACCTCATTTTGTGGGACTTGCCAAGGACACATAGGATTACGCAATGAAATGGTGACTGTAACTTTAGAGACTAAAATACATGCTTTTATTGCCTTCTTTTGTACTTAATTATGTGCAACAGAAGCATCCTGTGCCTGTAGAGACTTAATGAATAGTACCATCACTAATACATTTCCCTGCCCAAGAAAAGTCTCTGAAAAACCCAGAACTAGTTCGTTTCCCCCAAATGTCAGACTGCTTTTAGGGAACTATCAAAACAAAACAAAATACCCTGAAACCCCAAACTGAAAAAACTCCCAAATCTAACCAAATTGTTTTTATCTGCAAAAATTGTGTCAAAATGTTAAGCTGGCCAATTTTAAAATCCAGCCAAACTTTGGAACCAGGTCTGGGAGACTTTAATGGTTTCTGGAGTACCTTCTTGTCTTACCAAGGGGTTTACGCCTGGATGGTCGCTGAGTGCTAATGGAACCTGGAGGAGTAAGTCCTCCCCCACGAGATAGGGTTACACAGATAAGGATCAAAACAGAACCCTATCTGGGAACACTTTGGATTTACTCAAAGAGCCCCTCTTTGTCCTCAGAGGCTTTCTCACACACAAATCCTTTCCTATCAAGATAAGGAGCTGCCAGTAGGAATCGGGGCTGGTGGGAAGCTGTGGGTCCCTCAGAGGTACCCGAGAGGCTTAAGACCAAGGAGGAGTCTTGGGCTCGAAGACAGAATCTGCAGAAGCAGCAGAGGCATCAAGAATGGGTGACCGTCCCCAGGCTTACTGTAACTCTGGTTTGAAACTGCTTTGGCCTGGGAAAAGGGACGGTGGGGCTGGGGGTCTCTGGGTCCTCCTGGCCTCATCCCATTTTACGGACATTAACAAGCCAGGCTCCCACCACCCATGCCCAGTACACGCAAAATCTGAGATCACAAATCATGAACGTATTAAATACATAGAGCCAGTGACAGAATTTGAAACCATTACCTTACCCTTCTCTAAAAATGGTCCCCATCTCCAAGTTTTTATGCAGTTAAATCTTTTAAAGTGATCAGAAAGCATGTGACGGATTGCCCCTATGAACTCTGTGAAGGTCACAATTGCTTGAAACTATAACCGGAGGGGTGGGCGTCTTTCCTAAAAATCATCTGTTTTGTCACACATATACTTTTCTCCCTCTTTCAGCTTCCCTCCAGCCCTTCGCTGAATACAGGAAACAAAGAATCCTCTATGGTCTATCCCTGAATTTCACCACGCTTTTTTTTTTTTCAAATCCTGAAACTAAATTGGTTTCTAGCTACCTAATAATCAAAATTTATGTCTTAACCTGCGGCCGGCACTGTGTTAGGGTGTAGTGTGTGGAGAAGGGGAAAGTGCAGGGAAATTATAAGGTACAGTTTTTCTGTCTCTCGAAGGGCATGTAATATTCTAGTTTCAATTGGGAGATGGGGGAGGGGAGACACACACACACACACACCCCCACACTCCAGACAATTAGGGGCCTGAGTAAGAGAGCAGTAATTATGTGCTAAACTGTGTGGCACAGATTATTCGTCTTTTAAGGGATTTGGAGGAAAAAAGGACTCAGTGTGGGCGAAGGCCATTTGAAATAACTTCATCAGAGCCTCAGAGCAATTCTAAAATGCAAATAATAAACCAGTAAAAAGTGCTCTCCTTCATAGAATTTTTTTCCAAATAATAGGTTGGGAAATATTAAAATACATACAAATATGTGTGAAATCTCTCTAATTGGTATGTTATATTAGGATATAAACTACTTCAATAGTGTAATTTTTATAATTATTTATCATATATTGCATATGCTAGATGAATGAGAGCTATCTTTTCATAAATGCAACCTGATAATTTAATGATTATTGTTGAGAACAAATTTTGGTCTTTACTACTGAGGCAAAAATAAAGATGATATATTTTACTTTTCACTGAGGCAAAAATAAAGATTATATATTGCTGGTGTTGTCTAGTCTCTAAGTCGTGTCTGACACTTGAGATCCCATGGAGCCCACCAGGCTACTTTGTCCAGTGGGATTTCCCAGGTAAGAATATTGGCGTTGGTTGCCATTTCCTCCTCCAGGGGATCTTCCCAGCCTAGGGATCAAAGCCACATCCCCTGCATTGGCAGGAGGATTCTTTACCACTAAGCCACCTAGGAAGCCTTAAAGATTATATATATATATACACACATATGTATGTATATAGAATAAAAAGTGCTCTCCGAAGGGGCTGTGTTGGGGGAGGAGAGGGAATGCTAATGGTGGCATGGATGGTCACCCCTAACTGGAGCCAAGGGAAGGTCAGGCTCTGGTAAAGTAAGAAACTTCCTTTAGGTGGAGTTGGCTAGCACACTGCAGTGAGGACACTATGCTCCAGGATTGGAGACTGCAAGGTGTCTGCCAGTGTGCAAGCCGCGTTGTGAATCTCTTTCTTCTGCTTCTGGAGGCCGATTCTGCTTCTGGAGGCCGATTCGTCCCTTTCTAAAGCTGTTACAAAGGATCTGTTGAGCTCCTTAGGAGGGCTCACAACCAGCAGACTTAAAAATAGCCCTGCTTCTGGCAAGCTTCAGTGTGCTCACCCGGCCCTTCCTTCTCCACCGCCGCCAGCAGAGCCAGGATGCCACAGCAGGCTCCACGGCAGTTTTCTAGAAGAGGCATAGCCTCGAATCACTCAGTCCAGGCAAAGTGCTGAAATCATGAGCAGAAAACACAGAAATCCTCAGGCCCTAACACCTGGCTCCTGCATCGAGGGAGTCCTGGCTTCCAGACCCCCTCTTTCCCTCCTGCGCTGCCCACCAAAACTCTAATTGCTCTAGTAGCATACGCTTGATTTATTTCCCCCTCATTCTTTGTCTTTAACTTTTATTTTAAATTTAATTCCGCCATGGCGGCAGCCACGACCTGGTCGAATCTTCCAGGAGACCTGTCCGCCCTACCTGCCTGCACAAGAAGGCTCTTCACAAGGCCCAGTGGCTCCCACTTCCTGTAGAAGGTGGGATCTTGCCCAGGTCAGCCGTGCCGGGCTGAGGAGCATTTGTCTTCTGGTGGGCAGGGTGTGTCTAGGTCCTGACCCGCAGGGAGTCCCCCACATGAAGACTTCCGCATCCTGAGGCCGGGAACCTGCTCATCCTGCAGCTGGTGTTGTGGGCAAGTCCGCCTGATGGCAGGATAGAGGCTCAGAGCACAGGCTCCACAGTCAGGTTCCTGTGGCCCGTGCACTTGATCTCCCTGGGAAAAGAGGGTTGGTTGCCCGGGGAGATCCTGAAGACAATAATGCACGTGAGATTCTCAACACGTTGCACGTTTTCTCAGCAGGCAAAAGGGGGAGACGACCCTAGAGTCCATCATCAAACGATGGATGCACAGAATGTGTTGCAGTTTCACAATGGAATATCACTCAGCTATAAAAAGGACTAAAGTTCTGATGCCTGTTATGCCATGAATGGGCTTTGTTGAAAGTGCTCTGAATGAAAGAAGCCAGTCACAAAAGACAAGAAACCTCATGAGTGTGGGTCTCTGATACCCAAAAGAGGATGGAAGGCCAGTTTAAGGCTCTCGGGGGTGGGAGGTGGTGACTGGCGGAGGGACTGCTTTGCATGGTGACAAAGAAGTCCCAGAAACAGTCTGTGGTCGTTGCACAGCAGTGTGAATGGACCGAAGCCTGCTGAATTGTTCACCTTGAAACGGTTAATTTTGTGTCATGACAGTTTATCTCACTATAAAAAATTGAAGAAATCCGCATTGGGCAGGCTGTGTGGTGCGGGTTAAGTGCTCAGGAAACTCAAGCTTAAGGTATTTCTGAGGTCTGCAGCTCCTCGGGCCTCTGCTCATAACCATCATCACCTTTCCACCTTCCCCCACGAAGATCAAGAGCAGAGTCACAGGGGAAGCTACCAGCAGACCTATTTTTAAACCACTTCTCCATGAAACTCTCCACTGCGGCAGGCACCCTCCTTGTGCACGGAGCTGGGCGGGCAGGCTCCCTGCCCTCTTAGGAAGCCCAGTGGCGCTGCGGTCCTCGCGCTGCCCCCTCTCTCCCTCCCAGGACCTAGTCATCTGTTCTCCCCCAACTGGCTATTCCAAGGGCCACTGTGCCTGCCTCGGTCCCTCCCGCTTCTGCCTGCTGTGGGGTCAGCCTTGTGGACGTAGTGACCCTGCTCACCACTGTCAATGGATCCTCATTGTTCTACAAAGACCCCGAGGCCCCTGGGCCAGACTCACCTCCCTGAGGACCTGGCCGGGCGTTCTCAGGGCTTGCTTTCCACCCCTGACTCAGAACTCAGAACTTGGAATTTTATAGAGAATTGAGTTCCAATGCCTCGTTTCCCAAAGGCGGGAATTCTGTCCCAGAGGCATATGACCACTGCCGCTCCTTTGCGGGGGGGAGGGGGCAGACCCGTGGGTTGGCATGAGCTCCCCAGGGCCCTAGCAGTGGCACATTTGGTGCCAACTGGGCCAGTTCCCTAAGCTCCCCACTCTGGGTTTGTTGGCCTTCAACTTTAGGACTCCACCACAGATGATGTCTGGGGTCCCAGCTGCCAGGGCTGTTTCCCTCCTGAGCTGTGATTCTCATCCATCAACCTCTTCCCTAAAACAATCTGAGCTCCGGACAGAGAGACCAGCACAGCACATCTGATTTTGAGAAGAGAAAGCTGCCCCCACTCTCTGCCAGGCCAACAAATGCAGGGACCACACCTTCTGCACCTTCAGCCTTTCCCAAGCCCCTGCTGGCCACGCCCTCTTCCGTGGCTCCTCTGATGATGCCTGTAGCCACTGCAATGAACCCTGTCTCCCAAATTCCATGGGAGGTCTTGAATATGCTCCTACTTTTATTATAGCTTGATTCACTGTCTGTGCTCAGCCAAGCGTCTTGGGTCCAGAGATGGTAAAAGTTAAAAATCCTGCTTTCAGTCTTGCTTCCATGTCCTTCCAGACGCTCCTTTCTTTGTCTGTAAATGGGAACAGCCATTTGTTCTCTGAGCTATCTTGAGGATTAACTTAAGGAAAGTTGCAAGGAGGGCTGGACAGACCGAAGGAGGAAGACGGATATCGTTAGGGTGTTCTCACAGAGGTTTGCCTTTTCCCTGAAAACGTTTAGGTAAACAGGAAACCTTCAAGATAAAGCCATTCCTGCCTCTCACAGATGCAGCCGTGGGGGCTCGGAGAGTGGCGTCTGGGCCCGGCTGGTGTTAATTCCCAGCCCAGATAAGAACAAACTACCTTCAGACCCATAGATGGAGACTTGTACATCCATAAAAAGAGCTCTCTGCCCTCACCCCCACCCCCGAACCCAGGGGAAGGGACACGGAGGCAGTCACAGCAGAACGGAGAAGTCCTGGCCGCTGCAGACACGTGGACCAGAAACCCTGCACTGTGTCCAGACAGACATCACCGACTCAGCCAGAGACCTCACTCGCCTCCTGTCTGACTCAGTAGCCCTGAAATATTCCAGACAGTTGCCAAATGAAAACACTTTGGAGCTCTGTCCTCTGATTTAATGATTGAAATTGCCGTAAAACTTTTTGAACTCATTGTCCACCTATTTGCTGTCTGCTCCAGGAATGGAGGACTTCCCAGGTGGCTCAGTGGTAAGGAATCCACCTGTCAATGCAGGAGATGCGGGTTCGATCCCTGAGTCAGGAAGATCCCCTGGAGAAGGGAATGACAACCCGCTCCAGTATTCTTGCCTGGAGAATCCCAGGGACAGAGGAACCTGGTGGGCTCTGGTTCTTTGGGTCACAAAGTCTGACACGGTTCAGCACACACACACACCAGGATTGGAGCACTTTTCCCCCATCAAGATGGTGACATATACGGAAAGGAAAGATGTAGGCTATTCGGAGACCTGTTCCTCTTGTCTGCCAGCAGAGATAACCCTCTTTTCATCTCCTTCTACACCTTTCAGGTGTCAGGGCTCTTGTGCAAATGTTTTCTGGTTTAGTTAGAGAAGAGCATTTCTTTGAAAAAGAGGTCATCCTACTTTTTAAATGAAATCTTGTCAGCTCGTGTCTCCTACCTTGATATTATCTTTTAGCAATTTTCTTCTTTTTATTAAGGAATCTCAAGATGCAATTACTGGAGTAGGGGGATGCATTTGAGGAAGAAAATAACTTTGTTCTGTCCTTCAATATTTTTAATAAAACCAGCAAATACCTAACGTACTTGCTATGTGCCAGAAACTTTTGTGTGCTTACGTGCATGGAGTAGGATGTCTGATCCTTGTGGCTGGTAGATGAGAACCCAAGGCAAAGAGAGGTTGTGGGATTTGACCACAGTCACAAGTGCTGAAGAAATGATGCTTTCGAATTGTGGTGCTGGAGAAGACTCTTGAGAGTCCTTTGTACAGTCAGGAGATCAAACCAGTCAATCCAAAGGACATCAACCCTGAATACTCACTGGAAGGACTGATACTGAAGCTGAAACTCCAATACTTTGGCCCCCTGATACAGAGAGCCGACTGAAGGGAAAAGACCCTGATGCTGAGAAAGATTGAAGGCAGGAGGAAAAGGGGGCGACAGAGGATGAGATGGTTGGATGGCACCATCCACTCAATGGACATGAGTTTGAGCAAGCTCCAGGAGATAGTGAAGGACAGGGAAGCCTGGTGTGCTGCGGTCCATGGTGTCGAAAAGAGTCGGACACGACTGAGTGGCTGAACAACAGCAAGAAGCCTGCAGCCAGGATAAGAACTGGGCCGCCAGCTCTTACATCCCCACACAGTTTTATGGGAAGCTTGGAAAATGAGAATAAAGCAGGCCATCTGTAATCCCATGAGGTCTCATCATGGACGCCCTTCTTCACACATGCCTTGTTTACAGTGTGAAAATCATGACTCACATTCACCTCTGTGTCCTGAGGCCTCTGGGTCAGTATGTAGCTTGCATGCTAAATGAGGGCTGCCTGGTCATCTTGAAAACAACCCAGGTAATTTATTTAGCAATTCCCCATTGTTGGATATTCAGGTTGCTTCCAGTTTTTCACTAAGAGAGATAATGCTTCAACAAACAGCTTTGTGATGTGTATTTTCCCATTATTTCTAGAAATAATATTGGTAATAGAAAAAAATTACCAAAAGCCATAACAAAATGAAAAATGTATCAGAAAGATCAATCTAGTAGTTTTAAAGGGAAATTCCAATAAACCCAAGAAACAGGTAGTTTCAATTCTTTAAATAATCTCGGAGCAGGACGATTCATTTTAGAAGTACATGCTATATGAAAACGTTTCATAAAGAGATCAAAGTGAACAAACAAAAAACAGAAAGAGGGAACACTTTAGATCAATATCTCTTATGAAAATTAGTGCAAAAATTTTAATTTAACATAGGAGCCAAAGAAATCTGCAGTGTATTAAAAAGCAATGCACCATAACCAAGTAGGTTTTGGTCTCAGAAAGCAATAATATTTCAGTACATTTATATATTAAAGGAGATGAATGTTATGATCCTTTAGATAGACATCAAAATGACAATTAAAACTTCACAGCCATTTCTGATGAAGACCTTTTATTCATTAAAATTAGAAGTATTTCTAGAAGGTGATTGAAGACACAAGAGAGAGACAACAAGCCATAGTAGTGTTATCTTGATCTGGGGGAGGTTCAGTTATTATTACAAGAAAAAAATAATGTGAAAATACTGAAAATTAAAAGTTAATATTATCCTTTTGAATAGATTATATGGCTGTGGACTTAGGAAAGTCCAAAAATTTAGCCAAACTATAATAGTGTTTAGAGAAATGGCCATAAATTTATCTCTTTACATACATATGAACGTAAAATTCTATCATATTTTTATGTATAACGATTCACAAGAGCATTGAGGACTCTATCACAGCTGGTATTGAACACAATGAAAAATGTATATGCATTAAACTAAATGATTATACTGGAAAATACACTCCTGAAGAACATGAAGAGCTATAGCTTGTGCTCACATGAGAAAATTCAGTACATAGAGCAGTCCATTCTCCCAAAATTAACCTCTAACTGCAAGTTCAATCCAAATCTCATTTTTGTGTTGAAAAATCCAGTCAATTGGAAAGCGAGAATGTCCTGCAGCTTAGACAAGAGTGAGCACAAGAGATGCGGGCCTTGGGCGGCCCGACCCCAGCAGGTCAGCTGAGACAGACAGTTCCAGTGTGCAGAGAGACGGGTGATGTGGGGAAGAAAATGGACGGCATGGAAATAAACCCATGCCCAGCTTTAGGCTTAAAAGTGCACAATAAAGATTATATTTCAAATCAGAGGGATAACCCTTGATTGTTGTTTAGTCACTAAGTCATGTCTGACTCTTTTGTGACCCTATAGACTCTAGCCCACCAGGTTCTTCTGTCCATAGGATTTCCCAGGCAAGAATACTGGAGTGAGTTGCCATTTCCTTCTTCAGGGGATCTTCCTGACCCAGGGATCAAACTCGGATCTCCCACATTGCCGATAGATTCTTTACTGTCTGAGCTGGTGAGGGAAGCCCAAACTAGAAGCAATTACCTTAATTTGAGGGGTGGAGAAGATTTTATTGTTGTTCATTAACCAAGATGAAGATTATGAAAATATAAAGGAAAAAATAATTAATTTGGCCAAAGATATCTTAAAAAACAAATGGGAAAAAATGTGAAATTTATCCAGATAAAGTTTTAATCTCCCTAATATATGAAGGTCAAAAGGTCAAGAAAAACAAGGCAACTGGAGAGAGAGATATAAAACACTCTGATGACTAGCCCCTAGAAAGGGACAAACAACAGTGAGGTTTAAGGACAATCAAAGAAACACACGGTAAGAGAGGGGGATGTTAATTTTCACCTATCAGAATGACAAAGGTAGAATACTAATCCGACTCTTTGAGGAGCAGGTGAGGAAGTGGACCTATCCAGCTATTGACACCACATTTTGGGGAGGAAAACTAACAATAGCTATCATAATGTGATAGCTGAGTGACTAACTCTTTCACTCTTTCACGTTCATACCTCTTATAATGATGTGTCATTGTTGTTGTTGTTTAGTCTCCAAGTCGTGTCCATCTCTTTGCTACCCCATGGACGCATGGGGACCCCATGGAGCCTGCCAGGCTCCTCTGTTCATGGGATTCTCCAGGCAAGAAAAACTCCAGTATTCTTGGGCTTCCCTTGTGGCTCAGCTGGTAAAGAATCCGCCTGCAATGCAGGAGACCTGGGTTCAATCCTTGGGTTGGGAAGGGAGTCCCTGGAGAATGGAAAAGCTACCCACTCCAGTATTCTGGCCCGGAGAATTCTGTGGACTATACAGTTCACAGGGTCACTAAGAGTCCGACACAACTGAGCAACTTTCACTTCACAAACACTTCCAGGCAAGAATACTGGAGTAGGTTACCATTTCCTTCTCCAGGGGATCTTCTTGACCCAGGGATTGAATCCAGGTCTCCTGCTTGGCAGGCAGATTCTTTACTACTGAGCCACCTGGGAAGCCCTTTTAATGGTATCAGTTTACTCACAGTCGGGTCCGACAATTTGAGACCCCATGGACTGCAGCATGCCAGGCCTCCCTGTCCATCACCAACTCCCAGAGCTTGCTCAAACTCATGTCCATCAAGTCGATGATGCCATCCAACCATCTCATCCTCTGTTGTCCCCTTCTGCTCCTGCCTTCAGTCTTTCTCAACATGAGGGTCTTTTCTAACGAGTCAGTTTTTCACATCAGGTGGTCAATGTATTGGAGTTTCAGCTTCAGCGTTAGTCCTTCCAATGAATATTTAGAACTGATTTTCTTTAGGATGGACTGGTTGAATCTCCTTGAAGTTCAAGGGACTCTCAAGAGTCTTCTCCAACACCACAGTTCAAAAGTATCAGTTCTTTGGTGCTCAGCTTTCTTTATGGTCCAACTCTCATATCCATACATGACTATTGGAAAAACCATAGCTTTGACTATACGGACTTTGTCAGCAAAGTAATGTCTCTGCTTTTTAATACCGTGTCTAGGTTGGTCATAGCTTTAATTCCAAGGAGGAAGTGTCTTTTAATTTCATGGCTGCACTCACTGTCTGCAGTGGTTTTGGACCCCAAGAAAATAGTCTGTCACTGTTTCCATTGTTTCCCCATCTATTTGCCATGAAATGATGGGACCGAAGGCCATGATCTTAGTTTATTGAATGTTGAATTTTAAGCCAGCTTTTTCACTCTCCTCTTTCATGTTCATTAAGGAGGCTCTTTTGTTCCTCTTCGCTTTTTGCCATAAGGGTGGTGTCATCTGCACATCTGAGGTTATTGATATTTCTCAATATCAGAGATTGCAATCAAGTGCAATCTTGATTCCAGCTTGCACTTCATTCAGCCCAGCATTTCTCATGATGTACTCTGCATATAAGTTAAATAAGCAGAGTGGCAATATACAGCCTTGACGTACTCTTTTCCCATTTTGGAACCAGTCTATTGTTGCATGTCTGGTTCTAACTGTTGCTTCTTGACCTGCATACAGATTTCTCAGGAGGCAGGTAAGGAGGTCTGGCATTCCTATCTCTTATGATACAGTGCAAATATTTAAAAGTTAAGAGGAAAAGACCCAAAGAAATGAATGTTTTCTATAGCACAAGTGCATGCTGCGAAATTTCTTCCAAACGTGTGGGGCTAGTTTGCTGGGCCAGAGTTCCACTCTGACACATCTCTCCCTCCTCTTGTGGGGCTAGTCTCCAGGCTGGCCTTCCCCGGACACTGTGGAGCAGCAGCTCAGGGACAGAGTGAGTCTCTCCACCGGTGATTTACCTGGAATTCTTTCTTCTCTTTGCCTGCTCTCCACTCAAGCTCATGCTGACTTACAGCAAATACCTGGGGAGAAAACCCAAGAGTGACAAAAGTGAAGCTCCAGCCACTCAGTTTTGCTCTTTATTTGGGCCACTGCTAGTAAGGCTAGTGACAGGGACTGGCACCAAACAAGGGAAGCGGGCAAGTTCCGGCGTCCACAGACTCACCTGCAAGGGGGCCCACGGCCTCTTCCTCCCCATCCGTCAACCTCCCTGTCACGCCTCCTCCACACCTGCAACCCCGTGCACTGATTCCTCCTCCATTCCTTTCTCCCAGCTCTCGGAACACAATACAGCTTACTTTTTCTCTAGTCTATTGAGTATTGTCTTCACCGTCCTGTTAGGATGTTAAGACCCACGAGAGCAGGGATGTTTGTCTGTTTTGTTTACGGATGTAATCCAAGAGGCTAAAGCAGTGCCTGGCACAGAGTAGGTGCTTGCTGATTCTCTGTTGGATGAATGAACAGCTTCTTTTCTTCCCATTGTAGAGCGGCTGATGGCTAACAGGCTTTCCAAATGGCCACCCGTAACTCAAGGAAGTGATGTGAGCCCTTCAGTGGATGGTAGGTCTTGAGCACAAGGGAATCAGGTTGAAAAGATTAGCATCCTTCTTTGCTCAAAGTTTAGATTCCTGGGATCTCAAGATCGGGAGCCCATGTAACACAAACACAGATCAAAGTCTTCCTTGTGTTCTGCAGTCCCGCCAAGCACTCCCCGGCCTGGACTTAATCAAGTGCAGCGACAGAATTCACCAGGCCACAGAAAGCAAGCTTCAACTTAAAAGTCTTTCTTTTTTAAAATGTGAGCGTACATTGACCCAAAACCAGCCTCAAGGTGACTTCCATGGGTGTCCACATCCTGCTCCCCAGCTTCCACCCGAGAGCTTGTAAAATAAGTCAGACCTCCTTCCTCGAATGTGCCATCATTCCTCAGGCCTTTCCCTTGCCAGCAGACCATCTCCAGTCCTTCGGGTCGTGTGTTGTGTATCACCTTTGCCAAACTTCCTCCATCTTCGTCTCTGACCTCGGGAAAGGGTCCAGCTTGCGGAGACCACACCTCGTTCCAGGGAGAGAGCCCGGCGGACGTGCCCATGTCTGTGAACGCAGTCCCAGGGGACACCCCTTTCTAGTTTTGTCTGTAGCCTGTCTGTGGCTTCATGATAGACTTCACTCATTCTAAATGTGAAAGTAAACCATTTTCACAACAGCCCGTGCCTGAGCGCTAACGTGGAAAGGCTTCTTTTCTCAGTTTGGATGTCAGCGCGGTCTGGCTATGGAGGAGGTAGGTAGACCTGACATTCACAGTGGAAGTAATGCACAAGCCCGCCTGTGAAATGGATGAGGACTCCGAGACTGTGAGCCAGGTGTAAGAGCTCGAGTGAAAGAAGCTCAGGCTCTGACCCACGTGCCCCTTGGGAGGTCAGGGGCCTGGATCCATTTCTTTATCTTTAGTTGAGTTAATACCATGTGATGATATAAATTAAGGACTTAATTTACAGGTCCTCCAAATTATTGAACCATGTCTCATTCAATAAATAATAGTTTCAGTGATTTCATTTGACTTAAACAAGTGCCTGAGATAGGCATGTTGTTATTCAAAATATCTAATAACCTGTACAGGTAACAGTAAACCAGAATGATATGGAGACAAACAATGATGGCCCTGGACATGGCAACCACACTCCAGGTAAATGTCCATCAGCCTTCAAAATAGGGAGTACTACAAATGTACAAACAGGGAAATACCCTCAGAGAGCTACTCATGTCAAATGAATTTCTATATTCTTGAAGTATGAGGAGCTCTTGAGCCTTTGGGAGAGATGTAATTTCGTTCCCTGTCTGTGCATTGGATATTTGGGATGGCACACCACAAAGAAAATTTTCCACTTCCGATGCACCCATCTTTTAATCTGTGAAAAGGTTCAGTGTGAAGTCTGTGTTACAGCAGTCTTGAAGGAGTAGCATCACGTTTTCTAAACATGCATATGCCTTTTGATCTGCAGCATTACATAACGAAATCATGGTTGACCCTCCGTATTGTCACTGCTGACAGACACACCATTTCAGCTGAGTGGGACCTGGCTACTATGTAGACTGAACAGGAGAGGAATGAAGATGGTGGGGATGGAGGGAGGTGTTCCCGACACCACACTCATCTTACAGGGAGTGACCCAGAGGAGATGCTGAAGGTGTATCGCGCACCCCTGAATGTTCTGAGTATGAATGCAGAGTCTGTAGCTTGGGTCACACACACAGGTGTTAAAGTCATCGGCTTCAGGGCATCTGTTACTGAGATGCACAGAATCCATAAGCTGCACCATAATTCTAGTGATTCATGTTGAACCTACACCTACGCCTTTTTAAAATTTAAATGTACAAAATGTGCTGAGCCCCTAGGCATTTGTATTGAAATACATTTCCAGTCTCCTGACATGAATGCCCTCACTATTACTAATGGAAACAGACTGTGGGGTTTCTGTGTAATTTCCATTCATATTGTATTAAAATGTTCAAGATGCATTTTCTGTCAAAGAGAGTATCATTTCATAAAATTATTCACTATTCCCCCCTATGGAAATGTCAGACATTGCTAATGTAATCCTCAAAGAATTACCCAGAGTGTCTGTAGGCCAAAAGACGGATTTCCAATGCAGTAGCACAGGATGGCTTGTTCACTTTGTTCTTGGGGAAGCAGTGTGAGTTGTGAGTTTTCCCTCCATGTCTATGCGGGGTCACCCAGTGAGAGACTTCTTTTCCCTTTTTCTGCTTCTCTCAGTTTCCCTATGGCACAGAAACTGAAAACATCATAAAAATACAGAAGATGTGTTATTTCCTTGATTTTGTAACACTCTTCATGAGTGACTTTCACATAGAGAGGATCTGTAAATACACATTTGAGTCTAGAAAGGTGATCCTGATGAACCTATCGAGGGCGGCGGTGGAGACGCAGGCGTAGAGAAAAGACTGTGGACACAGTGGGGGAAGGAGAGGGTGGGACGCATTGAGAGAGTAGCACTGGCATATCCACCACCATGTGTAAAATTAGACAGCCAGTGGGAATTTGCTGTGTGATGCAGGGAACTCAACCGGTGCTCTGTGACAACCTGGACCGGTGGACGGGCTGGGAGCTGGGAGGGAGTTCAAGAGGGAGGGGTCATACTTATACCTTTGGCTGACTCATCGTGATGTATGGCAGAAACCAACACAATAAAAAAAAGGAGAACCAAACATAAATATTATCAATGTTTGAGATAAATAGAATACCAAAATACTTAAGGACAACTATTAACAGATTCACATGTAACTAACAGAATTAAACAAAAATTCTTTTTCTTAGAGCAGAAACAGATAATGACCTAAGTGCTTCAATCAAAAAACTTTGCTCTAAGCTCTAAGTGGGATAGGGAACCATGGCAAAAATTAAGCAGAAGTGAGGAAGTGGTATGTGGGGTTGGGTCGGTAGGGGTGGGACTCGAGACTGTTGCCTTTTATTTTAAGATCCTTTTATACTGCTTGATAAAAAAAAAAACACAAACACAGATATTGCTTTCATAAAAAGTAAACTATTTTTTAAAATGCACGTTCCTGGACCCTGCTATACAGTTTTAACTTAGGAAATCTAAAGAATATCCCAGGAATGTGCACTTTGACAAATGCCCCAGGTTTTTTTTTTTTTCTTCTTTGCATGTGTAAAAGGTTGTGCTTTAAGAACTATTGCTAAGTACATTGATACTGTTTTTGTTAATGTTGTTCAGTCGCTAACTCGTGTCTGATTCTTTGTGATCCCATTGATGGTAGCCCATCCACCAGTTCCTCAGTCCATGGGATTTTCCAGGCAAGAATACTAGAGTGGGCTGCCATTTCCTTCTCCAGGGAATCTTCCCAACCCAGGGATTGAACCTGCATCTCTTGCATATCCTGCATTCCCAGGCAGGTTCTTTACCACTAAGCCACCAGGGAAGCCTTTGACACCACTTACTTAACTCTATATTCAATGGAAATTTCCTTTCCATCTGTAGGGTACCACTGATCAATCAAGTCTGGGCTTTACTCCTCTTCTAACCTGTTCCTGTGCATCCATCCATCTGTCCACATTTTAAACATTCAGTTCAATTCAGTCACTCAGTCGTATCCAACTCCTTGTGACCCCATGGACTGCAACACGCCAGTTTCCTTGTCCATCACCAACTCCCAGAGCTTGCTCAAACTCAAGTCCATTGAGTTGGTGATGCCAGCCAATGATCTCATCCTCTGTCATCCCCTTCTCCTCCCACCTTCAATCTTTCCCAGCATCAGGGTCTTTTCCAATGAATCAGTTCTTTGCATCAGGTGGCCAAAGTATTGGAGTTTCAGCTTCAGCATCAGTCCTTCCAATGAATATTCAGGACTGATTTTCTTTAGGATTGACTGGTTGAGTCTCCTTGAAGTCTAAGGGACTCTCAAGAATCTTCTCCAGCACCACAGTTCAAAAGTATCAGTTCTTTTGCACTCAGCTTTCTTTATGGTCCACCTCTCACATCCATACATGACTACTGGAGAAACCATAGCTTTGACTATATGGACCTTTGTCAGCAAAGTAATGTCTCTGCTTTTTAACATGGTGTCTAAGTTGGTCATAACTTTTTTTCCAAGGAGCAAGTGTCTTTTAATGTCACGGCAGCAGTCACCATCTGCAGTGATTTTGCAGCCTGAGAAAATAAAGTCAGCCACTGTTTTCACTGTTTCCCCATCTATTTGCCATGAAGTGATGGGACTGGATGCCATGGTCTTAGTTTTTTGAATGTTGAGTTTTAAGCCAGCTTTTTCACTCTGTTCTTTCGCTTTCATCAAGAGACTCTTCAGTTCCTCTTCACTTTCTGCCATAAGGGTGTTATTCTGTGCATCTGAGGTTACTGATATTTCTCCATGCAATCTTGATTCCAGCTTGTGCTTCATCCAGTCTGGCATTTAGCATCATGTGCTCTGCATATTAGTTAAATAAGCAAGGTGACAATATACAGCCTTGATGTACTCCTTTCCCAATTTGGAACCAGTCCATCCAAACATTTAAACATTGGTGAAGGGGTCATATGAATCTTCAGATTTAGTATAAAGGAAAGACGCAAAGACTTGTCTTGAAGGGGCTCATGGACTTAAAAATAATTCATAGTTACCCATCTCATTTTGTCCTTTGATCTGTTACTAAACTGTAAATCATGCTCTGATTTAAACAAATAACAAAAAAGCAAAGCAAAACTGTCTCCAACTTTATTTTCATTATTTACTATTACTTTTGCCCGGGTGTCATTAGTGATTACAGTTAAGGAGTTACATTGAATTGTAATGAATTTAAGGCCTTATGGAAAAAGTAGCCAAGTCTGCCTTCTCTCTCTCTCTCACACACACACGCACACACACATGCACACAGAGGTATAGCTGTGGACATATCCACTCTAGTGAAAATTACCAGCCCTCCTCATTTGACCCATTTGGAATCAAATGGTTAGTGTTTTGAGGGATCCTAAGGACCCGATCCATCCTTTCACTGAGAAGGTCGAGAGGCTGTGTAAGCCACTTTCTCAGTCCAGTGACTACTCTGATAAACCACAACTTCTCACTTCAGTCACTTTTGCTTTCTCATCGTGGGATAGATAATTTAGTTTGTGCAAGAAATTTGTGCCAAATAGTTTACATAGTGTATCAATTTTAATGTTAAATTCAAGTGGCTAATAGTTAGATTCTAATGTTTAATGTTATGTTATTTAAATTTAATGTTAATGGCTAATGTTAAATTTAAGTGTTAAACAGTGGCTGACTTTTTTTTTGCATGTGAATTAACAAGAATATATCTTTTAATTAGAAAAGACAAAGCCTAAAATCT
Source organism: Muntiacus reevesi (assembly GCF_963930625.1). Lineage (NCBI taxonomy): Eukaryota > Metazoa > Chordata > Mammalia > Artiodactyla > Cervidae > Muntiacus > Muntiacus reevesi. The sequence continues at coordinate 2,883,505 of NC_089252.1, read as the reverse complement.
ATTTTTAACAAGAATAATTAGCCTATCCATTAACACTTTGAAAAGCTTCTACATGAGGATTCATCTATGTCTAATAGAATTTTACTTCTGTCATTTACGTAATGACCTTTGTTTTCAAAGTAAGGTCTCATATATTAAATAGCTGTAAATGTATCTGAAGGCTTAGGACATATTCAGTTATACAGGTAATTTCCAAAGAGGCCTAAAATCTGCATTTCCCCCCAAATCAGGAATTTAAATGAAGTTGACCACAAAAGTAGACTTTAGTTGTAATTTTGGAAAAGATTTCTACTTTCTTAAAACATTGCTTTTTGGCAAGTTCTCCCAGCTCACAAAATGCAGCAGGAAATGTGTGGTCTGAATGCGTCTCCACTGGCTCTACTGTGGTATATATGTATTTTTTTCCTTTGTTATTAATACTGATTGAATTGTTATGAACTTTTTAAAAGAAGAAAAGGTGGCCTGTTTTGAAAACTACAAGTAAAACTCATTATGTCTGTTAAAAACCTCAATGTCTAATCTACCAAGCTTTCCCAGTGCACCCATCCATTCATCTGTATTTTCAGCATTTTTAACAATTCATAATAACAAGACAAATGGTCATACACCATGAAACATCCTGTCCTGATCTAGGTTCATGTCAGCGTTGAGTTGCCATTTGAAAGCCAAAGGCTGATCTTACTTTTAACCATCAAGTGAAATCACTACACGCAGTGGGCCATGTGCAGCCTCATACAGCAAGGCGTTACATGGGTGGATCTTGTTCTGCAAACAAATTCTATGGTTTTAAAAATCCCCACACTCAATGGAAAGAAGAATTGGTCACACTTCAGCCTTTTCAATAATGTCCACATACACAAATAGTCACATTCACAAGGGGCATCTTTAAGATAAACTCGTAGAAAGAGCCTCTGTGAGCACCCAGGAATGTGAAGGGGAGAATTATAATCAGCACAATCTCTCTTCTGTTGGGATGTTCATCTTCACTTTCTTTCCTAGTGATGGACACTGTGCCAGTCTCCATGGAGAGTGTCGTGGTATCTAGTCGAACATTCAAATTATGTCAGCTTAACCATCTAACATAGCAAATGCTTTCTCTGCTTCTTTTTGGAAGAGAGACGGTGGAAAGAGTGAAAGTAGATCTCTAATATTCCACCCAGATGTCAGAGAGACACCAGCTTAGGTGTACAAACCATGTGTCAGATTTCCCCGGACTCTGGACAGCAAGGCTGTCCCACATGCCCACCTCCCACCACCCCCACCTCCTTAGGACCCTCTAAGCAGTACCAGGTTCAGGTGAAGCTGGCCTCTACTAAGGGCAGCTGTGGGTACCTTGGATGGCATCCTCCAGAGATGAGTGCTTTAGACGCCCAGGTGATGGGGCAACTGGACCAAACACCTGACACCTTACCCACCCCTGCCCCGGGGCCCCCTGGTGACGCAGCCTCCCAGACCTTAAACCAGAGAGAGAAGCTCGTGGGGCAGACACTGCCTTCTGTTGTTTGTTTCCAGGCAGGGTGCTCAAAGGGCGACTTGGGTTTGTTTGTTTCAGTAAATCGATTCATTTTATTCTTAATAATTGTTCAGGGGAAAAAAGTGGTCACTCTCATGTGTATTTAACAAAATACATGATAACTAATAATGCAATTCTGTTTTTCTTTTCTGTTTTTATTTTTAAACAAAAATACATGCATATATGATGTGTAGATGCATGTGTGTGTGTGTGTGTGTGTGTGTGTGTGTGTTAGATTTCTGGGTAGCTACTTAAATTTTTTTTCCTGTGGTGGCAAGACACATAAATGTAAAAGGTGCCACTTTGCCATTTTTAAATGCAGGGTCAGTGACATTACATTCACAAGGTCATGCAGTCATCACCACTACTCTTTCCTAAACATTTCCATCACTGCAAAGGGCAAATTTGAACTTCATAAATACATAGTCCTGGACTCAATCAAGCAGACAGAAGAGTAAGAAGCAAGCTGTAAGGGGTGATCAAGGTGATGCATTTATTATGAACACAAAACTCTGGGGTTTTCGAACAAAGTGATGAAGCTTGCAGCTCAAAGCAAAACCCAGAATCGGACCTTGGGGTCCACATTCATCTGGACCACTGGCTTCTGAACTTACCCGTTTTTCTGAATTTGGCCTTGTTCTCCAGAGAGCTTCCTGTTCATTTGGCCGCACTGTCTGGGAGACCTTTGCTCATCCCCGCGTATGTAACTCCAGTGGCTCTTTACTTGCCCAGTGTTCGGTGTTTTGTTTTGCTCTGAAATGCCTTTTTATCCCAGAGAATATGATACATCGAATACAGAACAAGATTCAGTCCAGTGTTACAGCCACAGTGATGCATCATCTCAGGTCTTAAAAACCACGGCTGTTTCTGCCTTTGGAGGGGAGCAGCAGGCTTCTGCCGGGTGAGTGAGGGCTTGCGGGTTTGGTGGAGCCAGGAGAGGGGAGGGGGGACGCCCTAGTTCGAGTTGGGGCCAGTTCCTCTGAGCCTGTCACTTTTGCCAACCTTGTATGAGTCCACATTTGCAAGCCCCCTGATGTCTAGCCGTCACTCACTGGAAACAGAGAAGCTGCGGTGGGGGTTTCACTGTGGCCCCTGAATTCCCTGCTTCCACACACCGTCTGGTCGACCTGAGGCTGGTGGCATGGACAGATCTCTGAGAAGGACTCTGCTACCCTCCGTGGATCCGAATCTATGGTAACAGGAGGACATTACAGTGAATAACTGGGGGGAAAGAAAGGTATTCACATTTCCTTTTGTAAACTGTCAATGCATCAGGCTTCAAAACCATATTTTTAATGACGACATACTTTAACTGTATAAGCACTAGGGCGTCTCTCTTTAGGACTTGTGAGCTCCCAGGGTGTGCAATGGGAGGCATTTGGTTTCAGTTACTCACTAGGGAAAAATGCTGTGAGTCAGAGGAAAGGGTATGTGTGCATGTGCGTGTGTGTCTGTGTGTGCATGTGTGTGCATGTGCCTGTGTGCATATCTGTGCTTGTGTGTGCACGTGTATGTCTGTGCATGTGTGTGGGTGTGTCTGTGTGTCTCTGTGTGTGGGTGTGTGTCTGTGTGCATACGTGTTTGTGCATGTGTGTGCGTGTGCCTGTGTGCATACATGTGCTTGTGTGTGCGCGTGTGTGTCTGTGCATGTGTGTGTCTGTGTGGGTGTGTCTGTGTGTGTGGGTGTGTGTCTGTGTGCAAGTGTGTGTTTGTGCATGTGTGTGTGTCTGCGCAGGTGTGTGCATGTGTATGTCTGTGCATGAGTGTGCACGTGTATGTCTGTGCCTGAGTGTGCATGTGTGTGTCTGTGTACATGTGTGCATGTGTGTGTTTGTGTGCGTGTGTGCGTGTGTCTCTGTGTGTGTGTGCACATGTGTGTGCCCGCTGTGGGTGGGTGGAGGGCACTCTCATGGAGTTACTGCTGTCAGGGTTTGTATTTTACCGCACGGGGACACGTCTGGCCCAGCAGCTGGTGCTCAGGGCCAGCGTGTCTGAAGCTCGCCCACTGGGTCGTGGTCGGTGCTCTCTACAGCCGCGGTCCTTGCGTCCTGGCTGCCCCCAGGCTGGTTACCCCATTCCTTCCTCCCTCTAGGATGGGGAGATCTCCCGGTGTTGGTGTGTTTGGACCAGGGTCTGAGACCATGGATTTACTTGGGTGGAGCAGAGAGGATGCTGGCAGAGAGGAGGAAGGAAGACGGAGGCAGCGGGGCACCCCAGCCGTGCACCCCAGGCATGCGGTGAGACCCCCAGGGCTGCGTCCAGCCCCTTCCCTCCCATCCTGGCTGCCTGAAGAGCTTTCCCAACTGGGGACCAAGAGACCCAATCCTTTGAATGAGGCAGGGTCTAAATACAGACATTTTCTTTCACGCGTAGATACACACCCGATAGAGGAGCGGGACTTCTGACCTCAGGGTGAAAGGTGAGTTATGCGGAGAGGAAGGGGTGCTGCCCAGTCCTACCCAAATCTGCACAGACTCCTGTGTGCACTGCTTAGCTGATCCCAGCAGAGCCCCGGAGCCCAGGGTCACCACAGAAGGAAGGTCAGCTGGGCTGGGGGATCCAGAGGCCCTCCCTTCTGCATGCAAAAGCGATTTTGAGGACTTCCATCCCATATCTGGTCTTCCCAGGTGGCTCAGAGGTTAAAGCGCCTGCCTGCAATGCAGGTAGACCTGGGTTCGATCCCCAGGTCGGGAAGATTCCCTGGAGAAGGAAATGGCAACCCACTCCAGTATTCTTGCGTGGAGAATCCCATGGACAGAGGAGCCTGGAGGACTACAAGAGTCAGACATGACTGAGCGAGTTCACTTCACTTCATTCCTACATCACCTCAATTCCTGTTTCTTCGCTTTTAATTTAGAAAAAAAAGATACAACAAGCAATTCACTGCCACTGAGCTGGATCACATTTGTCTGTGTAGGAGCAGAGAGAGCCTGCACATTTTTAGATTAAAGAAAAGGAATCACCTAAATTCTCAGTGATGTGTAAACGCAATCGAGAAAAGAAGGGTGTGGAAAACTAGCAACCCACTCTGAAGGGGTCCAGGGACCGAAATTTTCCCTTGAATGTTTTCCCTTGATTTCCCTTAACTGTGAAGATAAAGAAGTAAAATAACCAAAGCAAACTGAAATCAATTTGATAATGCTTAAACTTTAGTTATATATTCTGGTTTCTCTTCTGTCTGCATTAAAACAATAGGGAAAATTCTATGCCTCTTAGAAACTAATTTGTCTGAGGTGATCGCTACCCTTGAATTGATACAAAACTCCTAAAAAACATACAAGATCGGTTAGCCCTTCTGGGGTCTTTCTGGTTGGAAGACGAATAAACAAAAGCATTTTGTTTCACTGACTTTACATTTTGCTCAGAGTCCCTTTTCTCTGTTTCCTTGAGTACATTTTCTGCTGAGATTCTGCAAACAGGCATCAGGATGACTCAGAATCCACTGAAGTGTATGAGCCTCACAGGTTCCAAGATTTAATTATGTGTTGTGTGGCGTTTGTAAAGGACACACGGTCTGTCCACACATCAGATACCCCCAGGCAGTGGCCACTTTCTCTCTCAATTTGTTCAGTGAGACATCAGGCTAGCCCCTGAGCGTGTCAGGATTACGAATGCAAGCACCTTTATATACTTGGTGTGTGTTGAACTCAGTCACTTTAGTCGTGTCCGACTCTTCGTGACCCCAGGGACGGTAACCTGCCAGGCTCCTCTGTCCATGGGATTCTCCAGGCAAGAATACTGGAGTAGGTTGCCATGCCCTCCTCCAGGAGATCTTCCTGACACAGGGATCAAACCTGAGGCTCCTGCAGCTCCTGCATCGCAGGTGGATTTCTTTACCACTGAGCCACCAGGCAAGCCCCATGTACTTGGTGTAGGAATGTGGAACTAAGGTTGGAATTTGGTAATTCCAGCAAGCGTCTTAGTGCTCCAATAGTTCCCACACTAAGGGCTCAGGGCACGATGTAAAAGTGTAATGGGGGATGCCCGCTATACACAGGTCCAGGGCTTGTGCTGGATCTGGGTCCAGGGAAGGGACCCAAAGATGTGCACACAGTTGGCCCTTGGCCGAACCCAAGATAGTGGCTGGTGGGAAGTGTTGAGCCCTGAACTGGAGAGCTCAGGCCTGGGGGTCTGTGGCTGCCACCAGGAAGAACCCAGACTCCAGAGGTAGACTCAGCCAAGATGGAAAAGGCCACTCACCACACCCCTCAGGGTCCGACCAAGGATACCCTGGGCTCCCGACAGCCTTCCGTCCTGAAAACTGGATTGTTGTCAGCGGGTTCGGGACTAAACTTGTAAAGGAAGGTGACAGCCTCAAAGATCCAGGGGAGCTGCGGAGTGAGACAGAAGAAGGGGTTCCTCCTGACCGCTCCTGCCGCAGTAACAGAAACGCTAGGCTCTGGGATGAGTTGGTGAATTCCTCCCCCGCCTGCTGTTCTGAGTCTATGAACTATGTCTTGCTTCCCTGCGCTCAGCGCTTAGAGAACCTGAGGTGTGGCCACTAGGAGGATTAGAGACATCCACGGACACATGGCGTCTAAGGATGTCAGGGCTGGCCTTGGTAACAATCCCGCCAGTAATGAAAGGGGCGATGGCAGTTGGTGGAGAGAAATTCCAAGTCAGTCAAGTGCCTGGCAAACAAAATGCACAATGTGAGCCCCTGTGGATGGAAGTGGAAGGCAGTCTCCAGGGGTTTCCAAAGTCTGAAAGGTGGAGAGAGGTCCAAGGGGTGGGAGGGATGACCACTGCCCCTCCACAGGCTGTCCCTTTAGGTGATCTGCCCACCGAAGCCAGTGTGGACACCGGGAACTAGCAATTGAGGTCTTTCTCATTCTACCTAGCAACATTTATTGTCCAAGTGACCCATCTCATTCTGGAATTAGATAGCAGAGACAGCAGTACACCCTTGCGAGTGAACTAAAAACCATTAAATTGAACACTTCAAGATGAAGAATTTCATGGAATATGAATTGTATTTCACTAAAAGAAGGTGAATCACCACAGGGCTGTTGAAAGTGATCTTAAAAATATTAAATGGTACACAGTTAAAAACGGAAGTCTTTTGAAAACTCCCTGGCAGTCCATCGATAGGACCTCAATGCCACTGCAGGGAGCACAGGTTGGATCTCTGTCAGGGAACTAAGATGTAACAATAGATCTCTCCAGGTCAATATATTTAAAAAATTCCTAATTTTTTAATAGGCACATAGCATCCTGCTGTACTATCATTTATGCAAGCAGCCCACTATCAGTGGGCATTTAAGTGTTTCTAAAATTTTGCCTTGTACCTACATCTCTATGCACTTATGAAAGTTGCAAGTGCATGTGGATGAAAGTAGAAGTGATGGACAAAGGACAGGTGCACTTAAATCTAAATGACTGTGTCACACTGCTTTCCAAAAGCTGTTCCCACAGGCCTGTAGTCAAGTGGTCCTTGAAGCTTCTCTGGAGGGCAAGGAGTCCCACCTAGAGAGCGTGAGGGATGAAGGGCTTGGGAGGGAAACCAGCAGCTCCAGTGGCTTAAACTAGGGCGGTGCTATTTTTATTTGTACATAAACTGCGATTCTGATATAAGCATTTTAAAAAATATTTATTGAAATTATAGATGATTTACAATTTGCATTGGCTTAAATTTTTATTGAAATACAGTTGTGATATATGGAGGTTTTGATAAAAGGGTTTCACTTAAAAAAGAAGAGATAAAGAAAGGTTTGAAAACTTTGAAGTAGGTAGTCCTACAGAGTCATGTTCCTTCTGGGTTCCAGAGTTACTTCACCTGCAGGGGCCCCTAGGCCTCCATGCCCTCGGTGATCCTGCCCCACTGACTAACCAATAGCATGATGCAGACACGGCGCTGGGAGATGTCCCAGGTGTATCTGAAGACGCTGCGGCTTCTGCCTTCACCCCTCTGATCACTCATTCTGGAAGGAGGTGTCAGTCTTGTGGATGGATGCAGAACCCTGTGAAGGCCTCCTGCCAGGAGGGACCAGCTTGCCCACCACATGAGCCAGCGACCTGGATGTGGCCTCCGGATGACTGCAGTTCCAACCAACACCTGATGCAATCTCTGGAGCAGCACTGAACCGGAACCACTGGCTTAGCTGGGCCTGAATTCTGATCCATAGAAACCATGTGAGATAATAAATGTTTGCATGGAAGTGTGAGTTGCTCAGTCATGTCCGACTCTTTTGTGACTCCATGGACTGTAGCCTGCCAGGCTCCTCTGTCCATGGGATTCTCCAGGCAAGAATACAGGAGTGGGTAGCCATTCCTTTCGCCAGGGGATCCTCCCCAACCAGGGATCGAAACCAAGTCTCCCACGTTGCAGGCAGATTCTTTACCATTTGAGCCACTGGGGAAGCCCAATAAATGTTTATTGTTGCTCAAAGCCTCTGAGTTTGGGGACATGTTGTTACACAGCAGTAGATAACTAATGCACCTGGGATTGTGAGCTTTGGTGTCTCAGGGTCTACACTTCTGGTTTGATAGCTGGATTTAAACCTTACTTCTGCTCCTTCCTCTTGGAAACTCTTGGTATTTCCTGCTAATTCAGGACACACTATCCCTTCCACAAGGAGGCTGCATTTGGATGAGTGTCCTGAAGATGACGAGTATCCATCCTGGTTAAGGACAGACTCAGTGACTTGGCCACTGAACACTAAATCCAAATTAAAATTAAACATAAATTCAGTCACTGTGATCTTTGAGACAAGCAATTTTTTGTTTGTTTTGGCTGTGCCCCGTGGCTAGAGGGATCTTAGTTCACCTACCAGGGATTGAACTCGGGCCTTCAGCTGTGAAAACGCAGAGTTCTAACCATGGGACCGCCAGGGAATTCCCCAAGACACCAATTTTTTGTACAAGGACAGAAGGACTCAGTTAGAAGCCAGATTCGATGGGTTTAAGTCAGCAGGGCTGAAGCAGGTAGAAGATTGTTCCCTTTAGGATGTTGGGAAGAAAAAGGAAGGTTCTTCTTTGTTCAAGACTTGGAGGTGGTGCTCGCTTTGTAAGAGGAAGAGGAACGAGGGCCTGGGATGAAACGAAAACCGTGATCTCTGGCAGATAACTGTTGGAGACAGGGGTGAAAAAGAGCAGGAAGTCCAACCCAGGCTTTAATCATTTCCTGGAACCAACAGGCAGAAAACTCTGCCTCCTTCACCTGGGACTGGAGATTCCAGAAACCTGAAAATGTGGGGGTTCAGGAGCTCCCCACTCCCAGTCACGTGGCTCTGAAACTTGAGCTGAGGATGAACTAAAGAAACGGCGAAGCCTCCAAGACAGCAGTGAGTCTGGTGCTGAGCTGCACGGGGAGCTCAGACCACACGTGGGGATGTAACGAATGCTCCAGGGGGGGTCCCTTCAAGGTGGCAACAGTCAAAGTTAAGAATGGAGGAAGGTCAAGGCTGGGGCTTTACGGGTGACGGCGAGAATCTCTCGGGAATCCAGGAGGTAAACCCAGTCCTGCAGGGCTTTGCGGCACTGCTGCAATGCTCGCACCTGGACAAAGGTGTCCTCAAGCAACAAGATACAAAGGGGCTAAAAATAACTCTGTGTGTACGGTTGGGGCAAGTTACAGACAATAAGACACAGGTTAAGATAGGAAAAACCCAACTGCCACTTCTGAAGACCCAGGAGCAAAAGCAGGGTCCTGCCTGTGCCCCCTGCACTCCACACCAGCAAAGGGTGTGCAGACCATCTAAACCACCCCTCCAGCCAGCCCCTGGACAGACACACCCCTGCCCGCATCCCATATAAGGAACCAGCTCGACCCCCCTCGGGAGCTAGCAAGGGGACTGTTAGCTATTCTCCCTCCCTCTGGCTGCAGCAGTGGCCCCTATAAAGCCTTGCCTGAATTTCTTGACTGGCCTCTAATCAATTTCTATTGATTAAAGAGGACAAGAGCCCTGATGGGGATGATGAGTGGGGACAGAAGCAGGCTGAGGCCTGGGGGTGACTTAGCAAAAGTAAGGGGGCTGAGAGGGAAAGACCAGGTCTGGCGCCCAAGGACCTCTGCAGTGGGAGCCCAGGGCCCGGAGGTGGGGGAGGACCGGGGCCCAGGGGCTGGGCCCACCAGTGACTTCCCTTAATCAAGAGCCAACGCCTTTTGTTCCCATCTGGAAGGTCCTCCAGCCCCGGGGAGGCCCCGGCTTGTTCACGACAGTGGCGTCTTTGTGCTTCTCTCTGAAATAAAACTTTTATCTTAAAAGAGAAAATGTGTCCAATGCAGTCTGTTATAATCACAGTATTCAGATCTTCCCCACTCTGGTGGGGAGCGCGAGGGGGCCGTGGGTTCACTGGGGCACAGGAGAAAAGTTCGTTCCCAATGCTGTTTCCCCCTCTGAATTTCTGTTCTAATGTATTGAAGATACACAGGAAATTTAATCTCAAAACTTGGCTTTGATTTTTTTCCCCCCAGCTAACCCCTTCAGTGTTGGGAAAGACCTGGCCATGGAGCCAGGGGAACTAAAGTTTTGGATTGGGTTCCCAAGGGTTTGGGGCAGCAGGACAGAGGGCGCAGAAATTCCGAGCCCCCAGGTGTGGCCCGCGTGGGTGAAGATGCTTCCGTGTGTCCCCCACTCGCTGGGGAGGAGCCTGCGCGCCGGCGGGGAGGAGCCTGACGCACAGGCCCTTTGTGTTCCCGCAGGGCCCCGCGCAGACTCTCCCGAGGCCCCGGGCTCCGTGGCAGGTCCCGGCAGGCCGCCTTGACCCGACTTGCACTAGAGCCTGGCAGCAGCCCGAGCCTCGCAGGCCCCGGCTGGGATGGCCGTGCACACGGTGTGTGCGCGGCTCCGCGCTCACCTGGTGCGGAGCGGGAAGCCGGCCCCGAGGGCCACGTGACGCCGTGCCAAAGTGACTCTGCTCGGTGGCGGGGGAGGGAAGGGGGGGCGGTTTGTGCCAGAAATAAAGGCGGCGTCTCCTCTAAGGACGAGGTCGCCCGCGCCGCGTGTGCAAACGCAAAAGCCTGCAAGGTCCCGGGCGCGGAAGGCAGGCTGCTCGGCGCGACCCAGGAATGAGGTCACCGCGGGGAGTGGCCGGGGGGCGGGAGGCGCGGCGGGAGGACCTGCCCCCCGGGACCCTGCACGCCTCGGCGGTCGAGCCCATGCGGGCCTGGGGTCCCCACCTCGCAGCGCCCCGGGCGGCCGCGCTGTGATGCGGGGAAGCCCGTCGGTGACCTGGGGACAGATGCCCGCGACCGCGCGGCCCGTGGGAACCATCTTGGGAAAGATATCAGCTCACCCCCCGCCCGTCCCCTCCCGGGGGGCCGGGCTGCCCTGGGTCAGCCCCCGGGCCGCGGGCGGGCTTGGGCTGCGGCTGCGGAGGGCGCGGAGGAGAGGCCTCCCCGCCCCCCCACCCCCGGCCCCGGGCGCCGCCCCCACTTCCCGGCTCCTGGCCGCGCGCCTTTGTCTCGGCAGGGCCCGCGGCGTCCCCTGCTGGCCGGTCTGGGCCGCGCCTCCTTGACCTGCTCCGGATCCTGCTCCGGTTTCTTGGGAGGACGCGGACACGCGGGTGGAGGTGGTTCCGCCTGCATCCGGATGCTACAAGCGAGTGCCCGCAGCCCCGCAGCGCCCGCAGGCCTCGCGGACCGACCGCAGGGCGCACAGACGGGGCGGGGTGGGTGGGCCGGGAGAACCCTGCTTAACCCCCCGCGCCTTTTCTTCAGGACCGAGGCCTGTGCTTGGGCCCACAAAGGCCTTCTAGAAAACGGACTCGTAACCTTTGCAAAGATGGGATCCAAGCTGCGCAGTCTTGGCTACTTGAAGACCTTTTAAGTCACTATACCAAAGAGCTTTAGCCTGGATTAAATGCAAAATGCCACTGCCTTACTTTTAAAAGCAATCACAAGGGCTAAGAGCAACTGCAGACTGTTTGTAAACCGTGTGAAACAGGCACTCGGAGAGCCCTCCCTCTCCCCTCCCCCCCACGCCCCCGTTTTATGCAAACGCTGTTTGCCGGATATTCTGGAACCCCAAATCCCAGGAACTCGCTTGTTCTGGGCGGCCACGGGGAACGCTGAGCTCACAGAAGGGGTTTTTAATCTCTGAAGGATTAGTCAGTGCGTGTCGTGGAAAAGCCGACTCCCTCCCAGCTCAGGGCGGCCCGAAGGGGTGGGCCGGGGCCTCGACCGCGGGTCCCCAGGCGGCGGCCCCTCCTCCCCGCAGCCCTCCTCTGCAGCCCCTGCCCGCAGCCCGCGCGCCATGGGTGACCCACCAGGAAACAGGGTTCTGCCGGAGAGATGGACTGCCATGCACCTGGCTTTCTAGAAGCAACAAATGAAAGTCTCTTACAGGAAAAAGGAAAAAAAGAAAGGTTAAGTCGTGAGGGAAAGGCAGAGAGCAGAATCCGCTTTTCCTGGAGACTTCTAAAACTCGAACTGGAGAGGCTTCAGCCCTTCCGGGACTTGCTGCAGTAGCCAGCAAGTAGAGATTTCCACACGGAAGAAAACATCCTTCCAAACGTTGCTCGTCCACCCGGGAGAGAGGCATCGCAAAGTCCCCGGCTTTAGTGGCAAAGGGCATTATGATTTATTTGTTCGTTTGAAAACTGTGTGCCTTTCCATTAGGACTCGTGGATGTAAACACCGATTCCCACATGAATTGAATCAGTCCACACCCCCTACCCCGCATGCTTCAGGGAACAATGGAGGGAGCTTGCTGACAAATTATGCCTGCATTTAATGCTCTGATTATCTGGTGAGTTAAACATATTAAAAACCTGGACCTGACTCATATTTAATCTGCACTTGTGCTTTCTCCTCCTTTTCTGTTTCTTCCCCAAAGATTAAAAGAAAAAAAGAATTCTGACTTGGGTCACTTGTGCCCTAAGTCTGAAACCAGCGCATGACCAGGGGGAACATGGAATGGGTGGGTGGCAGAAGTTTGTCACTGGGTATCATCGTTGGTGCTTTTTTTCCCCTTTAATAAAAGTATTCTGAGGAGTGACCATGAGTTAGTTGGGGCTTCCTCCTGCCCTGGCCCAGGCCGGAAAAGCCCCCAGGCAGCTGGGCAGCTCAGGGAACTTTACTGCTCTCAGCTAGGCTTCTGTTCACTGGAATGAAAGGGAATTATGCCAGGCGTGGACGAGTCATGTTTAATTCAAGTGAAATTCATTCACTCATTTGTTCTATAAATATTTATCGAGGGCCTGTTTTGCAGCCCCTCCTGAGAAGCCAGGGTTCCTTGGGCCGGTGGCGACCCCCACGTGGCTGCCCTGGGTGCTCAGCCTGGCTCCAGGGTGTTTCTATACAAATCTGCTCCCAGAGTTCTAGGGTGCTGTGTTGGTTTTGGTTTTGGTTTTGAAAATCAGACTCTGCTTGTTTAATCTAAGTTCTAACACTAAACCTAATCTATCTAAAATATGTTGGTGGCATTTAACAATAATGATCAATACAGCATATTGGTTGGATGGAAGGACTAGAAGATATTAGTGGCCTCTTTCCTTTTCGGGGCCTACATTTTCCAAGTAACCCGGGCTCATTAGTAAGCAAGGTTCCCTCTCCTCCCCCCTCGAGGGTGCCCTCATTCCTATAATGTAAACAGCTGCTAATAGCTCCTATTTCTCTTTGTTCAAACAAACAATAGTCTTTATAACTAAGAAGAAAATTAGTATTAGGTGGAAGCCTCATTTTCGGGTTCTTAAAGCGTTCCCCTTTTTTTCCCAGAAGAATAAAATCCAGCAGTTAGAAGAAAAATTCACATTTAAAGTTTGGAAAGTGACAAGAAAATTGTCCATCCTTAATGATGCATAGACACACTTATGATTGCATTTTAAATATTTTTCTTTTCTTCAGTTTCCTAACTGAAAAGTTGTAACTTGGGGGAACGAGGGTGGTCAAAGGTCTGGGGAGTGGCGGCCCCCTCCCAGATTTGGGGCAGTCTTGCCCTCTTTGTTCAAGCCCAGGCAAAGGCCCGATATCTAGGGGGCTGTATTTCTTTGCCAAATTAGGGGATTACACTTATTAATGTCTAAGGAGTGCTTGGAAATGAAAGATGAGCTAAAATATGCCCGAATCCCTTGATTCCTTTCCAACATAAAAGAAATCTCTTCCTGCTTGACCTCAGGGCTTAAAAACAGCAGGGTGTGATTTGAAATTTAAGTCCCTGGGAGGTGTAGGAGGACTTTGTAAACATTTTATGTTTTCCTATGAAATAGATTCAGTGGGGGGCTAAGTTTCCAGAGTAATCCACATAGTACATGTTGGTGGGGAAAACCTTAACCTGTGTGTTGTTGCATTTTTATATACATTTTACTCTGTGTTTTTAACTATTATTATTCTGGAAGGCCTTGGAACAAGACCAACAGACTGATCCTTTGTGAACCAGTGCTTTCAGAGTCGAAAAATCTTTACAGTTTATTATCACTTATTATCCTTGATATAACTTTTCTTCAGGTTTGTGGTGGAATTTGCTGTCCTCATTTTGTATGCTAATATACCCATAGAAGGAGCTTCCTGCATGGCTCAGTGGTAAAAAAATCTGCCTGCAGTGCAGGAGACCCAGGAGACTTGGGTTCATTCCCTGGGTCAGGAAGATGCCCTGGAGAAGGAAATGGCAACCTGCTGCAGTATTCTTGCCTGGAGATTCCCATGGACAGAGGAGTCTGGTGGGTTACAATCCATCAGGTTGCAAGAGTCGGACAGGACTTAGCAACTAAACAATAACAACAACAAAGCCACAGAGGAAAAATTACACTTTCATTTTAGTTGATTTGAAGATGGGAAGGCGTCATTGAGTTCAATATTTAAGGAGATAAGAGAAAAAGTGTTCAAGAGTCTCAGGATTGTTCCTGAATCCACATTTGGTGATAAATATTAGTAGGTAAAGGCAGTCTGCTGGGTCCTAGCTGGTTGGGCCTCCTTTCTTCCTGTCCAAGCTGAATCACAAGTGCCCTGAGGTTGCAGCTACCGCTTCTAGTGAATGAGCAGAGAATCACCAGGGGTGGTGTTTAAAAATCAGGGTCCTCTGTGCTCCATCCTGAACGCTTGTCTTCAGTAGGTCTGGGTAGGGGTCTTGGAAACTGTACTTCTGGCAAACATGGGGCTGATTCTGATGCAGAAAAAGTTCAAGACATTTGCCGGGAGAACTAATGGAAGAATTGAATTAGATTACTTTACAAATGAGAAACGAAAGTGATTTAGACTCTGTCTTGAAAAGCTGGAATTACCCCTACTTGAGTGTCATGAACTTTGATTTGGGAAATGTCTTCACAGTTCATTCAAGAATTCAGCAGACTTTGGAAGTTGCGCTGTCTGCCTGACTGTGCCAAGCCAGCGAAGTCGGGAGCGAGCTTCAGCCTCTCCTCCTCACCGCCCCCCCCCCCCTTAACTGTCGACTTAAATACACCCATGAGACTGCGTCCACAGAGCTGGAGACGCATCTACTCATGGGAGAGTTCTGCACACTCCAACCAGCACGTGATTTATCCTCCTTTCCACACTCCGCACACAAATGGTTCTTTCTGGTTTGTAGCCAAAGCTGTTAACTGTGGGCTCAGCCTTCACCTCCCGGTGACAGAAAGCCTTTACCAAACCCGTACCAAACCCGTGATCCTGTCCCTGAATGCCCCCTCTTCTGATACTAGACGGTGCTACTTGTTTAGAGCCTCCTGTGAGTTAGGCTTTCACACCTGTGGAGTGACTGTGTCATTTATTGTTCAAACGGAGACACCTTAGAGAGTAAACGGGACAATGTTAAAGGGATGTCAGGGCAGCAGGGACCATCTGGGGCAAACCAGGATGTACTGTCCCCTGAGTTAGACATCACAACTGCCAGGGGAGTGAGGATTGTGAGGTCATGAAGCCAGGGAGGGGCCGAGACCCTTAGTCCAGATCTGGGAGACTCTGAACTGGGTTGAATAGTGTCCCCACAAATTCCTGTCCATCCAGAACTTCAAAATGTAATCTAACTTGGAAATAAGGTCTTTGAAGATGTCACTAGGTAAGACCAGGTCATCCTGGTTTAGCGTGAGCCCTGTTTACAGTGACCAGTAGCCTTATAGGAAGGTCCAATGCTTTGGCTACCTGATGCAAAGAGCTGACTCACTGAAGAGACCTTGATGCCGGGAAAGAGTGAAGGCAGGAGGAGAAGAGGGCAGCAGAGGATGAGATGGTTGGATGGCATCACTGACTTGATGGACATGAGTTTGAGCAAGCTCTGGGAGATAGTGGAGGACAGAGGAGCCTGGTGTGCTGCAATCCGTGGGGTTGCAAAGGGTCGGACACGTCCTAGCAACTGAACAACAATGAACAACAACATCCTATGAGAAGAGAGGAGGGGACCTGGAGGCCAAGGAGGGGCCCGTGTGATGACGACGGGGGCTCGGCTGGGGCCGTGAGTCCAGAAGCCAAGGGGCTCCAAGGATCTGCCCAGCACAGGTTCTCCCTCAGCAAGGCGGAACTGGCTCTGCTGACACCTGCATCCTGGACTCCTGGCCTCCTGGCCTGTGAGAGCATACATCCTGGTGCTTTGAAGCCACCAGCATGGTATCTCCCAGGC